>NC_140571.1:34552155-35152155 GCF_057381845.1 Rhamphochromis longiceps
TTCTGCATAGGCCTGAACCCCCTCAGTGAGATCATTAACAAGACTGGCTACGGATACCGACTACGGAACGGAGCAGTTGTCAGCCACCTCCTGTACATGGATGACATCAAGCTGTATGCCAAGAGTGAACGAGACATCGATTCACTGATCCACACTACCAGGCTATACAGCAATGACATTGGAATGTCGTTCGGACTGGAGAAGTGTAGTCGGATGGTAACAAAGAGAGGGAAGGTAGTCAGAACTGAGGGGATTGAACTACCAGAAGGCAACATTGCAGACATAGAGGACAGTTACAAGTACTTGGGGATCCCGCAGGCGAATGGGAACCATGAAGAGGCCGCTAGAAAAGCTGCAACCACCAAGTACCTGCAGAGGGTCAGGCAAGTCCTGAGGAGTCAGCTGAATGGTAAGAACAAGATCTGGGCCATCAACACGTACGCCCTGCCCGTGATCAGGTACCCTGCTGGGGTAATAGGCTGGCCAAAGGAGGAGATAGAAGCCACTGACATAAAGACAAGAAAGCTCCTTACCATGCATGGAGGGTTTCACCCCAAGTCCAGCACCCTGAGGCTGTACGCTAAGCGGAAGGAAGGGGGCCGGGGACTGGTGAGTGTCAGCACCACAGTCCAGGATGAGACAACGAACATCCAAGAATACATTGGGAAGATGGCCCCAACTGACCGAGTGCTCAGTGAATACCTCAGGCAGCAAAAACCCAAGAAAGAGGAGGGAGACGAGGAACCATCATGGAAGGACAGGCCCCTGCACGGTATGTACCACCGGCAGATAGAGGAGGTGGCTGATATCCAGAAATCCTACCAGTGGCTGGACAAAGCTGGACTGAAAGACAGCACAGAGGCACTAATCATGGCAGCACAAGAACAAGCTCTGAGCACAAGATCCATAGAGGCTGGGGTCTATCACACCAGGCAAGACCCCAGGTGCAGGCTGTGTAAAGATGCCCCAGAGACAATCCAGCACATAACAGCAGGGTGCAAGATGCTAGCAGGCAAGGCATACATGGAACGCCATAACCAAGTGGCCGGCATAGTGTACAGGAACATCTGTGCCGAGTATAACCTGGAAGTCCCGAGGTCAAAATGGGAGATGCCCCCAAGGGTGGTGGAGAATGACCGAGCTAAGATCCTGTGGGACTTCCAGATACAGACGGACAAAATGGTGGTGGCTAACCAACCGGACATAGTGGTGGTAGACAAACAGAAGAAGACGGCCGTAGTGATCGATGTAGCGGTTCCGAATGACAGCAATATCAGGAAGAAGGAACACGAGAAGCTGGAGAAATACCAAGGGCTCAGAGAAGAGCTCGAGAGGATGTGGAGGGTGAAGGTAACGGTGGTCCCCGTGGTAATCGGAGCACTAGGTGCGGTGACTCCCAAGCTAGGCGAGTGGCTCCAGCAGATCCCGGGAACAACATCGGAGATCTCTGTCCAGAAGAGCGCAGTCCTGGGAACAGCTAAGATACTGCGCAGGACCCTCAAGCTCCCAGGCCTCTGGTAGAGGACCCGAGCTTGAAGGATTGACCGCCCGCAGGGGCGTGCTGGGTGTTTTTTTTATATATATATATATATATATATATATATATATATATATATATATATATATATGTATGTGTGTATATGTATGTGTGTATATATATATGTATGTGTATATATATGTATGTGTGTATATATATGTGTGTGTGTATGTGTGTATATATATATGTATGTGTATATGTACACAAGGACAACACTAGGACCTGACATTATCCACACTTATTGACTGATGAACCTAATGGCACTCCTTGACTAACTGGCAGACCAAATAAGGGAGCTTCTAACAACATGTACTCATCCAGACTGGCCAACACAACCCAAAATAATTCTGATCTTGCAGGATACCCACACACCACAACATTAAACTACCGATTTTCTGCTGATAACCTGCCTCACTGGTTGAGATTCTATACAGCTCTATGAGCTTCTATGTCGTGGAGGGGCAGGTATTTGGCAGGTAGTTACATGATTTCATACCCTTGTGGGGATCATTTATTGTTCTGTTCTGTGTTAGCTAGTTAGTTAGTTAGTTAGTTAGTTTGCCTCCTGCATTTATATGTGATATGCATAAGGGTAAAAACTCAGGAAGGTGGCAAATACGTTTTTTTAAACTGTTCTAGTTTTGCATAGGACTCATTGTCTATATTACAGTCATTGGAAAAATGCAGATCACAAATGAATGTGCAGGTAAATAACCTGTATGTGGGTAGAGGAGGTGATTGCATTTTCCTTCATCAAAACTCTTGAACTATTTCTAATTCATTTAAAAGGTGTTTGCTTATTATAGAAGAGGAAGCTAAACATGAACCACATGAAGCTTTTATATGGATGCAAAGCATCATTGTCTTTTTTGCTCAGCAGAGACACATGTGTTAGGGATTCAAAGGTTTTGCAAAACTCATTTCATGCTTATTGTTTACCTAATCAGAAATTCTAATTGCTTATGGGGACTAATTAACTTATGAAAAAGAAACAGGAGTATTGTGTACCCCCATGTCATTCTGTTTGTACATATCTATGAAATATTCATTCATGACAAGACAGTCTGGCAACTTCACTGTGATATGAATTTGTTTGGTCTCTAGTTTCTTGACATTGCCACCATCAATTATTCTGACAGGAAATCTGAAACAACTCAAAAGGCGAATTCCAAAGTTCAAAACATCACAAAGAGTTCATCCAACATGGGGAAAAAAGCAGTGTATCCTGCAACTGAGCTACACTCTCTGCTATGCTGCAGATTATGAGGATCTTTCATTTTTCAAACAGACAGAATTAGCTGCATTAGTTGGAGACTTCTTACTGTACTGGATGAATCCATGTTTAGTGCCCACAAGCACTAAACATGTTTTTTTTCTAAAGAAACGAATAGAGAAAATGCAATTTTAATATAATCCCCCAGACATAGGAAATGACAGAGTAGAGAGAGAGATCATTCATTCTTTTTTTTAAAAATTTACTTTATTAGCACCAAAGGCCAGCACCCATCTTTCACACTGTAAAAAGTCCCCAGCACCAGCACCTCACTCAACCAACAATGAAGATGAAAAAGAACAACGCAGAGTCTGCCTGAGTCTTAGACACAGACACAGCCCCAGCCCACCCAAGCTGTCTCAACTCTTTCCTCTCCCAAACACTCCCTCCCTCCCCCACCAAGAGGCCAGCGAGCACTTAAGAGCCCTGGAAGCCTAGGCTGAACATCCTGACGTGGGTCAACAAACACCACGTAGTGGTGGGCATAGACCATTCCCATGCAAAGAGGGACTCAACCTCAAAACAGGCTACCAGGGCCCCAGGCCCCACACCCAGACCATGCCAGGGAGACCGGCCACTGGACCCTTGGTGAGCACCCACCACCACAAGCCCCTCAGAAGATCAGACACCAACTAGGAAGGACTGGAAAGACAAACGGAACAACAAAGTCATCCCCTATGTTGCCAGTTTATCAGAAAAACTCAGGAGTGTCTTCTCCAAGCAAATTCTGTCCATAAAAATTACAAACAGAATCGGTGAAAAAGGGCAGCCCTGGCTGAGCCCATTACCCACCACGAATGAGTCCGATTTATTGCCGGCTATGCGAACCAAGCTCTTGCAATGGTTGTATAAGGATCAAATGGCCCATAGCAATGGGCCAGACACCCCATACTCCCGGAGCACCTCCCACAGGACACCCCAAGGGACATGGTCGAATGCCTTCTTCGAGTCCACAAAACACATGTAGACTGGGCAAACTCCCATTCACGCTTAAGCATCCTTGAGAGGATAAAGAGTTGGTTCAGTGCTCCACGACCAGGACAAAAAACGCATTGTCTCCCCTGAATCAGAGTTTCTACAAATGGACTATCCTGACTTTCCCAGAGAGGCTGTGAAGTGTGATCCCCCTATATGGAACATATCCTCCGGTCCCCCTTCTTAAAGATGGGAACCACCACCCTAGTCTGCCATTCCAGAGTTACCATCCCTGATCTCTACGCAACATTATAGAGGTGTGTCAACCAAGACAGTCCTACAAGTTCCAGAGCCTTCAGGAACTCAAGGCGGACGTCATCCATCCCAGTTGTTTAACTGCCTCAGTGACCTCGACCCCGGAGGTAGCGCTTGTCCCCAGACTCTGCTTCCTCCATGGAAGTCTTCAAGGATCTCTTAAGGATTAAAGAGGTCCTCAAAGTATTCCTTCCACTGCCTGACTCAGTCGAAGTCAGCAGCACTCCACCTGTACTATACACAGTCCAGGTAGAGACCTGCTATTCCCTCCTGGGTCACCTGGCGTTTTGGCAGAATCTCTTTGAGGCAGTTGAAATTCTTTTTCGATGGCCTCTTCCAACTCCTCCCACACTCGAGCTATTGCTTCAGCCACTGCCTGAGCCGTGTTCCGCTTGGCCTGTCAGTACCTATCAGCTGCCTCCAAAGTCTCTTCTTCAGCCTGGTGGCTCCCTTCACCTCTGGTGGGGTTACCACCGCCACAGGCAAAAACCACATTGCGGCTGCAACTTAGTGCAGCGGCTTTGGCAATGGAGGTGCTGAACATGGTCCATTCAGACTCAATGTTTCCAGTCTCCCTTGGAATGCTGTTAAAGCTCTACTGGAAGTGTGAGGGAAGGTCTCGCAGACTGGGGACTCTGCCAGGTGTTCCCAGCGCACCCTCACTATATGTTTAGGTGCTCCACATCTGTCCAGCAACCTGCCCCACCACCTGAGCCAACCCACCACCAGGTGTCAATCAGTTGACAGCTCAGCCCCTCTCTTTACCCGAGTCTCCAGAACATATGGCCACAGGTCTGGTGATACGATTACCAGATCGATAATCGATCTGGTAATCGTGATCAGCGTCATGGTGCCACATTCAATTATGGTCACTCTTATGTTCGAACATGGTATTCGTTATGGTCAACCTGTGGTTTGCACAGAAGGCCTCCAACAAAGCACCACTCGGGTTCAGATCCAGGAGGCCGGTCCTCCCAATCACGCCCCTCCAGGTCAAACTGTCATTGCCCACATGAGCCTTGAGTCCCCAGAACACCCTCAAGCACCCCGTCCAGGGAATCCAAGAAAGCTGGGTACTCTGAACTGCCACTCAGCGCATAAGCACAGACGACAGTCAGGACCCATTTCAGACTGAGTCCAGCCCCTTTCACAGAGACTGGTTCCAGAGCCCAGATATATCTGTTAATAACCTCTGTATATCTGTTATTAACCTCTGTCTCTCTTCCACAGCATGTCTTTTATCCTGTCTTCCTTCTCTCACCCCAACCGGTCGCAGCAGATGGCCACCCCTCCCCGAGCCTGGTTCTGCCGGAGGTTTCTTTATTTTAAAAGGGAGTTTTTCCTTCCCACTGTCGCCAAAGTGCTTGCTCATAGGGGGTCATATGATTGTTGGGTTTTTCTCTGTATCTATGAAGCGCCTTGAGGCAACTTTTGTTGTGATTTGGCGCTATATAAATAAAATGGAATTGAATTGAATATAGTCGGGGTTAATGTGAGCAATATATAGCTGTTACCTCTTAACCTCACGCACTAACTCAGGCTCCTTCCCCACCAGAGAGGTGGCATTCCATGTCCCAGTGGCTAGTCTTGATAGCCGGGGATCATCATGCTGTGAGTGAGACAATGCAGCTCGTAATAACAATAGATAAATGTTGCTATTGCTTCTCTTGTGCGTGCCATTTTAAATTTTTCCTCAGAGAAGAATTGAATGTGGCATGCACAAGACTGCAAGGTGGCATCAGCAGGCATCGAGGTAAGGACAGGTAGAAAATGGAAGGCTGAGAAGGCAGTTGTGGTGGCAGAGTCACGCCTAAGGCAGAAGGCACTGGTGGGGGTCTTAGCAACAGGGGGAGCAGGCTTGGGGTACTTTCCAAAGGCCCAGGTCAGCAGGGAACAGGGAAAAGAGAGACACCACTACTCCAGGAAGAGGTCCTGGAGGAGGAGCGACCAAGCAGGGCCGTAGGACGTAAGCGGCAGGGAGCATTGACAAGGTGGGGGAGTACCTTGCAGCACAAGGTCACCTGGGCAAACATCATGCAGGCAGACTTCCACCGCATCTGATTCCTTATGCAGGAAGTAGACATCACCCTGCCAAGCCCAGTAAACCTCCGTGTGTGGGGGAAGAGCAAGACACCTGCCTCTCCCCTGTGCTCTGGAAGAGGGACCCTAGAACACCTCCTCAGCAGCTACCCAAATTCCCTGGCCGATGGTCGGTATCGTTTGCGACACGACCAGGTGCTCAGAGTAGTTGCTGAGAAGATTGACTCAGCAATCAGCTGAGGTTGATTTACTTCAGTTAATGAAGTGGAGTAATTGAGTAATCTGATATGGATAAGAATTTATTGTCTTCAGAAGAGAATTTCTGAAGATGGGGGTCCTGTCTTTTGCCCCTTTTTCTTTTGGCGTAGGCCAAAATTCGTTGACAAACTCCACTCGAAAACCATCTGGCCCTGGGACTTTATAGTTTATAAAATGCTGTAGGGCTTTGTGACATTCAGATATTAAAAGGAGTGTGAAAAAAGGAGGGGTCATCAGCATTTGGTCCCTATATACTAACATTGCATAAATTCATATTTTGAATGAACATATATATATATATATATAAATCTACCTTCTTCCTTCTCTTCCTTCCTTTTCCTGTTTGGAGTACAAGTGTGTCAACGCGTGGGAGAGTGTGAGAGGATTTCCCCTTCCCCAACTGTCTTTTGGACCCTGGACCCTTGGATTCCTTCTTTACTTGTATATAGCTTGCACTTTGGTGACCTGTAAATGAACCGCTTTGTTGGATCTAATCCTGTCTGCGCCTGAGTCCTCCCTAACCCATGACAGACAGTTTTTAATCTATGGACGCCAAAATGTCCACCATGTTGCTGTTTTGTGGAGAAGCTGGCTCCGGTGAGTCTTTGAGTTGGCTTCATTTCAATGATGGCGTACCTTTGCTGTTGGAGGGAGATGGCGCCGTATTATCTTGTTACGGTGTGGCTGTAGCTCAGGTGGTAGAGCAGGTGAACTACTAATTGGAAGGCTAGTTCAGTCCCCATCTGCTCCAGTTTACATGCCTCAGGCAAGATACTAACCCCAAGTTAATTTCTGATGAATCCATCTGAGTATGATTGCATGTGAATGGCGGATGAGCACTCAAGTTGTGTAAAGGACTCAAATAAGGTAGAAAAGTGTTACTTAAGACCAAGTCAGTTTACCTGGTTTCCCCATAACACATTTGAAACACTCATAAATAAAGAGTGTTATTGGCTACCCCAGTAGTTGGTTGGAATTTAAGTAAAATTCTTTTTAAGCTGTCAAGGGACAAACTGGCAGAAAAAAAAATTTGCGGTTGAAGTGTTTTCAGTGGCGTCCATCATTATTGTGAATAATGAGAAAGATAACTTTTTACTATTCTGCCCTCCCTCCAATCTGTTTTACCTGCAGCCCTCTGGTTGGCACCGCAGGTCAATCAGGTCCCACACCTCCAGACACACAAACAACTTCTTCCCCTGGGCAATTCAGACTGTTAACAAACGCTATCTATTTATCTGTTTATATTTCTTATTTGTGTACGTTTTTCTTGATATTATATGGTTCTCCTGTTTGTTATTTATTTCTTCTGTCTATTATTTATATTTCATTCACAGTTGGTGTGGAGCATCCACAATTTCGTTGTACATCCATCCATCCATCTTCATCCGCTTTATCCGAGGCCGGGTCGCGGGGGCAGCAGCCTAAGCAAAGAGGCCCAGACCTCCCTCTCCCCAGCCACCTCCTCCAGCTTATCCGGGGGAATACCAAGGCGTTCCCAGGCCAGCCGAGACATATAATCTCTCCAGCGTGTCCTGGGTCTGCCCCGGGGCCTCCTCCCGGTGGGACATGCCTGGAACACCTCACCCAGGAGGCGCCCAGGGGGCATCCTTGTCAGATGCCCGAACCACCTCAGCTGGCTCCTTTCGATGTGGAGCAGCAGCTGCTCTACTCTGAGCCCCTCCCGGATGGCCAAACTTCTCACCCTATCTCTAAGGGAGAGGCCAGCCACCCTTCGGAGGAAGCTCATTTCTGCCGCTTGTATCCGCGATCTCGTTCTTTCGGTCACTACCCACAGCTCGTGGCCATAGGTGAGGGTAGGGACATAGATCGACCGGTAAATTGAGAGCTTCGCTTTTACACTCAGCTCCCTCTTCACCACGACGGACCGGTGCAGCGTCTGCATTACTGCAGCTGCAGCCCCAATCCGTCTGTCGATCTCTGGCTCCCTTCTCCCATCACTCGCGAACAAGACCCCGAGATACTTGAACTCCTCCACTTGGGGCAGGAACTCATCCCCGACCCGGAGTGGGCACTCCACCCTTTTCCGGCTGAGAACCATGGCCTCAGATTTCAGATTTTCGTTGTACATGTGCAATGAAAATAAATGTCTATTCTATTCTATTTTATTCCATTCCAAGTTTGGCAGAAAGATAAATATGTCTTATTATAGAGACTATTATGCTGTTCTCTGACTTTGTGCACACACAGAATCTCTCAGCTTGGCATCTGGATCAATTCTGGGATTTTACCTTTGATTTGGTTCAGGTGCAGGTAGTAGTAGTGAGTAACGTCTGGTGATGGGATTTCCATCATATCGTCAGGTATCATTTCACACTCAATAAGAGTAGGCAGGGGAAGTACCATCAAAACATGAAGTGATTGGCTTGATGAAGTGATTGATTTTAATATTCACGTTTGCTGTCCGGGGAAGCCCCTGGCCAAGGACTTTCTGGACTTAGTGAACTCTTTTAATTTTGTCCAATTTGTTAGTGGTGCCACTCAAGAACGTGGTCACACACTGGACTTAGTTTTATCTCATGGTTTATCTGTTTGCAATGTACGGGTTGAAGATGCAGTATTTTCTGATCATATGCCTATCTTATTTGATATTGCTCCTTCTAACGCTTTTGCAAATCAGGCTGCACCTGCTCGATGTTATCGTGCCTTTGGCTCTGATTCTGCCGAACGGTTTTCTATACTGTTTGACAAATTTATGTCTTATGCCCCTGAGTTGCCCACTGCAGATGACCTACTTTTGTATTTTGACTTTGCTTGTAAATTTGTGCTTGATGTTGTTGCCCCTTTGAGAGTAAGAAAATGTAAATCTAAGACTAATCCTTGGTTAACAGATCATACCCGAGCTATTAGAAGACAATGTAGGAAATGTGAAAGACAGTGGAAAAAAGACAGATTGCATGTCTCCCTGGAAGCTTTAAAGATTAGTTGGAAAACTTATCAGAGGGCAGTTAAGGCCGATAAACACTCCTACTTTTCTCAACTTATTTCGGCCAACTCTCATAACCCTCGTGTTTTATACAATACGATTAATTCTGTACTTAACTTGGAGGGTTACAACCTTTTGCCGTCCTCTGAGGCTATGTGCAATAAGTTTATCACCTTTTTTGTGGACAAGATTGCTAGCCTGCGGCCTCTGATTCCACCTATTGTTGATCCGGCCATGCATGCTCCTTGCTCAAGCTTATTCCCTGCTTTTGCACCGATTTCTCTGCGTGACTTAGAGGAGTTGGTGCTACATGCTAAGCCCTGTGGCTCCCCAAATGATGTTGTTACTCCCCGCTTTCTCCAAAAAGTATTTCCCATCCTTGGACCTTATATCCTGAAAATTATCAATACTAGTCTGTTAACCGGTCAAGTTCCTAGTGGGTTTAAACATGCAGTCATACACCCCTTACTTAAGAAACCTGGCCTTGATAGGTCTAAAATTTGACATAGTAGAACTATCTCCAAACTTCCCTTTTTAAGCAAGATCTTGGAGAGGATTGTACATACCCAACTGTTGGATTATTTGAGCGACTCTACAAACCGGGTCTAGGTGCCCCCGCCCCTGGAGGGGGAACTGCACCCAGACCCAGGTGGTGTTTCCCTTTTCCCTGCGGTGGGGAGAGGCAGACCACCCCGACTCCGCAGCAGCAGGAAGGCTCCACACTCCAGACCGCAGTCGGACGGCCAACTCCTCCTCCTAGTCCTAGCCCCCCTGCTCCAGCAGGTCGCAGAGAACGGGGGTGAGAGAAGACTCCGAACCTCCCTCCACCCGCTCATTGTAATGTTGATGCATGTGTGTTCTAAGGTGCATTTAAAACCCAGGAGGGCTTGGAGCTACCTGCCAGAGAGCAGCAGGTAAGCGCATGGTCCCTCCTGCTAGCCCTCAATGTCTAATGTATTTAAAATTGAGAGGTGGGCAACGATGCCAGGGGTGGGGTGTACACCCTGATGGTACTTTGGACTCCGTGTATCGTGCCCACCCCCAAGATCCTATATGTATGTGTAATGAGAGTGTGAGTAATGTGAATGTCTAAGTTGTGGGATAAAATTGAGGCAGAGGCAGCCAGAAGGGGACAGAGGGGGGGGTAGCCTCCTCTGCACCCTGGTGACATACCCCTACTCCAAGGCCCTGCATGTGTGGGTGGTTGTGGTGGAGCGGGAAGAGGGAGGCAGCTGGAGATGGGGAGGGAAGGAAGGGAGGGGCAAGTGACCCCTCCCTGGGGCCAGCTCCCCCGCTGACCCCAGTAGGCACCCCCATACTCCGCGACCCGCCAGGGAAAGGGGGCCCAGGCCCATCCAGACCGGGCCCAGTGCAGCAGCGCCGCCCGGCCCCACAGAGCCCGGGACAGTCCACCCAACCCCACCACAGAGAAAACTGCACCCACCCCACCATCCACTCATCTTCCAGACTACATAAGACAATAAACACCCAGGCTGAGATCTTCCTCCACCTCTCCTGTATCTCCCCCTCCTGCAGAGGCCGCTCCTGAGGAGAGGAAAGCTCCTGCAAGATGTGACAATCTCCCCC
This sequence comes from Rhamphochromis longiceps, assembly GCF_057381845.1. NCBI lineage: Eukaryota > Metazoa > Chordata > Actinopteri > Cichliformes > Cichlidae > Rhamphochromis > Rhamphochromis longiceps. The sequence goes on from NC_140571.1 coordinate 34,563,025, forward strand.
ACCAGTTGAAGAGCCCCCCAGGTGGCTCGACGCACCGGCGGCACCCTGCTCCAGGGCTGGGCCCCCATGCACCCACCCGCCCACAACCCCGGCAACACACCAACCAGGACCCAAGCCCCCGAGGCCCGGTCCGGGTCCCAGCCCAGAGACGGAGCGCCCCCAGAACCTCACGCCCATCCCGGACCCACCCAGGGGCAGCCAGGCTACCAGGTCAGTAACCCACGTCCGTTAGCACAGACCCTCCCCTAGCCCCGCTGCACGCAGCCGCGAGGAAACAGTCACCGGAGAGCCAACAGAGCCCCTAACCGGACATGACCGCTACCCCGGGTTGAGCCCCCCAAGGAAGATGCCTCCGGGGAACCCCCCGACGCCCTAAGCCTGTCCCTACCCCCACACCAATCACAACAGTGAAGGCGGGACCAAACTATGACCCCCCACCCCCACTAGGTGATGGAGCTGATCAAAGGAGCCCAGAGCAATTGATCTGATGTGGTGGCAGAGGCTGTATCAAGACTAATGTAATCTAATAGATAATTTCTATATTGGTTAGAATTAAGATTATTTTTATTTTTCCAGTTCATGAGGACTGTTTTCTTGGCTATGCATAGGGCAGTGAAAACCATATGGGCGATATTCTTTTCTGAAGTGACATTATCTAAGCTGCCCAACAAACACACTAAGGGGGAAGTTGGAATGTTACATTTCAGACACTTCGATAAGTCTTCACATATCTCGCGCCAAAACTTCTGAACTGGTGGACAGAACCAAAGAGCGTGGATATAATTGTCCGGTGAATTGGTTTGGCAGTGTGAGCAGTTGTTGGTAGACGTAAAGCCCATCTTGAACATCCGATGACCTGTATAGTGCACTCTATGTAATATTTTGTATTGAATTAATTGAAGACTGGGATTTCTAATTAGATGAAAGGTTTTTAAGCAAATCTGAGACCAGAAGTTTAGGTCTAAGTTAACTGATAAATCCGCTTCCCATTTTGCAATAGGAAGTGATATTGATTCATCTGTTTTAGAAAGCATTCTGTATATTTTGGATAGTAATTTGGGGGGTTTAAGAGTAAGAAATTGAACCACACTTGGTGGTGTTTGTAGTTCAACTTGACCCGGTTTAAATTTCTTTTTTACTATGGATTTAATTTGTTGATATTCTAAAAATCTTTTCTTGTTGATCCCATATTGTGTAACTAGTCCGTCAAATGAAATAAATTCTGTTCCTTCTAGTATATGTTCTAAATATTTGATTCCTTTATCACTCCAATCTGAAAAGTTTATCATGTTATTGTTTTGTAATATGTCAGGGTTGTTCCAGATAGGTGTACGTTTGCATGGGATTAATGAAGACGCCGTCAATTTTAGAAACTCCCACCATGCTGTCAGAGAAGAGCTGATGTTGATGCTTTTAAAGCATTCATGTCGTTGGATGTTTGAGCTGATAAATGGTAGGTCTGAGATCTCTAGATTATTGCAGAGTGCTTGTTCTACATCTAGCCAAGGTTCATCTAAGAGGGTGTGTTTTAGCCATCCTGAGATAAACTGAAGCCTGTTGGCTAAGAAGTAGTGCTGAAAGTTAGGCAGTTCTAGTCCTCCTTTATCCTTGGTCTTTTGTAGTGTTTTTAAGCTTATACGTGGGGGTTTATTTTTCCAAAGGAATTTGGACATACATGAATCTAGAGATCTGAACCAATCTTGTGGCGGTTTAGTTGGGATCATTGAGAATAAATAATTTATTTTTGGTAAGACCATCATTTTTATAGCGGCAACCCTTCCCATGAGTGATATGGGTAGACATTTCCATCTAGCCAGATCATCTTCTACCTTCTTTAAAAGTGGGATATGGTTTAATTTAGTTAGATCTGCAAGCTTGGGAGAAACATTAATACCTAAATATTTTATATTTCCCGATTGCAGTGGTGTAGAAGAGGAATTATGGAAGGAGCAATTAATCGGTAGGACTGTAGATTTTGACCAGTTAATTGAGTAATCTGATATTCTTGCAAAAGAGTTTATCAATTCAATCACCCCAGAGATATTGGTTTGTGAATTTTGGAGAAAGAGTAACACATCATCCGCATAAAGGCTGATTTTATGTTCCACGTTCTTGCATTTTATGCCCTTAATTACTGAATTCTGTCTAATTGCTGCTGCTAGTGGTTCAATAAAAATTGCAAATAGTGAAGGGGAGAGTGGGCATCCCTGCCTGGTGCCCCTCAAGAGACAGAAGCTGGAGGATGTCTGGTCATTTGTTCTAACACAAGCTGTTGGGGAATTATATAATATTTTTAACCAGTTTATGAAAGAGGATCCAAAACCAAATTTGTGTAAAGTTGCAAATAGAAATTTCCAGTTAACTCTGTCAAATGCTTTTTCTGCGTCTAAAGAGAATATTGTAGTTTCTAGGTTTTTACTGTATGAGTAGTCTATCAAATTAAGTAATCTACGTGTATTTGTTGATGAGTGCCTACCTTTTATGAAACCAGTTTGGTCAGGATGAATTAAGAGGGGGGTTATTTTCTCCAGTCTCTTTGAGAGAGCTTTGCAGATTATTTTAAGGTCTACATTTATAAGGGATATTGGATGATAGCTTGAGGGATATACAGGGTCTTTGCCTGGTTTTAGCAGGAGATTAATGTTTGCAGAATTCATATTTGATGGAAGTCTGCCCTTTTCTTTAATTTCCAACAACGTTCTGTAGAAAACTGGTGCTAGAATCGACCAGAATTCTTTGTAGAATTTGGAAACTCTTATTCATGCTTTTATCACCTCACGTCTGGACTATTGTAATTCCCTTTTAATAGGGGTCGGGTCGGGCACCTTGTCACGCCTGCAGTTAGTGCAAAACGCGGCGGCGCGATTTTTAACCGGTAGTAGGAAATTCGATCACATCACTCCGGTTCTGGCTTCCTTGCATTGGCTTCCCATTGATTTTAGGGTTCGTTTTAAGGTCCTTTTATTGGTTTTTAAATCTTTAAATGGTCTGGCTCCTGTGTACTTATCTGACTTGCTGAAGCCACATGTTCCTCCTCGCTCGCTCCGTTCAGCTGAGCAGCTGCTGCTGTCGGGGATTTTTAACCGGTAGTAGGAAATTCGATCACATCACTCCGGTTCTGGCTTCCTTGCATTGGCTTCCCATTGATTTTAGGGTTCGTTTTAAGGTCCTTTTATTGGTTTTTAAATCTTTAAATGGTCTGGCTCCTGTGTACTTATCTGACTTGCTGAAGCCACATGTTCCTCCTCGCTCGCTCCGTTCAGCTGAGCAGCTGCTGCTGTCGGTCCCTAAGTCGCGGCTGAAATGCAGAGGAGACCGTGCCTTTTCAATTGCGGCTCCGATGCTCTGGAATAACCTTCCCCTCCAAATTAGACAAGCGTCATCAGTGCAGGTCTTTAAGTCCAGATTGAAAACCTATTTTTATTCCCTGGCTTTTAACTCTGTAGGAAACTGACACCTTCTTATTTATTTTATTGTTTGTAATGATTTTATGGTATTTTTAATTTGGTTGTTGTTTTGATCTGTGTTGTTCAGCACTTTGGTCTGCCTGGTGTGTTCTTAAAGTGCTATACAAATAAACGATGATGATGATGATGATAATTCAAAAAAGGGGTTTTATTGACCCAAAAATATGAAAACATATTTAACAAAGCCAGAACTTAAACAGGCAGACCAATAAAAGAGGTCAACTCAATAGACTAAACTCAAGATAATAATTAACAAAACCTCAAACAAACATATGATAAACTGACCTCCTGAAATGACACACAGGGGAACTTAAATACTGGTTTAGCTAACCAAATGACACACATGGGGGAAAACAAGATGGCTGCCATATAACCAACTAATACAAAACAATTAAACAAACATGAAACACCCCCCAGGCAATGAAGCATGTGGTGCAATCCAATTAGGCTGTCAGTGGTACTTCAGGTCTCCCAGCCCTTTGCCACCCCTTTTGCCAGACAGGAGGAGACACCAACCCCCAGGTAACTCAAACAAAGAAAGATGTATTAATATAACATAAAACAGAACTTTGACCTTGCAAGGTTAATATGTGCGCATGCCATATAAACTTTGGAAGGTGTGATGGAAAAATAAATACATTTAATAAAGAAACAATATTGAACAATAAGTAGAATATTTTAAAGTAGTGACTGTAAGTTAAACTAAAGTGAATCAGCGGGTGGTGAGGTGTGGAGCTTACCATGTGTGGCATGCCATCACAATCTGTCAGCTATAAAATGTAATATAAATAAACATAAAAATATCTAAATATCTCCTGCCATTTTAATGATGTAAGACCAGACGTCTGTTATCGTGTTACATTAGCATTCCTCACATATCAATGAGATACTGTATCAGAGGTGGGTAGTAACGAGTTACATTTACTCCGTTACATTTACTTGAGTAAGTTTTTGAAAAAAATGTACTTTTAATGTACCTTTTTTGCACGATACTTTTTACTTTTACTTGAGTACATTTTTGAAGAAGAAACGGTACTTTTACTCTGCTACATTTGCAAAATTAGACTCGTTACTTTTGAAAAAATAATTCGTTTTAGTGATAGGTCGTTCGTGAACGAAATGGCTCTTAGAGCCGGCTCTTTGACGTGAACGACGCAAGCCGGCTCCTTATCGCAAGCCGTCACGTGGGGTTTTTTTTTTTTTTTTTAACCTTCTCTCACCATCTCTCTCTCTCGCACTTTTTTTCCGCTTCACCCTGCACTCGAGCCTTGTGCCTTACACTGGGCAGAGGGAGGAGGGGCGGTAGTTACACTCAGTAGCACAGGAACAGAGCCAGAGGGAGAGAGAGAGAAAGAGAGCCAGGGAGAATAACTTCACATTAGAAAGGTATAGTAATCATCCACAACTATTTTCGGTTGCAGATGATAAAGGATTCAGAAAGTTTATTCATGCGGGCCCATATGACAGAGAATATGCATCTTCTTTTTGTTTTCATATTATAATTTATGTTTAATTGTGTTGTGGTTTGCAGTGTTTTGTGTTGTTTTCACTTTAAATTTGTAAAAGGAAAAAGCTGAAAATTTAAATAGTTAAAAGTTGAAATGTGAATAGTTGATTTTTGTATTATATGATTTATTACATTTTATGTGGAGTGAATAAATAAAAGTATATTTACGGTGGCCGCTAGAGACAAAACACGTAAAAACTCCAAAACACGTAAAAACTCCAAAACACGTACAAACTCCAAAACACGTACAAACTCAAAACACGTACAAAAGACAACAGAAGTGCTCCAGGATGCTGGGCGGAGTGTTGAGCTTTTGTTATCTTGTGGCTACACAAGCCAGCTGTCACAGTCTGGCGAGGGCAGACTGTATGAATTGAAAAAAGGACCCAAAATGCAGACTCCAAGGAACAGGGAACAAAACTTGAATGTTAACAAAAAGTGAGCCGTTTAATATGGCTGGTAAAAAAGGTACAAACAAAGGGAAAGGCAAACTGAAGCAAAATTAACACAAACCTAAACTGGGAAATCTAAACAAACTATAAGAAAAACCTAGACAAGGAACTTGGAAGCATGGGAAACATGTCTGTGAAGGTTCTCAGTCATCTAGGTCATCGTAGTCAAAGGAGCTTGCAAAGAAAAGCGTCTGGACTTCTTTAAGTTACTTGAAGACGTTTCACCTCTCATCCGAGAAGCTTCTTCAGTTCTAAGGTCAAATGGTGGAGAGTCCCAGATATAAACCTAGTGGGAGTATCCCCCCACAGAGAGACAAAAGGACCCCCTGATGATCCTCTAATCGCCTGAGCCAAGGTGTGAAACTGGGTGTGGGTTAGGGCTGCTCAATTAATCGAATTTTAATCACGATTACGATCTGGGCTTTCAACGATCATTAAAAATGACTGAGCCGATTATTAGCCCCTCCCTCATTTATCCGCAACACCTTATAAACCAGTCCTGGCACAAAAAAGGTTGGAGACCTCTGATTAAGAGGACCCGAGGGAAGCTCGGAAAGCTAAGCAGAAGTTATTTGGAGAGGAGAGTGACTGCCGTTGGTTGAAAAGAGAGGTAAAAAAAAACTTCAGTGGTGTTGCACACTATTTTATATTATATTTTTAAAGTCATTGTTAACCCTTTAAAGCCGGTCAAAGCATCACGCTCCGTTTTGTGTAACTATTTTTAAATCCCTGTAGAACCTGAACCGCGTAAGCTAGCGCAATAATTTGTTTTGCATATGAAACCGGAGGAGTTGTACTTACATCTTATGCCATCAGCTTGTCCTCAGTCACGGTTTCCTTCCACATATAGCTTTGCAAAATTTGCATAAAAAGCGCTTGCAGGAACAAAACCGTAATATTCCAGAAACACGCTTTGCCGATCCAATCAGCTGTTCGTAACACTTCCCACAGTGAAACAGACATCAGCGCGAACTATCGCATGTCCGCCATTTCCTGGCCGAAACAGGAAGTGATGTCATTTTTGCGGAAAATGTAGTTTTTTTTTTACTTGTAGGCCATAAAAGCCTATACTGGTCATGTTTGACTTTTCTGAATAGTTTCTGGGATGCTTAGAACTCAAATTGCACTGCTGGAAATAGTTTATTTTGATGCACCTGCTGTTTTTGCATCATAGGATTGTTTTTTGGTTTTTCCTGCAGTATATAAAAATTGGTGTATCTCCAAAATAAAACTATGAAGACACTCAAACTAAATTTCCTGTTGTTGTAAACTATTTTTTGCAACTTTTTTGTATTTAAAGTTTTGAGGGATAAACCTCTTAAATTTCTCCAAGTAGAAATATATGTAAAAAAAAACAAAAACGATTTTCAATTTTTTTGTAGTTTATTGCACTTTTTTGCAGTTAATGTAGTTACTATGTACTTAATGCATACATATTATTAAAATATGGGCTATAACAGTTGTATAGCAACTTGAAATGCTCCCACAAATGGCACTACAACATGTAAAAAAATAATATAAGCTCTGGCGGACTTGGTTCTATAGTAGGTCTTAAAGGGTTAAATAAATATCGTCAAATAATCGAGATCTCAATTTCAGTGAAAATAATCGTGATTATCATTTTTGCCATAATCGAGCAGCCCTAGTGTGGGTCACTCTTTCGAGGATGCCAATGTTCACATTTTGGACAGATGGTTTGAAAGAGGAGTGAAAGAAGCCATCTATGTCCACTGTTAGCGACCATTTTTGAACAGAGGCGGTGGTTTACGACACCAACTCTCTGCCATCTATAATCCAGTTTTGAGATCCCTTCCCAGACGCCTTAACGCCCACTCACATCCTGGGCCATCTGATCCCAGGAATTCGCATGATAAGGTGGGGCCAGGTTTCACAATGAACTCACCCGAAACCCTGGCTGATTGGGACCCACACCCAGTTTCACACCTTGGCTCAGGCAATTAGAGGATCATCAGGGGGTCCTTTTGTCCCTCTGTGGGGGGATACTCCCACTAGGTTTATATCTGGGACTCTCCACCATTTGACCTTAGAACCGAAGAAGCTCCCCGGATGAGAGGTGAAACGTCTTCAAGTAACTTAAAGAAGTCCAGACGCTTTTCTTTGCAAGCTCCTTTGACCATGGGAAACATGGCGTGGACAACAGACGCCCTGACAATCACACACTGAAAACAGAGGACTTAAATACACAGGAGGTGATTAGGGGAAGTGGGAACACATGGAGGAACAGCTGACTGACATGAGCCTAATGACAGGACAAGGGAAGTGAAACTAAATACAATGAACAAAGAACACACGACTCCTTCAAAATAAAACAGGAAACATGAGACAGACATGATAATACAAACTCGATAACATAAGACACGCAGCATGAAACACGAAGGGTGAGAGGAAACTTAAATACAGGGGAAGAAAACACAAGGAGTCTAATAACCAAATGAACTTAGATAACCTAATGAACAAAATAAACTCAAACTTAAAACACTGGGTCAAAAGACCCAGGATCATGACACCAGCAAGTACCAATGACCGGATTTGGTGTAGTAACAGGTAAATTAACTTTTTTTAAAATTATTTGAATATATATGAGTGCCTGTGTATAAATACACAAACAATACACACATGCTTTCAATTGTGTAATTTAAGTGATCTAGTAGCTCTGCTTTGGAAGTTCAGTTCATGCTAGAAATGTATTTTGGAGTTTGTACGTGTTTTGTCTCTAGAGGCCACCGCATATATTTATATATAAACATATATAAATAAAACCACTTTTTTTTACGTTAGTAATTCTTTTTGTGCATAATTTTATATTATTGTTAATAATAAATTAATTAAAGCAACAAAACAACCTGAAGAGCCGGTTCGGAACCGAAAGAACCGGGTCTCTAAAAAGAGCCGGAAATCCCATCACTAATTCGTTTAACACATTAGATAATATGCCGCCAGTGGAGTTTCCGGTGACTTTTTTTACCAATCAGATGTGGCCATGCAGTCACATGACCAGTTTGAAACTGTGGCCAGTGTTGCCAACTTAGCGACTTTGTCGCTATATTTAGCGAGTTTTCAGACCACTTAGCAACTTTTTTTCTAAAAAACAGTCGCTAAAAAAAGACGTGAAAGCGCGTATCGCTTTTACTCTCAACAAGCAGCGGGTGCTGTGACGCAGTCAGTTCTTCTTTTACTCTTATGCTGTTTTGTGGATCACAAGGTTTAAAACTACTTATAAACACACACACACAAAGTAACTCCACCAGAGTGCCTATGTCGGTCCAAGCCCGGGTAAAGGAGCAGGGTTGGAATTGTGACATTAAAAAAACTATAATTGCTAAAAGAAATTTAATTTGTAGTTCTAAATAAACTCTAAATGCATTTAGGACGTTTTTTACTCACTTTATGTCTCTTCCACGATGTTATTTCTCTCTCCAACAACATAGGTTACAATTAGATTAGCATGATCAATTCTGCAAATTAGGCGATGACGTCATTTAGCGACTTCTAGCGACTTTTAGGACAACCAATAGCGATTTTCCTTACTGAGGAGTTGGCAACACTGACTGTGGCAGGCAGAGCGGCCCAAGCGTTTTAAAGAAACACATGAAAACTTGGCAGAGCCAGTTGTCTACGCTAGAGCTGAAGAGGATGAACAGCCTTGGCCTCATATACAAAGAATGTTTCGCTTAAAAGCAGTACAAAAGAACAGCTATGTCTTCAGTGTCGGTAGGGTTGCCAACTCCCTGAAAAATAAATAAGGGACACCTCGTGGCCAGGGCCGGGCAACTCAGTTGTCTTCACCCTTCCCAGTGTGGTAGCTCTTTTTTTGTGTGTGAAATTATTTTTTAACCATTTGACTTGAATTTGATTTAAGCAGATGCATATTCTTTGTGATATGACCATATGGCAAACAAATGATCATTTAGCCATTTATTTTTAGCTCAAAATGACAACATTAACACAGTAAAACAGGTCTCTTTCTTAAACAGAAGCCTGTCATGCTTAGCTTTTGAGAATATAAGTAAATCTTTCTTTAAAAGAACTCCGTCCTGCTTAACTTAAAATTATATAAATTAATAGAAAGCAATAGAACAAAAATCTTCTTGTAACTGTGCACATATAGTGCTTTTAGTACAATTGTTTCAGTTGAGGTGTTATTTCAGCTTTTCTAATGCTAATCAGCTGCTCCTGTTTGTAAACCCGCTTGTTCCCATGATTACGCATCATAACTCATCATCATTATTCATCTATGTATTACTTTTATGTATTAGTGATCTATTTGTTGTAATCATCTATCCTTGCAGTTGTTTATTACACAAAATAAATTATATTATCACACTTCTGGCCACATAGCGCTGATATTCACTGCACATGCCCATATTAACCTTAACCAGAGGGTTTAAAAAAAACAAACCAATGTTTACATACCATATCTGCTTCTGCCGTGGCCTGGTGGACAAAACTTGGTTAAGGGTTCCCCAAGCTTTCATGCCCCTCATGTTCTTCATGTGCCCACCATTAGAAGCATGCCTATGGAAAAAGTGCGCCGACACACAGTGCAGTGCGCTTTAAAGGTGTTATCGTGCACTTTTCCAGCCAGGTGTTTTCCTTTTCCCATTCCTCCCTGTACTTTTGCAGACTTTTTTTCTTTCTCTGAGGGGAACAAACATTGCTGCTCGAATGCTGGGCTTACCCTGTGCGATTTTTGGCCCATTTTGAGCCGATTTTTGAGTCGTGCGACAGATTTGGTGATCGGCCCGATTTTGGCCTTCATCGTGCATCGTGTAGTATACGTGGGGTAACGAGAAGCGATTAACACCTCACGACCAGCTCCCGATCATCAATCGCTTGTGTGGGTGTCACCACAGCCGCTCACACTGCTCACGCGCAAACGTCGGTGAAAAAGATGGATGATGGTGGTGGTGTGCGTGTCTGTGTGAGTGAAAGACAGAGAGGGAGAGTGACAGATTTTCTGTTATAACCTTCATTTTATGGAGGCACAGTGTGAGCACTCAGGTCGCATCAGAGCATCGGGCGGTATAGTGTGAGACCCTGCATCGTGACCTACCAACTTCTAACCCCTGCGAGTCAATCGTGCAGTTTGAGCAGGAGCTGAATAACGTGACTGAAAAAAATCGCACACAGTGTTTGCCCAGCTTTAGGTGTACTGTCGTCCGAGACTTGCACCGCAGTGTCGGCGTTTGTTTCCCTGTTGGCCATGCTTCTTGTTGTGGTCCTCTGTTGTCTTCCGGTATTTTCTCCGTAAGCGACCTTTCCTCGACCAATGAGATGAGCGGTAATCTGAATTGTCATACTCGAATTGTCATAAGTGTGCTGTCAGCTCATTGGTCACAAAGCAGGAGAGGGGCTGGGAATAATGTTTTCAAACAAAACGTTAATTCCATTAACATTTATAGACTACTTTTGATTCTCACTGTATTACGGGACAAAGTGCGTCCCTTAATAGCTCAATACGGGACGTGTACTTTTGTTTCGAAATACGGGACGATTCCGTTTTTTAAGGGACGGTTGGCAACCCTAAGTGTCGGTGTCTTCAGTGAGAGCCAAAACAAACCAACTTTTCAGCGTGAAAAAGCTCAACTCGTGTAACCTGAGGAAACAGTAAGTTTTCTCTAAATATCTTTTTAGCTGTGGTTAGCTGTATGCCAGTCTTATGTTACAGCAGCTGTGTCGAGCTCGAGCTGCGAGTCATATTTTCGGCGCTACTTTGTAGTGAGATAAGTTTGTGGGTGTTTTGTGCAGCTTCGGCTGTCCTTTTAACTGCTCGCTGGTTAGCTAGCGTGAGCTATAAGCTAACAGCTAGCCTGGTTAAACAAGCTAGAGTTCAACGCACATGCAAACTTCTCGTCTCTACTGCTTTAACTGTTAAAACAGAAAGCAATACTGCGGGTGACAGGGTTTATTATGTCAAACAGCAGTTTGTTTAGTTTAAACAGTCTGCATTAAGCTGGGCAAACACTGCAATTTTTTTCAGTCACATTATTCAGCTCCTGCTCAGACTGTACAATTGAATCTCAGGGGTTAGAAGTTCATAGGTCACGATGCAGGGTCTCACACAATACGGCCTGATGCTCTGATGCGACCTGAGTGCTCAAACTGTGCGTCCATAACATGAAGCTTATCATACAAAATCTGTCCCTCGCTCTCCCTCTCTCTGTCTTTCACTCACACAGACACACATACGATCAACTTTGCTAAATTACTAATGAAAAACATTGACCAGGCAGCTGTGATTGAGCAGCAATGTCCATCCATCTCTTTTCATGGTTGTTGTAGTCGTGATAATTTTGTGAGGTCAGATTGAAAAGCCTCGGATACGGAAGCGTGGAGCTGCCACCCAGGCAAAAGAAAAATAGAGCTATATCACGTTATAACGTGAAAAGTATATTGTTCTAACAATATACTTTTAATGTTTGTACAACATACTATCATGTAGGTACAATATACCTCTCACCTTTGAACTATATAATATCATGTTATTACAATATACATAATATGAATATTATATTGTACGAATGTGATAATTATATTGTACAAACATACAATTGAGATTAGAGGCTTTCATCACTGTCTTTCTCGTCTTTCCCCAGAGTAACAGCCAAACAAGCCAAACAACAGCCATGCAAGGCTAGCACTGCTTAGCCTTGCATGCATTCTTATTTTAATCTGGAATTCATTGCAAACTGTTTGTGCGGGATATGAATGACAAGATTGTTTTTCAACAAGAGTTAGTAAAAAAACATTTCCAGTGTGATCAAATCTTCTTGCCAAACATCTGCAGCTTGGCAGTGTATGCAGCACTATAATGACCAGACCTAATTCTTTTGAAAACCATACATCTTTCCACAGGTCTCAACTTCATCAAACATCACCTAGACTCAGAGCTGGATGAGGCCAGCACAAACAGCGGCCTATTCGATGAAGATGATGGATCCATGGGGTCAGGAAGCCAGAAGCAGGGGAGCTGGAGAGGTACCTTTCATGTCCATTCACTGGTAAATATGCAGAAATAGATGCACACCCATACAATTTATGGTAAACTGAGCTGCCTTGTATGTACATATGTTGAAGATGCCTCGCTCTAATGTTTTCTCTGAGGCTGCTGTGCCATTTGGAGCGAAAATGAATATTTACAAGTTTACAGCATATCTTGTCACTAGAAATTGTTTGCACTGTTTATATATTTATATTATTTACTGTAGGTATTGGTGAAAAAAGCTTTATGTTGTGAAAAAATGACATCTGGAAATTAGAGTTGTTGTGCCTTATTTTGTTGATGTTTTTACATATATTCTATTTGAAAATACTAAAATTTGTATATTTATTTATTTTTGTTTGACTGATAGCATTTATTTAAAAAATAAATTGGACATTTCAAACAGTTAGTAGTACTTTTTTACTCTTACTTGAGTAACTTTTTTGACGACTACTTTTCACTTTTACTTGAGTAATAATATTTTAAAGTAATGCTACTCTTACTTGAGTACAATTTTTGGATACTCAACCCACTCAAGCCTATTTATGAGACTGGGCTGCTTGACTACGATTTGGAAGTGGATGCAAAATCACACTGATCGTGCTATTGTTTGTTTTTTAATATGATGGACTGAACACAGAAGGTATCTGACTAAGCAAAGATTAATCTGATCCCATTTCTACCTGTCTCTACTGTTTGAAGATTTCACTGAAGTTTGCTCAACTGTAATTGTATATATTTATTCCAGCTCTCGTAGGGCAAAGGAATGACTCAGACTTGTCAAATGTTCTTTGATTTGATACAATATGAAGTTCACAATTTTCTTACAAATAAAACTATAATGACAAATAGGAACAGCTGTGCCTATTTCTGAGACATGATATTTTTTTTAATGTGTTCATATTTAGACAGTGTGCATCTGTATGCTGAAACTGTAATGTTGAACCTGAGGTGATGGTCAACAGAAGGCAAATATATATAAATTTAAAACAATATTTGTCACGGGGTGCCGAGGCAGGCCGTGTGGATTAATAACGGACCCAAGATGCAGACTGCTTAAGTGGAGGGTGAGCTTTATTAACAACAGGTGAAGTACAACAAAAAAGGGTGGCGAGAAACAGAACGGTAAAAACTCTAAACTGGGATAACTAAAACTAAACACAAAGCCAGAACACGAACGAAGGTACCTTGCAGGGAGAATGACCAGGAAGCCGGAGGAATAAACACAGAATGACGGAGGGGAATAACGCAGACGAACCAGCAACTAACAGAGGCAGACACGAGGTTAAAATACACAGAAGGATAACGAGGGGATGAGACACAAAAGGAGGGCACAGCTGGGAGTAATCCGACCTGACGAGACAGGGGAAAAGTAAACTGAACACACTGAGAACAGACACGGACCTTCAAAGTAAAACAGGAAACACATACACGTAATGACATAACACACCAACTTAACGCAGACTGGGGGACACAGAACATAGGAACATGAACCATGAAACAGAAGAGTACAAACACCCAAGGTAACCAAAACCACAGAATAATAATAAACTAAACAAAAACACGGAGTCACAGACTCCGGACCATGACAATATTGAAGTAATGTCTTTAGCGTGTGGACGCTGCGCACACAATCACCTTATTCACTGTAGTAAACGTGCACCGCTAGCTCACGTGACTGTCTCCATGGTTACATCGTATATTGTTAGCTATGTAAACAGCTTCCAAAGGTACCGCCATAGCTCTCTGCAGCTGTAACACTTTCATGCTTTGCAAATCATTTCATGTTTTTGATAGTTATGAATAAGGAATAAGTTTTTAAAGACATGCTAGGATGTTGCTATGGTGGTTGCTGTGGACTAGGGTGGACCGCGTGTCTGATTCCTGTTATTAGCTGTCCGCCGTAGTAAGGCTGCGTTCCATTTACACGTCTGCCGTAACTCGAACTCAAACCCCGCTTTGTTCTTTAATTAAAGGCATTTTATAGCCGTTCATCACACACACACACACACACACACACACACACACACATAAAGCACTTTGCCTCACCAAGAGAATGCAACTTTACTAAAACCTTTAAAGTATCTGATATAACATAGAAAAATGAAGCAACCAGAGATTTAATGATGAACTCTCTGGGTTTTGTAGTTCACGTTTTACAGTCCCGAATGACTCACTGCACATCCATATAATTTATTGAAGAGGAGTTTAGAATGCACTTTAAATTTAGACTGTAGCTGTTTAATTTTTTACATTGTTACTGTGTTATGTCATGAATAAGGTTCACCTGCTAGAGGTTTGATGGATCAGCTGGACAATACAGTCAAAGACAGACTTCATTCATCATATGCAAGAATCCTAGTTGGATTTTTGTTTTCACTCATATTTTAGAACCAAATATTGAAAACAATTCTGACAGACTGGATACCTGGTCAGGGTGTACATTACCTTTCACTCAAGCATCCCAGGACAGGTCCCTGCCCCACCATGAGCCTGGGTGGATACGTGGTTATAATATAAAATCACTGATACTGAATATGAATATTTCATGAAAATCAAATTATAATACAAATTCCTAGGTGTTTGTTATATCCAGCAAGAGTAATATTGATTACATATGTCTGAATTGCTAACCCTAACCCTAGCTCAACAGACCACAATGCCCTGGACTGTCAGCATTATTACATGCTGTGAACATAAGTAGCTTTGATCACAGTTTATGTTGTAAGAGAGAAGGAATATTGGAAAGAAAGATCAACATTGTGATATTATTTCTTCCAAACTGACCAGAAACATGCTTGTCATACTGTCACAGCAAAGGATCAGACTCACTGTGCATGATGGCTCAGGCCAATGATGTCTGTTAGATTGTCAGTTGTTTAGTATGCTTCTGTACAGTTAGGGTCACTGTCTCTATTGCAGTATAATTAATATGCAGAAAACACTAAAAGTTGATTGTCTTCCAATATTCTAGCATAATTAAAAAACTTTGACTTTATAAGTGCATATTGTTACAGTCCTAATGCCAGTATGATTCTTCATAACTCCTGCTTTGAAATACTGAACTTTAAAATTTACCCGATGAAAGATCATTTACAGTGGCACTCTGTCAGGATCATTCTGACTGTAAGATCACTGTATTAATCTGAATCCTTCTGCAATGTGCTGTGAATGAATGCTGATGCAACTCACTGTGTGAAAACTGTTAATAAAATGAATCTGTGACACATGCAACACATTCACAGAGGAAGAGGACACAAAGGGAGGACACGCAGAGGCTGTGTTGAAGTCAGAAATCCAAATCTTTAGTCAAAAACAGGCTGTGGTTACAAACAGGAAGACAAGCAGTCCATCAAACAGTCTACAGGGTCAAACATACAGAGAATTCAAACAGCAGTAAAAAATAACTGGACACTGAAAAACTTAAAGCAATGTGTGACGCAATAAAAGGAAGCAGCGCAGTATATTCGCTGAATTATCATCAATTACAAAAGAGAAAAACGACGATTTCTAAAGATTATTTCCTTAATTGCATTTAGAGTGTGGCTGGTAAAGATGGAAACATACAGAATGTAAACCGTGTGAGTTTGTGAACTTTGTTAGTAACAAATGAGGTAAAAAAAAAAACAGACAAAAGACAGAAAGAGGCTCTCAGTGTTCATTAATAATTAGAAAGCATCTAAACATTCTGGTCGTGGATTTTTACAGTCTTAGTTCCACTCGCTGTCATCATTATAATCATCATGATCAATGGCGAGGTCCTGAGGTGGGCGGGACTGTCTCTGGTGATGAAACCATGAAGGAACAGCGTCTGGCACGTGTTGGTTAAACATCCCAGTACATTGGTTTAGTTTCCTCTCCAGCTGTTTGACATTTGACACTTCAACATTAAGGGGAAGAAGAAGAAACAGTGTTAGGTCAGGTGACCACATTGTTTCTAAAATAACTGACAGGAAGTAACCAGGCTGTTAGAAATGGATGGCATGTGTTTAGAGTTGCTGTAGTTAGGTAACTCTATTTACCAAAAGCAAAGCTGCTGAATGTTGCAGGAACATGCTCATGTGTGGTGATCATTCAGTGCTGCAGGTTAGACAGTCCAAGACTGCCCATCTGAGAGTTTGAAAACACACATGCAAAGATTTAATTGTATTACAGTCAAAGTTGGATGTTCATTTTTGTCCTTTAAAAATGTTTGTGTATTTGAAAGCACTAACATTTAAGGATGTCTCAGATCGTCTCTCTCTAAGAGTATCTCCTTTGAAAGCGGAGACAAGTTTACCCACTGATCCACGTCACTTTACCTGGATGATGACTCCTCTCTCCCTCACTCAGAAACACTCCTAAAATAACCAAGCAAATAAATAATACTGAAGATTTACTCACAACATTACAAAAACATCAAAAACATCTCCCTTTGATTCCGTTTCTCCATTCCTAGTGAACATCAGGCAACAAATATCCCAGTAAATCACAGTAAATTGTAAAGCACATATTTTCTCTGCTTTGTCTAACCTCTGCAGAGCCCCTCTGTCAAGAAAAACATATCTGTAAGCATAAAACAAATATACATTTCATAACACTGCACTGGAAAAACCTCGGTTGGTTGATTTCCTCTGTGCAGTGCAGACGAGCATCAGTCAGCAAGTCAAGGTGGTGAGATGGACTGGTGCCCTTTGTGACTCTGCTAGTTCTTCTGAGGAAACACCACTGTGTTTCCACACCGTCACCATCTGTGAGCACAAACTGCTGCTCTGCCAGCATGTAGGAAATCACATATCACACACACAGGGGTGAAGAAACATTAGAGCTCAACTTTGGATACTTTAGATCTAAACAGATCAAAGTAGCTCTTAGTTTCAGCAATCAGTGAACAGGCAAACAATGATACCATACTGATTCTGTATGAATACAATATAGTATTTTCAATACAGGTGTCGAATTAATGTATTAAAACTAATACAGACTATTAAGACTAATACATCTGGAGGGGCTAGCTCGAATAACACCTTTGAGCGCAAATTCGATCACATCTTGGGGAAGTGCACTGCGGTCGTGAGTTCTCAGAACCTGCTCTTTGAGCAAAAAGAATGAGAACATCACGGAACGTAAGTTTGGATAACATCATAGAAAGCTCACGGCTCTCCAACGGGAGATTGAGAGACCAGTGTTGGACTGTTAGAACAGCTTTGAAATTCATATGAGTTGTTCGCACTAAAGTAAAAAGCACCATCACTTGGCTGGAAGACTGTTTACTTAGCCTAGCAGGGCGAAGAACACTGTCTCAGCTGAACTCTGGACACGCACACACATACATGTACACTGATATGCACACACTCATCCCCCCTCCCTTTCCAAACGCCTTCGACGCTTATTCCCTTCCGATGCTGACGGTGGATCAAGGAGACCAGCGCACAGGCTGCAGGCCCGGATGTACTGTCTAAATCGGCTGTCTCGCACCCTTTACCCACCCCTGTTGCTTGTCATGTGTTTCTTTGGTGTATTAAGAGTTTTTTTCAGTGTTTTTTTCTGTTCTCAAACTGATCTCCCTGTTGGAGCTCAGTCTGGGAGGAGTTATTTTTTTCTCTTTATCTTTCCTCATGTGGTGCATTTTCCATTGTTATACCTCTCTGACCTGTCTTCCCCATGTGATGTTTTGTGTAATGTATGTATGGTCGGAGGGTAAGATGGCACCGCCATTGCGTGCTAATAGGTCGGCAGCCTTATGAATTTTCCCCTTGTGGGACTAATAAAGGTGTGTGTGTGTATATATATATATATATATATATATATATATATATATATATATATATATATATATATATATATATATTGAACCGTTCGATACAGTGCTTTCGGTTTGGTACGCATATGTATCGAACAATACGAAATTTTTAATTCATTTTATCAACTTTTCTTCTGACGATGCTGTCTGTGGTGAGAGCTCAGTGGATTTGCGTTCGACTACTCCGCCTAGGCTGCACTGTCGAGCGCAGATCCACTGAGAGCAGCGCAAGCTAGCAAGACAGAAGCTAAGCTCGTTGAACCTCCCCCACCCTCATTCAGATCTGGCCTTTGGAACTATTTTGGTCTTCATATGAAGTATGACCATGAAGGTAAGCACGTCATGGACAAAAGGAAAACAGTATGTTGGATGTGCCACGCAATGCTCAATTACATTGGTGGGAACTAGTGCGTTAGCGCAGTTTGCTCGTTAACGTGTTGACGCCATCCAGCCCCACGCACGGGGCGATCCGCGGTGGCTCGTTAACGGAGATTTGCCGTGTTGTGGCATTAACGTCATTTCAGATTAACGCTGACAGCACTAATGGGAACACAATGAATATGACTGTACATTTACGCCAACATCATCCTAGTGCAAAGACAAGTGGAAGTAGACAAAAACAACAAGCACGCATGCTACAAACTTTACCCGAGTCATTTAGACAGCCGTTAGCACATGATTCTCCTTATGGGGACCTGATATGTTTAATATGCTGCTGAGAATATAGCCCAGAAGAAGCGTATAGTATAGCTTTTATTTTGGAAAGAGCCATTTCTCTGTAATAAACTTTTCCAAAGATGAAGGATTTCTCCATCAGATAGATTTATTTTTTTTTAATTATTTTGTTGTTTCAGCAGCATTAAATTTAAAAACTGTACTTTTGAGTTAAAATATATATTTATAATGACAAATTTAAAAGGCATGTTACAAGGCATATTACTGTTTCAGATATGAAATCTAGCACATAAAAGCCAGGGTGGGAGGGATCTCTACAAACTGACTTACCTCTGCAAGTGTGAGGCTGTTCCTCCAGCCTCAACAAAAATCTGACTCTCCAGTCACAGACAAACAAAAAAACAAAAA
Source organism: Rhamphochromis longiceps (assembly GCF_057381845.1). Taxonomy (NCBI): domain Eukaryota; kingdom Metazoa; phylum Chordata; class Actinopteri; order Cichliformes; family Cichlidae; genus Rhamphochromis; species Rhamphochromis longiceps. Next base: position 34,582,319 of record NC_140571.1, read on the forward strand.
AAAAAGATAGAAAACGCTGTCTGGGTCTTGCTGGATGTTGCTAGTCAGAGTCCACACATTAGCAGTGTGCTTCTTGGTCCCACTGACCCATGTGGACAGCGAATGTGGAGAACTGTTCTGGAAAATGGAAAAGAGAATTAAAATGACAAAAAGCCAAAGAGGATTTCCACAAAGACTCTCTTGGAATCAGCAATCAAAAAATCATTGGTTCATATTACAATTAAATATGACCAGGCTCCTTAAATGTAAGCAGTTAAGATCTGATTTGATTTACATCCTTCACACAGCACATTTGTCCAGGCTGTCATTTAAACATAGAATTAATCTCAGGTAACATGATTCAGAGTAGAGATTCAGTAAGAAAGATTGCTAGCTCTAATATTATTACCACACCAACAGCTCAGATTTCTAGAAGTATTTAAACAAATGTCAGTCTATCCATTCATTTTCTTCTGAATATTCAATTCAGGTTCACAGTGGGAGGGTGGAGGGTGTCGTGGAATTTTGTAAATAAAGTCTGCAACACAGAAAGGGTTTTGATCAAGCTATTTATTACTGCGCGCAGGAGAGCCAACACACATCAAACATTACAGTTCACAGTCATGTCAGCTCTGCCTCAGAACTGGTGCTCCTACTCCTTTATGCATTCCAAGGAAGAGGGAGGAAGTTACAAACTGATCATACCACACTTCACACGCCTCGCTATGAAACCTAACGGATCAATGGTCATGCTGTTTTGTGTCGTTGGCCTTATCAGCACCTGTAAAGGGAGTTGTTTTCTCAAACTGCTGACGCTGAAGTAAGTTCATCTAGTTTTAGAAACTTTCACTGAACAGTCTATAACAGTGTCACAACTAAGCATATGCATAAGCACTTAAATACTTTAAATGAGAATAATAGAAAATTTTTATTACAGAGGCTAGAGTCTGTCCTAGTAGTCATAGGTAGAGCACACATGGACAGGTCACAAAGTGTGTCAAAGGACTAACAGAGAGACAGACATCAGACTAACAAATCTATTTAAAATTCATGTAAGCTTGCTACAGCTGTATGTATGAACATGTGTTTCTGTCCTCACAGTCCACCTCTCAGGAACCTGCAGTTCATTTTTAGTCTACTTTAATCAGACCTCACAAAAGGCTGATGTGGCTAGGTCAGTAGTCTGATTTAAGTACGATACCTTTGGCCAGGGATTAATCTGGTACATCACTTCACTGCAGTCTTACATATTTTCACCACACCTAAATTAAAAAATACTGATATATATAAATAACAGCTTCAGCTGATGCAGCCTGACTCAATCTGATTCTAGATGTTCAGTACACACAGAGACACAGAGGTACTGTTTAAAGTTTAGTGTTAACCTGAGTCACTGATCATTTGCAGTATTACAGAGTCTGGCAGTCTTTGCATGATGTCCACGTCACTGTAAGCTTCTAGCTGACTCTCAGGTGTGACAGGCAGTGTTGGGAAGGTTACTTTTAAAATGTATTCCATTACAGAATACAGAATACATGCTCCAAAATGTATTCTGTAACGTATTCCGTTACGTTACAATGACAGTAACGTATTCTGAATACTTTGGATTACTTAATATATTATCATGCTTTTTACAACAACGTGAATGTACTATTGCTGTGTGATTTATTACTATTACTGAAGGTCCGCGACTCCGAACTGTAGTAAAGGGACCTCTGACTAATACGGCGGGGTCCCTATCGGCTCGTAGCCGAAAACTAGCTTTACTTTGTTGTCTGGGTCAACTTTTCTTGCGAGAGACAGAGAGAGGCGTTGAAAGGCTGCTCCAACGGAACTTATTGTTTTCGGAGGAAAACACGAACACGGTGTACAGTCGAGTCTTAATAGCTTACTTACAACTGGGCTCGTCAGGCACTCTTCTTGGCTGCAGTGGTTATTATTATATTTACATGCTTCCAGCTCCCGTTTTTGCTCGATGACAACTTGTACCTTTCCACTCCCCTTTTTCTCCCTCCTCGCGCTCACAGACCCATAACGTGTATGGCAGTCCATTCTCCCTGCAACACGGACTACACTGCCCATCATGCTACATTCTTTAGAGCTATGCTTGTAGCATTCTGCCTGTTAGCTTAGCACAACAACAACAACAACGAAAAGGCGCTCTCTCACCCAGGAAACACACAGTCGCAGAGAGAGAGAGAGCGTTGCCCTGTAACCATGGCAACCATAACGCTGCCGCCTGGAACAACAGAACGTAGTTGTCAAACAAAACCCAAACAGTCCTGACCCGCGACAAAATGAAACAGGAAAGTACCGCAGTGTAATCCATTTATTTCAACAAAGTAACTGTATTCTGAATACCACCTTTTTTAAACGGTAACTGTAACGGAATACAGTTACTCATATTTTGTATTTTAAATACGTAACGGCGGTACATGTATTCCGTTACTCCCCAACACTGGTGACAGGTGTGTCAGCAGGAAAGAGTAATAATAACCTGCATCCTGAGGTTTGTCATGCAGGATTAAAGGAGCCAGGCTTTGTTCACACAGCTAGGATTGTATTTTACACTGAGCCTGGGTCAGTATAAGTATCATACAGTTTAAACGAAGCACTGCAACTTGCACTTATTTATTATAGATTCATTGAAGCTAATCGAGATATTTATTGTCAATCTGTGGCTGCGATTAATCACTTTACTGGAAACTTTATTAACTAGTAACTTCATCAGTCATGACAGAAGCTAATATTTCTGTCCTAACATCATTTAAACAGTAACAGCTTTACTACAATATAAGCTAACTTTTACACCGTAACTTTAAGCTAGCACCATAAAGACGGTAAAACACGTAATATCTACAAATGCATCTTAAAGCTGTTATATTAGCACTCGGTGTATTACTAACATAACCACATTAACATTATTGACACTCGCTGACTTTTAATAGTCATTCTATAAATGCTGTCCGTTTAAATGGCCTTACCTGTACACACTGCTGTATCCACCGGATTCCAGCCAGAGTGGATTCTTATGGAATCAGAATGATGCCACCTTGAAACGAAACCGAAAAAAATATTGAAACTGAAAAAAAAAATTGTAACTGAAATAAATGTACTGAAAAATCTTGTATTGAAACCGAAAAAAAAATTGATAGTGAAAAACAATTAATTGAAACTGTAATTTTTTTGTTTTCGCTTACAATTTTTTTTTTTCAGTTTCAATCCATTTTTCGGTTTCAATCCATTTTTTTTCGATTTCAAACCATTTTTCGGTTTCAATCCATTTTTCGGTTTGAATCCATTTTTCAGTTTCAATCTGCTGGCACTGTTTTGGCGTTCGGGGGCGTGCTGGTGGGGGGTGGGTGGGGGGGGGGGGGGGTCCGGCCCGCATGTATTTGCATACATTATAGAGGCCACTAGTGCTGACCAAGCTGCCATCTTTCTCTCTTCCCGTCTTTCAATGGCTGCCTCAATTTCAGCTTGACCCTCCAAACCGCAAGTAAGTAATCATTTTTTGTCATCTTTTTTTGCTGTCCCACTGGGCTGGACATTAGTTTAGTTTTTTTAGCTACATCTGGTGAAGTTGTGGTAAAATGCTGGTATTAGCCTATTCGTCGTAGCAAGCTAGCCTGAAGCTAATATTTGCTAAATTTAGGGACACCCGTGTCTCTTCAGGAGTTGGAGGCCGGTGTTCTAGGAGCGGATCTCAGGATCTCAACAGGCAGTGCCACCTGTTGAGATCCTATTACGTATTTAATGTATTAAATACGTAATACATTACGTATTTAAAATACAAAATATGAGTAAATGTATCCGTTACAGTTACTGGTCAATAGGTGATATTGAGAATACAGTTAGTTTGTTGAAATAAATGGATTACATGGCGGTATTTTCCTGTTTCATATGTTAGGCTATGGTCTCTCTATTTTTGGTAATTCCACGCCGGTGGAAACCCAAACAAATCACGCAATAAGAGCCTCTAAAAACTATTATACAAAAATTATTTAATATGAAGGCAACAGCAGAGTGTTACAGGCATCGCCCTAAACAATGTAGCCTCATGGGCAGTGTATTCTGTGCTGCAGGGACAATGGACTGCCATACCCGTTATGTGTCTGTGAGTGAGAGAGGGAGAAAGAGGAAAAGTACGAGCTGTCACGGAGCAGAAACGGGAGCTGGAAGCATGTAAATATAATAATAACCACTAAAGCCAAAAAGAGTGCCTGACGAGCCCAGTTGTAAGTAAGCTGTTAAGACTCGACTGTACTGTTCATGTTTTCCTCCGAAACAATAAGCAGCCTTTCAACGCCGCTCTCTGTCTCTCGCTAGCAAACTTGACCCAGACAACAAAGTAAAGCTAGTTTTCAGCTACGAGCCCAACACGAACCGGACGTATTAGCCAGAGGTCCCTTTACTACGGTTCGGAGCCGCTGACCTATGGAAGAAATATAGTATCATCAGAATTCAAGTATTTTTAGACATTGAATTTATGACACTGAATTTTTATCCTCCAAATTTCCCTGCAAAAATATTCACCTGCAAAAATTCACCTGCAAAAATTCACCTGCAAAAAATTCACCTGCAAAAATTCACCTGAAAAAAATTCACCTGCAAAAAATTCACCTGCCAAAAATTCACCTGAAAAAAAATTCACCTGCAAAAATTCACCTGCAAAAAATTCACCTGAAAAAAAGTTCACCTGCAAAAATTCACCTGCAAAAAATTCACCTGCAAAAATTCACCTGCAAAAATTCAACTGCAAAAGTGATGAACTTTAATGACCCAAGCCAGAGCAATCAGCACCAGATCGAGTCGAGTGGCTCTCGGCCAATTAAATTACGCTGTTTGATCACATGACACCGTTAGCCAGCAGTTTGTCTCCTAAAAGAGAGCTGTTTAGAGGTGAGTGATTAAGTTTTTCTCCTAAATAGAGATCATTACAGAACGCCTAGTCCTACTTAAAATCCCATTTATTTTTATTTTATCATCTACTCGAACTAAGGAAAACGTTTGACTAACTCAAAGACAATTTCCACGCCTCCCCTGCCTGACTGCAGAGGCAGTTTTGAATTTAGGAGCAGCAAGATGGAAGCGGCAAACCCTGGCGATTCTCCGGTAAGTATATTGTTTTTTATCTTCAAGTTTGTCTTTTGAAACGTTAATTTTATTTAAATCCGTTGCTCACGTATAAAGTACACAGACGGGGTCTTTGCTCAACTCGTCTGAGGCGTGTCTCACTAAGCGCTACATGCTAGCATCCTGCTAACCGAGCTACCCTTTACATGCTGTGCTTTAGAAAATAGGATACTCGTTAAAAAATACTCCGCAGATATTGATAGATAGACGAACACTGCAAATATAATGTTGTAAACGAAAACGGCCTTTGGTGAAGTGGTAAAATACACCATGAATAGAGCGATAGAGTGAATGGCTGCCATGGTTGCAGACATTCCTGATTTAATGACAAGAATGGGGAAGAGTGAGGCGAAGTGAACCAAAGCCACAAAACACGGTCAGACAAGGCGGCAAAAGGGCAGTGATCTGTCCGTCAGTATGAAGTTGGTGTGTGCTTTGGTGAACAAAAACTCGAGACCGGTAGCAGGAAGATGGGAGACTCGTGTTTCACTGGAATAGTGGTGAATTAAAACATCCTTTGTTGGGGACATTTAGGTGTAAATGCATCCATAAAGGTGAGACAGAGGCAGACCAGACAGTGAAGAAAACAAGGCAAACATTAGAAATATTAAAACGGAAATATAGGATTAATATAACATACAATTGGGGAAAATGTAAGGAACACAATGTAAATGATATTGTAAAGTCATTAAAACAGCATACTCTGATTAAAAGAAACAGATAATTGGGTAGGATGATGATGATGATGATGATAATAATAATAATAATAATAATAATAATAATAATAATAAAATAAAAAAAATGTACAAGATGGGTATGTATACTTGTAGCCAGAACTTAACAACTATAAAGTTGTAGCATGCCAGTACCTTACCCCATCCATTATATCCACACTTTCAGAAAAGGATATGGTCAATATCTTTACAAATACTATCTAAACTTAAACTGGATATCCCCTCTGCTTCTTCTGCTTCTTGTATACACCCTCAGGGTTTGTGATCAGCCAGCGGCTGATATGATCATTAATCCTGTAAAATAATATTCTTTCGGTTTATGAATCTGTTTGCATGGATTTCTTAATCTGTTTCCACTGTTAGCAGAAGTTGTGGTGTGCTGCTCTCCAAGACTACAAGCTGCGTTAAAGTTGGAAGTAACTGGCCGATGTTCCACTGTTGAAGATAGCTGTGCCCATTTGTTGCACATTGTGGGTATGGAGAAGTTGAGGCCCTTGCAGGCTACCCACAATTTCCCCAAACTGAGCGATTATACATCTTCCTTCCATATTTGTATCTTGTGTCACTAAAAATAATTTTATTTAATTTTATACATTGATTAATGACCTGCAGAATCTCCTTATCATATTAAGTGATTCATAATTGTCACTTTATGCTTTCTCCATCTTGAAAGTGATGACATCCTTGCATTACATCCTTTAGGTTCATTTTCTGCAGGCAGGTTTCTGACAGAGAACAGGTAGATTTACACTATAACATGCAGCGTTCTATAGATGGACACATAAAGAAATGAAAAATTACATGTATGTGCTAACTTTCTAAACACTGTTACATTAATGATTAAGTAGATAAAACATTTATGTCAGCCTTGGCTCATAGTTCATTTAAAGACAAGAACTTTGTGTGTGTTTCAGGTCCTGCACTCTCAAAGACTGAATGAACCAGCATTGCAGCCATGGGTCACTGTGAGCATCACAGGGAAGGTTGAAGCCGCCCACTGCAGCTGTAAGGCCGGAGTCACGGAGACCTGCACCCACGTCACTGCTCTTCTGTTTAATGTAGAAGCAACAGTGATCTGTGGCACAAGGACTGTTACAGATGAACCTGCATACTGGGTTTTGCTGGGTAATATGACCAAGATACAGCCAGAGGTTGGCCATAAGATAGACTTCTCCTCTTCAGCTGCCCAAAAAAAGGCTCTTGATCAGAACAAACAGACCATCTGTAGTGACAGGTAAAAGGAGCCGTCCTCAAAAAAGAAATCCCACCTGCTACCGTGGAGGAGTTGTCACTGCTATAATGCCATCATGTTTTATCTAGGGGTCTAGATTTATGCCTATAGTGCACTGCCGTGTAAATAATTTGCATTTACTGAATGAGTATCACTGTTCAAAAATTGAATAAAGAAACAAACTAATTTTTGCCTTTTTTTTTTTTTTTTTATTAAAACCACTTTATAGAACATCACATCAGTTACAATGTAGAATCCATGTCACTGGAGAATTTTGATTCAATAAACAGTAAAAAGGTGAGCTGTGAAGACCAAGGACAAGTGCAGCTCACAGGTTTTCTATCCAAGGAATCCCAGAAGATTGCATGGTGTCATTGCCCAGCAGTTGTTCGCAGGACATATGGACTCAACCTCAATCCCTCACACTGAGCACCATGAAGTGACAGTGCAGAGGAAAAACTCCCCTTTAACAAGAAGAAACCTCCAGCAGAACCCGGTTCAGTCATCTGGGTTTGGAGGAGAGAGAGAGACACAGAACTACCAAAAGTATATTTTTTTTTTTATGTGATTGACTGTTGTTGTAATTCAAGCCCTGAGTGTAGAGCAGGTAAGATATAAAGTTGCATCCTAAATTCCATGCTCATGCAGAGTGTTTAGTTTATGACTTTTTCACCTGGTCATTTCTTGATGAACAGATGGTCTTTTAGGGTTGACCAAGCTGGTACCTTGACTCTGTTCTCTGCAAGATGTTGCAAAAAACAAAATCATATGGAGACAATATTGGACACAAAATATATAACAATTTAGTTAAATGTAGCATTAACTCATAGGTCTTGCTAAAGTAAACCTTGTATTCTGATTCATCACAGCAGCAGTTCAGTTGGATGATGTCAGTAACTGCAGCAAGTGTCTTGCTGACTGAATAATTACATCTTGCATAATCTGAAACAAACACATAAAGACAGAAACAATTTATAAATTAACGTTTGATAAAATCTAAGAATTAATCATTTATTAGATACCAATATGTAGGGCTGCTCAATTAATCGAATTTTAATCACGATTACGATCTGGGCTTTCAACGATCATTAAAAATGACTGAGCCGATTATTGGCCCCTCCCTCATTTATCCGCGACACCTTAAAGGCCGGTCCGTGAAAATATTGTCGGGCATAAAGGGTGGCGCAAAAAAGGGTGGAGACCGCTGATTAAGAGGACCCGAGGGAAGCTCGGAAAGCTAAGCAGAAGTTATTTGGAGAGGAGAGTGACTGCCGTTGGTTGAAAAGAGAGGTAAAAAAAAACTTCAGTGGTGTTGCACACTATTTTATATTATTTTTTAAAGTCATTGTTAACCCTTTAAAGCCGGTCAGAGCAGCACGCTCCGTTTTGCGTAACTATTTTTAAATCCCTGTAGAACCTGAACCGTGTAAGCTAGCGCAATAATTTGTTTTGCATATGAAACCGGAGGAGTTGTACTTACATCTGATGCCATCAGTTTGTCCTCGGTCACGGTTTCGTTCCACATATAGCTTTGCAAAAATTGCATAAAAAGCGCTTGCAGGAACAAAAGCATAATATTCCAGAAACACGCTTTGCCGTTCCTATCAGCTGTTCGTAACACTTCCCACAGTAAAATGATGCACCTGCTGTTTTCTTTGCAAATTTGCATCATAGGATTGTTTTTTGTTTTTCCTGCAGTATATAAAAATTGCTGTATCTCCAAAATAAAACTATGAAGACACTCAAAATAAATTTCCTGTTGTTGTAAACTATTTTTTGCAACTTTATTGTATTTAAAGTTTTGAGGGATAAACCTCTTAAATTTCTCCAAGTAGAAATATATGTAAACAAAACAAAAGCGATTTTCTATTTTTTTTGTAGTTTATTGCACTTTTTTGCAATTTATGTAATTACTATGGACTTAATGCATACATATTATTAAAATATGGGCTATAACAGTTGTATTGATGTATAGCAACTTGAAATGCTCCCACAAATGGCACTACAGCATGTAAAAAAAAATAATATAAGCTCTGGTGGACTTGGTTCTATAGTAGGTCTTAAAGGGTTAAATAAATATCGTCAAATAATCGTGATCTCAATTTCAGTGAAAATAATCGTGATTATCATTTTTGCCATAATCGAGCAGCCCTACCAATATGAATATGTCTACCATAAAACTTGTGTGGAGCGAAGTTACATTCAATCAAGATGGTCTGGCATGCTACAACTTTGTAGTTGTTAAGTTCTGGCTACAAGTATACATACCCATCTTGTACATGTTCTTTAACATTATTATTATTATTATTATTATTATTATTATTATTATTATTATTATTATCATCATTATTATCATCATCATCCTACCCAATTATCTGTTTCTTTTAATCAGAGTATGCTGTTTTAATGACTTTACAATATCATTTACATTGTGTTCCTTACATTTTCCCCAATTGTATATTATATTAATCCTATATTTCCGTTTTAATATTTCTAATGTTTGCCTTGTTTTCTTCACTGTCTGGTCTGCCTCTGTCTCACCTTTATGGATGCATTTACACCTAAATGTCCCCAACAAAGGATGTTTTAATTCACCACTATTCCAGTGAAACACGAGTCTCCCATCTTCCTGCTACCGGTCTCGAGTTTTTGTTCACCAAAGCACACACCAACTTCATACTGACGGACAGATCACTGCCCTTTTGCCGCCTTGTCTGACCGTGTTTTGTGGCTTTGGTTCACTTCGCCTCACTCTTCCCCATTCTTGTCATTAAATCAGGCCGTTCTGCAACCATGGCAGCCATTCACTCTATGGCTCTATTCATGGTGTATTTTACCACTTCACCAAAGGCCGTTTTCGTTTACAACATTATATTTGCAGTGTTCGTCTATCTATCAATATCTGCGGAGTATTTTTTAACGAGTATCCTATTTTCTAAAGCACAGCATGTAAAGGGTAGCTCGGTTAGCAGGATGCTAGCATGTAGCGCTTAGTGAGACACGCCTCAGACGAGTTGAGCAAAGACCCCGTCTGTGTACTTTATACGTGAGCAACGGATTTAAATAAAATTAACGTTTCAAAAGACAAACTTGAAGATAAAAAACAATATACTTACCGGAGAATCGCCAGGGTTTGCCGCTTCCATCTTGCTGCTCCTAAATTCAAAACTGCCTCTGCAGTCAGGCAGGGGAGGCGTGGAAATTGTCTTTGAGTTAGTCAAACGTTTTCCTTAGTTCGAGTAGATGATAAAATAAAAATAAATGGGATTTTAAGTAGGACTAGGCGTTCTGTAATGATCTCTATTTAGGAGAAAAACTTAATCACTCACCTCTAAACAGCTCTCTTTTAGGAGACAAACTGCTGGCTAACGGTGTCATGTGATCAAACAGCGTAATTTAATTGGCCGAGAGCCACTCGACTCGATCTGGTGCTGATTGCTCTGGCTTGGGTCATTAAAGTTCATCACTTTTGCAGTTGAATTTTTGCAGGTGAATTTTTGCAGGTGAATTTTTTGCAGGTGAATTTTTGCAGGTGAATTTTTTGCAGGTGAATTTTTGCAGGTGAATATTTTTGCAGGGAAATTTGGAGGATAAAAATTCAGTGTCATAAATTCAATGTCTAAAAATACTTGAATTCTGATGATACTATATTTCTTCCATACTGACCTGTTTTATATACGCGCTGAATAGTTTTCTACACAAGATCGCTGCAAAAAGTGCAGCCTTACCTAATGTCCACCTACTGTTATTCATTTATATTAAGATTTTAACATCTAGTTGGTATTGGTATGGCGAGTAGCCTTCAGTAATAGTAATAAATCACACAGCAATAGTACATTCATGTAGTTGTAAAGTATTCAGAATACATTACTTCTATAATCTTTGGTGGAATACATTTTAAAATTAACCTTCCCAACACTGTCAACAGGTTAGCACCTCATACCACAGTGCATCAAAGCAGTCTCATGAGCGCTGGGAAGGACGAGCCCAGAGTCCAAAACAGACAGTGCAGGAGATGACAAGGTTAGTAATTGTATGGTGAAAATTATACTTTGTTATCTTGATTGGCAAAAGAAAAGTAAATACAAAATCTGCTTCTCACATTTAGGGCATTTCCAAGATATTTTTTTTTTTCAAAACTTCAATTTCTTTCATTACAGCTGTCCTATGCCAGAAGTTCTGTTGACCCAGAGTGAGAGGCATCATTTCAGAAACACCAGGAAGACTGAAACTCGTCACCAGGATCAAGCAGGGCTCGTGATCTTCACCAGCAGCTCCCTCACAAGAAGGATAAACCCAGCATTTCATGAACACTGATGGAGACCTTTGCTTTGTGTAATGTTAGAAGTACTCAGATAATCCTCAGAGGGTCTGGACTTTTACATAATATAATAGAATAGAATTCAACTTTGTTGTCATTGCACATGCACAGGGCAACGGAATGCAGTTTGCATCCATCCAGAAGTGCCTTTAGCCATGATATAGATATATTACAATATATATTAGCAATAATATAGATATGTAAGTATATTACAGAAATGGGTCTATTATGGTATGTTACAATGTACACGGTATGAAGTATGTTAAGAATATTCTATAACTATGTACAGGCTGTAGTGAGTACAAACTATGTACAGGCTACGAACAGGATATAAATATGAAAAACTATACAGAAATCTGAGATATACAGTTATACAGAAATGTGAACTATGCAAATTATAAACAGTTGTAGGATTAAAAATCATCATATGTACAGAATGATTATTTACACAGAACTATACAGTAGTGCAGTTAAGTAATAGCTATAGCTATAAGCTATAGTAATAGCTTTAAGTCCTGTAGAAAGTTAAATATATGTTGTGGTTACTCTGGTATGAATGACTCTGAATTACTTTATGATAAATAACACACTATTGTCAAAAAACAGTGAAAGAATTCCAGATCACAAGTTTTTAGTTCAAATACAAGTAACAACCTTTGACTTTAATCAGGTTTTATTTAATTGTGTCAGAGAAAACATCATGTGCTCTTCATGTAGCTGAGTACATTCAGTGTTTAAAACAGAAGTTGTGCAGGTCTGAGATCAGCAGTTTTCTGAAACACCAAACTGAGGTTCTGTTAATGCTGATGTATAGTGACACAGTTACAGGGGTGATTAATCCTTTTGACTTTTTGTCTTTAAATTTATCAATAAAACAGCTGCAGCTTTCACTGACAGCACATGTGGTACTTTAACTTTTGTACTGTTTTCTTCAGTTAATTTTGGAGTTACTACAAAGATTGAAGATATAGGATGGTCTGTCTGCTGTCACTGGGTGGTGCTGAGGTCTGAATCTGAGGACAGCTCCTGTAATCACAAACAGAACAGAATCATCACAAACTGAAATATAAAGTTTATCTCTCAAATCTGAAATAGAGCTGATCCTTCTCTGTCCTCACACACTCGGGATCTGAAGTTGTTCAGTCCTACAGTTCTGCCGACAGCTGTTTATTTTTTTTATTTGTTTTAAAGGCCTTACTAACACATTTTCTAATATCATGTTTACCTTTGAGTTGTTGATGCTTTATAAATGGACATCTGCAAAGATGAGATGATGGAGCAGGTTTCAGTCGAGGTTCAGTCTGCTGCTGCATCCTGGTCACAACATACAGAGGTGTTATCAGCTCAGTATTGAACAAGAAATATTAATGTTTCAAATTATTTGTCCTAAAGGATGCAAGCTGTACAGAGTACTGCACATGTGACTTTGTGAACATAATTCATTAAAAATAATTTGGACAGTTTTTTAACCAGAATATTTGTAACAAACTCAGTAAAAAAACAAAAACAAAAAAAAGCTAAAAAATAATCAGAGGAAAAATGTAACATTTTAACTTAAGCTGACAAGCGGAAGTAGTTGGTTTCAGTACATAAGTATCGGGCTTTGCTATTTAATCCGTAGCTATTGACTAATGAGGGGAATTTAAAAGTTGGCGTTAATGTCCTTCCACATGTGGAAAGCGACAGAAAACATGCTGCTGTTTGCACATATTTAATAATCAGCTCTGCACAGGAGCAGAAGCAGAGTCCAGCCTGTTGCTCTTACAGTATAATACTCATAATAAAAGTACAGTAACCGTGGTTAGTCACTAAGCAGCCCGGTGCGTTTCTCTTAATTTCTTTAGTCAGGGTAAATTCATTCACCTGCACGGGTTAGCTAAATGAACTTTACAAAACAAGTTTCCCCGACAGCCGAGTGTTCATTTTAGCTAGCTAGGTCCTTAGGTAGCTAAGGACCTAAATTACGGATTAGCTTACAAACACATTTAACTTACCAAAAATAATGCGGTGGGGACTCAGGTCCTCCTGTCCGGTAGTCCAATTTACTGAAGAACACCTCAGGCTGTCACTTTGAAATAGTCGGTAATGTAAACGCTGGACCTCTCGGCATCTGCCATTCCCGAACAGACATGTGTGAGTTTGTCCGTGACCGCAGCCGCGTCGTCAGTGTTTTCTCCAGTCATTGGTCAGCATTATAATATATGCAAATACATGCGGGTCGGAATCCCCACCCCCCAGCGCGCCCCCGGACGCCAAAACAGTGCCAGCAGAGTGAAACTGAAAAATGGTTTGAAACCGAAAAGTGGATTGAAACCGAAAAATGGATTGAAACCGAAAAAAAAAAATTGTAAGCGAAAACAAAAAAATTACAGTTTCAATTAATTGTTTTTCACTATCAATTTTTTTTTCGGTTTCAATACAAGATTTTTCAGTACATTTATTTCAGTTACAATATTTTTTTTCGGTTTCAATATTTTTTTCGGTTTCGTTTCAAGGTGGCATCGTTCTGATTCCATAGATTCTGGAGTCTTCCCACGCTCCTGTTAGTGATCCTCCATCTGGATGGATGAGACAAACCTTCTGAACAATCTAGCAGGAGATGGCCCATATCTATGGGACTGATTTCTGCTAATAACGCCTGATGGACTGATAACATCCAAAGTGGGTGAATAAAGTCACCCAGTCACTAGCTGTGCCATTACCCAGCATACACCACTCCCTCCATAAACGCAATAACCGATACAAAAGTAATAGCCTATAATTAATGTATCTGCTGTTTCTCAGGTAGTTGTTTACATTATATAATTTATTGTGTTCAGTACACGTCACTACAACGTGATTTCGGAAATGTATAAATATACGGACAACAGGCTCTTCCGCGGAAATCTCTTGTCGTCAATAAACAACGTTTAGGGAGCTCTATAGTATTCAATAAGAGGACCCGCCATGTCAGTTCTCGACGCGAGGGGGTACCCTGCGCGTCGATAAGTGAGGCAGAGGGAGTCTGACCATGCGTCACACATTTGACGAGTTGGGAGTGAGAACGTATTGCTGAGACAGGATATCTCAATATTGCGCAAATGGAAGAAAGCAATCCTACATATTTGTTTAATATGTGCAATGAAGGACATATCCTGGTCAAAAATGACTCCAAGGTTCCTCACAGTGTTACTGGAGGCCAAGGTAATGCCATCCAGAGTAAGAATCTGGTTAGATACCATATTTCTAGGATTTATAGGGTCGAGTACAATAACACCAGCTTCATCTGAATTTAGAAGCAGTTAAGAGATTTGTAACTTTAAGACATTCCTGCAGTTTTACTAATTGGTATGTGTTATTTGACTTCATGGATAGATAAAGTGGGGAGTCATCTGCATCGCAGTGAAAATGTATCTTATGCCTTTTGTTCATAAAACACTTGCTGCGGAAAACGCCATGCTACGGGACTCAGTCAAATCTCTATCCGAAAATGTGACCCAGTTAAAAATAGAAAATATAAAAATAAAAGAGAGCATTATCGATCTGCAAGCCCGTAGCATGAAAAATAATCTTGTGTTTTCTGGTATTCCAGAGTCTGCCGGAGAAGACCCAGAAACGACCATGAGAAGCTTCATGTCAGGGCTCTGTGTGCAGGCGGATGGAGAGGAGGATCCAAATGCGAGACTCGGACACTGAATACAACTCAAAACCTCAGCTTTATTGCTGGCATGAAGACAAAACATGAAGTGAACACTTAATACTGAGAACAGAAACATCCATCCATCCATTCGCTTCCGCTTATCCTTTTCAGGGTCGCGGGGGGCGCTGGAGCCTATCCCAGCTGTCATAGGGCGAGAGGCGGGATACACCCTGGACAGGTCGCCAGTCTGTCACAGGGCCAACACACAGGGACAGACAACCATTCGCACTCACATTCACTCGCACATTCACACCTAGTGGCAATTTGGATTAACCAATTAACCTATCCCCACAAACTGCATGTCTTTGGATGGTGGGAGGAGGCCACCGTGGGTACCCGGAGGGAACACACGTAAACACGGGGAGAACATGCAAACTCCACACAGAAAGAAGAAAATAACCAAAAATACAAAATCCAACCAAAGCATGAGAAACTCAAAATGCTGGGTTGAAACGACCCAGGACGGTGACATTTAGTGTGCTTGCTGGGCAACTTGGATGAGGTCACTACAGAGGTCACTACAGAAATAAACACATTATTTTTACGGCCCTATGCATTGCCAAGAAAACGGTCCTCATAACCTGGAAAAAGAAAAATAATCTTAATTCTAACCAATATAAAAACCATCTAATAGATCACATTAGTCTAGATACAGCCTACGCCATCACATTTGATCAATCCCTTTGGGCTCCTTTGTTTGGCTTCATCACCTAGTGGGGGTGGGGTCATGGTTTGGTCCTGCCTTCGCTATTGTGGTTGATATGGGGGTAGGGTAGGGCATCTGGGGATTCCCTAGGGACGTTTTCCCTGGAGGGCCTAACTCGGGGGTTGTGGCCATGACCTGGGGGAGGGTCTGTGCTGGCGGACGTTGGTTACTGGCCTGGTAGCCTGGCTGCCCCTGGGTGGGTCCAGGACGGGCGTGGGGCCTGGGGGTCTGGGGGTGCTCCGCTCCTGGGCTGGGGCTCTGGCTGGGCCTTGGGGGCTTGGGTCCTGGTTGTTGTGTCGCCAGGGTTGTGGGCGGGTGGGTGCATGGGGGCTCAGCCCCGGTGCGGGGGACCTCTGGTGCATCGGCTCAACTGGACGGCTCTCTAACTGGTGGGGAGGCTGTTACATCTTTGCAGGAGATCTCCTCTCTACAGTAGCTCTCTCTGCAGGTGGGGGAGAGATATAGGAGAGGTGGAGAATGAACTCAACCTGGGTGTCTATTGTCTTGTGTAGTCTGGGAGATGATTGGATGGTGGGGTGGGTGCAGTTTTCTCTGCGGTCGGGTCAGGTGGGCTGCCCCTGACTCTGTGGGGCAGGGCGGTGCTGCTGCTGTGGGCCCCGGTGCAGATGGGCCTGGGCCCCCTTGCCCTGGTGGGTTCCAGAGTGTGGGGGTGCCTACTGAGGTCAGCGGGGGAGCTAGCCCCAGGGAGGGGCCACTTGCCCAATCTTTTCTTCCCTCCCCATCCTCAGCTGACCACCTCTTCCCGCTCCACCACACCCACCCACACACGCAGGGCTTGGGGTGCAGGTATGTCACCAGGGTCCACCTCTGTCCCCTTCTGGCCGCCTGTGTCCAGAGGATGGTCTGTGTATTCAAACCCACCTCTGGCGCTGGTGCACTACCCTCAATTTTAAATGCATATAGACACTGAGGGTTTTCGGGAGGAGCCATGCTGCTCTCTGGCAGGAAGCACCATGCCCTCCTGTATTTTAAATGCACTTTAGAACAACATTCAGCAACACTACATATGAGCAGGTGGAGGGAGGTTTGGGGTCTTCACTCACCCCCGTTCTGTTAACCGTCAGGGCTGGGGGGCTGGGAGGAGGTGCTGGCCGTCAGATTGGGGTCTGGGATGCGGGGCCTCCCTGCTACTGCAGATAATGAGGTGGTCTGCTTGCCTCCACCCCAGAGAGAAGGGTTACATCTCCTGGGTCCAGGTACGGTTTGCCCCTCTGGATGCAGGGGTACCTGGACCTGGGATATAGAGTATGTTTGGAGAGTGTGAATGTGTGTACAGTGTCTATTTGTGTCTGTCTCCACGTCAGGTGAGTGCCGAGAATTTGTTTGTGTATATGGGGGTGGGAATGCACGTTTGTGTCTGCGTGCGCCTGTTCGTCTGTTTCTATATGTCAGCTTGGGTCTTAGACTTTTTTTTTTTTTTTTTGCCTGTCCCATTTGGTTCTTTAGCCGTCAGAATTGTTGTCTGAAGACCAACAAGGATACCCAATGGATTTATTTTGCCAAATGGATCATCGTGGCATTGCCGTACTGGTCCATTTGATCAACCTTTGTTTTTATTATTTATTTTATTTTATTTTCAGTTGTTACAGATGGGACAGACATGAGTGAGGGATAGGAAAGGGAGAAAGAAAGAGGAAGGAAAAGAAAAACAGAAGGGGAGAGGGACAGTGAGAAAGGGGAAAAAATAAATAAATAAAAAAAATAAAATAAAATAAAATCTCCTGGATTACCTGTTGAGAGAGAAAGAATAGAAAACAAGCAAAAAAAAACCAAAGCAACATACTAAACACAACACCATCGAATTAATCAGTTCTCTGACCTCTGGGCCTGATGCTCGGTCCTCTCTGGCACAAACGAGAAGCCCGCGGGGCACATCCCTACAACCCCTTCTGGCCTCTGCTCCGTGGCTGCTGGGTGACTTCTCGTTTGTGCCTCTCCTCAGCTCTTCCCAGGAGGGTGGTACGGTTGCCCCTTTGGTGGTCCTCCTTGGGTCCTCGTACTCTGGAGCCTCTGGATGTCTGGGGCCTGGATCTCCTCCATACCTGCTTCATGCCCTGGGGGACGGGGCTATGGCTCCCCACATTCCCTAGCAGATCGTTACATGGAGAAACCTTTTGAATACAAGTGTGCTGATCCACACAGGTGTGCACACAGGTGTACACACGGGTGTTTACAGACAAAAACTACACCTTTCCTGGCTGCTATCTCAAACACATTGTGCGCTGTCGATCTTGCGTGCTGCACAATAACATTTAATATTTAGTATCTACTGTTATCTGCTGTTAGCTAGTTTGTTGTGATGGTGTTGTATTTATTATGTTGCTTTTTTTGTTTGTTTTCTCTTCTGTTTTTTTCTCCATACAGGTGATCAAGGAGTTTTGTTTGTTTTTCTGTTTTTTTCTTCTCCCCTTTCTCACCATCTCTTCTCCCCTCTATTTTTCTTTCCTTCTCTCTCTTTCTTTCATTCTTTCTCCCTGTCCTATCCCCCAGTCATGTCTGTCCCATCTGTAACAACCAAAAATCAAATCAAATAAATACATAATTATAATAAAGGTCAATCAAATGGACCAATATGGCAAGGCCATGATGATCCATTTGGTAAAGTAAATCCGCTTGGCATCTTTCTTGGCCTTGAGACAACAATTCTGATGGCTAAAGATCCAAACGGGACAGGCAAAAAAAACAAAAAAACAACAGTGGTCTCCGTAATAATAAGAGCACTCGGGGGAGTACTCTTATTATCCCCAAACTGGGCGAGTGGTTCCAGCAGATCCCAAGAATGACATCCAAGCAATGTTCCCTCTAATTTTTCACGTGTCTGAGCGAACACACAAACTCCCTGAGTGGACACTTGGACCACTGTGAGCAAAAGTAGACGTGTGCAGTGTGGTCACGGCAGCATCGAATCCATCCAAGTTACATGGTTTATTAAAATAATCAAATTACAGCATTTACATTTATGTTAGGCTACTTTTAAATAACTGCTTTAGCCCACTTACAATGAAAATTTAAAGAAAAATCTTGTTCATGACCTGTGTAGTATGTTAACACTATTGGAAGTAAATTTTGAAAACACAACTTTCTTTCTCTTTTTAATTTTTTTTTTAAAATAAAGATCTGACTTGTATTATGAGTATGAGTCTCTGGTCTGGGAGAGAGATCAACTCTCTGTCTGCAAAATACAGTATATAATGACCAATGTTGGGCAATTAATTACATAGTTACTTCTTCAAAAAAGTAACTGAGTTTTGCAAACAAAGTTTCTTGCAGCTATTTACCTAAAAATGCAGCCAAGGCAGTTTTTTAAGTAAACATTTCAAAGTATTTACAGAACAATCAGTTCTGCATCAAATTTGATGCCACACAAATTATTTGTGCCACATTGCATATATTTTTATCATAACTCTGGTTTTACGTGGCCTATCGACACAATTTAAAAACTGGTATAAAGTCCACACTTTTTCCGTCATTTGCTGCTCACATCTCCAATGGTTGTACATGTTATCATTCACTCCACATCAGCCACACCTCTTTGATAGCTAAAACACCGGTGTCGGCACATAAGGACGCTGTCATAGCCTGTCAACGACGTTGATTAGCTGATAAATGTGAATCACATCATTGGCTGGACTATGGGATAAGGTGGCATCATTCTAATCCCATACTGGAGCAGCCAGTCACTTACTGTCTAACACTGCAAAACAGAATTGTTAACGTATTTATTTTAATTTAAATTCAGGTTAGATTTTTTTTTTGTGCACAACGCATATTTTCTGTGCGCAGAGACCGCGCACATGCTCAGTTTAGAGGGAACATTGCATCCAAGATCTCTATCCAGAAGAGTGCATTCCTAGAAACAGCAAAAACGTTGCGCAGGACCCTCAAGCTCCTCTGCCGCTAGTAAAGGACTGAGAATAAGTTGCAAATAATTTTATTACTTCCACAGGTTTGAGAATGCAGAAAGGTCATGTGTGGACCAGTGTGACACCCAGCTTTAATCATCACGTTTAAATTAGCAACCTCCCGGTGGGTGTATGTTTCACTTTATCAGCAGGATCACCATCTATGACCAGCCTAAACCCTCACATCAGTGTACCATGTTAACCAAGGCATGTGCTCTCTATTTTATTTCCCTTCACTTGCTCTCTTCTTTCCTTATTCCAGGCTATAAAGTGACTCACTGCTAGGGACAATGTGCATTATAATATTAATATAGATATTAAATCTGTGATGACATTGTGACTGACTTTAAATTCAACTCACAGTGCCTAGAGGAAGGGCAGTGTTCTGCACACTCAGAGTGTTTGGCAAAAAAGGTCAAATAAACAATTATAGAATCATATAGTGAAATTTGTATTAGACAAAACTGTCATGATTCATGGAACATGTAGGAGCAAGAAAACCTCCGTGTTTTGGAAAGCTGTGTTTCATGCTCTTGATAAAACAAAACACCCTCTGTCCCAGTTTAACCCTTACTCTTGGAGTATTTTCTTACTTCCCTATTTGAAGCCCATCCCTCCGTTTTGGGAGACAAATGTCACTTCCCTCCTTCCTCACTCACAACATTATAGTTGCTGACAGATGTCTCACATTCATGAATATTCTGTGCACTACCAGGCCACTTTGATCTTCATTTCAAAAGAAAGTTCTGTCTACACCACAACCACAGACCATGTGTGACTTACCGTGCATTTGTTGTTGTATTCTGTTTGAGTAAGGCAAGTCAGAGCATGTGAGGACTGACAGCATCAGGGATAGTCTTCAAACTAGGATGTGGATTGATGACTTAATTGGTAGTGAAAATCAAATTGTATATGACTGATAGCATCTGCTGGTGAACAGTCTAGTTTGAATTCAGAAACGGTCAAAACTACTGGTTGGTAGGTTGGTCTGTTTGTTTAGATTTGACTTCCAAACTTGTAGTAGAAGGAATCCTGTGCACCTCCTCAGCCTGTAAACATCAACTACAGTATTTGAACAAGTAAAACCGTTATAAAGATCTACATTGTGAGAAGTGCGCTTCTCAGTTTTCTGTTAGCTCTCTTTCCTCTCTCTGGAACAGTTACCAAGTGCAGTTAATGTCCCCTGTCAAAAACCCATCCACAGGCCCCCACAGGTGGGGCCATTTATCGTTGGGTTGGTGGATCTCGGTGTCTGGAGCTGGGCGCTCAGGTATGTACCCAGCTGACTCCCAGCGGCGCTTGAAAAACTATATACACACTTGAAAAAATAAATCAGTTGGGCATCTTTCCTGGCCTTCAGACAACAATTCTGATTGCTAAAGTACCAAACAGGACAGGCAAATAAATAAGCAAATAAATAAATAATAAACATTCTACTATTTGCAGTAATGATATTGGTTTCTTTCAACACACTTTTTGAGTGGTGGGAGGTTTTAGGATACTTTTGTTGCAGGGCCTGGATGGAGAAGTATCTCTTTCCCAGTTTTCAAGCACTTACAAAGGAGAGAACAGAAATTGCAGTGCACCCCTGCAAACTTAAGCATTCTCTTTATCCCCCTCCTTTTCCTCTAGAGATCAGTGTAGCAGAGTTCCATTTCCAGCAGATGATTAATCTTCTCATTACCTGGCATTACACCTAAAGTGGCTCTCTACTTCTAAACTGGATGCTGCTCCAGCTACTGGTGTTCTATAAATCCAGCACATCGAAATGTACCTGAACCTCAGGTGGTTTAGAGGGGACAACTATATAAACTATATACTATTATGATTATTAAAAGTGAAAAGTGTAACGACTTGTCAATCATAAGGTAGCCATATCCTAAACCATATTCAGGTTTTTTTTGTCTATTTCAATCTAGATGGGATAATAAACTATACTGTAAAATGAACACAAAATGTATACATAATACTTTAAACTTATTCATCAGAAGTTTTTCTTTTCATTTTGGATCATGCTTCTATTTGAACCTCAAATCTTATATTCAAAACTCATTGTTAATCAGTACAAACATCTGAAAGGTATCTCACCCAGAATCTCCAAGAAGGCTGGTCTGTGCAAGGCTTAGAATCTCTAGATCAACTATATTCTGATATCACATGTTCAGTCCTTACTTAATTTGTACATTCACAGACATATGCTACCCAATTATTTCTACAAAAGCTGGTGTGTGATTATAACAAGGATATTTACATAATGAGTTTAATTTTAATGAATGCATATGCAAATATTGGTTGCACCTGTTTCTCATTACCCTATTAGCTTTTCGTGTGTTGCTGTGTTATCAGTTGTTAGTTCGTTGCCTTTTTTCTGCTTTCTTGTCTCCTTCTAGTTCTTCAGTAAACTTTACTAAAGTTCCAACCATTCATCTTCTTCCACTTATCTGGGGCTGGGTTGCATGGGCAGCAGCCCAAGCAGAGAAGCCTAGAACTTCTTCTTCTTCTCCCTCTCCCCAGCCATTTCCTCCAGCTTGTCCGGTGGAACACCAAGGCGTTCCCAGGGCAACCAAGGTATATAATCTCTCCAGTGTGTCCTGGGTCTGCCCCGAGGCCTCCTCCCAGTGGGACATGCCCGAAACACTTCTCTTACTAAAGTTACCATGTTTAAATTAGCTGTTTCCCTCTTGATGTATTTTGTTTAATTTTAAAACTCAGTTTTCTTAACCCATTTACGAGGATGCTCATCATAAATCAAGCTGCACAGCTACCATATTCTTTCCATTCATTCTATAAAGAAACTGGTTTTTAGAAGAACTGGCCCATTCTCTTCTCTCATCTCTATTTACTGAAAAAGAAACAAAGTCAACAAATACATGCTGCCCTTCAAGTATGAATCTAACACCAAGCTTAATCTTTAAAAACTCAAAGCTATATTATGCTGGTAATGGGTTCACTGTATATGCATTATGAAGCAGAGGTTTTAGATAGCTAAGGAAGTCATCTGATTATTCCAGATTGGTCCTAGACTGGTCCCTAGACTGAATTAGGGCGATCGTGGTTCAAGAGTTGGGAGTTCGCCTTGCAATCAGAAGGTTGCCGGTTCGAGCCCCAGCTTGGACAGTCTCGGTCGTTGTGTCCTTGGGCAAAACACTTCACCCGTTGCCTACTGGTGGTGGTCAGAGGGCCCAGTGTTCGGCAGCCTCGCCTCTGTCAGTGCGCCCCAGGGTGGCTGTGGCTACATGTAGCTTGCCATCACCAGTGTGTGAATGTGTATGTGGATGACTGAATGTGTAAAGCAGTATGGGGTCCTTAGGGACTAGTAAAGCACTATACAAATACAGCCCATTTACCATTAGGTATACTGCAACAGCCCTGAAGCTTAAAACTATATACACAATTAGATGTGTAACAGAAGTTCAATAATAGTACCAGTCAGGATAACACTATCCATTTTCAGAAGCTGTTTAAAACTCTACCAAATATATTTTATTATTATGTTGTGTAACCCACATAAAATGAGGGTACCACTTTAAAAAGTTATAGATATGAGGAAGGATGGACAGCCTGCCCAACCAATCAGAATACAGAGGTCCCAGTATGTGTTGGCCAACGGGAGAGCAGCCTGCCGCTGTGTGTCCCATCTACTCTGTGTTCGCTGC
Source organism: Rhamphochromis longiceps (assembly GCF_057381845.1). Classification (NCBI taxonomy): domain Eukaryota; kingdom Metazoa; phylum Chordata; class Actinopteri; order Cichliformes; family Cichlidae; genus Rhamphochromis; species Rhamphochromis longiceps. The sequence continues at coordinate 34,605,684 of NC_140571.1, forward strand.
TACATGTGGATGTAGTCGTGTGCTGGCAGGAGAAAAGAAAGACTGAAGTTTTTGAGTTGGAAAGAGTATTAGATAAAAGTTTTAACCAACTGTGCTGTACATACATTTGCTGGTTATCAGTTACCTTCCATGTTAAAAGTAGTTGCAGTGAGTAAACAGGCAGATGCTGCAGTTTTCTGGCAACAAAAAGTACCATGTGGACCTAAACTGTTAGCCTTCATTAGCTCTAGCTGTTATCAACTGCCTGAAAGTACATCTCAATCTGCTTCCAGAAGTAAGGTAACACTTAAAGCACAATTTATGTTTATTTTTCTTCACGTCGTATTACTATCATTAAAGAAAAAAACATGCCCTGTTACGTTATTTAGAGCCCTGCATTTTCCGACCGAGAGACCATATCATTGTCTTTGGCCGTAATGCACTGAGATCGGTGAGCACATGTTGTATGTCTCAGTTTTAGTTTGTTTGGCATTTTATTGTTGAGAAACTGAATTTATCTGAATTGTTTGATTAATAATTGTCGCATATGCACCGACTTTACTTAGTTTGATTGTAAGTTTTAATGTTTTCATAGTATATTTAGAAAAGTGTATTACAATTTTTTTTTAAAAAGCGTGTTGACAATACATTGCAGTAATGCATAGTTTGTGTAAGAGAGATGTTTTATTTTTGCAAATTTGAGTATTTTAATTACAAATTGATGTCAAATATGAAGTCAACAAAATCCTAAATTGTGAATTATAGCTAGAACAGCATAATTAATATTTGAATTGCTCTTCTGACCCTGTCTGTTGACAGGTCAGGTTTCTTTTTTGTATGCTGAATTGTTCCTGAGGTGGATTCCTCCGGTGAAATAGATGGCAATCCTTCCCACCTGGACTTAGAGAAACTGAGATTTGCTTCTTTTCCACTTGATGATCTGCTGCACCTTGCGGTGTGGTATGACTGTATCACTCACACTTTCACACACAGCTGGTTATACATAAGACCACTGACTGAGATTCTCTCACCCCTATTTTCTTTACACCCTGGGATTCTTTTGGACTACACCCCTTGGACGTTTTTTATTTGGGACTTTGAATAATGAGCTGTTTTGTAGAACATTCTCCACATGTGAAAGGAGTGTGAGATTTTCATTTGAATGTACATTTGATTTGTTTAATCTGTTTCTATAAAAGTTAACGAGTCAGGCTACTAGGGTGCACCCAGCACTGAAGCCCATAATTGAAACCCAACGTTGAAACCCAACATTGAAAACCAAAAGCAACATTTGGCCAAGTCATTATCTTAGTAGTGTATGTGTTTTACTTTACTTCTTTCATTTTTTGTAAGTGTCCTTTCTACCATTTTAAAGTGCCTTTAACCTGTGCTTGTTGAACTTATGGTTTATTTCACTAAAGCCGGCTGGTTCTTTTGAGTTACATTCTTGTCTTTGTGTCTCATTTAAAAACATTTTAAAAACAGCCTTCAAATAAAATTATGGTTCTTTCAGATATATAGTGGGAGTGATGAATGCCCTTTTCTTTCTTTACATTTTACTACAATACAGCCCTGCTGAGTACTTCTCCAAAAGTTCACCTTGATCAGAAGATGAATTCAATTAAATAGATCATGATTTGTCTAACAGTGGTATTCTGGCAAGTCAAGCAAAGTTTTGCTTGACAGTGAGTTGAGGAATAAGTAATATTACAATTTCTCTTTACTGTATTAAACATCAAATGAGACCAGCACTTGTGTGGAGACCTCACACAAAAGTTATGGTGGCATTATAGATCAAATGAAGTGACTTAGATTTGCTGAGGACACTGAAACTATGGATACAATTTTAGACATAATCTTCAACTATTTTAGAGATGTTTGATTGAACAAGTAAAAACTACGTCTGATAGTGACTGAAAAGTAAAGGCATAACCAGCAGGTTTCATCCAGAATCACAATTCATCCAGTTCTTGCCATGATATTTCAATGAAAACTGTCCCATTTAAAATGGTGCCGCAAAGAGAATACAGCAATCACCAAAGTCATTAGGATTTCTCTTAGAAAAATAAATAAGATAGAATTTATTAAAAAAATAAATAGATCTTAGTGCTGTTTTGAAAATTGTCTGAGTTTAATACTGATTCTTGAGATTTTTTAAATAAAGTACTGTCTACAGAAAGGTACACTGCTATTCTACCCTAAGAGGACAATTTTAAGTTTCAGTTTTTGTATGCACACAAAGTCTATACTGTATACACTGTTTCATCTCATTCAGTGGTCAAGCCAAATTCATTAATGCGCGCTTCAACACAGCTCTTAAATTTTTATATAACTATGATGACAGGAAATTAACTTAAACTACACTAACATACCAGCAACCCAACATGGCACATAATTTGGAGTCACCTCAATTCATGAGTTGGGTTTTTTTGAGGGGCCTTTCATTTTTATATTAGTCTGATCATTTTCACTGGGTGTCCTGATCATCATGATTAAATTGTTTCCCTGAGCAGTGAAAAAAAAAAAGAAAAAAAAAAGATAAGCTCTTCGACACAAGCTTCAGAAATGAAGGCTGTATAATTAGGCTTGGAAGTGCCCCAGCCATTAAAGCCAAGGATGGTATTGACTAATTTCGCACACAGATTAATGGTGGTCTGAAATGGCCAAAAAGCACTAAAGGAGGAGGAATGAAGTAATGCGGGTGGAGGATAGCTCCCTGGCATAGACTTTAAAAGGAAGAAGAAGTGCATTCTCACAAATTATTCAGTATTACACTGTTACAGTTACGAAAATTTAGGGCTCAAAGGAACCTAACATATAAGATTCCACAATGCTGTTGCTATTCAACAAGTTTTTAATGAATGTAATTACAAAGCATGACCAGAAGTTAAAAAAAAAAGACGCGAGCCCTGGCTAAAACAAACAAAAGAGGAGGAAGACCACCAACCACATAATGGACTGCTGGATCCGGAATTTTCCCCTAAACCAGCTTTGGTAAACTAGATAGTTGTCGACCATCATGCTATAACTTCTCTGGGTTTATATTCATTCAGCGGGTGTCATGGTCCTGAGTCAGACGACTCAGTGTTTTGTGTTTCCTTATAATATTCTATGTACTTGTTTATTCTGGTTATGTCTTTCGTTAAGATTTGCCATTTGTTAGGTTTCTGTTCTGTGCCGGCCCTGGTCCCACTTTTCTGTGTTCCCTTGTCTGTTCATGATATCATACTGTCTGCTCAGGAGTCTGTCTGTTAAATTCAGTGTCTAGTCTGGATCTGTGTCTGTCATGTATTTCCTGTTTTACTTTGAAAAAAGTGGCGCTCACACCCTGGGTTTCAGAGGAACTTCACCTGTGAGTACAAAGACACCTCAACAGCTGGAGATCAGATTGCCTGGACTTCCGCCTCTGACTACAACCCAGCACACACTGCATCCGACCCCTATGATGTCTCCTGCAATGTGGTTGAAGAACTTCACCTCTTCCAGGTGCACGCGGCAGCCATCAGGCACTCTTTGAAGCTCCAGACATATCCCCTTTGTCTCTTTCTCACACACACACACACACACACACACACACACACACACACACACACACACACACACACACACACACTAACACTCACATGCCCACATGATTCCTGTGCCTATGTAGTATAGGCAGCATTTAATTCAGCATACATGACAATGGCTAGTTTACACAGCACAAGAACTTATGATTCTTTGAATACATTACTTGTTTTCATTTGTTTTGTCAGATAGTGCTCTATACATGAAACAGCCCAAATGTGCCCTTTGGAAAATAAATTTATTCAACAAGTGCATATTTTTACACAAAAAACGTATTTTTCCCAATACAATTAAAACGCTGGATGAAAAATAGAGTATATCTTGTTTTAGTCATACTCTGGAAGGACTACTGCTGGTGCTGCTGGCTTCTTGTGTTTTGCCTAAGGGAAGTCCCTTTGAGACTCATAATAAAGATCTTTTTCTGACAGGACTGAATGAGCAACATCCTTTGGGCTGCAAATGGGGCCACATTTGCAGATGTATTAAAGAAAAAACATTATACAGCATGTGTGTGTTGGTTAGAACAGCCTTACAAAGCCTTACAGCCACCATGCCTCCCACTCGTTGTCTCCTGTTCCTGCTCATTAGGCTAATGAATAGCAAGCAACTACAATCAATGGTGTGTTCGTTAGGGATGAGCAGAGCAGGCACACGCTGATAACTCTGATCAACACCGAGACCTGACTGACAGTGGCAGAGGTACCAATATCACGGTGATTAATGATGATCAGCTGTTAATGAAGATATCCCGAGTAGGTACAGTGCTTAATGCACTGGATTAGGGAGTATTTTCACACAGAATTACTAAGACTGGATCAACTACAGGATTTATGCTCTTCATTCCCGGATAAATATTTTCTCATGTACACCCATAACTGTATTTAGTGGTTAGACTGAAAATTATGTTGGCCACACTTGGAGCAGTTTCTATTTTCAGAATCTGTTATTAACTATTTCTCTAAATTGCTTTTCAAGTCCTGATTTACAGCCAGACAGTGTGAAAATAAATATTGTTGGCGATGAATGTCTCAGGAGTCTCTTTTTATTTGCTTTCACTCAACAGAAATGCTGCCTTAAGGGATTCAATATATTGAGATAGCAAAAGGTAGATCAACTCAGGTCAGGGTTTTAATAATTTATAGATGAGCTGTTTGTCTCATCACAAAGAGTATACTGCTTCAGTATGACAAGAACTCCTTGTCACTTCATTGTCAACTCCTGGTGCATTCACCCTGTTCTTTCAGTCATTTGTGTTCAGTTCATATTGGGATTAGTAGAATCTTTAGTTTTTTACTGAATGAATAATTACTTAGAAACTTGCTGACATATTGTCATGGTTCTCAAGATCTGGAGAGGTTGTGGTGTGTGTGTTTTTTGTCTTCGCCTCTCCCACCAGGGCAGAACTGGACCTTGATTCCCCGCCTCTGAACCTCCCCTGAACACACACCTGTGGCTCATTCACACTGATCCTGGCAGACTACTTAAGATGGCAAGAGAGGCTGCTTCCTTGCTGGATTGTCACATTACCTAGCGTCAGTGTCAGTGCCTAGCCTTTGGAAGTATTCCTCGTGATCACCTAGAGTTTCTTCCTAACGTTGTTCTTCTCTGTGTTAGGGTCTTCTAGATTCTCTGCCCGTCTTCCCTGCCGTCTGTATTTCTGTGGATGTGTGTGAGTGAGCGTGAGCATTTTGGAGTGGACATTCAGAGTGAGTTGTGGATTAAGTTGAAGAGGAGTGTATGTATGTTTCTCCCTTTGAGTTGTTATTTGGCAGAAAGCCACGGGGGTGTTGGACCTAATTAAAGAAAACTGGGGGGTAGGCCCCAACCCATTCAATGCATTCTGTAGCTGAGAGCAAAGCTGCACACGCTGGGGAGGTTGTTGCGAGAAAATTTACTCCAGGCCCAGGATCGTCAGCAGTGCCTCTACAACAGAGGGGCTGGACTCAGGCAATTTTCACCAGGAGACAAAGTGCTTGTATTACTCCCTTCTTCAAGCTCAAAGCTACTCGCCAAGTGGCAAGGACCCTTTGTGGGCACACAGCAAGTGGGGGACGTTGACTATGAAGTGGTATGGTCTGACATTGGCAGCACTACACAGATATAACACCTCAACCTCCTTAAAGCATGGAGAGAGGCTGAAACCACTTCTCTGGTGAGCCTGGTTGAGGAGAGAGATGAGTTGGGGCCAGAGGTGCCAAATTCCACCATTCCTGCCTCCCTCCATTGTGATGACCATCTCACACAGGCCCAGAGAGCGGATGTTGCTGTATTGCAACAGCGTGTTGCAGAGGTGTTCTCCCCCTACCCAGCCGTACGATTCGAACAGAGGGCTGTGGGCTGTTTTGTCCCAGCAGGTAAGGGGGGTCGACCGCCCAATTGTATATATCGGCAGGTAACTATTCGAGCGGGAGGCCAGGTACAGCACCATGGAGAAATAGTGTCTGGCCAGCTGAGGGGTGGTCGACTATCTCTATTATTACCTCGTGGGCTGCCCTTTCACCCTCTGTTCGGATCATGGGATGCCAATGCCAGTGGTATCTGGCTCGGCAGCCTTTTAAGTTCAAGGTGGTCCATAGACCAGGGGCACAGATGGTCCCTCTCACGGGGGCAGGGCAGGGCTAGGGCAATGAGGGTATAATAATAAAAAATATTCTTTTGTGTTTTTGGTTTGTGTTTTTGGTTTGTGGCTCAACTGCAGGGGACGGTGGAGCAGTGGGTTCAGGGTGCTGTGTCAAGGGAGGTTGACGCACACCTGAGCTCCATCAGCTGATCATGTCTCCCCTGTAAAAGATGTGGCGGGACCTGAGGTGGTGTTTTGTGTGTGTGTGGGGCAGCTGGAAAGTGATCAGAGTGTTGGTGAAAAATTCCATACAACGCATAGCAACATGCAGTCTCTGTGTGTGGGTGCTTAATCGTGTCACAATGTGCTAAAACTCTTGCTTGTGCTGTTGTGAAGTTAGCTGTGAAGAAGAGGAGAGAAGTCGTAAAATACAAAGAGATTAAGTGAAACTGAGCGTTAAAAACACTGAACGGTGTCCACAGCAGCCATTGTTTGTTTTTTCCATACTCAATGTTCCTATTCCCAGTGAACTCTACTGTCATCCCCTTCTCTATTCCAGCCCATGTGTCAACCAGTCAACATTTGACAGATGATTATGTCATCCATTTCCAGTGACGTGCAGTCAGGTTTTTGAATGACTGCATCCGACTCAAATCATGTACACGGACATATTTGCAAGAGCATAAAACCAGCATTAGTCTTATTTAATTAGCTGCAGCCCTGGTGGTGTACTAAGGAACAATACAAATATGCACACAGAAAATTTAAACCATTAAGGTCTACAAGCATAAGGCTTTAGTACTCTTTTTTTTATGTTCCTGTCACTAAATTAAAGTTTACTAAACAGCTTTATAACTTACTTTCGGCAAACAGAAAAAAGCAAGGAATAAATCTACGTTAAATCCTATAGACCCTTTTACTATCTTTGCACTGAGGTACATGAGCATTTTTAGAAATGGACTCCCTATTTCCATAAGAACTAGAGGTGGTTGATGTTACCTTGCCAAGCATTCCCTTGAAAATTGTTTTATGATTTATGTGATTTATGTTTTATATAATTGGAGGTAGACTGATAGGAGAAACTTAATTTCTTACCTTTTCTCCAGTTGCCTGCAACCAATTTTTAAACACCATTTGATTGTTGCATGAGCACTAAGCCTTGTCCTTGATAAAGTTGCATAATATTAACAAGCTTGCCTTTTTATGTGTGAACTTTGGAAATTTGTTCCTTAGGTGTTCTATTGGCTTTGCAGCTGAAAGAATATAGCTAAAATTATGAAAAATTATGACATTATAGGAATTGGAATAGGAATTTTAATTGAACAAACTCATAGCTAGATTGGGAAATCACAGGTTAACTTATGGAGTTCATAACCATCTTTGTAGTTGTCATTGTAACAACTAAAAAGCTTATCTTGTTTTATTCATTATAATTTTGAATGAAATACCATAAAAATGTAAAGACAAAAAAGGCCTTCCAATACAAGATAGTGATAAATAAACTGTTAACCCTAGAGTTAACCCTACAGGTCACTGATGTGTCACTCTATAAACATCAGTTGTCTACCTAAGTGGACATGTAAAAAACTCTTTGAAAAGTACATGTTTAAAAAAATAGTTTTTTCATGCCTAAAGATGAATAAAAATACTTAACCTCAATCAGGATATTTTTTCTTGTCATAATTCATGCATGAAAGGGTTAAATAAGCACTAGTTTGTTCCTAGGAGCACTCTCTCCCTCTCTTTAGAGTTTCAGTGTTAGGTGAAAATTATCTTAATAAAGATCTCAAGAATAATCATTCAAGTCACCATTCACATTCCACATTCTCACTAATGTGAAACCACTGCTTAAATTTGGTGAGGATGAGGAAAAGCAGCCATTAGTCATTAATACATCTACTGAGTTGATTTTAACAGTTATGCAAGTCATAGTGCAAACAGGGGTGGGAAAAAACTGGCATGTGATTCTTAAATCTGCAGTTCATTCACACTATAGCCACCATGGTGTACAAAACCCCTTCTTCCTTATTTTTAATGGTGCATTTTTTTCTCTCTCTCTTGGAGCTTGTTTCATATTCAGAAGGCATGATTTTCTCATAGCAAGTTGCCGGACTGATGTCGGTACAGAAGGTGAAAAGACAGGATCTAGCTCTTATCCTGTACTCTTCTGCAGTTGGAGCTACCAGAGAGACTTAATAATATCCCAGAGGCACAGATGAAACACTTTCTCCACAGTGGCTATTTACTGAGGAGTGCGTTTGAAGTTGATCTCAAGATGTCTTCATTTCTATACCAGAGGAATGTTCTAAGGGGGAAAAAATGTAATTCAGATAGTGAGCAAGGAGAGAAAAAAGAAAACGTGTAAATGGAGACAAGCACAATGCTAGTGGTGTTCTCTGCATCTATATAATTCCATACAGGATACTGTCAGTAGATTCATCTATCACTATCATATTTTTACAATATGTTATCTTAAGCTACCGAACTGCACTGAAGTAGGAGCTTAGAAACTACTTCAAATTAAAACATACCTGCTGTTGGCACCAGCAGGACCATTATTTATTCATAACATCCAACCTGCTCTTGTCAAACTGCAATAAAAAAAAAACTTACATTTTGAAAGTGGAGTAAATGTCCTGCCATTTTTCTACCTGTCAATCTAGAGGTTTGATTTATTGCCATACAAGACAGAAAAATATTTATCTATCAGACAGGTAGCATTTCATTATTTTTTGTTTTTTGTTTTTGTAGTTTGGAGAAAAATATGTGGACAGAACAAAATTTAGTTATAGGCCTCACGGTCTGCATGTTATCTGGAGCTTTACTTAAAATTCAACAACTTGGACTTTTGGTCGCTAAGGGGATGTAGTAGGTAGAGGAGAAGACTGCTCCGCAAACTTTTCTACCTTTTCCCCTCCTAAACCAGTCAATTCACAACAAAACTTTTGAACCGCGTACGTTTTATTTTACGGGTTTCAAAATTGTTTTTTGCTCGTTCTAACATGGCCTCAAAATGATAGGCTTAAACCACCCTGTGAAAAGAAGGAAGGTGCTCTCACACATAAAGCAGTATAAAGCAGCTGTTGTCTTTCTACAAGAAACAAATTTCCGTGGTTTGGACAACTCTCGTCTTATGTCCCGATGGTCAGGGCAGCATTTTCATTCCACCTTTCAGGCTAAAGCCAGAGGCGTTTCTATTCTAATTGACCAAAATATTCCCTTTGAGAAGCATAATGTAATTTCTTATACGAGTGGCTGGTATGTTTTTGTTTCGGGTAAACAATATGAAAGTAGTGTTGGCCAACATATATGCACCCAATACTGATAATGTAGATTTCTTTCAGCGTGGTCAAAGGAGCTTGCAAAAAAAAGCGTCTGGACTTCTTTAAGTTGCTTGAAGACGTTTCACCTCTCATCCGAGAAGCTTCTTCAGTTCTAAGGTCAAATGGTGGAGAGTCCCAGATATAAACCTATTGGGAGTATCCCCCCACAGAGGGACAAAAGGACCCCCTGATGATCCTCTGATCGCCTGAGCCAAGGTGTGAAACTGGGTGTGGGTCCCAATCAGCCAGAGTTTCGGGTGTACAGTACCTCCTCTTTGACTCCTCTTTGACTCCCATCACCCTTTGGAACACAAACTTGGAGTAATTAGGACCCTACACCACCGGGCAGAACATCTAAGCCTGAAGGAAAAAAGAAGGAACACACACATGTAAAGGAATCACTCAAAACGTGCGGCTATCCTAAATGGGCGTTCTTAAAATCAGCAAAGAGGCACAGAAAAGAAGACCAGAAACCAGCGAGGGAGGATAAGAAGGACAGACGCAACAACATTGTCATCCCCTATGTAGCCGGTGTATCAGAGAAACTCAGGAGAGTTTTCTCCAAACATGACATCCCGGTGCATTTCAGACCCAGCAACACGCTCAGACAAAAACTGGTTCACCCGAAAGACAAAACGCCAAAACACAAACTTAACAATGTGGTGTATGCTGTACAGTGCAGCGAGGAATGCTCAGACCTCTACATTGGAGAGACCAAACAGCCACTTCACAAGTGCATGGCACAACACAGAAGAGCCACCTCCACAGGACAAGACTCAGCAGCCCATCTGCATCTTAAGGATAAAGGACACTCTTTCGAGGATGCCAATGTTCACATTTTGGACAGAGAGGACAGATGGTTTGAAAGAGGAGTGAAAGAAGCCATCTATGTCCACTGTGAGCGACCATCTTTGAACAGAGGCGAGGGTTTACGACACCAACTCTCTGCCATCTATAATCCAGTTTTGAGATCCCTTCCCAGACGCCTTAACGCCCACTCACATCCTGGGCCATCTGACCTCAGGAATTCGCATGATAAGGTGGGGCCAGGTTCAATGGCGTGTCCAGCGGGGTGGCCTGGGGGGGCACAGGCCACCCCCCCAACCAGACTGGCCACCCCAGGTGCCACCCCAAAGGTAAAACAATAAAATTCAATCAAATATCAAATGTACGATTATGTTTTCACGGTGAAGCTCAGATATCCGAGTGTAAGTGAATGCAGCATCGGCTTCTGCGCTATGCGCATCACGTTAGCAAAGGTAGGAGAGCCAAGCACGAAGGACAACACTGCAGGAAACAATTTTTCGGTGAAAGAAAATGAGGACAGAATAAATGTCCCGGTAAGTAATATTAAGTTTGTTGAGTTTAGTAAACTTCGGTGAAATTAGAATACCAAGGAAAAAAATAACACTTAAAGAATTTTTGCAACCATCGAATATTTCAGACAGTATGCTACTGAGGGCAGCTAACATAAGAGTTATGAGTTATAAGATGCAGGTCGATGTGTAAAAATAACTCAGTGGTTTGGTGGTGGCTATGGCGGGGCTTCCACAGAGGCCAGCAGGTGGATGAGGGAAGGGGAGGCAGGAGGAGAGACCCGAGGCGGCCACCAGTCCGAGTGTCAGGTGAACTGAACTTCAGGTAAGAAGTTATGACCTGCAGTCTATCTGGGTCAGATATAAACCAAGTTTAGGTGGAGTTTATTTTCGTTGTGCTGACTTTTTACAGTCAGTTACAATACCTCATACTGCGTGAGCTAGCATGACGAGTTTATACAGCTGTTCGGTTGCTATGATGTTACTGATAGTGAACTTTATTTTATTCATAAGGTTAGTTAGTAGAGTTGCCAACAGCTCCTTAAAAATGGAATGGTCCCTCATTCAGAGAAAATATTACGGGTTTGGTATTGAGCTGAGAAGAGACGCAGTTTGTCCCGGACTTCAGCTAGGATGGAAAAAGACACAAAACTGGAGTTATTCTGTCTTTACGCTGCACAGCTGCCTCTTCTCCTCTCATTCTCTCTCCTCTCTCTCCTGTTGCTACTTCAATCATGAAACTGATCAATGATCAGCTGATCGTCTCTCTTGTTTATCACCCACTTTGCGCCAGAAAGAGGAAACCAGCAGATGTCGCGCTAAACAGCAGCAGCACGTTTAAGCTTGATCAGCTGTTGTTAGAATTTATTTAGTTAGAATGTTTGCTGGAGCCACAGCTGTAAAGCTGTAAAGCTGCTGGTCATGATGTCGGTTTGGATATGTGGTGAGAGGGAAACATGAAGATGAAACCAGGAGATGTCCTTACTGAATCATCAGAGCTGAACAGGTGATGGAGAAACAGGTTTACCTTTTAGGTGACATGAATGAGTTGAAGTTATGAACTGTTTCTGAGAGATAAATAACACCAGGATCCTTTTTTTATGTAGCTGACAGCTGGTAACTGTGCAGGGGCGGGTCTAGCAAAGTGTTGCCAGGGGGCCAGGTAGGGCATTAACAGGGAGAGGAGGGCATAAAGAAATACTTTTCTTTTTTATTCTCATTTAAAATATCTAGCTTTTATTAAATAATTATCTGAATCTTGCGAAGAAAGTTTTTATCTGACGTAAAATGTATAGAAATCATACATATACCAAAAAGACTGTACATCACTGTCACAACAGCATTTGTTTTCATTCAAAGGCTTTATGGCTTTAATACCTGGTGGGCCAATCTGTAGTGAAAATGCCCAATTTTTTGTCCCAGTCCAGCCCTGCAGGTTAATACTGGCAGTGTCACCATGCCAGCTGACTGCATTTCATCATCAGCCAGTGTTGTTCTCAATATTACCAAAGTAAGGCAGCATATAAAGTATTTACTTGCTTTCAGGTTTTATTCAAATGTTAGTCTTTTCAGTTGTTTCTCCACTTTTTTCCTGTTTCAAAATCAAACACCAGTTTGTGAGAAGATTATCTTCTTTTTTTTTTTTTAACAGGCATTGGTTTTGCATTGGAATTGGCTAATTTGCCAATTGTATGTTAAAAATGTTCGTATTTTAATATTCAAAAATGTTTTTGCCCAAAACATATGTGCACTACATGTCAGTAAAAATACTATGCAAATATTGATGTCCTTGAATGCTGAATAAACACTGACTGATTGTATCTCTTGTACTTAATCAACACAGTATCTAAACACTTTGCACCGTAGTGGTTAAAATCTCATTCTAATAAGGTTACGGTTATTAGGTTTACAGGGTTATTGAATTATGGTTAACGGTTGGTAGAATTGTTTTTAACATTATCTGCCAATTACATCTGCCACCCTTCTCCAAATCTGTGCCCCTACCTGGCCCCCCCAACAAAAATTTTCTAGACACGCCACTGGCCAGGTTTCACAATGAACACACCCGAAACTCTGGCTGATTGGGACCCACACCCAGTTTCACACCTTGGCTCAGGCGATCAGAGGATCATCAGGGGGTCCTTTTATCCCTCTGTGGGGGGTTACTCCCACTAGGTTTATATCTGGGACTCTCCACCATTTGACCTTAGAACTGAAGAAGCTTCTCGGATGAGAGGTGAAACGTCTTCAAGCAACTTAAAGAAGTCCAGACGCTTTTCTTTGCAAGCTCCTTTGACTACGATGACCTGGATGACTGAGAACCTTCACAGACATTTTCTTTCAGCGTGCTTTCTCATTGCTGCCCGATCTGAGCTCATACTCTCTCATACTTGGTGGTGACCTCAACTGCTGGCTGGACCCTGTGTTAGACCAATCCTCCCCGAATCCCTGCACTGTCAGTAAATCTGCTCTTTTCATTTAATCCTTTTTATCGAACTGTGGTGTCTCTGATGTTTGGCACTGTTTACACCCCCACAGAAGAGAGTACTCTTTTTTTTCCACAGGTGCACCACACTTATTGTAGGATCGATTATTTTCTCATTGATAATCAGCTGACTCCATGGGTCCAATCCTGTGAATACCAGATCATAGTAATATCAGACCATACCCCTGTTGTGCTATCAATGAGTTTCCCAGACGTCCCTCAATCCAGACGACACTGGCGTTTTGATTCGACTCTCCTGGCAGATGTAAACTTCCTGGAATTCATGAAAGAACAAATAACCTTGTTTCTTAAAACAAATACTACAGGAGAAACTTCTCGCTTAATAATTTGGGATGCACTAAAAGGCTTTCTCAGGGAACAAGTTATTTCCTGTACTGCTAAAATGAAGAAAAAGGCCTGTATAGAATGACTTGATTTAGTCAACTGAATCAAAGATGTAGACCTGCTCTATGCTAAGTTAAAAAGCCCAGATCTATACAATAAGCACGTGGAGCTTCAGACTAAATTTGATCTCCTCTCAACGCACTCAATTGAACGTCAGCTCCTGAAGAATAAGAGTTTGTTTTATATTCATAGCGACAAATCGGGTAGGATGCTTGCCAGCCAGTTAAGGGGCTTCCAGGCAAAACAACATATCACAAAGATTAGAACGGCTAATGGTAATATCACTTCGGACCCTTCCAAAATTAATGATACGTTTAGGACTTTTTACTCCCAACTTTACACCTCTGAATTCCCGCAGGAAAGCACCTTAATGGATAACTTTCTAAAACCTTTGAATGTACCTATGCTTTCCTGTGATAGTAAAAACAGATGAACCCATCACACCAGAGGAGCTGAGTGCAGCCATTTCTTCACTGCAGCCTGGAAAATCCCCTGATCATTAAAGTAAAGTAAGTAAAATTTTATTTATATAGCACATTTCTAGATAGAAATCACAAAGTGCTTTACAAGATATAACAGATTATAAAAATAAAAAAAACAAACAAGATACAAACAAAGTTAGCAAAAAGCAATTTTAAAAAGATGTGTTTTTAGCTGCTTTTTAAAAGTAATCAATGAATCAGCGGATCGTAAGTCCTGAGGAAGGGAATTCCACAGTCTGGCGGCCACAGTAGCAAAAGCTCTATCACCCCTAGTTTTCAGTCTCGTATACTGAATGACAAGTAAGCCCTGACTACTCGACCTCAGAGACCTACTAGGGGCATAGGGCTGTAAAAGTTCAATAATATATGGTGGTGCTTGTTGTTGAAGAGCCTTAAAAGTTAAAACCAAAATCTTAAAATGGACTCTAAATTTGACAGGAAGCCAATGTAACTGCATAAGCAACGGTGTTATATGTGAATATTTAGAAGCTTTCGTCAAAAGTCTTGCTGCAGCATTCTGAACGATCTGCAGACGCTCCAAAGAACCTTTGTTTAAACAAGTAAACAGGGAATTGCAATAGTCCAGTCGTGATGAGATAAAAGCATGAATAACAATCTCCAGTTCAGTATAGGATATTATAGAGCTCAATTTAGAAATATTTCTTAGATGATAAAAAGCAAGACCGAACAAGAGATTTAACATGACTATCTAACGTAAGAGCAGGATCAAGGATAATCCCTAAGTTCCTGACAGATGGTTTTACAAACGTTGAAAGAGGACCAAGAGCATTTATTATACTGGGTATATGTCTATCTGGGGCACATAAGAGGACTTCGGTTTTATTTTCATTTAGTTGGAGGAAGTTTTCAGCCATCCAGCCTTTAATGGTTTCCAAGCACACATTTAAAAGCCGCAGCTTAGAAGCCTCTTCCGGTTTAAAAGATATATAGAGTTGGATATCGTCCGCATAACAATGGTAACAAATATCCTCAAAAGGGCTCAAAATGTGCTGGAGAGGGAGTAAATAAACTAGAAACAATAAAGGCCCCAGCACAGAGCCTTGTGGCACACCAAAAGACAGGGACGCAGAAGATGATCTATACTTAGAAACTGCCACAGAAGAATATCGTTCAGAGAGATACGAGGAGAACCATTTCAATGCAGTCCCAGAGACACCGACCCGGTATTTCAGCCTGTTAAGTAAAATATAGTGGTCAACAGTATCAAAGGCCGACGTAAGATCCAACATTAAGAGAACAGAACATTTACCTGCATCGCTTTGTAACAAAATGTCATTAGAAACTCTAAGAAGGGCTGTTTCAGTGGAATGAACTTTACGAAAGCCAGATTGAAATTTGTCGAAAATACTATATTTATCTACAACTGCTGTAAGCTGCTTAGCCACGATCTTCTCTAGAATCTTAGCAATTAACGGAATTTTTGAGATCGGTCTATAATTGCTAGTGAGAGATGGGTCCAGCATAGGCTTTTTTAACAAGGGATGTATAACAGCAGTTTTAAAATAGGCAGGGACTATGCCCGAGGCCAAGGAGGTATTAATTATAGTAAGAATACAGGGACCAGTAGAGTAAAAGACATTTTTGAACAATAATAATTTCCCAGCTCTGGTAGTGAAACAAGTGAAAAACCTTCTAAAACAACAGGCCGAGCTGGCATGGGAACTGACAGCGCAGACGCTGAAAAAGACAAGTTTTTCCTTATGTTGCTAATTTTTTCTAAAAAGAAAGCAAGAAAAGTTTCACAATCTTCAACAGAAGAAATAATGGCAGCAGGTGGAGCAGGAGTAATAATATTAGTAATAGTATCAAATAAAACTTTAGGATTACCTCTGCTCTTTGCAACCAACTGAGAAAAGTAAGCAGCCCTCGCATCTCTAATAGCATTGTTAAAGGAGGCTAAAAGATCCTTTAAATAAAGGAGATGAACATTTAAGCGGGTTTTCCTCCATAACCGCTCAGTTTTACGACAATTACGTTTTATAAGACGAATGTTGTCATTTAACCAGGGTACAGACTTGGAAACAGGCACAGGTCTCATTTTAATCGGACAGATTTCATCTAAGATCGAAAGACAATGATAATTGAATAGATCTATAGAAAAATCAACATCGTTTTGTGGGGATAATGTTAAATTAAAAGCATCAGAGAACTTCCATGCTGAGGAGGAGTTTAAAGTGCGGGAAATAACTGTCCAGATGAACAGGAGACATGGGCTCATAAAAAGACATATTAAAAAAGACACAATAATGGTCAGAAATAAAAATGTCCTTAGAACAAATATAATCAATATTCAGACCCAAAGAAAAAACAAGGTCCAGTGTATGGCCTTTGTTATGTGTGGGGCCAGATACATGTTGGATAAAATGAAAAGAGTCCATGATGCTGGTAAAACCCCTAGCAAAGAGGTCGGACTGATCATCAACATGTATATTAAAATCTCCCACAAGAAGCAATTTAGACAACCTCATAGTAGAGGACAAAAAATCACTAAACTCAGCTAAAAATGAGCTGTTTGGGCCAGGAGGGCGATAAACCAACGCACAGTAAAAAGGATCCTTCTTTCCGATTTTGATAAGCTGCAGTTCAAAAGACAGAAAGTGTCCAACTTTCACTGAACGGCAGTTAAAACGGCTCCGAAATGCCACCGCGAGGCCTCCTCCACGAACAGATCCTCGAGGCTGGCAAATGACAGAGAAGCCATTTGGGCACATTTCAATAGTAGACGAATAATCCGAACCCCGTTGCCAGGTCTCAGTCAAGAACAGGAAGTCCAGATTTTTAGAAACAATAAAATCGTTAAGCACAAATGATTTATTCGTCAAAGATCGGGCATTAAAGAGCGCCATAGACAGCGGGGTGAAAACATTGTTGTTGGAAGAAGCTCGAGTTTCTCGAATTAAAGGGCGTAAATTCTCGGGATCAGAGCCTTCACGTTCATATATTCCACTCACCGAGGGGATGAAAGGCCAGTCGGCAGGAGAGTCTGGATGAACCCTTCTGAGACAACACGGCCTCGGAGAGCCGGGCACCCTATATCCAAGTAGGGCCTTGGGAGACAGATTTCTCTCCATATAGCTGTCATGTGCGTAGGCAACAGAAAACGCCCGACATCGCTTTCATATCAGCCCCCGCCGCCAGAAGAGCCTAAACTTCACCTGGATGCCCGATCTCTTTCCTCTTCTTCTCCGTAGTCTACGGGGAACGCTGAAAGCGCTGGCCGAAGATCCAGTCACAGGCAGAGGGTGGAAGGTACCAAAGGAGTGCGGGGGAAAGTGTGGAGAATGGAAAGTCCCACAAAAGGAAGAAGAAAAAACATCTTTGGCCGTCATTGACGAACGGATGGATAACAGCGTCAGACGATCGTAGACCAAGGCAGCCAGTACATCATTCTGACTGAAAATTCCAGAGAAGTGCTTGTTGCTGCTAAACTAGCGTTTTCTGACACTATTGGGCTAGTGCAGCCTGCTCTTCCCCCCACTGGAAGCTCAGCCGAGCTGTCTTAGCCTCCTATTTCTGCTAAGAGCCCAGACGAGCTCAGCCTGCCTGCTAAAGACTGTCTTTTACCTGTTCACTCAGAGCAGAAGAACCTAAGGAAAACGGTTTCCTCTGAGCCCATCCAGCTAGTTAAACTGCGCTCTGGAGGCTCAGGACAACATAGGCCACCAGCCTCTTCACGTTCACTACAAACACCTCTTCAGCCAGAAGCTCAGTTAGCTGCCCAGCGGTCCCCAGTTCAGTCCCCTGCTGCTCAGTCATTCACTCAATAACCAGTTCCACCTTTACCACAACCACCACTACAATCTGCGACTCAGTCACCTGTCCTCCCACCTCCTGTTCTCCAGTCACTTGCACCTCAGTCTACCTTAGTGCACTGTCCTGTTCAGTCGAGTTCAGTGCACTCTCTTGTATTGCCAGCACCTCAGCCATTAGCACGGCCTGCTCTTCAGCCACCATCTCCACTCACTTATTTTCAGGGGGAGAATAGCCCCACACAGACTTTCGTTGCTCCTCAAGACCTAGCCAAATTTGAGACTTTTACTCTCTCCGGGGCCTCCCCAGAGGTTAAATATCAGCATTCAGTTAACTCTGGACCCCTGGACATAAAGAAGCCAGCGCAACCTGATCCGTCACTGCCAGAGGTCCCCGCACCTGCTGGTTCTGTTCTGTCCCTGCCAGAGGCCCGTGTGCCTGCTGGTTCAGTTTTGTTTCTGCCAGAGGCCTGTGCGCCTGCTGGTTCTGTTCTGTCACTGCCAGAGGCCCATGTGCCTGCTGGTTCAGCCCTGCGTGTGCCAGGGGCCCCGGTGCCCGCTGGTTTTGGGACTGTTTTCGCTGGGGAGCCCGAGGAGCCCGTCCAGCAACCCGCCTCGGCAGCTGGGGGGCCCGAGGAGCCCGTCCAGCAACCTTCCTCAGCAGCTTCATCACCCACGCCGCCTGCAGCAGCAGCTCCATCACCCACGCCGCCTGCAGCAGCAGCTTCATCATCCACGCCGCCTGCAGCAGCAGCTTCATCATCCACGCCGCCTGCAGCAGCAGCCTCCGAGTCTGCGGCCTCGCCTGGTCCATCCTCTGTTTCAGCTTCATCCGCTTCGCCTGGTCCAGCTTCAATTTCGCCTTCGCCTGGTCCATCCTCTGCCTCGGCGTCGTCCGGTGCTGGGGGAGCTACGCAACCTTTGGGTCCCGTACTGCTGCCTCAACATCGTCGGCCTTCTGCCAGGCCGCTTGTTGGGCATCGACGCCACGGTGGACAACCTCCTGAACGCTGCCACTGCCTTCCGCATGGCCGGCCTCCGGACTTGCTCTGTCGCCGGCGCTGCCATGTGCATGTTCGGCCCCCTGAACTGCTTCTACGCCGCCGCAGTTGCCGTCCACACGGTCGCCCCCCAGAACTGTTTGCCCAACGTTGCCGTCCGCACAGCCGGCCCCAGAACTGTTTGTCCGTCGCCGCCGCTGCCTTCCACGCGACCGGCCTCCAGACCTGCCCCGCTGCCGCTGCCTTTCCCTTTCGCGCTGTCGGCCTCCGGGTCGGCCCCCTGAACTGCTTTTGGATCTGTTTTTCTTGACCATCTGGGTTTTTGGTTTGTTTTTGGACAAGCAGAAAAGAAAGAATTTTCAGTCCTCGTTAGAATAAATAGGGGCCGCAGGTAGATCAGGAGTAACAATATCACTAATGGTGTTGAATAGCACCTTAGGATTGCCTCTGCTCTTTGTAACCAAGTGTGAGAAATGGGCAGCCCTCACATCTCTGATCGCATTATTAAAATAAGCTAAAAGGTCCTTAAGATAGAGGAGGTGCACATTTAGATGAGTCCACCTGCGCTCCGCTTTACGACAATCACGTTTTAGAAAACAAATACTGTCATTTAGCCAAGGAGGAGATTTGGAGGCAGAAACACTCCTCGTCTTAACGGGACAAATTTCATCTAAAATAGAAAGGCACTAATTATTAAAAAGACTGGTTGAGAAATCAACACCATTTTGAGGAGATAGCTGTAAGTTAAAAGCATCCACAAATTTCTCCGCTGTGGAGGAGTTTAAGATGCGAGAGCTAACCATCTGACTAAAGGGGGATTAAAAACAATAACATAGTGATCAGAAATAAAAATGTCCTCAGAGCAAATAATAATAATGGATTGGATTTATATAGCGCTTTTCAAGGCACCCAAAGCGCTTTACAATACCACTATTCATTCACACACTGGTGGAGGGAGCTGCAGTTGTAGCCACAGCTGCCCTGGGGCAGACTGACAGAAGCGAGGCTGCCATATCACGCCATCGGCCCCTCTGGCCAACACCAGTAGGCAAGTAGGGTAAAGTGTCTTGCCCAAGGACACAACGACCAGGAGAGAGAGCCCAGGGATCGAACCGGCGACCTTCCGGTTACAGATGCGATTCCCAAACCCCTGAGCCACGGTCGCCCTTAAATAAAATCAATATTTAAACCCAAAGTAAAAACAAGGTCCAGTGTGTGACCTTTGCTGTGTGTAGGACCGGACACATGCTGAGCAAAATGAAAAGAATCCATAATGTTCATAAAGTCTCTGGCAAATGGGTCGGAGTCATCATCAACGTGTATGTTAAAGTTGCCAACTATAAGCACCCTAGACAGCTCCATAGTTGCGGATCAGAAGTCACTGAGCTCCGATAAATGTATGACTATACTACCCTCCCCTTTAAAATAGCAGGAAATCAATTTACATATCTAGGTGTAACAATTGCAAGGAAGTATAATTGTCTCTTCAAAGTGAACCTCCTTCCTCTGTTAAATAATACAAAAAAAAAAAACAAAAAACACCTGGCACAGTGGTCCCCTGTCTCCACCTCTTTGGTGGGAAGAATCAACTCAATCAAAATGAATATACTTCCTAAATTTTTGTATCTCTTCCAATTGCTACCAGTATTTATCCTCTAATCCTTCTTTGATTCCCTGGACTCAATTATCTCATCTTATATATGGAGAGGTAAACACCCTTGATTGAACAAGGCTCAACTCTAAAAACCCAAGAGTCGTGGAGGCCTGGCACTCCCTAACTTTCGATATTACTATTGGGCAGCAAATATGCGCTACATTATATCTTGGCTTTACTTCCAAAACAAAGGTTGAACTCAACCACAGGCTCTTCTGTTCTGGCCCCAATTGGATCCTCACTCCCCCTTCCCCCAAACAAGACAATCGATAATCCAGTTGTCTGGCACATGGTGAGAGTGTGGGCTCAGATGAGGAGGCATTTCGGATTAACAGGGTTCTCCCTTCTGAGTCCAATTTGCTCTAACCCTTTTTTTTCAGCCATCATTATCTGATCCTTTATTTCAAGATTGGCATGACAGGGGCATTATATGTTTCAATTATCTGATTTTTGACAATACCTTTGTATCTTTTGCTCAGCTTTCTGAAAAAGTTTAATCTCCCACGTACACATCTTTTCGGATATCTGCAGATCAGACATTTTCTTCAATCTCAGATTCCAAACTTCCTGGTAGCACCAGCTGCAAGACCAGGGGATATGCTCCTTACTCTAGTTCCAACACGTTTCAAAGTCAAACTATCTTGTATGTATCCGAATGTTGACCACACTTCTGATAAGTCTGGGAGTGCGGAGGCTTCCCTTATCCATATGTTCTGGGCGTGCCCTAGCCTTGAAGGATTCTGGAGAGATATATTTCAAACCTTGTCCCTAACTCTTGGACATCCATTAGTTGCGCTTTTTGGCACAACTGGAGAGGCTGATGCACGGTTGACCTCGTCACAGCGTTGCATGCTCTCCTTCGCCTCCCTTGTAGCTAGACATGCAATCCTACTAAGATGGAGGGGTGCCCCTTTGCCCCCTTTGCCCACCAGGCTCAATGGCTGAGGGACCTTATGTATTATCTGAGCCTTGAAAAGATCCGGTATGTGATTAGTAATAACAGCGGTAAGGTTTACAAGGTGTGGGGGCAATTCCTGAAATACTTTTCCAGGTTGCGAACCCGACTTCCAGCATTACTCAGTAAATCCTCCTCCCCTTATTAGGGCCCGAGCACCGAGAGTGCGAAGGCCCTATTGTATCTGCTCCGTTTCTTATTATTATTATTATTATTAGGGCCCGAGCACTGAGAGTGCGAAGGCCCTATTGTATCTGCTCCGTTTCTTATTAGGGCCCGAGCACTGAGAGTGCGAAGGCCCTATTGTATCTGCTCCGTTTCTTCTTATTATTATTATTATTATTATTATTATTAGGGCCCGAGCACTGAGAGTGCGAAGGCCCTATTGTATCTGCTCCGTTTCTTATTATTAGGGCCCGAGCACTGAGAGTGCGAAGGCCCTATTGTATCTGCTCCGTTTCTTATTATTATTATTATTATTATTATTATTATTATTATTATTATTATTCACCCCAAACAAGGGCCTTTTTGAGGGCCTAAACATGCTCAAAAACTCATGAAATTTTGCACACATGCCAGGTCTGGTGAAAAATTTTGTATTTTAATGGTTTTACTTATGAGCACTGGGAAATGGCTCTAGAGCGCCACCTATGCCTTGTTAAATGCAGCCCTACGACCACATGGTTTGAGCTACATGTATGAAATTTGGCACACATGTGTATCATTCCAAGACGAACAAAAAAGTCTGTGGGCCCATTGACGCAAACCCAACAGGAAGTCCGCCATTTGGAAGAGAAGGTGACATTTTGGCTCTAATTTTGCCATTTCCATGCCTCGAACTTTTGCGAACTCCTCCTTGGGGTTTCATTTCATAACCTTCATATTTGGTCAGTGTCAACTACACCCTTGTGCCATGTTAAATTGCGGAGCTTTTGAGTTTTCACAATACCATGAGGCCGTGGTGCCATGGCGAATTTCGATGACTCGCCAAGAAAATCTTATTGCCTCTCATTTTGTCATACATTTTCTGACCTTGACCAAAGAGCACACATATGATAAGGCTCCACCCCTGAACATATTTCAAGTGCCATATTTGACATAAGGGCCAGCGCCACCTAGTGGGAACAGGAAATGTCATGTTTTACACTTTGGGGTACAGTATTGTGATGGGTGACATCTGCAGCCTCATATTTCTCCAGGAAAGCCTTAAGGAGTTGGTCTTGGGGTACAGTGAAAACTGTGAGTTTTCGCGAAAGGGTGTGACCCCAGCAGCATGGCGAACTTTGATGTCTCGCCATGAAGAAACAAATTAGTATAACTCAATGAAATCCAGTCTGATCAGTACCAGACTTTACAGGCATGATGTCAGACCCGCCCTGAACAGATTGATGTGCCCATTGTCGGGAATACGGACAGCGCCACCTAGTGGCAACAGGACATGTCATGTCTTACACTTTGTTGTACTGATTTTCACAGGTTCATCGTGGCCACCTCAAAAGCGGTGAATATCAACATCAGTCCCTCGTGATGCTTCAGTGCAAAAATTGTGACTTTAAACTGAACGGCGCACCCTGGTGGCAATGCGGTCCACCATGAAAGATGAAGTGGCTTTTGAGGGGCTTGGAAAGTCTATAGAGGCTTGAAATTTGGCACACACCTCCAATGTGATGAAGGCTTTGTTGTCATGTGATCATTTTCATTGAATAGCGCAAAATGGCTCCACAGCGCCCCCTTCAATATTTCAAAACCACAGCCCCTGCTCTGTGTTTTATGTATGAATCTGAAACCTGGTAGGCTTATAGGAGATATCAAGATGTACAAAAAAGTCTCTTGGAGCAATATCCCAAATCCAACAGGAAGTCAGCCATTTTAAAATTAATGTGCAATTTTGGCAACATTTTCCCCTCTTTTCAGGCACCGTGCTTTGACGTACTCCTCCAAGGGATTTCATCAGATTGATGCAATCTCCTGTGTGTGGAATCTAAAGACCTTTGTGATGTTAAATTGCGAAGCTTTTTACATTCAGGGAAACGGGGTGGTCATGGCGGCACGTAGAGTTTCAGTCACTCGCCAAAAAGCACTAATCTGCTGTCACTCAAAAACACAATGTCCAATCTCTCCCAAAGCTCATAGGCGTGATGAGACTCGAGCTCGGAAATGTTTGTTATGCCATTTGTACATAATGGTTAGAGCGCCACCTAGTGGAACGACTAACTAATCACGAATGAATGAGTTGAAATGTTAGCTGGTGGTTAAATGCATGAATTCCATCAATGTGACATCAGATCGGACGTGCTGGTTTTAGGTGTTGGGCGTGGCTCGACGCGCCGGGGGTGCGAGGGCCCTCATAACGCTGCTTGCAGCTTTAATTATTATTATTATTCACCCCAAACAAGGGCCTTTTTGAGGGCCTAAACATGCTCAAAAACTCATGAAATTTTGCACACATGCCAGGTTTGGTGAAAAATTTTGTATTTTAATGGTTTTACATATGAGCACTGGGAAATGGCTCTACAGCGCCACCTATGCCTTGTTAAATGCAGCCCTACGACCACATCGTTTGAGCTACATGTATGAAATTTGGCACACATGTGTATCATGCCAAGACGAACAAAAAAGTCTGGGGGCCCATTGACGCAAACCCAACAGGAAGTCCGCCATTTGGAAGAGAAGGTGACATTTTGGCTCTAATTTTGCCATTTCCATGCCTCGAACTTTAACGAACTCCTCCTTGGGATTTGGTCCTATAAACTTCAAATTTGGACAGTGTCAACTACACCCTTGTGCCATGTTAAATTGCGGAGCTTTTGAGTTTTCACAATACTATGAGGCCGTGGCGCCATGGCGAATTTCGATGACTCGCCATGAAAATCTTATTGCCTCTCATTTTGTCATACATTTTCTGACCTTGACCAAAGTGAACACATATGATAAGGCTCCACCCCTGAACATATTTCAACTGCCATATTTGACCTCAAGGACAGCGCCACCTAGTGGGAACAGGAAATGTTATGTTTTACACTTTGGGGTACAGTATAGTGATGGGTGACATCTGCAGCCTCAAATTTCTCCAGAAAAGCCTTAAGGAGTTGGTCTTGGGTTACAGTGAAAACTGTGAGTTTTCGCGAAAGGGTGTGACCCCAGCAGCATGGCGAACTTTGATGTCACGCCATGAAGAAACAAATTAGTATAACTCAATGAAATCCAGTCTGATCAGTACCAGACTTTACAGGCATGATGTCAGACCCGCCCTGAACAGATTGATGTGCCCATTGTCGGAAATACGGACAGCGCCACCTAGTGGCAACAGGAAATGTCATGGCTTTAATTTTGTTGTACTGATTTTCACAGGTTCATCTTGGCCACCTCAAAAGCGGTGAATATCACCATCAGTCCCTCGTGATGCTTCAGTGCAAAAATTGTGACTTTAAACTGAACGCCGCACCCTGGTGGCAACGCTGTTCAACATGAAAGATGAAGTGGCTTTTGAGGGTCTTGGCAAGTTTATAGAGGCTTGAAATTTGGCACACACCTCCAAATGGATGAAGGCTTTGTTGGCATGTGATCATTTTCATTGAATAGCGCGAAATTGCTCCACAGCGCCCCCTACAAAATTTCAAAACCACAGCCCCTGCTCTGTGTTCTATGTATGATTCTGAAACTTGGTAAGCTTATAGGAGATATCAAGATGTACAAAAAAGTCTCTTGGTGCAATATCCCAAATCCAACAGGAAGTCAGCCATTTTTAAAATTAATGTGTAATTTTGGCAACATTTTCCCCTCTTTCCAGGCACCGTTCTTTGACGAACTCCTCCAAGGGATTTCATCATATTGAACCAATCTCCAGTGTGTGGAATCTAAAGACCTTTGTGATGTTAAATTGCGAAGCTTTTTACGTTCAGTGAAACGGGGTGGTTATGGCGGCACGTGGAGTTTGAATCACTCTCCAAAAAGCAGTAATCTGCTGTCACTCAAAAACACAATGTCCAATCTCTCCCAAACGTCTCAGGTGTGATGAGACTCGAGCTCGGAAATGTTTGGTATGCCATTTGTCGGTAATAGTTAGAGCGCCACCTATTGGGACGACTATAATCATGGTTCAATGAGATGAAATGTTAGCTGGTGGTTAAATGCATGAATTCCATCAATGTGACATCACATCGGACGTGCTGGTTTTAGGTGTTGGGCGTGGCTCGACGCGCCGGGGGTGCGAGGGCCCTCATAACGCTGCTTGCAGCTTTAATTAGGGCCCGAGCACTGACAGTGCGAAGGCCCTATTGTAATTGCTCTGTTTATTATTATTATTATTATTATTATTATTATTATTATTATTATTATTATTAGGGCCCGAGCACTGATAGTGCGAAGGCCCTATTGTAATTGCTCTGTTTATTATTATTAGGGCCCGAGCACCGAGAGTGCGAAGGCCCTATTGTATCTGCTCCGTTTCTTATTATTATTATTATTATTATTATTATTATTCAGGCGAAACAAGGGCCTTTTTGAGGGCCTAAACATGCTCAAAAACTCATGAAATTTTGCACACATGCCAGGTCTGGTGAAAAATTTTGTATTTTAATGGTTTTATATATGAGCACTGGGAAATGGCTCTAGAGCGCCACCTATGCCTTGTTAAATGCAGCCCTACGACCACATCGTTTGAGCTACATGTATGAAATTTGGCACACATGTGTATCATGCCAAGACGAACAAAAAAGTCTGTGGGCCCATTGACGCAAACCCAACAGGAAGTCCGCCATTTGGAAGAGAAGGTGACATTTTGGCTCTAATTTTGCCATTTCCATGCCTCGAACTTTTGCGAACTCCTCCTTGGGGTTTGATTTCATAACCTTCATATTTGGTCAGTGTCAACTACACCCTTGTGCCATGTTAAATTGCGGAGCTTTTGAGTTTTCACAATACGGTGAGGCCGTGGCGCCATGGCGAATTTCGATGACTCGCCATGAAAATCTTATTGCCTCTCATTCTGTCATACATGTTCCGATCTGGACCAAAGAGCACACATATGATAAGGCTCCACCCCTGAACATATTTCAAGTGCCATGTTTGACATAAGGGCCAGCGCCACCTAGTGGGAACAGGAAATGTCATGTTTTACACTTTGGGGTACAGTATTGTGATGGGTGACATCTGCAGCCTCATATTTCTCCAGGAAAGCCTTAAGGAGTTGGTCTTGGGGTACAGTGAAAACTGTGAGTTTTCACGAAAGGGTGTGACCCCAGCAGCATGGCGAACTTTGATGTCTCGCCATGAAGAAACAAATTAGTATAACTCAATGAAATCCAGTCTAATCAGTACCAGACTTTACAGGCGTGATGTCAGACCCGCCCTGAACAGATTGATGTGCCCATTGTCAGGAATATGAAGAGCGCCACCTAGTGGGAACAGGAAATGTCATGGCTTACACTTTGTTGTACTGATTTTCACAGGTTCATCGTGGCCACCTCAAAAGCGGTGAATATCAACATCAGTCCCTCGTGATGTTTCAGTGCAAAAATTGTGACTTTAAACTGAACGGCGCACCCTGGTGGCAACGCTGTTCACCATGAAAGATGAAGTGGCTTTTGAGGGTCTTGGCAAGTTTATAGAGGCTTGAAATTTGGCACACACCTCCAATGTGATGAAGGCTTTGTTGTCATGTGATCATTTTCATTGAATAGCGCGAAATGGCTCCACAGCGCCCCCTACAATATTTCAAAACATCAGCCCCAGCTCTGTGTTTTATGTATGAGTCTGAAACCTGGTAAGCTTATAGGAGATAATAAGATGTACAAAAAAGTCTCTTGGAGCAATATCCCAAATCCAACAGGAAGTCAGCCATTTTAAAATTAATGTGTAATTTTGGCGACATTTTCCCCTCTTTTCAGGCTTCATACTTTGACGAACTCCTCCAAGGGATTTCATCAGATTGGACCGATCTGAAGTTTGTGACATCTAAAGACCTTTGTGATGTTAAATTGCGAAGCTTTTTACATTCAGGGAAACGGGGTTGTCATGGCGGCACGTGGAGTTTCAATCACTCGCCAAAAAGCAGTAATCTGCTGTCACTCAAAAACACAATATCCAATCTCTCCCAAACGTCGCAGGTGTGATGAGACTGGAGCTCGGAAATGTTTGTTATGCCATTTGTCAGTAATAGTTAGAGCGCCACCTAGTGGGACGACTATAATCATGGTTCAATGAGATGAAATGTTAGCTGGTGGTTAAATGCATGAATCCATCAATGTGGCATCACATCGGACGTGCTGGTTTTAGGTGTTGGGCATGGCTCGCCACGCCAGGGTGCGAGGGCCCTCATAACGCTGCTTGCAGCTTTAATTATTATTATTATTATTATTATTATTATTATTCCGGCAAATGAATTGGCCGTTTGAGGGCCTAAACATGCTCGAAAACTCATGAAATTTTGCACACGCGTCCGGTCTGGTGAAAATTTACGTATTTTAATGTTGCAAGACATGGCCAGGGAAAATTAGCTCAGTAGCGCCACCTAGAAAAATGAAAAACGCGAGCCCCCGGTATGGGTATGACCTACACGTTTGAAAGTCGGTACACCTATATAACGTTCAGAGTCGAACAAAAAAGTCTATTATGGCAATGTCCTAAACCCAACAG
The DNA here is from genome assembly GCF_057381845.1 of Rhamphochromis longiceps. Lineage (NCBI taxonomy): Eukaryota > Metazoa > Chordata > Actinopteri > Cichliformes > Cichlidae > Rhamphochromis > Rhamphochromis longiceps. The sequence continues at coordinate 34,633,817 of NC_140571.1, forward strand.
GAAGTCCGCCATTTTGGATTGAAGGTGACATTTTGGGTCTGATTTTACCGTTTCCATGCCTTGTACTTTAACGAACTCCTCCTTGGGATTTGGTCCTATAAACTTCAAATTTGGACAGTGTCAACTACACCCTTGTGCCATGTTAAATTGCGGAGCTTTTGAGTTTTCACAATACTATGAGGCCGTGGCGCCATGGCGAATTTCGATGACTCGCCATGAAAATCTTATTGCCTCTCATTCTGTCATACATGTTCCGATCTGGACCAAAGAGCACACATATGATAAGGCTCCACCCCTGAACATATTTCAACTGCCATATTTGACATCAAGGACAGCGCCACCTAGTGGGAACAGGAAATGTCATGTTTTACACTTTGGGGTACAGTATTGTGATGGGTGACATCTGCAGCCTCAAATTTCTCCAGGAAAGCCTTAAGGAGTTGGTCTTGGGTTACAGTGAAAACTGTGACTTTTCGCAAAAGGGTGTGACACCAGCGGCATGGCGAACTTTGATGTCACGCCATGAAGAAACAAATTAGTATAACTCAATGAAATCCAGTCTGATCAGTACCAGACTTTACAGGCATGATGTCAGACCCGCCCTGAACAGATTGATGTGCCCATTGTCGGAAATACGGACAGCGCCACCTAGTGGCAACAGGAAATGTCATGGCTTTAATTTTGTTGTACTGATTTTCACAGGTTCATCTTGGCCACCTCAAAAGCGGTGAATATCACCATCAGTCCCTCGTGATGCTTCAGTGCAAAAATTGTGAGTTTAAACTGAACGGCGCACCCTGGTGGCAACGCTGTTCAACATGAAAGATGAAGTGGCTTTTGAGGGTCTTGGCAAGTTTATAGAGGCTTGAAATTTGGCACACACCTCCAAATGGATGAACGCTTTGTTGGCATGTGATCATTTTCATTGAATAGCGCGAAGTGGCTCCACAGCGCCCCCTACAAAATTTCAAAACCACAGCCCCTGCTCTGTGTTCTATGTATGATTCTGAAACCTGGTAAGCTTATAGGAGATATCAAGATGTACAAAAAAGTCTCTTGGTGCAATATCCCAAATCCAACAGGAAGTCAGCCATTTTAAAATTAATGTGTAATTTTGGCAACATTTTCCCCTCTTTCCAGGCACCGTTCTTTGACGAACTCCTCCAAGGGATTTCATCATATTGAACCAATCTCCAGTGTGTGGAATCTAAAGACCTTTGTGATGTTAAATTGCGAAGCTTTTTACGTTCAGTGAAACGGGGTGGTTATGGTGGCACTTAGAGTTTGAATCACTCGCCAAAAAGCAGTAATCTGCTGTCACTCAAAAACACAATGTCCAATCTCTCCCAAACGTCAGATCGGAGGTGCTGGTTTTAGGTGTTGGGCTTGGCTCGACGCGCCGGGGGTGCGAGGGCCCTCGTAACGCTGCTTGCAGCTTTAATTATTATTATTATTATTATTATTATTCCGGCAAATGAATCGGCCTTTTGAGGGCCTAAACATGCTCGAAAACTCATGAAATTTTGCACACGCGTCAGGTCTGGTGAAAATTTACGTATTTTAATGTTCTCAGACATGGCCAGGGAAAATTAGCTCAGTAGCGCCACCTAGAAAAATGAAAAACGCGAGCCCCCGGTATGGGTATGACCTACATGTTTGAAAGTCGGTACACCTATATAACGTTTAGAGTCGAACAAAAAAGTCTATTATGGCAATGTCCTAAACCCAACAGGAAGTCCGCCATTTTGGATTGAAGGTGACATTTTGGCTCTGATTTTACCGTTTCCATGCCTTGTACTTTAACGAACTCCTCCTTGGGATTTGGTCGTATAAGCTTCAAATTTGGACAGTGTCAACTACACCCTTGTGCCATGTTAAATTGCGGAGCTTTTGAGTTTTCACAATACTATGAGGCCGTGGCGCCATGGCGAATTTCGATGACTCGCCATGAAAATCTTATTGCCTCTCATTCTGTCATACATGTTCCGATCTGGACCAAAGAGCACACATATGATAAGGCTCCACCCCTGAACATATTTCAACTGCCATATTTGACATCAAGGACAGCGCCACCTAGTGGGAACAGGAAATGTCATGTTTTACACTTTGGGGTACAGTATAGTGAAGGGTGACATCTGCAGCCTCAAATTTCTCCAGGAAAGCCTTAAGGAGTTGGTCTTGGGTTACAGTGAAAACTGTGACTTTTCGCCAAAGGGTGTGACCCCAGTGGCGTGGCGAACTTTGATGTCACGCCATGAAGAAACAAATTAGTATAACTCAATGAAATCCAGTCTGATCAGTACCAGACTTTACAGGCATGATGTCAGACCCGCCCTGAACAGATTGATGTGCCCATTGTCGGAAATACGGACAGCGCCACCTAGTGGCAACAGGAAATGTCATGGCTTTAATTTTGTTGTACTGATTTTCACAGGTTCATCGTGGCCACCTCAAAAGCGGTGAATATCACCATCAGTCCCTCATGATGCTTCAGTGCAGAAATTGTGAGTTTAAACTGAACGGCGCACCCTGGTGGCAACGCGGTCCACCATGAAAGATGAAGTGGCTTTTGAGGGGCTTGGAAAGTTTATAGAGGCTTGAAATTTGGCCCACGCCTCCAATGTGATGAAGACTTTGTTGTCATGTCATCACTTTCATTGAATAGCGCAAAATGGCTCCACAGCGCCCCCTACAATATTTCAAAATATCAGCCCCTGCTCTGTGGTTTATGTATGAATCTGAAACCTGGTAGGCTTATAGGAGATATCAAGATGTACAAAAAAGTCTCTTGGAGCAATATCCCAAATCCAACAGGAAGTCAGCCATTTTAAAATTAATGTGCAATTTTGGCAACATTTTCCCCTCTTTTCAGGCTTCATACTTTGACGAACTCCTCCAAGGGATTTCATCATATTGAACCATTCTCCAGTGTGTGGAATCTAAAGACCTTTGTGATGTTAAATTGCGAAGCTTTTTACGTCCAGGGAAACGGGGTGGTTATGGCGGCACTTAGAGTTTGAATCACTCGCCAAAAAGCAGTAATCTGCTGTCACTCAAAAACACAAAGTCCAATCTCTCCCAAACGTCTCAGGTGTGATTAGACTCGAGCTCGGAAGTGTTTGTTATGCCATTTGTACATAATGGTTAGAGCGCCACCTAGTGGAACGACTAACTAATCATGAATGAATGAGTTGAAATGTTAGCTGGTGGTTAAATGCATGAATTCCATCAATGTGACATCAGATCGGACGTGCTGGTTTTAGGTGTTGGGCGTGGCTCGACGCGCCGGGGGTGCGAGGGCCCTCATAACGCTGCTTGCAGCTTTAATTATTATTATTATTATTATTCACCCCAAACAAGGGCCTTTTTGGGGGCCTAAACATGCTCAAAAACTCATGAAATTTTGCACACATGCCAGGTCTGATGAAAAATTTTGTATTTTAATGGTTTTACATATGAGCACTGGGAAATGGCTCTACAGCGCCACCTATGCCTTGTTAAATGCAGCCCTACGACCACATCGTTTCAGCTACATGTATGAAATTTGGCACACATGTGTATCATGCCGAGTCGAACAAAAAAGTCTGTGGGCCCATTGACGCAAACCCAACAGGAAGTCCGCCATTTGGAAGAGAAGGTGACATTTTGGCTCTAATTTTGCCATTTCCATGCCTCGAACTTTTGCGAACTCCTCCTTGGGGTTTCATTTCATAACCTTCAAATTTGGACAGTGTCAACTACACCCTTGTGCCATGTTAAATTGCGGAGCTTTTGAGTTTTCACAATACTATGAGGCCGTGGCGCCATGGCGAATTTCGATGACTCGCCATGAAAATCTTATTGCCTCTCATTTTGTCATACATGTTCCGATCTGGACCAAAGAGCACACATATGATAAGGCTCCACCCCTGAACATATTTCAACTGCCATATTTGACATCAAGGACAGCGCCACCTAGTGGGAACAGGAAATGTCATGTTTTACACTTTGGGGTACAGTATAGTGATGGGTGACATCTGCAGCCTCAAATTTCTCCAGGAAAGCCTTAAGGAGTTGGTCTTGGGTTACAGTGAAAACTGTGAGTTTTCGCGAAAGGGTGTGACCCCAGCAGCATGGCGAACTTTGATGTCACGCCATGAAGAAACAAATTAGTATAACTCAATGAAATCCAGTCTGATCAGTACCAGACTTTACAGGTATGATGTCAGACCCACCCTGAACAGATTGATGTGTCCATTGTTGGAAATACGGACAGCGCCACCTAGTGGCAACAGGAAATGTCATGGCTTTAATTTTGTTGTACTGATTTTCACAGGTTCATCGTGACCACCTCAAAAGCGGTGAATATCAACATCAGTCCCTCGTGATGCTTCAGTGCAAAAATTGTGACTTTAAACTGAACGGCGCACCCTGGTGGCAACGCGGTTCACCATGAAAGATGAAGTGGCTTTTGAGGGGCTTGGAAAGTTTATAGAGGCTTGAAATTTGGCACACACCTCCAAATGGATGTAGGCTTTGTTGTCATGTGATCATTTTCATTGAATAGCTCGAAATTGCTCCACAGCGCCCCCTACAAAATTTCAAAACAACAGCCCCTGCTCTGTGTTTCATCTATGAGTCTGAAACCTGGTAAGCTTATGGAAAATATCAAGATGTACAAAAAAGTCTCTTGGAGCAATATCCCAAATCCAACAGGAAGTCAGCCATTTTAAAATTAATGTGTAATTTTGGCGACATTTTCCCCTCTTTTCAGGCTTCATACTTTGACGAACTCCTCCAAGGGATTTCATCATATTGAACCATTCTCCAGGGTGTGGAATCTAAAGACCTTTGTGATGTTAAATTGCGAAGCTTTTTACGTTCAAGGAAACGGGGTGGTCATGGCGGCACGTAGAGTTTCAATCACTCGCAAAAAGCAGTAATCTGCTGTCACTAAAAAACACAATGTCCAATCTCTCCCAAAGGTCGCAGGTGTGATGAGACTCGAGCTTGGAAATGTTTGTTATGCTATTTGTCAATAATGGTTAGAGCGCCACCTAGTGGCATGACTATAATCCTGGTTGAATAAGATGAAATGTTAGCTGGTGATTAAAAGCATGAAATCCATCAATGTGACATCACATCGGACGTGCCGGTTTGAGGTGTTGGCAGTGGCTCGACGTGCCGGGGGTGCGAGGGCCCTCATAACGCTGCTTGCAGCTTTAATTATTATTATTATTATTATTATTATTATTATTATTATTATTATTATTATTCACCCCAAACAAGGGCCTTTTTGAGGGCCTAAACATGCTCAAAAACTCATGAAATTTTGCACACATGCCAGGTCTGGTGAAAAATTTTGTATTTTAATGGTTTTACATATGAGCACTGGGAAATGGCTCTACAGCGCCACCTATGCCTTGTTAAATGCAGCCCTACGACCACATCGTTTGGGCTACATGTATGAAATTTGGCACACATGTGTATCATGCCAAGACAAACAAAAAAGTCAGTGGGCCCATTGACGCAAACCCAACAGGAAGTCCGCCATTTTGGATTGAAGGTGACATTTTGGCTCTGATTTTACCGTTTCCATGCCTTGTACTTTAACGAACTCCTCCTTGGGATTTGGTCCTATAAACTTCAAATTTGGACAGTGTCAACTACACCCTTGTGCCATGTTAAATTGCGGAGCTTTTGAGTTTTCACAATACTATGAGGCCGTGGCGCCATGGCGAATTTCGATGACTCGCCATGAAAATCTTATTGCCTCTCATTCTGTCATACATGTTCCGATCTGGACCAAAGAGCACACATATGATAAGGCTCCACCCCTGAACATATTTCAACTGCCATATTTGACATCAAGGACAGCGCCACCTAGTGGGAACAGGAAATGTCATGTTTTACACTTTGGGGTACAGTATAGTGATGGGTGACATCTGCAGCCTCAAATTTCTCCAGGAAAGCCTTAAGGAGTTGGTCTTGGGTTACAGTGAAAACTGTGAGTTTTCGCGAAAGGGTGTGACCCCAGCAGCATGGCGAACTTTGATGTCACGCCATGAAGAAACAAATTAGTATAACTCAATGAAATCCAGTCTGATCAGTACCAGACTTTACAGGCATGATGTCAGACCCGCCCTGAACAGATTGATGTGCCCATTGTCGGAAATACGGACAGCGCCACCTAGTGGCAACAGGAAATGTCATGGCTTTAATTTTGTTGTACTGATTTTCACAGGTTCATCGTGGCCACCTCAAAAGCGGTGAATATCAACATCAGTCCCTCGTGATGCTTCAGTGCAAAAATTGTGACTTTAAACTGAACGGCGCACCCTGGTGGCAGCGCATTTCACCATGAAAGATGAAGTTAATTTTGAGGGGCTTGGAAAGTTTATAGAGGCTTGAAATTTGGCACACACCTCCAAATGGATGTAGGCTTTGTTGTCATGTGATCATTTTCATTGAATAGCGCGAAATTGCTCCACAGCGCCCCCTACAAAATTTCAAAACAACAGCCCCTGCTCTGTGTTTCATCTATGAGTCTGAAACCTGGTAAGCTTATGGAAAATATCAAGATGTACAAAAAAGTCTCTTGGAGCAATATCCCAAATCCAACAGGAAGTCAGCCATTTTAAAATTAATGTGTAATTTTGGCAACATTTTCCCCTCTTTTCAGGCTTCATTCTTTGACGAACTCCTCCAAGGGATTTCATCATATTGAACCATTCTCCAGTGTGTGGAATCTAAAGACCTTTGTGATGTTAAATTGCGAAGCTTTTTACGTTCAAGGAAACGGGGTGGTCATGGCGGCACGTAGAGTTTCAGTCACTCGCCAAAAAGCAGTAATCTGCTGTCACTCAAAAACACAATGTCCAATCTCTCCCAAAGCTCATAGGCGTGATGAGACTCGAGCTCGGAAATGTTTGTTATGCCATTTGTACATAATGGTTAGAGCGCCACCTAGTGGAACGACTAACTAATCACGAATGAATGAGTTGAAATGTTAGCTGGTGGTTAAATGCATGAATTCCATCAATGTGACATCAGATCGGACGTGCTGGTTTTAGGTGTTGGGCGTGGCTCGACGCGCCGGGGGTGCGAGGGCCCTCATAACGCTGCTTGCAGCTTTAATTCTTTTTTTTTTTTCTTAGTCATTTGTGTGTTTGTCTTATTTTGTTCTCCTTTGTCTTGTTGTATCTGCGATGGGTTTTGTGTAGGGATGCAACGATACCAATTTTTTCAAACCGATACGATACCGATACTTGGATCTGAGTACTTGCCGATACAGAGTACAAAAACCTATACTTCTAATACACACACACACACACACACACACACTCACACACACACACACACACACACACACACACACACTCTGAATTGGAAGACAGGTTTTATTTTATTCTCTGCCGATAATAAATAATATCTTAATAAAAATGACCACAAAAAAATTTCAAGTGAAAAATAAGCACTTCTGTTAAATTATTGCAGAGTCTCCACATTGTAATTTAACAAAATATCACTGAACTATTGGCACTGTCTCGAGCTTTTGAAATAATAAATAAACACTTCTGTTTGGAATAAAATAAATACAAATTAGGTTTGAGAATAAAATAAACTTTTAAATTGTTGCAGAGTGTCCATATTGTAAACAAAATAATTAAAGTATTTGGCATTGACAAACGAACTCCCCATCTGCCCGTGGATCATAGTCCACTGTGCCGTTAAACCAAGGACTGACATCGCGCACACACTGCTTGTCTTTACCGCTTTAGAAAGTTTTGGCACCAGGCAATTTCATATCGCAGCTCGAGTATGCTGAGAAGAATCCTATGTTTTCCACGACTGGCATTGGCTGGTCATCCAGAGCGATAAAATGAGTCAGGGCCTCTGTTATTTTAACTGCCCGTGGATTTTCTCTTGAAATTTTTCATCGCTTTTCCAAAACCTGAGTTAAAGTTGGCTGTTCATGTCCACACTGCTGACATTTTGTTTAGCCTAGCTACAGCAGTCTCCAGTTTCTCCTTTTTTTTTTTTTTTTTAATCTGGAGCTGCCAGTCTGACTTATCTAACCCTGTGCCTGTTTAGCGCGGGATGTCCCCCTAGTGGCCAATCTAAAAAAACTACAACAAAAATGACAAGCCACCCTCTGATTAATGAAATAAGTTAGTATCGGTTCATGGTATCTGTTAACTTTGACGTGTATGAGTACACACACATTTTACAGTATCGGCCCCGATACCCGTATCGGTGCATCCCTAGTTGTGTGTGTGTGTGTGTGTGTGTGTGTGTGTGTGTGTGTGTGTGTGTGTGTGTGTGTGTGTGTGTGTGTGTGTGTGCGTTGGTAAACATGTATTAGCTGGACATTTCGTCTGAATACACACCACACTAGAAGGACATTTTGAATTAACAGGACAGAGGCGGTGTCCTGCTAATTTTGACTGAAATCTAACAACGTAGAGTGGTTTCTATTGGTCCACTAACCCTAAAAAAACAAAAAAATCAAGATGTCGGTTTAATACATATAAACTTGATTTTGTGTTAAATCTGTGTATCACCAAGAGTGTCCCTGGTGGTAGCGTGTGTAATAGCAGGACCTCATGAATATTCACACATGTGTGAATAATAATGAGGCTTGTGTGTAGTTGTCCCGCCAATTCTTACACAGTCCTTCCAATTCACATGTGGGTTAGATAACTGGTAAATGTTCCAAAATGACCACACCAAATGAACCACTGTATGTTGAACTTAATTGTAATAAAAGCCTGCTTTACCTTGTTGGAAAGAAGACATATGAAGCTTTGCTTTTATATGAAACACTAAGGTTTTGTGTAATTATTCACAGTTATACTAAGTAAATACAGTTACGTACTTACAAAGTGGTATGAAAAAGTATTTGACTGATAAGTTATTTATTTTTTGGTTTGTTCTCTCATTTATCTGTTATCAGATTAGATGAAGAGAACCTGAGTGAATACAAATATAGGTTGTTTTCTATTATCTTATTTTTCAAGGGGAAATGCTTTCCTGGCCCTGTGTAAAGAGGATATTGCAATTCTAAAACAAATGTAAAAAAGAGTGACCTTTATTGGGTACACCTCGAACTGCTCGTTAACTACTCACTAATTGGGCAATCACATAGTGGCAACTCAATGCATTTAGGTGTCATGGTCCTGGGTCTCTCGACCCAGCATTTTGAGTTTGTGGTTATTTTTTATTCACTGTTTTAGGTCCTCTTGCCTTCACGTTTATCTGTGTTCCCTGGGTCTTGTGTTCACCCTTTCCCTTCACTGTGTGTTTTGTATTTATTGCTGTCTGTGTTTTGGTTTTTTGCTGCTCCATGCTTTGTTGTTCTGCTTTCTTAGTGTACAGTTTTGATTATTATTTTCCCATGTTTCGGTTATCATGGTTTGGTGTTCTGTCTCTGTGGCTGTATCCCAATTCAGGGTCTGCAGCCTTAAAATACGCAGCCTTAGCAGTCCACAAGGGCCGCGTACTCAAAGACCGCTAAGGTCGGAAGTGAGAGGCTTGTGAAATGGGACGGTCTAGGCTCCGTCGCACTGCTCAGGTTGCCTAGCAACCATGATACTCACCGCTGGAAACGTTTCTGTTGGATTGTGTGTCCACAGGTGTTTGTACTTTGCGTCACAATAAAATGACGGTAAAAGGCTCCGCCCACTTCCTATCCATGTCTCACCATGCAACGACTTTGTGAATGGACTGGAGAAGTGTAGTGGCAGAGTCCTCCATCAGAAATAAGATATGTGTGTTGACTTTTTATTCTCCCTCAAAAATATTATGCCATGACGTGGCCCAGAGCAGCTCTGCTAACAGGTTATGGGCCCAGCACGCTTCTGCTGCGCAAGTTACCGGCAGGTGTTAAAAGTTTGGCACGATTGAGTGAGTAAGCGTTTTTGTGCATCATGAGCAGACGCACGGCAGAGTCGGGCAGTCGATATTCCCGTTTGCAATTTGATGGAGATGAAAGGAAATATGAGATATGGGAAACGAAGTTCCTTGGTCATCTCAGACTACAAGGTTTGAAAGATGTCATCTTAAAGGCTGAGGGTGATGAAGAAGCCGATGGTGAAGATGATGACAAAAATGCAGAAGCATATGCAGAGTTGATACAATTTCTGGATGACAAAAGTTTATCGTTAGTTATGAGAGATGCAGTTGATGACGGACGGAAGGCCCTAAAAATTTTGAGAGGTCATTATGCAGGAGTGGGCAAGCCAAGGATCATAAGTCTGTACACCGAACTCACTTCTCTCACAAATGAAAAGAATGAAAGTGTGACGGACTATATTATCCGAGCAGAAGCAATTATCACAGCGTTAAAAAATGCGGGTGAGTCACTAACTGATGGACTTCTGATCGCAATGATAATGAAAGGTCTACCAGAGACGTTTAAACCCCTGATTGTGCACGTTACACAGAGTGAAGCAAAAATCACATTTTCAGATTTTAAAGTAAAACTCAGAAGTTATGAAGAAACCGAGCGAATGCGTGTGGCTATAACTAATGACAACGTAATGAGGACAAAAGTGCAATCAGACCAGGATTCTACTTCATGGCGAGCAGATGACCGAAGATCAAAGAATAATGAGATTGTGTGTTTTAAATTTTCGACTAAAGGGACACACTGCAAGAACGTGCCGATCTAGAGTATGGTGCAGTTTTTGCCGGAGTAGTACACACAAAGATGCGACCTGTAGAAGGAAGCTAAGACGGGATGAAGCGAGAGGGGTCGTGGAGAAGGACTACGCGTTCAAGACGGGCTCCAAACCCCAGAGGGTCCCGGACGGCGGCCAAGAGATGCTGAATAACCAGCTATTGGTGGATACGGGAGCGACGTCACATATCTTCGCGAAGATCGAGAGTTTTAAGACTTTTGATGACACATTTCAACCCGAGGCTCATTGTGTAGAGTTGGCTGACGGAAGGCGGAGCAGAGGAGCTGCAAAGCGGCGAGGAGATGCTGAGATAAGTATGATCGACAGTAAAGGACGCAGCCACAAGGTAACATTGAAACAAGCACTCTACATTCCATCGTTCCCACAGGACATTTTGTCAGTAAAAGCAGCTACTAGTAACGGAGCCACTGTGGTTTTCAAACACGGGGACAGTTTTCTTAAACATGTTGATGGAACAAAATTCCCTATATATGAACACGAGAGACTGTTCTTTATAAACACTGTGCAAGAGTTTGAAGATAAATGTAATGGATGTTTTGATATGCAAACGTGGCATGAAATCCTAGGACACTGTAATTATGAGGATGTTCAAAATCTGCAAAATGTCGTTGATGGAATGGAAATTAAGGGTAAAATCAACAAAAATATGCAATGTGAAGCCTGTATACAAGGGAAGTTTATTCAAACTAGGAACCGAGAACCGGATGAAAAGGCCAGGGCAGCATTAGAGTTGGTACATACGGATTTGGCTGGTCCGATTACGCCAAACTCTAAAGAAGGGTTTAAGTTTGTTTTGTCGTTTGTTGATGATTATTCAGGTGCAACATTTGTATATAATCTGAAACACAAAAGTGATACAACTCAAGCAACTGAAAGATTTATTGCAGATGTGGCGTCATATGGGAAAATCAAGTGCATTCGTTCTGATAATGGAACTGAATTTACAAGCAGTCAGTTCAGAGATTTATTAAGTAGACACGGCATTAGGCAGGAAACTTCGGCGCCATATTCGCCTCATCAAAACCGAACAGCAGAGAGGAACTGGCGTACACTTTTTGACATGGCGAGATGCATGTTAGTTGAGAGCGAATTGCCAAAGTCTTTATGGCCATATGCAGTACAAACCGCGGGAGTGATTAGGAACCGATGTTTTAACAAACGCACAGGTCAGACAGCGTATAAGATGTTAACTGGAAAAAGACCTGATCTTTCTAGAATGAAAAAATTCGGATCATTGTGCTATGCTTATAAACAAAATAGGGGAAAGCTGGATCCAAGATGCGACAAAGGTGTTTTCTTGGGATATGACAAAAATAGTCCAGCATATTTGATCTATTTCCCAAAAACCGGGAAGGTTGAAAAGCACAGATTGATAAAAATACTAAATCCCGCGACAATGGATCAACAAACACAGAGTGATCAGATGTATGAAGATGAGGTTTATGAATCCAGAAAAGATGGTGAACCCAAACAGACGAAGGATGAGGACATTCCAGATGGTAGTGAAAGCAGTCAAACTGAGTCCGAGGTTAAAACTGAGGATAAAGTAGATGCTGGAGCTACACGTTATCCATCCAGAATCAGAAAGAGACCTGATTATTTGAGTGATTATATCACGGATGTGAAAGAGTGTGAAAATGAACAGATGCAAACTAGTGTTGATTATTGCTACAGATTGTTGTGTGAAATACCCACATCATTTAGTGAAGCTATTGTGTCAAGTGAGTCAAAAGAATGGGAAAAAGCGATGAATGAAGAAATTCAATCCCTTAAGGAGAATGACACATTTACTTTAACCACTTTACCAGAGGGTAAGAAAGCAGTGGGGGGTAAATGGGTTTATGCCGTTAAAAAGAACTCAGACGGATCAGACAGATATAAAGCTCGATTTGTGGCTAAAGGTTTTAGTCAAACAAAAGGAGTTGATTATGAGGAGACTTTTTCACCGACTGCTAATTTATCGAGTGTGAGAGTTTTGATGCAGAAAGTGGTTCAGGATGATATGTTGGTTCACCAGATGGATGTAAAAACCGCCTATCTACACGCACCAATAAATGAAGAAATATATATACAACAACCAGAAGGTTTTGAGACAGAATCAAGTGAGACTAATAAACTGGCGTATACACTAAAGAAATCACTTTATGGGCTGAAGCAATCGGGTCGTAACTGGAACCAAACCTTACATGACTATTTAAGCAGTTGTGGATTTAGACAAAATATTGCTGATCATTGTGTGTATTCAAAAGAAACTGAAAGTGAAAAAGTAATCATCATAGTGTGGGTGGATGATTTACTCATTGCAGCTAACAATGAAAATGTGCTTTCAGGCGTGAAAGAAATGCTCTCTTCTAAATTCCAAATGAAAGATCTGGGGAAACTTAACCATTTTCTAGGAATAGATTTTCTTCAAGAAAAAGAATGTGTCAAAATGTCATAGAAAATATATATTGAGAACATTTTAAAAAGATTTAACATGCAAAACTGTAAGCCAAGGTTAACACCCTGTGAACAGAAATGGACTCATTCTGATAAATTCGAGACATTACCAGATGTGAGGAGATATCGTGAAGCGGTAGGATGTCTTATTTATCTGAGCTATTGTACGCGACCTGATTTAAGCTATGTTGTCAGCAAACTGTCACAACACTTCAATGCGCCAACTGTTGATGATTGGACAGCAGTGAAACATGTTCTGAGGTATCTAAAAGGTAGTCAAGGAAAAGAACTGTGTTTTAGGAAATGTTCAAGTGGAAAACTAGGTCTACAAGCATACAGTGATGCAGACTGGGCATCCGATGTTTCTGATAGACGCAGTATGACAGGTTATTGTGTAAGCCTAAATGAAAATGGTCCTTTGATATCATGGAAAACCAAAAAGCAGACAACTACAGCACTATCAACTTGTGAAGCCGAATACATGGCATTAGCAGCAACAATTCAGGAGTGTATGTATTTGACTTATTTGATTCAAGATCTTGATGAGTTTGAGTATGAAATACCTATGATATTGGAGGACAATCAGGGAACAATCGCTTTGTCAAAAAATCCAGTGAACAGACAAAGATGTAAACACATTGATGTGAAATATCATTTTATAAGGTCAGCTGTACATGAAAGGAAAGTGCTCATTGATTACTGTCCAACTGAGTCAATGGTAGCAGATATGATGACGAAACCAGTTTCAAAGTCTAAGTTAGACAAATTCTCTGTATTTGTGTTTGGAATGTAAGATGTTTTTTTCGGAGGACTGTTTTTCCCCAACCTGTGTACAAGTGGGGGTGTTGGATTGTGTGTCCACAGGTGTTTGTACTTTGCGTCACAATAAAATGACGGTAAAAGGCTCCGCCCACTTCCTATCCATGTCTCACCATGCAACGACTTTGTGAATGGACTGGAGAAGTGTAGTGGCAGAGTCCTCCGTCAGAAATAAGATATGTGTGTTGACTTTTTATTCTCCCTCAAAAATATTATGCCATGACGTGGCCCAGAGCAGCTCTGCTAACAGTTTCATACAGTATTGTTTGACAGAAATAAAGGAGAAAATTCATTTGTTTTTGTTCATGTGTTTGTTTTTCTATGAGCTTTGATGTGATAAGTATCTGAGGCTGAGACCACGGGACTGTAAAACATGATTGTTGGGCTTCATTTCTGTACTGAACAGTCATTTTAAAATTAGTTAGTAATTAACAATTAACTAATGTTGTTCATGAAACTAAAGTGGCAATGGCAATGAAAATATAATATGGCCAATATTAAAGTTATTATTATATTAATCATTACTTGTTATTACAGCAGTGAACTTGAACTCTGTGTCAAATACTGAGCTTCAGTAAAGATTCAAGTTGCAGTTATTTATATTTCCCATCACCTTAAATCTTCACTCAAAGACAAGTATCTTTGACAGTGTATATATCGATGTATTATATATAAGAGACAAATGTTGTTCTTTTAATATGTTGGTATTACTAAATTTGGCTCAATGCTGACATATATGTGTAAAAATAAAATGTACGAGCTGTGATAACCGTTTGTGATAGAATGAAGAGTAGACTGATATATTAAATATTCCTTTATTGAGTGAGGAAATCAGACCATGTCATGTCATAACTGCTTTAAGTCCTACAGAATAGATATCAGAGCCTTAAACAGGCTGACTTCTGCTAAATGGGTCAAACTGGGCACAAAGTATACAAACACATAACATATTTATAGAATATGATGGAACACTATAGATCAACTTACCTCAGAATATATAAAGCATAGAAATAATTACAGCAATATGATCCAACAAACACAGCAGTACTACTAATGCAAAATACTCAAAGCTTCCTAGAACTGAAACAAACATGGACATTTATTTTGAGGTCCATTCTGCTGCTGATACATACTTTAGGTTTGTGAATATTAAACTTGTTCCTGCCTTTCATAGTGTTTCCCTTGAAGGCCCTGAGTACTTTCTCCCACACTAAAAACACTGGAATGACAACATTATTTGAACATGACCTAATCAGACTGATTCAGGACAGACAATGAGTTCTTTTAACCTTTTCTAGCGTCCTTCACACAGAGGGAACAGTCTGTCTATTCTCTCCATCTGTCAGCTGCTGCTGGCTCTTCCTCCTCCTCTTCCTCACACACTGCTGAGTTTGTCCTGGTGGATCATCAGGGGTGCAAAGCCTCACAGATGATGTGCAGCAGTGGGTTCCTCAGTTTGTCCTCACTCTGGACACTTGCAGTTGTCACACATGGAAATCAAATGTGTGATAAGCTGCAGGATTCAAACACAAGTGTAACTTATAAATACATGTTCATACTTTTATTCCACAATCAGAGAGAAAGAAAAAGAGAGAGAGTGCAGGACAGACAGACAGGTGACAGTCTCAGGTGTACACACTGCTACAAAACAGCAAAAGAGAAGGAGGATTTAGTGTTTGTGTTATTCCGAGTGCTAAACAAGAAGAGTTCCCAGATGGTACAGTGGACACATGTGTGACTCCTGTGATTAAAGCTTCTTTCTTTCAGCTTAACGAGTGAAACAAACGTTCAAACACACGTTAAAGTCCGTTTGGCTCGACACCACCGAACAGAGGCAGCAATATAACATAGCTAACATTAACAGTGCAGTGAATCCTCCTTGTGCCGTGATATTCAGGACTGCAAACCGAGCAGCATCACTGACTTTCAGCTTGTTGTGTTTGTGGATATATGACTGACTTTAATTATCCATAAAAACATCACATTCTCTGTAAGATTAAGGTTGACTATTGAACGGCGTATATTTTAAAGTAAAGGCTTTAAAACAAAGTAAACGCTGAAAGTACAAACATCACTAATGTCACATAACTTTGCCAACATGTGGCCAACAGTAATGTTTTAATGTTCTTCGTTATTAAACATTTGTACATAAATAAGTGAATTAATATTCAGTACTTACTTTTCCAAGTTTACTCTTTGGCCGCCCCGCTTCCGCTGTTTTTTTTCGGCAAAATTATCCACACCCAACGCCGCGCTATGCATTCTGGGATATGTTGGGCCATGAAGTCTACACAGCCACATCCTTCAAATTCAGGGAAATGAAGGACGCATTTGTGGGCCACATTTCGAGCAGCCTTTGAATTGAAACTTAAAATGCGGCCTTTAAGGCTGCAGACCCTGAATTGGGATACAGCCCCTGTTGCTCTCCCCTGTCTGTGTTCTCTGTCAAATCCCTGTGTGAAGCCATGTCTCTGAGTCTGTCTCTGTGATTTTGTGTTTCCTGCTTTACTTTCAAGGTCTTTGGCTGTATCCCAATTCAGGGTCTGCAGCCTTAAAGGCTGTATTTTAAGGCCGATTACGTCACAGCGGCGCGCCGAAGGCTGTCCCAATTCAAAGGCTGCTCGAAATGCGGCCCTGAAATGCGTCCTTCATTTCCCTGAATTTTAAGGCTGTGGTGATGTAGACTTCGTGGCCCAACATATCCCACAATTCATAGCGCGGCAGTCACTGTGGACAATTTTGCTGCAGACGGCAGAAGCGGAGCGGCCGAAGAGTAAACTGTTAAACGTAAGTACTGAATATTATGTCACTTATTTATGTGCAAATGTTTAATAATGAGGAACATTAAAACATTACTGTTGGCCACATGTCGGCAAAGTTATGACATTAGCGATGTTTGTGCTTTTAGCGTTTACTTGGTTTTAAAGCCTTTAAAATATAATAATACAATAGTTGACCTTAATCTTACAGAGAATGTGATGATTGTATGGAAAATTAAAGTCAGTCATATATCCACAAACACAACAAGCTGAAAGTCAGTGATGCTGCTCGGTTTGCAGTCCTGAATATCACGGCACAAGCAGGATTCACTGCACTGTTAATGTTAGCTATGTTATATTGCTGCCTCTGCTCGGTGGTGTCGAGCCAAACGGACTTTAACGTGTGTTTGAACGAGCTGACGGTTCACTCGTTAAGCTGAAAGAAAGATGCTTTAATCACCGGAGTCACACATGTGTCCACTGCACCATCTGGGAACTCTTCTTGTTTAGCACTCGTAATAACACAAACACTAAATCCTCCTTCTCTTGTGCTGTTTTGTAGCAGTGTATACACCTGAGACTGTCACCTGTCTGTCTGTCCTGCACTCTCTCTGTTTCTTTCTCTCTGATTGTGGAATAAAAGTATGAACATGTATTTATAAGTTACACTTGTGTTTGAATCCTGCAGCTTATCACACATTTGATTTCCATGTGTGACAACTGCAAGTGTCCAGAGTGACGACAGACTGAGGGATCCACTGCTGCACACCATCTGTGAGGCTTTGCAGCCCTGATGATCCACCAGGACAAACTCAGCAGTGTGTGAGGAAGAGGAGGAGGAAGAGCCAGCAGCAGCTGACAGATGGAGAGAATAGACAGACTGTTCCCTGTTTATGAAGGACTGCTAGAAAAGTTTAAAATAACTAATTGTCTGTCCTGAATCAGTCTTATTAGGTAATGTTCAAATAATGTTATCATTCCAGTGTTTTCAGTGTGGGAGAAAGTACTCAGGGCCTTCAAGTTACACACTACGAAAGGCAGCAACAAGTTTAATATTCAGAAACCTAAAGTATGTATCAGCAGCAAAATGGAGCTAAAAATAAATGTTTGTTTCACTTCTATGAAGCTTTGAGTATTTTGGATTAGTAGCACTGCTGTGTTTGTTGCATCATATTGCTGTAATTGTTTATATGCTTTATATATTCTGAGGTAAGTTGATCTATAGTGTTACATCATATTCTATAAGGATGTTATGTGTTTGTTTACTTTCTGTCCAGTTTGACCCATTTAGCAGAAGTCAGCCTGTTTAAGGCTCTGATATCTATTCTGTATGACCTAAAGCAGTTATGACATGGTCTGATTTTCTCACCCAATAAAGGAATATTTAATATATCAGTCTACTCTTTGTTTATCAGAAACAGTTATCACAGCTCGTACATTTTCTTTTTACACATATATGTAAGCATTGAGCCAAATTTAGTAATGCCAACATATCAAACGGACAATATTTGTCTCTTATATATGATACATCTGTATATACACTGTCAAAGATACTTGTCTTTGAGTGAAGGTTTAAGGTCATAGGACATATAAATAACTGCAACTTGAATCTTTACTGAAAATCAGTATTTGACACAGAGTTCACTCACATGAATTTCACTCACATGTGCTGTAGAAGTGATTTGATTTGAGAGTTCAAACTCACTGCTGTAATGGCTTATGATGATTAATATAATAACTATAATATTGGCCATATCATATTTACACTGACTTTAGTCTCAAGAACAACATTAGCTAATTGTTATTTACTAGCTAATCTTAAATGACTGCAGTACAAATATGAAGGCCAACAATCATGTTTTACAGTCCTGTGGTCTCAGCCTCAGATACTTATTAAATCACACAAAGCTCGTGTAGAAACAAACACACAAACAAAATATGTTCTCTTTCATTTCTGTCAAACAAAACTGTATGAAACGTTTCCAGCGATTGGTGTTATGGTTGCTAGGCAACCTGGGCAGCGCGATGGAGGCTAGACCGTCCCATTTCACAAGCCTCTTACTTCCGGCCTTAGCGGTCTTTGAGTACGCAGCCTTTGAGGATCGTTGAGGCTGCGTACTTTAAGGCTGCAGACCCTGAATTGGGATACAGCCTTTGTCTCATGTCAGTGTTTTCAGTTTTGCTTCCTTGGTCTCGTTAGCCCTGATGTCTCCCACCAGTGTTCACCTCCTGCCTCTCATTCCCCTCGTTATGCCCTGTGTATTTTAGCCCTGTATTTTCTGTGCTCCCTGTCGCGTCGTAAACGGCACTAATCCTGTGCTGTGTGTCTCCCCGTGGATTAGTTTTGTATTGTCTCTTATTTTCCAACCAGCAATAAAGCTGCCGTTTTTGAGTTTCACTCCAGTCTTCCGAGAGTCTGCATTTTGGGTCCTTTTCCTCGTTCCTGCCTGCACACAGCTGAACTATGACATTTAGGTATGTAGACATGGTCTACATACATACCTGCATGTTAGACCTAATCCCGAACCAAACTATTTAAAGCGGTATTTCCTTTAATTGTTGCTCCAGTTTTGGATATAATGAATTTATTTTTAGAAAATGGATACGTACCATAGGATTTTAAGGTTGCTGTAATTAAACCTCTATTTAAGAAACCCTCTTTTAATCAAGACAACTTAATGAACTATAGACCTATATCTAATCTTCCCTTCATATCTAAAATTCTTGAGGTAATAGTTGCCAATCAGGTGTGTTAGCACTTAAACAATAACGACCTGTTTGAAGAGTTTCAATCTGGCTTTAGAGCTCATCATAGCACTGAAACAGCTCTGGTGAAAGTTACTAATGATATTCTCATGGCCTCAGATAATGGACTGGTGACCATTCTGGTTCTACTGGACCTCAGTGCTGTTTTTGACACATTCAATCACAATATTCTCATAGAAAGGTTTGAAAATGTTGCAGGGATCAAAGGAACAGCACTAGGCTGGTTTAAATCTTACTTGTCCAACAGACTCAAGGTTTGTTTACGTAAATGATAAATCCTCTTCAACCTCTATGGTTACTTGTGGCGTACACCACAGGGTTCTGTACTTGGACTGATCCTTTTTACTATATATATGTTCCCTATTGGTAAAATCATTAGACAGCATGGGATAAATTTCCATAGCTATGCACACCTAAATCCTGATGAACCTAATCAGTTATAAAGATTACGGGCATGCTTGGAAGACATAAAAACCTGGATGTCTTCAAACTTCCTCCTTTTGAATTCCGACAAGACAGAAGTTGTCTTTGGACCAGAAGCTCAGAAAAACAAATTACTTGGTCAGTCCCTTCATCTGGATGGCATTAAATTAGCCTCCAGTAATAAAGCAAAGAACCTCTGTGTTATTTTTTGACAAAGACATGTCATTTAGATCTGACATGAAAGAGGTTTCTAGGGTCTCCTCCTTCCACCTCCGTAATATTGCTAAAATTAGAAACATCCCATCCAGGAGTGATGCTGAAAAACTAGTTGATGCCTTTGTTACTTCAAGGCTGCATTACTATAACTCTTAACTATCAGGAAGTCCACATAATGCAACTAAAAGTCTTCAGCTGATCCAAAATGCTGCAGCCAGGGTTCTGATGAATATCAAAAGAACAGATGACATCTCCTCCCGTGTTTTAAATGCACTTTAGAACAGCACGCAGCAACACTACATATGAGCGAGCGGAGGGAGGCATGGGGTCTTCACAGAGCCCCACTCTCTGCCAGCCGTCAGGGCGGGGGGGCCTGAAGGTGGAATTGGCCATCTGATCGAGGCCTGGGTTGCAGCGGCCCCCTGCCACTGCGGAGCCGGGGACGGTCTGCTTGATTTCCACCTCAGGGAGGAGGGCAACATCTGGGTCTGGGTATGAGTTCCCCCTCCGGGGCAAGAATACCTGGACCTGGGATGTAGAGAATGTTTGGGGAGTGTGATTGTGTGTACAGTGTCCATTTATGTCTGTGTCCACGTTGGGTGAGGGCCGAGTGTTTGTGGTTGTGTGTATGAGGGTGGGAAGGTATGTTTGTGTCTGCCGTACACATCACCACAAACAACACCACAAGCAGAGCACAAGTTTTAAGCCAGCGTGGTGTGATTATAGATGCCGTGCAGGTGGGTCCATCTCACATGCAGCGGCATCGCAGAACACGCCCCGCCACATACCCTCTTCCCCCAACTAAGACCGAGGAGCCACCTCCCCCCCCCCCTCCCCTCCATGAGCAAGCGAGGGAATAGGCCTGGAGCATCAGCGCCCCAGCCACGGGGAAGTGACTACCTGGGCGTTCGCCTGTAGATCTAGCGGCGCTGGTGACGAGGTGGTTCCAGGGACCGCCCACGCTTCCAGCGGCACCCCCATCCCGCTAGCGCACCAGCCTGTGGCTCACCTGAGCCGGTCGTTCCCTCGCGCTGTCCAACAATTACAATAATTATACGGTTGCTGTAACAGATTGTAGATACAATGCAGGTGAGTCCATCTCACCTGCAGCAGCATCCCAGACCAGCCACAATAATAAAGATTTTTCTATTTCATTATAAACTTTGTCCTAATTATGTCATGAGTTTTTACTATTTAAAAAGAAAAAGAAAGCATCACAAAAACACTTAAGGTCATGAAAATTAATTGTATTGCTGCAATACTTAAATATCTGTGGTCTAATCTATTTTTATTCACCAATCTCATTGTAGCAATAATATGCCTTTTTGGTCCAAGTTAATTATTTGAATTTTAAAACTCTTTTAGCCAAATAACTTTGAAGTTGTTACTAAAACTCATCATCCCCATTTACTACTTTTGTTTCATTCTTTAAAAATTTAGAAGCATAAATATCAGTCTTTTGGAAAAATTACATTTTATACAGTATTATTAAGTCTACATATTCCAAGTGAGTTATGTCAGAATGCACTAGAGCAATTTAACTCTATTACATCATAGCATTCTATTTGCAAGAATCCCAGTGTTAATCCACTGTTCTTGGCCAATGATATCCACTCCTCAGCACTATGGGGGCGCTAATGTACATCTACGCTGGTTGCCAACCACCATGAACATTTAAAGAGCAGAAGAAGAAGAGGACACTAAAGAGTTCAGGTGCACGACATGAGGATTTAATGAGACAGCTTTTATCTTACTGCTTTCGTGGAAGATCAGGTGAGAACCATACAAATTCCCTTACACATGATGTTTATATAAATATATTCATCCAATAAAGCAAAGTAATATAGGTTATTATATTACGTTCGGATACACCAAAGCATCTAATTTTTGACAGTTTAGCTAGCCAGCATGCTAGTAGCAAAAGTTTGACATTCTGTTGCTGTTGGTTTGATTAATTTTGGTTTTAGCATCACAAAACTTGTGGTTTTAAAACTAGTGAGATCTGTTTTCAGAAAATATTTTACAAATGAAACAAAAACTGTAGGACAAATATGCTTATTGTTCAACCATACTAAATCATTATTTTAATTTATAACTTTAAGAAATATAAAAGGTTAAGGAAATGTGGATATGAAAATTAACTCATTAAGATTTGCAGTAACCTTAGACCAAATAAAATATACGAAACAGAACTTCCACAGGTAGGGCATGCAGCCTCTGACACACAGTGATACAAGATATTTGGAACCTTTAGGGGAGCTCTCCCCAACATAAATAGATTTTTCGATCTGTTTATTTCTATGTCTACATACATTTTGTAGTATAATGTGTTATTTCTAAAGTCATTAATACCTGATCTTTGCAGGGGATGGCGGCAACAAGGCCACGGAGAGCTAAAATAAATCCCATACAAGATGCTAGGTATTACTGCTCCTTAGGTGAAGACAAGGCAGGATTTGATGTGAGGTATATTGATTCATTTAAAGGTGAGTTGATTCCAAAGAATGCAGTCAGCTTCTCAAAATAGAAATTTTTATGTTTTTTGTAGTTTTTTTGTAGCATACCATGCATGAGAAAATTAATAATCACGAATATAATTATACTTGTTTTATTATTATTATTATTATATTTCTATTTTTTCCTTGTCTTTCCCCAAGGAATTATGAACATGTTACATGTTCCAAAATAAATAATACAATATAATCAAATAAAAAACATATTTAAAAACAAGAAGGATTTTAATTAAATGGTTTATAGTTTATTGCCCAATTTGTTTTTGATGTGTGTCTTTAGGTCGCGGTGTGTTCAGCTGTCGGTCATTTCAAAAGGGAGATTTTCTTTTTGAGTACAGAGGACAAATCATAACTAAAGAGGAACAAGAAAACCGAATGAAACTTTACCATGATGCACTCAAGGTTTTCATATTTGATTTCAAGTTCAATGGAAAACAGTTATGGTATGTAACTGCTTTGATAAAGGATAAAATACATGAGGTTTACAAATTATAATATTCAAATAATATTTTGAATTGAATATTAAAATGTTATTCAGACGTTCTACAACCTAATATACTTAATGACTTTCTTTACAGAGTGTAATTGTTATTGTATACTTTTTGTTTTAGTGTTGATGCTACCAGAGAGGACGGCTCACTTGGCAGACTTGTAAATGACGATAATGTGAATCCAAACAGTAAAATGACAGTTACCAGAGTGGATGGAAGGCCCCATCTCTGTTTGTTTGCAATCAAAGATATTGGTCCAGGAGAAGAAATCACCTATAACTATGGTGATTCCAACTGGCCATGGAGAAGCAAGTTATAATGTAAATAGTACAGTATAAGTATAAATAGTATTAAATGAATAAAGGCTATACTGAAAAGTATGCATACACACACGGGTCCTGTGTAATACTCAACTGGACAGGTCCAGACATTAGGAGGACTGTATTCATCTTGGCTAGACCCAAAGACTGCCATTCATTATTCATGCTTCTTCCTTAGAAATCCAACATGGTGGCATCTCAGGCTGTGGATGAGATTGCAGCCAGTTCCTCTCCTAACGACGCAACAAAGGTAAATTGGAGTTTCAGTGTCAGATTGTTTTAGTTGTAGACTGAGGTGCTAGTTATTAGGCAGTATTGAGGTATGTGGGTCCTTGGTTATCTTGACCAAGTAAGATGCACGCATTAGGAGGACTGGGATTTGAAACAGGAAGTATAAACAACTGAGTTCTACCTACAAGTGCGCCCACACACACGGGTCCTGTGTATTACTCAACTGGACAGGTCCAGACATTAGGAGGACCGAGTTTCGAAATGAATTCAGATCAATGAGAGTTACTCTGGCAATTGTGCATACACACACGGGTCCTGTGTATTACTCAACTGGACAGGTCCAGACATTAGGAGGACTGTATTCATCTTGGCTAGACCCAAAGACTGCCATTCATTATTCATGCTTCTTCCTTAGAAATCCAACATGGTGCCATCTCAGGCTGTGGATGAGAATGCAGCCAGTTCCTCTCCTAACGACGCAACAAAGGTAAATTGGAGTTTCAGTGTCAGATTGTTTTAGTTGTAGACTGAGGTGCTAGTTATTAGGCAGTATTGAGGTATGTGGGTCCTTGGTTATCTTGACCAAGTAAGATGCACGCATTAGGAGGACTGAGATTTGAAACAAGAAGTATGAAACCCCAACCCTAAATCTGGTTTGCATAAAGACGTAGTTCTCGGCTTGGTTGAAATGAACTCTGATGTAGTTAGATCGCATATTTGAATTTCAGCTGATCAAGGAGCAAGAATGAAGCTTACTATAGGAAGGAGCATGTAAATACAACCGAAACAATCGCTAAACTCTTTCCTGTTAATGCTAAGCACATTTATGTAACATTGTTGTGTAAAGGCCATCCGTTATGTCTTGATGGATTCATGACTTCATGATTTAATTATACTTTTTTACACTCCCAGTCAAAACTTTGGACACATCTTCTCATTTCAGAAAGAACAAATTGTAAGTCTAATCTTTTTTGGGTGTTGTGGGTCCACAATGAATTTTCTTTTCATTGTGGTTTTGTAATATATACCATAATATAAAACCTAGAAGAACAAATTGTTTTGAAAATTGATCTATATACAGCAGGTATTTTTCCCTTTAAATTTTGCATTGCAAAAGTTACAAAAATTGATTTAATAGTTTTAGTAACACTTGAACCTGTTTTTTTTTTTTTTTTTTTTTTTTTCTTCCGTCCTTAACTCCTTTTTAAAGAGGAACCAAAACAACTATTTGGTTGTGATATTTTACATCACAAAAGTATGAATTTTGTTTTTGATTACACTGTTTTTTTTTTGTTTTTTTTTACCAAACAGGACTGCGATCATGATCTAGTCCCTGACGAAATGTCAAGTTTAGAAAAATGTTTTGCATGTGGAGGACCTTTTTCGCCTCTGAAATGGAGTGGTGTGAGATGTGAAGGTAATTATTTAATTATGGAAGGTTGGGTACATTAGAATATCTTAAATATGATCCATAAGGAACACTATAAAAACTAATCCATAAGTAAATATGATATATGTTCATAATGAACCTTTTACATCTGCACTTTTTACATATTTACTTACCATGTCATTATTAAAGCTGCTATACCCAATTTGCAAAAACAAGTTAGCTTAACATATTTTTTTTTCATGTTCATAACAACATTTTAACAAAGCATAGCTATAAATGTTGTTTGGAGATTAAAGAAAAAAAAATGAAGTGGTTCTGTTGCATTTGTCTAAAACCATCAGCCAATAACATGGCTCAGTCCAGAAAAACGATAGAACAGTCTTTCCTGACTCCTTAAATTCTACATTAACATGGCTCCACCACACTATGCACTGGCCTGTTTAGCAGCAAAGCACACCAGGGGGTGTGGCCTATGGATAATATCCAATGGGAGGGGGGAGCCTTCTTGACTGTGTTTATGCTTCCATCTAGCCTGTTTTTTTAAATTGGGGAAAGCGGCTTTAACTACCTTTCTTTTATTAACTTAATTTTTCTCTGTCTAGTTTGCTACCAGTCCTGGCACAAAAGATGTTATGTTAGCCACAAGGTGAACCTCACTGAACCTCTTCCAGAGGTAAGTGTTTTTGCAGAATTCTTCTCAGTAAAATATGTAAGGTAAACAAAGTCTTACTTTGTGTTTTTGATTGTTATTAGGTCTTTAGTGAAGATAGTTCAAGTGAGGGGGCTTCATCAGAAGAGGAATATGTGCCAGATTCTATAGCTGACTCAGACAGCTCATGGGACAACAAATCAGAGCCTTTAAATATAAGTTGCAAACAAGTACAGAACTCTGAGATCTCCAGCAGTCAATCTGCTTGCAAAACGAAAAGACCTCGCCTAGAAAGTTTTTTAGAGAGAGTAGGACAAAGAATTTCAGAAGATGCCGAATCAATATCTGAAGATGGAATTGGCACAAGACAGCTCGACGTATCAGGGGTTATTGCCACAGCAGAAAAGTCTGATGCTGAAGGCATTGTTGATGACTCTAATACTACGGCTGAAGATTCCTTAAAAACATCCTCCTCACTAAGAAACAAAACATACTGCTACATTTGTGGAAAACTACAGACAAAGTTTACACGTCATTTAAAAACTCATGAGAAATCACATGCAGATGTTGCTCGAGTTTTAAGTCTTCCCAAGAAGTCCAAAGACCGTTTGAAAATGCTTTCTAAGCTGCGAAACAAAGGAAACCACAGACATAACTCGGAGGTCATCGCAAGTGGGATTGGATCATTAAAAACCAGACGCACATCAAAAAAACCCTACAAAGGAAAAGACTATATTCACTGCATTTATTGCGAGGCATTATATCTTAAAAGAGATCTTTGGAGACATGTTCGTAAATGTTCTTCAAAACCAGTGGAGGCCAATTCAGAGGGGGGACGAAAAAAGGTCTTGTCCCTGGCCTGTATGAGTGAGTCAGCTCTGTGTCAGCAAGTTTCCCCCGGTGTTTGGAAGATATTAGCTGTCATGAAAGATGATGAAATAACTTCTACTGTGCGAAGTGACTTCTCTATTCTTCAGCTTGCTCAATCATTCTTTAACAAACATGGGAAAGATCCCACCAAATTTGACTACATTCGCCAGACACTCCGAGAATGTGGAAGACTTCTGCTCACACTTCGGAAAGAATGCTCAATACACACTTTTGAGGATGCTGTAAGACCTGCAAATTTCAATGTGGTTATCAAAGCTGTTAAGAAGGTGTGTGGGTATGATGAAGAAAAGAACTGCTACTCGACTCCAAGCCTTGCTTTAAAGTTGGGACACTCACTGCAGAAAGTCTGTGATATTATACATTGCAGAGCACTGATGGCAGAAGACAGTGCACTGATAAAGTCAACCCAGAGTTTCAAAACCCTTTATGCTACAAAGTGGTCAGAACTCATCTCCCATACTGCATTAACCACACTAAACGAGCGGCACTTCAACAAGCCTTCCACACTTCCTTTCACAGAAGATGTTCAGCGTCTTCATAGACATCTGGAGAAGACTACAGAACAAGCACTGAAGGACTTGGAAGAGCATAGTTCACCAAAATCATACAGTGAACTTTGTAAAGCTACCATGGCAAATGTAATACTATTTAACAGGAGAAGAGGGGGAGAAATTTCAAAGATGACACTGAATGGCTTCCAGGAGAGAGACACTAGTACCCTGCACAAGGATGTTGCAATTGGACTGACAAAATTTGAACTTTACCTTTGTCAACACTTCAGTCGTGTAGCATTGAGGGGTAAACGAGGACGCAAGGTTGCAGTGCTACTTTCACCAGACATGGTGAATGCCATAACACGGCTGACAGAGAAAAGACAAGACTGTGGTGTTCTGGCAGAAAACATATTCCTGTTTGCCAGACCTCATTGTCTGACTCCCTACAGAGGACAGGACTGTTTGAGGATTTATGCGACTGAATGTGGGGCTGAAAACCCTGAACACCTACGTTCAACGCAGTTGCGCAAACATGTCGCAACTTTGTCTCAGATCTTAAACCTCAAGAATCACGAGTTAGACCAAGTTGCCAACTTCCTAGGTCATGATATTCGTGTTCATCGCGAATATTATAGACTTCCAGAGGCTACTACCCAGCTTGCCAAAATATCCAAACTACTGATTGCCATGGAGAAAGGGTCTCTCAAAAGCCTTCAAGGCAAAACACTTGAAGAGATTGAAATCGAAGGTAAAGTGGTGTTAAGGTTAAGAATTATACACGTTTCCTGCACTATAACCTTATAATTCATTAAGACAATCTTTTATTTTGTTAGATAACCTACAGTTGACAGATTCAAGTGAAGAAAGTGAGGTCGGAGCGGAGCGTGAGGAGGTCGGAGCGGAGCGTGAGGAGGTCGGAGCGGAGCGTGAGGAGGTCGGAGCGGAGCGTGAGGAGGTCGGAGCGGAGCGTGAGGAGGTCGGAGCGGAGCGTGAGGAGGTCGGAGCGGAGCGTGAGGAGGTCGGAGCGGAGCGTGAGGTCAATGAAGGAAATCTTGTATATCCACAGATTGGTAAGTACAATGTGATTAGTCTCAACTTTGTTCAATTTATGAAATCACATGACTAATAGACTTTATTACAGATTCTATAGATACTAGAATGATGAAGAAAGTTGTCAAGGAACCTCCAGGTATGTGTTTGTCATCATTTATTGAAGCTTTTACCTTTGTAACTACTTCCTAGACACTTTTGCTATCTTTGCTATCTTTATGTAAAAAAAAAAAGATAATTCATTACTATCATTTTTCCAGTGATTGTTACCTTTGTCCAAATGGTAATTTAAAGAAAGTCAAGGATCTTTCTAAAGACCAGCTCAACAGAATAGAAAGGTCAGTTTTGGAGGATGGTCAGGTAGGAAATGCTAGTTTGAACAGGTGATTTTGAGCTGTGATTTAAAGTTCTAGAGAGAATCTAATGAGCAGAGGAAGTTCCAGAGGGTGCAATTAGCAGTGGCAAAGGATTGTACCCTCAGATTTATGATTTTGATGATGGGGGTAAGGAGGTTAGTGTTAGCAGTGTTGTGGGAGAGTGACAGTAAAGACAATCCCTCAGGGTGGCGGGGGCGAGGTTGTTGAAGGCTTAAAAGTTGATTAGGAGTTTGCACTCAATACTATAGTCAGTGTGCAGCCAGTAATGTTCTTTTTAGGATGTGGTGATATAGTCTCTAGAGTGAGTGCAGTAGAGTAAGGGGGCAGCAGAGTTCTTAATAGATTGCAGTTCTTGGAGGTGAGTTTGGGGAAAGCAAAGATGCTGGGATTCTTTTTGAGGGTGGAGAGAATGGATAGGATTAGGAAGAACAATATCATTGGGACTGCACATGTTGGAAAAAATGTCTACATTGTTCTACATTGGCCAGGTTGAGGTTGTGTTGGGCATGTGCAAACAAGGGACAGTGAGGAAGGTTTGTTGAAGGATGTTAGAAAGGAAGCTGCCCTGCAGGAGACAGAAGGAGATGAGATTAATCAAGAGAGATGAAAATAGTTGGTGTGTGGAGGGCTGATCTACTACTCTTTATTTACCTGGTTTGCGCTTCTGAAGTATTCCCTCTACGCTCTCATCCTCTTTCTACAGTAAATCAGTGGTGAGTGGAAAGTTGACCAGTCACCGGAGTAGTGATGGGTCGTTCGCGAACGAAATGGCTCTTAGAGCTGGTTCTTTGAAGTGAACGATGCGAGCCGGCTCCTTATTGGGAGCCGTGGATTTTTTTTTTTACTTTCTCTTGCCCTCTCTCTCACTTTTTTCGCTGCACGTCAGCCTTGTGTTTGCGCTGAGTAGAGACGGGAGGGGCGCAAACAGAGCCTTGCGTTTGCACCCCTCCCGCCTCTGAGCAGAGGGAGGAGCTAGGGGCGGTAGTTACACTCGCAACAGCAGTAGCACACGAAAAGAGCAGCAGGGAGAGAGAGAGAAAGAGAGCCGGGAGCAACAACAAGAGACAATGTCGTCACATTAGAAAGGTGGAGTAAAGAAAATGAGTGACACCAAGAAAAGAAGCAAAATCTAGAACCATTTAAATTTTACTGACAATACATAGGCAGAGTGTAGAGTCTGCAAGAAAAGGATATCATATAGAGCCGGTGCACGGGCACCTGAAAACTGTCCACTCATCAGTGCGATGGGAAGATAAAACACAGTGAATTAAGTGTGATATAAGTGAAGCTGCCAGTGTGTCTACCCACTGAGCTGAGCACTGGGCACTTGGTATTTTTAAATTTAAAGTTTAAATTTTAAAAGTTAAATTGTAAATGGTAGGTTTTTGTATTTTATAATTTATTTTTTAAATTTTATGTGGAGTGAATAAATAAAAGCAGATTTATATAATGAACATATATACATAGAAAACACGTTTTTAAACATTAGTAATTCATTTTGTGCATAATTTTATATTGTTGTTAATAATAAATGAATGAAAGCAACAAAATAACCTGAAGAGCCGGTTCGGGAGCCGAAAGAGCCGGCTCTTTTTAGTGAGCCGAGCCGAGAGAGCCGGATCTCTAAAAAGAGCCGGAAATCCCATCACTACACCGGAGTCTTGTTTGGAGAAAAATTCAGCCTTGTATCTTTTAATATCAGCTGTAATAGCTCTAGCCATATTCCACATTCACATGTGTCACCTTAAACTAAAAGTCATAGTTGCGACTCTGGATTTATCTTAGAAACCATATTCAAGATTTCAAGGTCCATTAGTTGCTTGACCACATTCAGGAGCATTTGACATTACATTATAAGAGATTTAATACAACAAATATATGCTTACTGTTTTGTTTTGTTTTTCAGCACAAAGTAAAAATGGAGCGGGTAAGGTCATTGAACCCAACAGAATACTAAACAAGGAGATGAAGCCAAGCAGTAAGAAGAAAACAAATAAACAATCTGGTAAATGGTGACATGCATACAAAAGTCACTTAAGCACAAATGTAAACTTCATGCATTTTTGAACCCAGTTATCCACACCACCCAAGCCAGTATGGTGACTATGCTCATCTTTCTGCCAGGGACCGTACCATAATTCTACAACTTGGTTAGACAATTATATTAACCTACTTGGTAAGGTAAAACATAAATCACATTCAATGTGGAACAATACCTTGTATTAAGTAATGGGATAAATGTTTAAATTACTTTCCCTATGCCTGTTTTAATCTGTAATACATTTAAATACTTATCATTGTCAAAACAGCAATGCACCAAAACAATTAATAAACAAAGCAATGAGAACATATTATGATTTGGGTTTTTAATTTTGAGGATTCCTCAACCATTGGGCTTCTACATTATCTCCATACTCTGAACATCATCTTATTCCCATAGGCAGAATCTGGATAATATTGGAAAATTTGGGCTGGTTTGGCTAATTGTGGGCTGTAACCTGAACGTCTTGAAGAAAATTATGTTCACTGAAAAAACCTGAAGGCCCACCTCATGGTCAGGCAGGGTCCACCCTTGTTTTTAAATAAACATTTGAGTCAGACAGTTATATATGAAATGTTTGAGTATATGTTATACATTTCAAATTATTACAATATCATGCTATACATGTTTTTTGTTGTATAACGGTGTGTGGAATAAAATGCTCTCCATCCATAGTGATTTGCCATAGCTATTTATTGGAATTCTGACTTAATGTGGGCTACCTTTCAGAATTTTACATTTAAATAAATGTATTCATCCATTGTAATAAGTATTTAAACAGTCAGCATTACAGGATTTATACCAAAGAAACACTGTTACAACAAATTCACCTTAAAGGGGACATATTATGCAAAACCCACTTTTTTTTGTTGCTTTTGTATGTATATTTGGTTATGAATTGCCTCCCGACTCCTTAAGTGTAGGTTTTCAACAACTAAAAAAGGAGCTCTTTTAGGTCCCAGGTAGTGTATTTTGCACAATCCAGCATAATCACAGCCTCAGCACCTGTCCTCGTGGACAATGCAAAGGCCGTCTTTGGGCTGTGTAGACTAAACACTAACTGTTCTTAGCAGGGCTGTAAAACTAGTGTGTGCAGAACTCAATTCTTCAGCTTATTTGAAGGAAGCCGATTATCGCCATTATATTTTTGCATCCTACAACCATGTCAACTCACACAATTGAGCATAATACGTCCCCTTTAATTTAAAAATTGTTTAAAAAGTAGTTTGTTTACATTTATTTTTTTCTGCTTCTAGCTTCTCTGGAAAATGCAAGGAGGGTCAAAAAGCATCCTTGGTCTCCCACGGAGGTTGCTGCGATAATGAAGTATTTTGGCGAACATATCAAAAAAGGAAAACTGGCCACTATTATCGAATGCCAGCAATGCAAAACTGCAGAAGATCCTGCTCTGGCTGGTCGTTCTATTCAAAACATCAGAGATTTTGTGAGGAATCGGGGCGTGTCGTTGAAGAAAAAAGAAAATCCTATGTAGAGGAGTCTACATAACTCCAAAGTACTTCTTGGAGGAGTTACAAAAGATATTTTGTATGTTTTGGTTTCTCATTTATTTATTTTAGAATTTTACTATTAGAAGATTGGTAAATTCATTTTGTTGACACTGTTTTAGTGCATCTGATCTAAGAGGACATATAATTTTATATTGCCAGTTATTTTCATTTCTGTTAACAAAACAATCCTGTTTTTGTAAAATGCACTCAATTTGTTCCTTTTATTCACCTGTTGCCCTTTTAATACACACAAAATACATGTTTGTGTATGTGTATGGCCTTTGTCCTGTTAATAAAGTTAGCCCTGACAATTACTGTTCATGTCAGGGGGAGGAGCCAAGTTACCTAATTAGTGTTGTCCTCTTATTACACCATGTTGTCAGGTTCTTATATTTTGAGTTCTGGTGTGTTTTTCACAATTTTGAAGTGAGATTTGTGTTGTACAACTCAAATGGGATTTTTAAAGATGCACTTCATCTATCTAGCACAAGCGGAAAGGGGGGTCCGTTTAGTGTTGCAAAAATCTTGTTTGAAAAAATTGTCCTTACACACACACACATACTGGTAAAGGTGAATTGGGTGTGTGTGTGTGTGTGTGTGTGTGTGTGTGTGTGTGTGTGTGTGTTGTTTCTATTGTTTTGTTTCTTTTTTTTTTTCTTGCTTTGTTTGTTTGTTTGCTTGTTTTCCTACATGGCCTGAGGGATAGGGGTACTGAGTGGTATGGGTAGTGGGTAAACTGATAAAATATGTCTGTGAAGGTTCTCAGTCATCCAGGTCATCGTAGTCAAAGGAGCTTGAGAAGCTTCTTCAGTTCTAACTGAAGAAGCTTCTCGGATGAGAGGTGAAACGTCTTCAAGCAACTTAAAGAAGTCCAGACGCTTTTCTTTGCAAGCTCCTTTGACTAAACTGATAAAAGCAATTATAAGACATGTGAGTGTGTCATTAATCTGTATTCTAGTATTTCAGTTCAAACAGTCACTGTGAAACTTACTTGTTTGTTGTTTAACAATTCTGTGTGTATCTGTTTGGCTTTGTTGCTTCAATTCAATAGAAATATCTTTGAGAAAAAAATTCAACAACTTTTCACCCAGCAAAAACAAAAATGATAAAGAAATGTGATAAAGAAAAAGGTGTGTATAAGCGTATATTGTCATGGCTCTGTGTGCGGGCAGGCGGAGAGGAGGATCCAAACGAAGGACTCAGACACTAACTTGAAACTCAAAAACCTCAGCTTTATTGCTGGTACGAAAACAAAACATGACGTGAACACTGAATATGGAGAATAGAAACACACATGCACAATCTGATGGTACGACGCGACACCGAGCATGGGAAAACACAGGACTTAAATACACAGGGTAGTAATGAGAGAATGGGCAACAGAAGGGAGACACAGCTGGGGGAGATCAGGGCTAACGAGACGGGGGAGCTAAGCTGCACACACTAACATAAGACAAAGACTTTCACAATAAGACAGGAAACATGAATTTCTAAACAAGCACGCAGACTTTACACTGAGAGACAGACAGACAGAGAATGACACATGGAACCTGAACTAAACTAAACGTGAGATATAACTGAAAATAAATCCTTAAGCACGGATAAACAGAAACAAGAAACTAATAATAATCATCATCACTACGAGAATAAGAAAACAATCCATGAAGCAGAATTACAGTTTTTTACAGATGCTAGGACACATTTCTCAATACTTAGGTCACGTTTGCAAAACTCCTCACACAGTGAGCACAACAGAAGTCTATGTGGGCTAAACTGAGGATCACTTATCATTGTTTTGGCACAAAATGCATTCAATGACTACATCTCTCAAATTTCATGAATTATTTTCTCACTCAGACACAACAACTGCCAAAAATCTTTGTACAGACAGGACATTTTGCATGTGCTTACATACTGTTTTCAAAACTGTTAAACTTATGGCCAAAACAATAACACAATGCAAAACTTGAAAAGACAGCAAAATCCAACAGCAATATTTTATTGAAACATATTTTAAATCTAAAAATGCAGTTTAACCAGCCACAGCTTATTCTCATTGTAGATGAACATCTACACAGGTGTTACTCCTTCAATTTTTCAACTCCTTCAATTCTGGCAGGCCAGAAGATTCTTTCCTAGGTGTATTGCCCTAGATGACATAAGATGTGATGTGGATGAGAACCTGTGGCCAAATGGAGAAGACCGAGTAGATTAGCATTACTATTGTATGTGTATCAGTGGATGGTGTGTATACAAATTCTTGTATTTTGGGATTACTTAGTGCAAAAAAATAAAAATACATAAACAAATATTAACGAATTCTGCATGATGTCTGATTCATTCCAGTAACATATATTGAAATTATAAACAGAGATGTGTCCTTGTTTTACACAAGAAAACACTGTGTAATGCTACATGTTGTTAGTGTTTTTTAGGTCATTGTTTTGTGGGTGACAAAGTGTGTTTGTCGGCTGTCAACCTTTGCTAGTGTTCTGGAAGAATGAGTTTATTTGAGACCTGAATGAAGTGTTTCGGTAGTTGTAGTGCATTTTGAATGTGAAATTAACTGCTTTGCCAAGCTGACGGTCAGTTAGGAGGATTGTGTGAAATGTTTTGCAAAAGTGACCTAAGTATTGGGAAATGTGTCCTAGCGTCTGTAAAAAACTGTAAACCGAAATATAATAAACTCAAAATACTGGGTCCAACGGACCCAGAACCATGACATATATCAAGTCAAATCTATATCTTATGTAAACTGTTGAAAGTATATATCGCACATGCTCAGTAAACAATGTGGAAAATTTACAGGCTTAACAGATAACTTTCACATTTCAGATTATTTGTTACAGATGTATGTATGTGTGTGAGAAAGTATGTGTGTGTGTGAGAATGTATGTGTGTGTGAGAATGTATGTGTGTGTGTGTGTGTGTGAGAATGTATGTGTGTGTGAGAGAGAATGTATGTGTGTGTGTGTGTGTGAGAGAGAATGTGTGTGTGTGTGTGTGTGTGAGAGAATGTGTGTGTGTGTGAGAGAATGTATGTGTGTGTGTGTGTGTGTGTGTGTGTGTGTGTGTGTGTGTGTGTGAGTGTATGAATGAATGTGTGTGTGAGTATGTATATATTAGGGGTGCAACGATACACAAAATTCACTGTTCGGTTCGGTTCGATACTTTGGTGTCACGGTTCGATATTTTTTCGATACAAAAAGATGTTCATGCTTTTTTAATTCGTCACTTATTAAAATTATATATTTTTAACTCAAACGTACAGTTATTAAATTTAATGTTGCTGAAACAACAAAGGGATGCAATAATAAATCTATCTGATTGAGAAATCATCTTTGGAAAAGAGAGTTTATTACAGAGAAATGTCTCTTTCCAAAATAAAAGCTATACTATACGCTTCTTCTGGGCTATATTCTCACCAGCATATTAAACATATCAGGTCCCCATAAGGAGAATCACGTGCTAACGGCTGTCTAAATGACTCGGGTAAAGTTTGTAGCATGCGTGCTTGTTGTTTTTGTCTACTTCCACTTGTCTTTGCACTAGGATGATGTTGGCGTAAATGTGCAGTCATATTCATTGTGTTCCCACTAGTGCTGTCAGCGTTAATCTGAAATGACGTTAACGCCACAACACGGCAAATCTCCGTTAACGAGCTACCGCGGATCGCCCTGAGCGTGGGGCTGGACGGCGTCAACACGTTAACGAGCAAACTGCGCTAACCCAGTAGTTCCCACCCATGTAATTGAGCATTGCGTGGCACATCCAACATACTGTTTTCCTTTTGTCCATGACGCGCTTACCTTCAGGGTCATACTTCACATGAAGACTAAAATATTTCCAAAGGCCAGATCTGAATGAGGGTGGGGGAGGTTCAAGGTTTGCCATGTTTCAACGAGCTTAGCTTCTGTCTTGCTAGCTTGCGCTGCTCTCAGTGGATCTGCGTTCGACAATGCAGCCTAGGCGGAGTAGTAGAATGCAGATCCACTGAGCTCTCAACAAAGACAGCATCGTCAGAAGAAAAGTTGATAAAATAAATTAAAAATTTTGTATTATTCAATACATATGCGTACCGAACCGAAAGCACTGTATCGAACGGTTCAATATCGATACGAGTATTGTTGCACCCCTAGTATGTATGTGTGTGAGAATGTATGTAAAATTAAATAAAGTCTCATGTTTTCCACTTGCACAGACACTTGAAGAGGTCATTTTACCCACAACGCTGCAAATATCTGGGCAGAGAAACCAGCAAGATCTCATTCATTTACTGAAATTAACAGAAGGCTTTCAGTCATGAAGAGTCAATATCACCACTGGAAATCTCATGCTACACGAGCGGAGCAAACAGATCAACAAACATAACCAAACACACAAGCTGTTTCTTTGCAGTTGGGCACACAATCTGTTAACTACCAGCTAAGTCATTCTACTCTCTTGGCACACGAGACAAAGTGGTTCAGCTAATCAGAGAATCAGTGGCCCAATCCCAGGCTCTTCCAGGCTGCATGCTGAGGTTTCACCCAGCTCATCTACTGAAGTGTGAGTGTTAGTATGTGGTAGCTTTAAAGACACAGAATAAAGTGTGGAATGTTGTTTAAAACAGAGAATTGATTCCTCAGAGAGTGAGTTAGACAAGTGCTTTGTAAGTACAAATGAACTAAAATGTAATCCTTGTATTTAGTTTTTTCTGGTCTGAGACTTGTCTATGGGCAGAAATCTGTGCCATCAGAAACTGAATTTGAATAAGTTAAATTCGAATTTGAATTGCTTGGATTGAATGCCCTCCTAGCCCTCCTAGCCCTCCTAGCCGGCTGCTGTAGCGGTGCGTTCATGCGACTTTTTCCGGAGTGTTTGAAAGTTGTCAACAGAGAAGCAGAAGAAGGAGCAGGAGATCAGCGGCTTTAACGGGACTGCGGAGCTCGGAGGAGGAGGAATGGGCTGCACTCAGAGCAAGGACAACAATTCCTGTCAAAAAGGATCCTGCAGCAGCCACCAGGCCCAGGCTCTTCCAGCAGCCACCAGGCCCAGGCTCTTCCAGCAGCCACTAGGCCCAGGATCCTCCTGCTCCACCAGGCCCAGGATCCTCCAGCAGCCACCAGGCCCAGGCTCTTCCAGCAGCCACTAGGCCCAGGATCCTCCTGCTCCACCAGGCCCAGGATCCTCCAGCAGCCACCAGGCCCAGGCTCTTCCAGCAGCCACTAGGCCCAGGATCCTCCTGCTCCACCAGGCCCAGGAGCGTTAAGATGCCGCCTAAGAGGAGCAACGTTAATGAGGAGGAACTGGAGGACATAAAGAAATCCCTAAACTTTATGTCTGAAGAAATAACAACAATTTCAAAACAACAAAAACTGATACTCAATTTAATGGATGATATTAAAGAACTAAGAAGGCAGAGCGAGGAAAAGGACAAGAAGATTGCTATGCTGGAAGGACGGGTGTCAGATCTGGAACAATATTCAAGAGTAAATGATGTGATAGTGACAGGACTGGAAACCAAGCATCAGACATACGCACGGGTAGCAGCAGCAGAGAGAGGGGAGCCACCCGAGCAAGAGCTACGCTCTTTGGAAGAGCAGGTAATGGCCTTCTTTAAAAGCAAAGTGTGGCGGGGCGTGGCCTGCGGTGCCGTGCAGAGGAGGCGGACGCACCTGCACGGCATCCGCAATCACGCCCCGCCGAATTAAATATTGTACTGGGTCCTGTGGTTGGGGGTTGTGATAGTGTTGAGCGGGCAGCGGGAGAGCTGCAGCTCTGTGAGTACTGTGGACAGCAACCGTCAAAGCTTTAATAAAAAGCATCAAAATGCCACTGGGTCTGCCGTGGTCGTTTACAGTGGTGCCGAAACCCAGGACGGGAGGCACGGCAGATCCAGGAGTGGGCCAGCAGAGGGAGGAGCTGGCGAGAATGGTGGCCGAGCTGGCGGCCACGCAGCAGGAGCAGGCGGCGGTGTGGCGCCGCAGGCAGGAAGAGCTGCAGGACCAGACCGAACGCCACCTGCAGAGGATGGAGAATCTGGCGGCGCTGATCCGGTCCTGCCCGACACCGCCGCCACCCCCACCGGCGCTTCCCAAAGGCGCTGGAGTGGAGGAGATCCAGTCCGTGCAGGCGCCCGTGCCGGCCCCCGGGTTGCGACCAACTAGCACGCAGCCTGCCACAGCGCCTGTCCCCACACCTCGCGTGGGAGCCGCTGGGGCTCTGCAGGGCCCGGTGCCCGTTCCTGCGCCCCGGAAGAAGGCGGCGGAGCTGGCAGCGGTGGAGGCGGCGCCCGAGGAGCCGCTCCAGCCGGGAGAGACAGCGGCGATGGCGGCGCCCGAGGAGCCGCTCCAGCCGGGAGAGACAGCGGCGATGGCGGCGCCCGAGGAGCCGCTCCAGCCGGGAGAGACAACAGTGGAGGCGGCGCCCGAGGAGCCGCTCCAGCCGGTAGAGGGAGCGCCGGAGGCGCAGCGAGGGGAGCTGCTCCCACCGGGAGGGGCGGAGAAGCCGCGGGATAAGTCGGTGGTGCCCGTGCTAGGGGAGTCCGCGCCACCGAAGCCCGAGGTTAGCGGGGTGAGCAGAGCGGCCTCACCTCCACCAGAGGCCGGTGCCTGCCGGACATCTGCCCAGCCGCCTGCGAGCTGGGGCGCACGACCGTACCAACAGCGCTGCGTCCACCTGCCACGCGGCCGACCTCCGGACCAGCTTCGCCGACGCTGCTGGGTTCGCAGGCGGCCACCTGAACTCACAACTCCCCGTCGCTTGGCCAGGGCCCGGGGGCGCCGACGGTCCGGGCTGATCCCCTCTCCCGCTCGCGGTGGGGGGGAGTACGTTCGGCCGGATGGTTCCCCGGCCTCAGTCGGGCGATGGGGGTATGTGGCGGGGCGTGGCCTGCGGTGCCGTGCAGAGGAGGCGGACGCACCTGCACGGCATCCGCAATCACGCCCCGCCGAATTAAATATTGTACTGGGTCCTGTGGTTGGGGGTTGTGATAGTGTTGAGCGGGCAGCGGGAGAGCTGCAGCTCTGTGAGTACTGTGGACAGCAACCGTCAAAGCTTTAATAAAAAGCATCAAAATGCCACTGGGTCTGCCGTGGTCGTTTACACAAAGGTATAGAAATGGACAGTAAAAATATTGAGGGATGCCATCCTCTTCCGAGAAAAAATCAAATACCTGCCATTATCATTCGTTTTGTTAATAGAAAACAGAAAAAAGAACTGCTCAAGCAAGGAAGAAAGCTAAAAGGTACAAATGTTTATTTAAATGAACACCTAATCAAGAAAAATGCAGACATTGCAAGACAAGCAAGAATATTAAGAAAACAGAAGAAAATACAGTCAACTTGGACGTCAGACTGTAAAATATTCATTAAGTTAAATGGAACACCAGAGCAGGCTAAGGTTCTAGTCATCAAAGAGATGACGGAACTAGAAAAATATAACCGATAAATGCAAAGCAGTGCTAAATATGATGTGACCGTCCAAGTGCACAACCAACGCAGATGTCTGACAATTTTCAACTAACAACTCATATAGATATTGAAAATAAGACATTGATGTATGACAGCAACATAGATCCTGATTGTAATTTCTTTAACAATAAGACAAATGAATGCAATTATTATACAAATGAGCAACTTAAAAAGGAATTCAAGGTAGAACAGGGTATAACAATGGTTCACTTTAATAGTCGAAGCTTATATGCAAACTTTCAATCCATCAAAGACTACATAACACAGTTTGAACAGCCATTCAATGTGATAGCCATATCGGAGACCTGGATAACTCCTGGAAAAGAAGAAGACTTTAAAATAAATGGATATGAATTCCTTCATGTAGACAGGATCAACAAGAAAGGAGGTGGGGTGGCACTTTACATTGATAAAAACCTAAAGTACAAAAGAATGGGAAGAATGACAACTGTTATTGATGGAGTGATGGAATGTTTATCAGTGGAAATAATTATAGAAAAAAGGAAAAACCTAATTGTCAGTTGTATATATAGAACACCAGGATCTAAGATTGAGATATTTAAGGATAATATGGAGGACTTATTTACAAATATAAATCAGAAAAGAATGTTTATTTGTGGGGACTTTAATATTGACTTATTGAATCCAAATCATAATAAGAGTACAGAAGAATTTATTGATTCCATGTACAGCATAGGTTTATTTCCACTGATAACAAGACCGACCAGAATAACATCTCATTGTGCAACTCTATTAGATAATATATTTACAAATATAATAGAAGGAAAGATAAAAAGTGGGCTGTTAATCAATGATATAAGTGACCATTTACCAGTCTTTGCATCGTATAATTGCCATTATAAAGTGAACAACGATGGACATAAGATTATTTACAAAAGAATAAGAACAGAGAAGACCTTAAATTGTCTTAGAAATGAACTTTTAAAGCAAGATTGGAATATTGTGTATGAACAAACAGAAGTTAATAAAGCTTACGAAGGATTTTTAAGAACATTTAACACATTACTTGATAAAAACTGCCCAGTAATTGAAATCAATAGGAAACACAACTATGCAGGAAGACCATGGATGACAAAAGGACTACAAAATGCCAGCAAAAAAAAGAATACCTTATATCGAGAATTCATAAAAAAGAGAACAATAGAAACTGAAATGAAGTATAAAACTTACAAAAATAAATTAACTAATATAATGAGATCCTGTAAAAGAGAGTATTACATTAAAAGGTTAGAACACAATAAAGATAACACAAGAGATATATGGAATGTATTAAACAGAATAATCAAAAATGAATCAAGAAATAATGATTACCCTGGGTACTTTATAGAAGGGACAAGAAGTATTAATAACATGGAGGAGATAGTAAATGGCTTTAATGAATTCTTCGTAAACATAGGGCCAAAACTGGCAGAAGAAATAAAGGTTGATG
Source organism: Rhamphochromis longiceps (assembly GCF_057381845.1). Classification (NCBI taxonomy): domain Eukaryota; kingdom Metazoa; phylum Chordata; class Actinopteri; order Cichliformes; family Cichlidae; genus Rhamphochromis; species Rhamphochromis longiceps. The sequence continues at coordinate 34,674,780 of NC_140571.1, forward strand.
GAATAGAAAGGGACACTGGTGAAAATATTGAAAGGAATAGTAGCTCAATGTTTTTAAGAGCAGTGGAAGAGAAAGAGATTTATGACATGGTTAGAGGACTTAAGAACAAAACCAGTACAGACTGGAATGATATTGATATGGTAACGGTAAAGACAGTTATTGATGGTATCGTAAAACCATTAAAATATATATTCAACTTGTCGTTTCAAAAAGGAGTTTTTCCACAAAAAATGAAAGTTGCTAAAGTTATTCCCATTTACAAAACCGGTGAAAGACATAATTTTACAAACTATAGACCAGTGTCAATACTCTCCCAGTTCTCTAAGATACTGGAAAAACTCTTCATAAAAAGATTTGACAGTTTTGTGGAAAAATATGAATTAATGACAGATAGTCAGTATGGGTTCAGAAACAACAGATCAACAGCTTTGGCACTGATAGATTTAATGGAAAAGATAACGGAATGTATGGATAATAAGAGGTATGCGCTCGGAGTTTTCTTAGATCTAAAGAAGGCGTTTGATACTGTTAATCATGAAATTCTATTAAAAAAACTGGAAAAGTACGGGTTTAGGGGAGTGGTTTTGGAATGGTTAAAAAGCTATGTAGGGAATAGGCAACAATATGTACAAATAAATGAATATAAATCTAATTTGATGGATATAGCTTGTGGAGTACCTCAAGGTTCAGTACTGGGTCCAAAAATGTTTATTATGTACTTAAATGATATCTGCAGAGTATCGGAGATTTTAAAGTTTGTAATATTTGCAGATGACACAAATATACTGTGTGCAGGTGGGGAATTGCCACAGGTTTTGGAAATGATCACACAGGAATTAACGATATTAAAGAAGTGGTTTGATATAAATAAATTATCATTGAATCTCGATAAAACCAAATTTATGTTGTTTGGAAACCAAAAGAAAAACATCGAAGTAGAAATATGTGTTGACAATGTATATTTAGAAAGAGTAAATGAAATAAAATTTCTTGGGGTGATCATTGACCACAAGCTCTGTTGGAAGCCACACATTACTTATGTTCGGGGGAAATTGGCACGGGGCATTGCCGTCCTGCGAAAAGCAAAGCATATGTTGGATCAGAAAGCACTGCACATTTTATACTGTGCTTTACTACTGCCATATATGAGCTACTGTGTAGAGGTCTGGGGAAACACATACAAAAGTAACACACAAACAATAACTATAATACAGAAAAGGGCCATTAGATTAATAAATAATGTAGGGTACAGGGACCATACAAATGCACTCTTTGTCAAAATGCAAGCTATTAAATTCCAAGACTTGGTGAAGCTTAAAACAGCGCAAATAATGTATAAAGTCAGAAATAAATTGCTTCACAAAGAAATCTGTAAATTGTTCATAGAAAGAGAAGGTGGGTATAACTTAAGAGGGAAATGGAATTTAAAAAATACAAAGTGCTAGAACAACTTTAAGAACTATGTCAATCTCAATTGCAGGAGTTAAATTATGGAACAGTCTAACAGAAGAAATAAAAGACAGTCAAAACATAAAACAGTTTAAAGTAAAATATAAAAACCTAATTTTAAATAAGTATAAGAATGAAGAAAACGGGGTTAACCCAGGACGGTAATGTTGCTGGTAATGGTGTTGCGGTTCTTTTTTGGTTGTTTTTTTGTTTTGTTTTGGTTTGTTGTTTTTCCATAACTTGTGTATCTGCAAATATACACATTCTGTATTTTTCATATGAAAGAAACTATACTGTGGTGGGGCTTGCTAATTTCTTGTTTTTGATTTATGTATGTTATGTTTTGTTTTACTTCATATGTTTATATGTTTCATATGTTGTTTGTTTAATTTAAGACAAAAAAAAATTAAATGAATGAGAGGTAAAACATGAGGGGGTAGGGACAACTAAGTAAATACTTCAGCCTACTCCTTTTCAAACAAATAATGGAATGATATTTTGTAATGATTGTGAAGGCACATGTTTGAAATGTTTGAAATAAAAATGAACTGAACTGAACTGAACTGAACTGAATTTGAAATGTAACTTAAATAAATGCTTTAAAAAACCTGAATATGAATTATCCTTATTTGAAATTCAATTTATTGGTTTGCATGTTTCCCTACTGTAGGGGTCTCTGGAAGCATACAGGGCTCTGAGAGGGTACAAGATGACAACTTTGGAATTCTACTAGAAACAGTCGATCATATTTGTTTGTCAAAGCTGAATCCAGGGCAAACTACGCTAAATTAGCGTTTTTAGCTAACAGCTACAATAAGCATAAAAGTTACTGTACGGCTATCATTTGTTAACATGACGCTTGTTCTTATACATGTAATACATTTATTACCAACCTGAGAGATTATCCGCTGGTGATTCGACATGACGAATGACTTCTGAAGTCTTAATTCAGCTCAAGATGCTGTAGATTCCCATCAGTAACACTTTCGGTCCGCTAGTAAAACGTAGTTCTATTAATCTGCGCTTGATTACTCTCGAATAATCTCTTCTTTTAAACTTCCTAAAAACAGAAATTCTAAGAACATTTTACAAGATCAGACCGACCAGACGTGTGGAGGCATGAAATAAAGGAAGCATTTCAAGATGACTGGATATGTAGAGCGCTTTGGGGTCCTTAGGGACTAGTAAAGCGCTATATAAATACAGGCCATTTACCATTTGAACCGGAACCGGATGTAAGTCCCCAAAAACTGAATTTTGGAACTGAAATTGAATTGTAGAACTGAAACTGAATGGTGAGAAATGAATCTGAAATTATTCGAGAGCTAAACTTTTAAAGGATAAAATACGGTTTCAAAGCAAATTAATTCATTTTCAAAATATAAAATTCAATTTCAATTTAATGATGATCATTTTCAAACCAATAAATTGAATTTCAAATAAGGATAATTCATATTCAGTTTTTAAAAGCATTTATTTAGGTTACAATTCAAATTCAATCCATCCATCCATCCATCGGCTTCCGCTTATCCTTTTCAGGGTCGCGGGGGGCGCTGGAGCCTATCCCAGCTGTCATAGGGCGAGAGGCAGGGTACACCCTGGACAGGTCGCCAGTCTGTCGCAGGGCAAATTCAATCCAAGCAATTCAAATTCAAATTTAACTTATTCAAATTCAGTTTCTGATGGCACAGATTTCTGTCCATACTTGTCTTCAACGCATTCCCTAGCATTCCTTTTATTTTTTGTTCACCTCTGTTTCCACATTTATTTGTTACATCAGTCTAGTAAGTAATTGCTCAGCATTTAAAATAAAGATGGAGTCTTAGAATGCTAAAGAAAAACAAAAGAAAAAAAAACAAGCAAGCAATAAAACTTCTCAAACCCTAAACATGTATAACTCTACAAGGTATGCTAGCCAGGAAACAACTGGTGTTTTTTTTTTTGGGGGGGGGGGGGTTGCGCTTTGTTTTTCAACACTGGTGTTTTGGGAGTCATTGCTGACCCACAAGTCAACCAGCCCACTGAGAGAACTCTCACTACTCCAGATGGTCATGTTGTTATTGGGCTTGTCTAATTACAGTAACCACTAAGCATAGAAATATGTTAGATCAGAAATAGAGCTTAACATCACTGGTAATATTCTTCTAACTCAGTGATCATCAAATCCTGAACCAGATAATAATGTAAAGGGCTGGTATCTAGGCACAGTTGTACATTTGTTATTGTTTTGTTGTACAGTTGTTTTATGTACCCAGTTTTTTATAGATTTGAATAGACATTCAAGTCATACATAAGAGATTTCAAATGAACCCAGTGTCAGGCCTAAGAAGTCTGATTGAAAGCTCAACCAGTGTCCAGTCAAGTATATTTCATATCCAAGTCTAACAAGTTTGAGGTTATGACAAGAAATTCAAATCTGATTTTTAGGATTTTCCCTCAAATATCATAGGATCTTTGTGCTATAATGCGCTTTGAGGTTTGCTTGTGACAAATTTCGGTGAAATTCACAAAAAAAGAACAAAACAAAAAAAATAAATTTTTATTTACTTTGCTTCATCAGCTTCTATGTGCTTGTTATGAGGCAACAGCCACACTTTTGTTCAAGTAATACTTATTATAATACCTATCAAAGCCATATTTGAGGGTATTGACTAGTACAGGGTATTTTGTCACAGTATATATTTTGTTTGCTATGTGTTCTAAGAAGCTGCAAGACTTCTGAGAGAAATAAAGAATTGTTTTTTTTTTAAAGTTTACTTTTGATATTTGTTGTTTGTTTGTTTTTGTCTTTTTTCTCTTTTTTCATCAGAAGATAAGATCAAGGTCACTGCCAGGAATTGCCAATTGCTTGGAGCTCAAATCTTCCTGACAACCACTTCAATACAACTGGGGGGGCTGTGGATTAAAGAAAAGCTGCATACAGGAAGAGGATGAGAGAAGCAGTCAAGCTGTCACTGTGGTCGTAAAATAGCTATGCAGACAAAGGACACCACTCAATGATTGACAACTCTCTTCATTTTCCTGTGCTCGAGGTGAGCTGAAGGAGGATGATGGCCTCCATGAGCTGGTTTCCTAGCCATGCTAACATGCTGAATATTCTCAGTTTGAAACTGTTCTAACCAGTGACTGCATTAAAGCGTCTCCAGTCAACTTCATCCCACTGTGCAAAAATAAAGCCAAACTTTCTTGTTAATGGGGCCTGCGTCCTTTCATTTTGGAGCTAGACTGATTTACGGCAGTGATTTGTTGTTGTATCAAACTCCCGCCTAAATATCCACTGAACGTGACCTTGAACACGCCCTCCCTACACTTTTTACATAGCCCGTCTGCCCAGTTTTAACAGTTTCTACTAATGGTTTTACTGCACATGACAGATTGTTAAATTGATGAAAATACAACTGTCACTGTATTTAAAAAGTCACACATGTTAACATTATATAGTTCTATATAGCATCTAAAATTATTTTCTAGTTTCCAGTATTAATGCATTAGCTAGATTAGCATTAAGTACACGCACTGTGTTATAAAGTTTCTGTTAGGTAATTCTATACACCAGTGTTGCTGTCATAGTCAATATATTTGAATAATCTGGGATGACATTAACAAAATTGAATTTCAGCAGATTTACATATATTAGACATTTACCAGTTGTGATGAGGGGGAGTGGACCTGTTTGTACCTCCTGAAGTCCATTATAAGTTCTTTCTCCTCTTGACCTCAGTCCTGGAGGGAGAGGGTGGGGAAGAGGGAGGGGTGGTCTCAAACCGAGCAAAGTAGATGTTGAGCGCCTCTGCTAGTTTGAGGCTGCTGTGGAGGGTTGGGGGCACTGGCCTTTGTAGTTGATGAGGGCTTGGATGCATCTCCGCACCTGGTGGGGGTTGTTGTTGTTGGTGAAGAAGCCCTCTATCCTCCTCCTGTGAGCCTCCCTGGTGCATTTGAAGCCCCTGCTCGGGTTGGCTTTGGTAGTGCTGTACAGAGAACTGTACCTCAGCCTGAAGGCTGTGTTATGAGTTCTGATCAGAGCCTGTTCTTCACTCGTCATCCAAGGTTTATGGTGAGGAAAACCCTGAATGTATTTAGTCATTGACACATTCTCTAGCACTTAATGTAGAAAAAGGACAGAATGAGTGAAGGTCTCCGGGTCCTGCTGTTCAAAGTGGATTACTCTGTCAGATCAAAACAATCTTGTAGCTGGAGGAGAGCATTATCTGGCCACGTTTTAATGACCCGGGTGCTTGGAGGAGTTTGTTTCCTGAGGGGGGTGTAGGCAGGGGTGAGATGACAGGTGGAAAGATAAGATGATAGTGAGGGCTTCAAGTCCCAGTTCAGTCATGTGTCATCATGGTCACTTGCAGGTAAAAAGAGGAAAACCTATATAGAGCCTTAGCATTGGATAGCATGTATGAATGCGTCATATTATTTCTATGAAAGGATAAGGTTGTACAAAGTACTGTACTGTCAACCACAACCCATCATATATAAGAATTCATTAAGAATATATACAATCAATATAAAGAGTAAATTATTATTTTTTAATTAAAGCTGTTATTTTGTGTGTGTGACATCGGCAAGCTGACATAGCTAGAAACTGGAACTAATCATACTGGCAGCTTGTGTGTGTCAGCCAAAAATGCTCCAAGAACCTTTCAGTCCTCTCAGTAATTCATCTTCAATTAATTCACCTTGAAGTCTGAAGTCACTAGATGTTTTTCTTCTTTGGGAAAGACCATCTCTGAATCAAGGAGGGAGCCAAAGGATACATCTTTCGCCATCTTACAATGCTGTGATTGCAGCCATTCCTCAACTCTTTGTGAATGGTAGTCATGGCCATCAGAGATGGGCAGTAACGCGTTACTGTAATCTGATTACTTTTTTCAAGTAATGAGTAAAGGGATTACTATTGCAAAAACGGTAATTAGATTACCGTTACTTTCCCATAGGAACGCTGCGTTACTGCGTTACTAAAACGGTGATTTTTTTGCGAGAATGTCTCACGACAGTGATGTAAGCGAGTGCGCCATTAGTGACAACAGCTGTGCGCAGATCAACAATGAATCACATATCGATTGTGGGAGAGAGTATGAGCGTGCAGCGTTTAAAGCGTGGAAGTACTGACCTTACTTTGAGTTTGATTCCATAAAAGGTGACAAAAACATTAGCGTCCATCGTGCGTGGGAAGAAAACTTCTTTTTACAGCGAAAAAAACCCCTAAACTTCCGAGCAAGCACCGGGAGTGCGCAACGACGTAATGGGAAATTCACAGAGAAACTCGCGGATTCTTCAACTGACCGCGGCACACCTGCACCAGGGTAACCCTCCGCCTACCCCAGTCCTGCTTTACAGGTGAAAATAGACCAACAGGACCGCTAGTCTTTGATGTTATTTATTTTCTGCTGTGTTTTACTTGCATCTATTTGAAAGAGTGAGTGTAAACACAAAAAATATTTTATTTTATGTGCTGGAATGTGCAGAAAATAGGTTTAAATGTTAAACTAATTTATTCAAGTCAGAGAATGTTGCATATAATTAAATTTTTGCTTGATGCATAAAGTTAAAAGATTAAAACTGATAAAACAAGTTAAAAAAAAGAGACTTTTCCATTTGATTACATTTTGTATGATGGATTATGCAGAAAAAGTAGAATTGGGCTGAAAGATCTACGGCTTTATCACCTCTTCAGGTTGTAAATCGTGTTTTTAAAAAGTAACTAAGTAATTAATTACTTTTGAAAATAAGTAATCAGTAAAGTAACGGGATTACTTTTTTGGGTAAGTAATCAGTAATTAGTTACTGATTACTTTTTTCAAGTAACTTGACCAACACTGATGGCCATTGATCAGTGGGCTTTGATCAGTGGGTTTTGGTCAGTGGGTTTTGGTCAGTGGCCATGAAAATTTGCATAATTAAGATTAAGGAACTGACCTCCCAACCCATTGTTCCTTCAGTGGTGCTGGTCTCAGTCATTATGCAAATGTATGGTTTATAAGGTTGGGGAAACCTGCAGTCAACTGAGACTGAAGAAGTCACTGGAATGAGTGACGTAACGTTTATTCCACTGAAAACGCTACGTCCAGATGAACAGAATCAACTTTTGGGGATTTACTTACCTGGATGAGCATGCATCAAGAAGTCCTACATATTTGTTTAATATGTACACTAAAGGAGATATCCTGGTCAAAAATGACTCCAAGACCCCTCACAGTGTTACTGGATGATACTGACAAAGGGAACCATGTAGAATGTAAACAGAACTGGTCATAAAATAGAGCTGCTACTGCATTTTGCAAACATTTGCTTTGCCACCTGATCATGTGCCTTGTTGCACCTGGCCTGCCAAGATAAGGTGGATTCTCAGACTCCAGTTTGTTGGTGATTCAAACAGGCTCTTCTCCACACAGTCCTCATTCATGAAGTGCTTAACGAGCTTGAAAATTGCAGCTAACAGCTGAATTTTCCCATGTCAGTGCAGCTAGCCAAACAGCAAAGAACCACTGATTATTTACGGTGTGTTCACTCTGAACGCGATAGACGCGAGTGAAAACGTCCCAGACGCCCCTAACTTGATGCGTGCCCATTCGCACCTCAACGCGTGTCCAACGCGAATTCATCGCGTGTCAAAATATGCAATTTTGACGCGCGTGAACCGGAAATGTGGGAGGGATGTGGGAGGAAGTTGCACCGGACGGTATCTTTGCTAGATGGCAGCTGTCGAGCTTGAAGGGTTAGGGTTAGCTTGAAGAGAGTCTCCCTTCTCTATTTACTGTGGAGAGCAGAGCAGCGGCATTAAGGACGTCCTCGCCGTACCTGGGTCCATCAGGTCCTGCAGAGGCGTGAGCAGTTTGGTGAGTTTCCCCATTTGCTCCAGGAGCTGCGCCTGGACAACGGCTGCTTTCAGCGGTACCACCGTCTGTCCCTTGCTCAGTTTGAGGTCCTGCTGTCTCGCGTCGGTCCCAGCATCGCCCGCCTAGACGCCAACTACAGGCGCTCAATCCCACCTGCGGAGGGCCTGTCCATCTGCCTGCGGTTAGTAAAAGTGTTTAATACGGTAGTCCTTTATTGATACCTGTGCTAATATATGCTAAACTATCGTTTATACACCACTAACATGGATGTATTATGCTAACAGTAAATGCTGTCGGTGTTTACTGATAGCAAACTGTGGTATGGAGATGACTGTTTGTAATATTTCTAGTGATACTCAAAAGGTCTCATCAAGTCCCGATTTAATTCGATTTATGCTGTTATCAGTGTTTGCGATGAAAGCATGGCTGTGGTGTCATATCAATGTATGCTCTCGGTGTTTGCTGATATCAAACTGGTATTAGGACCACTGTGGGTTAATCTTTGTAGTGATACTCACTCATTTTTTTTTTAATGTAGACCTGGTTTAATTCTGGTATAGTTGAATATTTGTATATAATCCCCGCAGCTGTCAGACTCTATAACAGGGGTCACCAGCCTTTCTTTAAACTGAGAGCTAGATAAATTTGTGAACAGTTTGGTTCATGTTTAGTTATATGGTTCTATCTAGCATATTCTATCTTGATAAGCTATGTCTTATCACAGGTTAATTTTTTTCAAAAATATTAACAATGATTTAAGCAAGGAAAGGGCTACATGTCAACATACAATTCTTTATTTCTATTAATGTCTTACTTCATTCCTCCTACCTGATTGACATGTCTAGGAATTATGAGTGATTGGTACACTGTAGTGGTAAAAGTTGCTACCAATCAAATTATGATATGTTAAAGTTAAAACAAAACACAACTGACTGTTTTATATTATATCTAATATTTATTATGTAATTATCCTCATAATTACAAAATGTTTTTTGTAAGATTTAAGTTTTGTGATTTAAATCTGACATCACAAAAGTATTTTGGAATTTGAATAATGTATTTTGTAACTGCAGTACACATAATACTAATTTTGAGCAATTTTGTCCAGGTTCCTTGTCACCGGGGACTCCTTCACGACCATTGCGTTCAGTTTCAGAGTCGGTGTGTCCACGGTGTGCCAGATCACCCCCCAGGTAGCGACGGCCATCTGGGACTGTCTAGTGGACGACTTCATAGCTGTGCCTTCACCTGGAGACTGGCGGTCCATCACAGAGGGATTCCAAGAGCGCTGGAACTTCCCTCTCTGCTGTGGAACTCTGGATGGGAAGCACGTCCAGACAAAGGCACCCCATATATCATATCGGAGACACACACACATACTGATATACAGGGAGTGCAGAATTATTAGGCAAGTTGTATTTTTGAGGAATAATTTTATTATTGAACAACAACCATGTTCTCAATGAACCCGAAAAACTCATTAATATCAAAGCTGAATGTTTTTGGAAGTAGTTTTTAGTTTGTTTTTAGTTTTAGCTGTTTTAGGGGGATATCTGTGTGTGCAGGTGACTATTACTGTGCATAATTATTAGGCAACTTAACAAAAAACAAATATATACCCATTTCAATTATTTATTTTTACCAGTGAAACCAATATAACATCTCCACATTCACAAATAGACATTTCTGACATTCAAAAACAAAACAAAAACAAATCGGCGACCAATATAGCCACCTTTCTTTGCAAGGACACTCAAAAGCCTGCCATCCATGGATTCTGTCAGTGTTTTGATCTGTTCACCATCAACATTGCGTGCAGCAGCAACCACAGCCTCCCAGACACTGTTTAGAGAGGTGTACTGTTTTCCTTCCTTGTAAATCTCACATTTGATGATGGACCACAGGGTCTCAATGGGGTTCAGATCAGGTGAACAAGGTGGCCATGTCATTAGTTTTTCTTCTTTTATACCCTTTCTTGCCAGCCACGCTGTGGAGTACTTGGACGCGTGTGATGGAGCATTGTCCTGCATGAAAATCATGTTTTTCTTGAAGGATGCAGACTTCTTCCTGTACCACTGCTTGAAGAAGGTGTCTTCCAGAAACTGGCAGTAGGACTGGGAGTTGAGCTTGACTCCATCCTCAACCCGAATAGGCCCCACAAGCTCATCTTTGATGATACCAGCCCAAACCAGTACTCCACCTCCACCTTGCTGGCGTCTGAGTCGGACTGGAGCTCTAAGCCCTTTACCAATCCAGCCACGGGCCCATCCATCTGGCCCATCAAGACTCACTCTCATTTCATCAGTCCATAAAACCTTGGAAAAATCAGTCTTGGGATATTTCTTGGCCCAGTCTTGACGTTTCAGCTTGTGTGTCTTGTTCAGTGGTGGTCGTCTTTTAGCCTTTCTTACCTTGGCCATAGTCTCTGAGTATTGCACACCTTGTGCTTTTGGGCACTCCAGTGATGTTGCAGCTCTGAAATATGGCCAAACTGGTGGCAAGTGGCATCTTGGCAGCTGCACGCTTGACTTTTCTCAGTTCATGGGCAGTTATTTTGCGCCTTGGTTTTTCCACACGCTTCTTGCGACCCTGTTGACTATTTTGAATGAAACGCTTGATTGTTCGATGATCACACTTCAGAAGCTTTGCAATTTTGAGACTGCTGCATCCCTCTGCAAGATATCTCACTATTTTTGACTTTTCTAAGCCTGTCAAGTCCTTCTTTTGACCCATTTTGCCAAAGGAAAGGATGTTGCCTAATAATTATGCACACCTGATATAGGGTGTTGATGTCATTAGACCACACCCCTTCTCATTACAGAGATGCACATCACCTAATATGCCTAATTGGTAGTAGGCTTTCGAGCCTATACAGCTTGGAGTAAGACAACATGCATGAAGAGGATGATGTGGACAAAATACTCATTTGCCTAATAATTTTGCACTCCCTGTACACTAAATATTCATTCCATTTCTTTTTTTGTGGTGCCCAAATTAATGCACCTGCTTGATTTTGTTTAAACAATTATTGAACACTTTTTGTAAATCCAGTAAACTTCTTTTCACTTCTCAAATATAAGATAAGATAAGATAAGATAACCTTTATTAGTCCCACACGTGGGAAATTTGTTTTGTCACAGCAGGAAGTGGACAGTGCAAAAGTTATGACGCAAAAATTAGAATACAGTAAGAATAAATACAGTACACAGCTGTACAGAATAGAATAAAATAATATACTATATACAGTAGAATAAAATAGAATAAAAATATACAATAAGATAAAAATAGAATACGAATGCTATATACAACTGAGTAAAAATACAACGATGCCAGAAAAGATTATTGCACTTAGTGTTATTGCACATGTGTGGATGTGTGTGTTTGTTCAGTTAAAGTCTTTGTTGTGGAGTCTGACAGCAGTGGGGAGGAAAGACCTGCGAAATCTCTCCGTCCCACACCGTGGGTGCCGCAGTCTCCCACTGAAGGAGCTGCTCAGTGCTGTCACAGTCTGCTGCATGGGGTGGGAGATGTTGTCCAACAGGGATGACAGCTTAGCCGCCATTCTCCTGTCACTCACCACCTCCACTGGGTCCAGAGGGCATCTTAGAACAGAGCTGGCCCTTCGGATCACCCTGTTCAGTCTCTTCCTGTCCCCAGCAGAGATGCTGCCGCCCCAGCAGACCACACCATAAAAGATAGCAGAAGCCATCACAGAGTCATAGAAGGTCTTCAGGAGTGGGCCCTCCACTCCAAACAACCTGAGTCTCCGCAGCAGGTACAGCCTGCTCTGCCCTTTCCTGTAGAGGGCGTCTGAGTTATGAGTCCAGTCCAGTCTGTTGTTCAGATGAACACCAAGGTACCTGTAGCTGTCCACAGCCTCAATGTCCATACCCTGGATGTTCAGTGGTTGCAGTGGAGAATGCTTGTGCCTGCGGAAGTCTACCACCAGCTCCTTGGTTTTACTGGCGTTGATCTGGAGGTAGTTCAGCTGGCACCAGTCCACAAAGTCTTGAGTCAGTCCTCTGTACTCCTTGTCGTCCCCATCAGTGATGAGGCCGACTATTGCAGAGTCATCAGAGAACTTCTGCAGGAAGCACTGGGTGGAATTGTGGGAGAAGTCTGCAGTGTAGATGGTGAAGAGGAACGGAGCCAGAACCGTTCCCTGTGGGGCCCCCGTACTGCAGACGACCCTGTCCGACACACAGCCCTGAGTCCTCACATACTGTGGTCGGTCGGTGAGGTAGTCCAAAATCCAGGTAGTGAGGTGATGGTCCACTCCAGAGTTCTCCAGCTTGTCCTTCAGAACCGAGGGAAGAATAGTGTTGAAGGCACTGGAGAAATCAAAGAACATGATTCTCACAGTGCTTCCAGCGGTCTCCAGGTGAGCGAGGGAACGATGTAGGAGGTGAATGACGGCATCATCCGCGCCAATGCCAGGCTGGTAGGCAAACTGAAGTGGGTCCAGTGATGAGCTTGTTAGGCGCCGAAGCTGAGCCAGGACCAACCGCTCCAGGGTCTTCATCAGGTGGGATGTCAGAGCCACCGGCCTGTAGCTGTTGAGGTCCTTGGGGCGTGAAGTCTTTGGCACTGGTACAACACAGGAGGTTTTCCAGAGCTGTGGGACTCTTCCCAACCTCAGGCTCAGGTTGAAGAGGTGCTCCATCACCCCACACAGTTGGTCCGCGCAGGACCTGACGACCCTCGAGCTGATGCCATCTGGGCCCGCTGCCTTCTTGCCATTAATCCTCCTCAGTTCCCTCCTAACCTGGGTGGTTGAGAGAGAAAGGCTGGAGCCTTGTGTTGAGTGTGTATTGGATGCTGTTGTTGGGGGTGGGGGGGAGTGTGCAGGGTGAATAGAGGAGGTGTGAAGTGTCTGAGGTGTCAGAGGTGGAACAGCAGCAGTGGGGGTGGGTGAGTCTGCAGCCGATGTTGTAGACTGTCTCATGGTTGAATCAAATCTGTTGAAGAAATGATTCAGTTCATTTGCCCACCTCACATCCCTCCCAGGCAGAGAGTTCTGCTGTTTGTGGCCTGAGATGGTTCTGAGGCCTCTCCAGACTTCACCAACGTTGTTTTGCTGAAGCTGGTTCTCCATCTTCTGCCTTCTGTGTGTGTCTTTTTTTTATTGTAACAACCAACGATTTATACAGGAAAATAATGGCTATTAACAAGGTTGCCCACTGTATTAGTATATGTTGTCATTAGTATAATATAAAATAAATTCTACATGTGTCAAGTCGTGTGCCAACATTTGCTGTGTAGTAGAACTGAAACATTAGTCATTATAAAAATTTATTTGAAATAATATTAAAATTCTCAAACAGAAAAACATTAAACATAAATATATAAAATATAAGTATTTACAGAGAGACAGGAATAAAAAGGACCCAACTGCTCTCCAGAGCAGGAACAAGGCTGAGGAGGAAATGCTCCATTGGAGACTGGCGTGGCTTCTTCAGCGACAGCAGGAGGGCCAGCTCCACCGGCGATGAACTGTCCTGGGACCCGTCCCTCATCTGCCTCGGAGCTGTCCTCTATCTATCAGTGCTTGCTGTACATCTGATGCTACAATTACATACCTCTGGGTGCAGCAGAAGGAGCGGAGGGACCAGGGACTGGGGAGCCAGGAGAAGCAACAGGGAATGCTCTGCTGCAGAATCAGTTAGTTCTATCAAGACAATATTAAATGTTAACAGGTTGAAAACAATAGTCATAGAGAAAGTATATACAGTGGTCTCTCATTTATTGCAGCAGGGGTTCTCAGAATATACACTTACATGAACATTAGTCACAGTTCTGACAAGTTGATTCTCAAAGTCCAAACCTTTGTAGATTGCAAAACGTAAAAGTATTATTATGCCGCGTTTTGTCTTCATCTGCCTGCCACTTTCGTGCACCTTTTTCCCTCGCGGTGCAGGTGTCTATTTCCGAATGAGGGTCATAGTTATGAGTGTTTTTGTGCTGTTTTTTCTATTGGACGTGATGGTTATCAAAACCAAACATGATAAATTTGGCAAGCGCAGGAGACACGACACGGAGGAGATTTGTCAATCAGGCTGCAGAATGCAATGCTCTACTGTGCAATAAAAAAAATCAGCGAAAAAGCGAGGCAGTGAAGGATGAACAGCGGGACCACTGTGTGCTGTTTATTAATAAACAATAAAAATATATTCCTATATGACAACATGCATAAAAGCAGGACAGTAGAATGCTTTTGTGCGGCTTCCCCGGGTCAGTGAAAATTTTCAAAAGAGAAATGAATGAACTTACCAGGTTGCCCGTTCTCTTCACATATCTGCCTTCAAGCTCGGCCCTTTATATTCCTGTCTCGGTACAGAAAGCAGCTGGTGTCGTACAGCTCCGGGTGGTTTGCTACGGCGTTGATTAGCCTTTCCTCCATATTGAATGAAGTATGAAGGGCTTTGGCTGGATCTCCCCCTTTGACCTAGGTCAGAGCCACGTCACCAGGCTGCTGATTGGTTGCTGCGGTGCGAATTGACCGGAGTTCAGATTTTTCCAACTGAGCGGTGGACGCGAAACGCGCGTATGCACAAAATGCAACACAAAAACTGACACCCGTGGTTTTCTTCACGAGTCAAACGCGCCAGACGCGCTGCTGTGACGCACGTTTCTCGTGCATTTTCACAACGCCAATCTGCTTCCGAATTTTCACGGGGCTACATTCTACATTGACTTTATATGTAAACCTGACGCTCTGGTCGCGTCTATCGTGTTTGGTGTGAACACACCATTAAGCGACAGAATGAAAGTGGAGAGTATATCCTTAGTGTTCACATAAAACTCATTGTTGCCACCAGGAGCAGCACAAAAGTGACCCCCTTAAACTAATTTTTTGTTTTTGTATCCTTATTTTCCCCTTAGCTAACATAAACTAAGTCTATTGACAGCAACCAAGCAACCAACCCGGTGATGTAACATTCCGTACCGAAAATGGGAATAAACATGTTTTTAAAACTTTAACTTTAAGCACTTGTTTCTTAAATCCAGCTTCACAGACAAACTCAAATCTGTGTCTGAGAGCTGATGTAAATTAATGGTGTAAATTAGCCTTTGTATATATAATTTTTATTGTTCACTTTAAAGCTATCAGCATTATTTTGCACACCAATTTTACAACATCTTAGTACTTAAAAGCAACGTTATAAAAAATGTGATCCTTAGAATTCAGATTAACATGATAAGAACTAATAATATTAGGAAAAGCATTTTTGGAAAAAAAACTTACCTGAGGTGAACTTTTTCTTTTAGTCTCACACAAGTCCCATTTGCTACCATGGGGGTGGTTTTATGAACTATACTGCAGTAAGACACCAGGAAACAATAGAAACATTTTGGCTTCACTTTTGGTGAGCTGTCAATGTCATGGTCCTGCGGCCATGACTCAGTGACTTTGTGTTTGTGTTCTTTATTGTTATTACTTTCATGATTATTCGTGGCTGTTTTGGGATGGTTTGTGTTTGGGATTTTAGATACTGGGTTCTGGGTTTGTGCTCCCTCTATTGGTCCCTGGTGTTAGTGTTCCCCTGTCTCGTCAGGTTAATCAGGTCCAGCTGTTTCCCCCACCTGTGTGTGATTCCCAGTGTCTCTCTGTGTACTTATAGTGTGTGTTTTCCTCTGCTCCTGGTCGCGTCGTCTGTGTTCATACCCGGTGAATTCCCCTGTGTGCTCTCCCTGCTGTTCTCCCTTCATGTTCAGGTTTGCCACTCCTTTGTGTAGTTTCTCCCAGTTTAGTTCGTCCTTAGTTCTGTTTGCCATCTCCACTTTATGTTCAGTATTGTCAATAAATCACCTTCACATCTAAGGAAGCGCTGCGTTTGAGTCCTCCTTTCCACTCTTCACACGGCCGCTGCCCCGAGCCGTGACAGTACGACGCGACCACAAGCTGGACCCAGCAGCGCTTAATCCGTCCAGGGAGCTACGGGAGACGCTCATCGATGCCACACAGGAGCTCATCGACCTGTGGCTGGAAAGCCCGGGTGGCACGTCCCAGCGCGCTATAGAGAGGCGGCTACAGCGTCTGGTGACCGGTCTCCCATGGCTTCTGGGCTCGCTTTGTTCGTGGGAGCGGGAGTTTCTCCTTTTAGACCTCGGACTTCACCCCCCGTCTGCTTTTACTTTCGAGCAGCCCGAGGCGGTGAGCGAGCGAGATGCTCTGGCTTCCCCAGATTCCGGGACTCTGTTTTCTGGGGCTGTTCTGAGCGGGATGAGAGACAGTGTGGATAGCTTACCTACCTTTGTGGTAACAGATCCTTCGCAAGTGGGCGTCTACAAACCCTCCGTAAAACCGAGAGACTGTTTCTCTCCCGCCCCTTCTGAGGCAGGACTTTATCACCATTCTCCGGCTCATATATATAAAAACACACCCAGCACGCCCCTGCGGGCGGTTTATCCTTCAAGCTCGGGTCCTCTACCAGAGGCCTGGGAGCTTGAGGGTCCTGCGCAGTATCTTAGCTGTTCCCAGGACTGCACTCTTCTGGACAGAGATCTCCGATGTTGTTCCCGGGATCTGCTGGAGCCACTCGCCTAGCTTGGGAGTCACCGCACCTAGTGCTCCGATTACCATGGGGACCACTGTTACCTTCACCCTCCACATCCTCTCGAGCTCTTCTCTGAGCCCTTGGTATTTCTCCAGCTTCTCGTGTTCCTTCTTCCTGATATTGCTGTCATTCGGAACCGCTACATCGATCACTACGGCCGTCTTCTTCTGTTTGTCTACCACCACTATGTCCGGTTGGTTAGCCACCACCATTTTGTCCGTCTGTATCTGGAAGTCCCACAGGATCTTAGCTCGGTCATTCTCCACCACCCTTGGGGGCATCTCCCATTTTGACCGTGGGACTTCCAGGTTATACTCGGCACAGATGTTCCTGTACACTATGCCGGCCACTTGGTTATGGCCATGTATGCCTTGCCTGCTAGCATCTTGCACCCTGCTGTTATGTGCTGGATTGTCTCTGGGGCATCTTTACACAGCCTGCACCTGGGGTCTTGCCTGGTGTGATAGACCCCAGCCTCTATGGATCTTGTGCTCAGAGCTTGTTCTTGTGTTGCCATGATTAGTGCCTCTGTGCTGTCTTTCAGTCCAGCTTTGTCCAGCCACTGGTAGGATTTCTGGATATCAGCCGCCTCCTCTATCTGCCGGTGGTACATACCGTGCAGGGGCCTGTCCTTCCGTGATGGTTCCTCGTCTCCCTCCTCTTTCTTGGGTTTCTGCTGCCTGAGGTATTCACTGAGCACTCGGTCAGTTGGGGCCATCTTCCCAATGTATTCTTGGATGTTCGTTGTCTCATCCTGGACTGTGGTGCTGACACTCACCAGTCCCCGGCCCCCTTCCTTCCGCTTAGCGTACAGCCTCAGGGTGCTGGACTTGGGGTGAAACCCTCCATGCATGGTAAGGAGCTTTCTTGTCTTTATGTCAGTGGCTTCTATCTCCTCCTTTGGCCAGCCTATTACCCCAGCAGGGTACCTGATCACGGGCAGGGCGTACGTGTTGATGGCCCGGATCTTGTTCTTACCATTCAGCTGACTCCTCAGGACTTGCCTGACCCTCTGCAGGTACTTGGTGGTTGCAGCTTTTCTAGCGGCCTCTTCATGGTTCCCATTCGCCTGCGGGATCCCCAGGTACTTGTAACTGTCCTCTATGTCTGCAATGTTGCCTTCTGGTAGTTCAATCCCCTCAGTTCTGACTACCTTCCCTCTCTTTGTTACCATCCGACTACACTTCTCCAGTCCGAACGACATTCCAATGTCATTGCTGTATAGCCTGGTAGTGCACTGTAAACCCGAATGTTCAAAGTAATTAAATAGATTAAGTAGTGTATACTCAAAGTCTTTAAAAAGTTCTGTTAATTTAAATATGTCAAGTTCGTGTAACATGTTCTTCTTTTTGAGTAAATGAAACTAATAATATTTGATTGAATTGAACTATTTCTATATTAAGTAAGCATCACTTAAAATCATAACTTAAGCACAACGTAACACAGTTAAGTTAGGACATATAAGAATGGTAAAGTCCTGTTATTTTTGTTGTTTCAAGTATAGGATTTAATAATAAACTTAATTTATGTAGCACATGCTAAAATACAATAAAATCTCAAAGTGTTTCACCAAATAAGTGAAATCAAATTGTCTTAAATGCATTAGTGGAAGACAAAATGTATTTATTTTAATATTCATTGTTTTATCAATGTATCCTACATATATATTTTTAATATTTTCCGCAAGTGTTGAGCAGCTGCAGGAATCAATTTTTATTCCGAGTTAATCTCTGATTCACCCTCCGAAGCGGAAGGCGGCGCTAATGAGCATTAATACGAAACACAGAAGAAGTAAAGGTACAGTGGGGCAAAAAAGTATTTAGTCAGCCACCGATTGTGCAAGTTCCCCCACTTAAAATGATGACAGAGGTCAGTAATTTGCACCAGAGGTACACTTCAACTGTGAGAGACAGAATGTGAAAAAAAAATCCATGAATCCACATGGTAGGATTTGTAAAGAATTTATTGGTAAATCAGGGTGGAAAATAAGTATTTGGTCACCTCAAACAAGGAAAATCTCTGGCTCTCACAGACCTGTAACGTCTTCTGTAAGAAGCTTTTCTGTCCCCCACTCGTTACCTGTATGAATGGCACCTGTTTGAACTCATCATCTGTATAAAAGACACCTGTCCACAGCCTCAAACAGTCAGACTCCAAACTCCGCCATGGCCAAGACCAAAGAGCTTTCGAAGGACACCAGGAAAAGTATTGTAGACCTGCACCAGACTGGGAAGAGTGAATCTACAATAGGCAAGCAGCTTGGTGTGAAAAAATCAACTGTGGGAGCAATCATCAGAAAATGGAAGACATACAAGACCACTGATAATCTCCCTCGATCTGGGGCTCCACGCAAGATCTCATCCCGTGGGGTCAAAATGATCATGAGAACGGTGAGCAAAGATCCCAGAACCACACGGGGGGACCTGGTGAATGACCTGCAGAGAGCTGGGACCAAAGTAACAAAGGTCACCATCAGTAACACACTACAACGGCAGGGAATCAAATCCCGCAGTGCCAGACGTGTTCCGCTGCTGAAGCCAGTGCATGTCCAGGCCCGTCTGAAGTTTGCCAGAGAGCACATGGATGATACAGCAGAGGATTGGGAGAATGTCATGTGGTCAGATGAAACCAAAGTAGAACTTTTTGGTATAAACTCAACTCGTCGTGTTTGGAGGAAGAAGAATACTGAGTTGCATCCCAAGAACACCATACCTACTGTGAAGCATGGGGGTGGAAACATCATGCTATGGGGCTGTTTTTCTGCCAAGGGGACAGGACGACTGATCCGTGTTAAGGACAGAATGAATGGGGCCATGTATCGTGAGATTTTGAGCCAAAACCTCCTTCCATCAGTGAGAACTTTGAAGATGAAACGAGGCTGGGTCTTCCAACATGACAATGATCCAAAACACACCGCCCGGGCAACAAAGGAGTGGCTCCGTAAGAAGCATTTGAAAGTCCTGGAGTGGCCTAGCCAGTCTCCAGACCTCAACCCCATAGAAAATCTGTGGCGGGAGTTGAAAGTCCGTGTTGCTCGGCGACAGCCCCAAAACATCACTGCTCTCGAGAAGATCTGCATGGAGGAATGGGCCAAAATACCAGCTACTGTGTGTGCAAACCTGGTAAAGACCTATAGTAAATGTTTGACCTCTGTTATTGCCAACAAAGGTTATGTTACAAAGTATTGAGTTGTACTTTTGTTATTGACCAAATACTTATTTTCCACCCTGATTTACGAATAAATTCTTTACAAATCCTACCATGTGGATTCATGGATTTTTTTTTCACATTCTGTCTCTCACAGTTGAAGTGTACCTCTGGTGCAAATTACTGACCTCTGTCATCATTTTAGGCAGGGGAACTTGCACAATCGGTGGCTGACTAAATACTTTTTTGCCCCACTGTATATGGGCAGGAACAGCACCAAAGAGGCAACACGGACGACTGGAGAAAGTTGGACCTAACCGCAGCAACTAGCATCACTGGACTTACAGTAAGTTTTCAATGTTGATATTAGTTTATTGTTAAAATACGAATATTTAGTTGTATTTTGGGTGCGTGTCGAAAAGAATAGCAGAAATGTCGGGTCCGTGTTTTTTATGTGCTTTGCTGCTCTCCCCGAAGGAAACTTTGCGCTTGCAGAGCTAGCATTAAGTTGTTGTAATGAGGGTCGCAGGCTGTTTAAAAAGTTAGATACTACTTGTTCTAGAGGTGGCGCCCGGTCGCCTAGTATGAAACAAAGTGTTTTAATCTCTTTAAATTTTTAAACCCCCTCTCATGACTCAGAATAGTTGGGTCCAAACAAGCCCGTTGTCCCTGCAGTTACACAACGGAGATGCCTGTCTGCAGTGAGAGTGCTTTCAAGCTGTTTTCTTGTTAGAAACGCTATATTTTAAACTATATGTGCAGGGTTAGGGTTGTGAAGGAGTGAAGGAGCTCTTGGACCTCTGGCCTGCTCTAAAAATGGAGTCTGAGGTAATATGGATCAGCTCTCTTTAAAATGAAAATTGTAATTCTTACTCATGTGGCAGCTTTTTGCTGCTTTATAAAGATGTGCGAGATTCTTCAAATTGAACTGTATTGTCCTTCTGCTGTAGTTGTATGCAGAGTTTCAGCGGATTACAAATCAGAACCTGCCCAATACATTCTACGCTGAACTTGACCGCCATCTTCCTCGACTGATGACCTTATTCAGACAGAAGGCATCAAAAACTGGGAAGACAGCTGATGCCCTGGCTGAAATTCTAAGAATTCACAATGAACAGGTAATAATAGATTGTTACACATTTCATAGGTTGAACCAGTGGAACATTGGACAGGTTCAATGATTTAAATGAGCTTTTTGAATTTTGCTATTACTCCACTTTGTGTTTGCTATTTGTCTGACTGTATTAAAGATGTGAACAGGTTATTTGTGGACATATGTTCTGATTTGACTGTTGTTGTTGTTGTTGTTGTTGTTCAGTAAACTCACCAGTATATACAATTCTGTTTTTATCTGGAAATAGGAAATCCATGATATCCACACCAAGCGCACTACCGTTCTCCACGCCCTTCCTGTCTATCTGCGTGAGGATGTCTCTGGATTTTTCAGAACCTGCACTGTGAGTGTCCTTAAGTATCTAACAGATACTACTGTGTATATAAACAGTGCATCAAAGTACAAACATGTATTTTGATGCACTGTTTGGACTTACCTTTGTTTAGTCTACCCATATGGTTTCCATGTATGGTCTTTTCTGTCTCCTCACTACGAATGAACTGAATTGGTGTTTTGTTGAAAGTGATAAGATGTTTAGTAAAACATTTTCCTGTGTATTTCCTTTAGCTTAGTTTCAGTCTATCTCACACCACTTGATTCTCTGGTGAATTAGCTGATTTATGTGTGCAGAACATGGATCTTCTGTTTTTCACCTCTTACAGTGAGACTCAGGTCTCCCTTGTAAAAGAGGTATTGGATCTCAATTGGAGTTGGTAAAATGAGAAATTATATGTCGTCTGTTGTATTTCTTGGGTTAGATTGTGATTAGTATCTCTTTTTCATTAATTCAGGACGAATCTGATGAGTTGGAGCTTGATGGTGTTGAAGTGGCCCTCTTCACTGTCATTAGTGACCATGACACGACAAGTCCAGTTCACTACCAACCTGTGAAAATCTCTGTCGTCATTGAAAGTGATGCCGTGTTCAGTCTCCCCAGATTTGGTGAAGCCTTCCTGGTAATGTTTGGACTGATCTATGCACCTCAGCTACCCCAAAGCCCTGACCAACACTTTAGAATTTACTCAAAAGATTTTACTTGGTCTAGAAAGTGGTAAACTGTCACCCAGGTTACAGACCCTCAAGAATGACTTGGTTATGTAGGAACTCATCTGAAAGAAGGATGCAGGGTGAAGCATTATAAAAGGCTAGTTCAAAGTTCTCTCCTTTTATCTAAATAATGCCTCAAAACGTTATTGCATTCAGCCAATAGGTCCAAACTATACAACGTGCCTTTGTTCTCATTAACATAATGCAAAGCAACACTAATGTTTTGTGTGTTTTAATGTTTTTCGTAATACTATTTCCAAAACATTGTGGGCTGCGCAAGATGACCTAAATTTCACTGTTTGATACTGGTTAATGTAAAACAAATAGCATTGTAATTCACTCAAATTGCTGCCCTGTTGCCTTATTCAGATATTCAGATATTATTCAGATATTAGCCAGAGAGCCAAAAGCCAGAGAGCCAGAGAGCCAAAAGCACATTTTGATATTATTTATTATTATTTGGCATTATTTTTCATTACTCTGACAGTTTTCCTGACTAAACAATTTTTGGTCTACTTATTTTAATTTATAAATGTTTTTGTTAATTATTTTTAATTTATTTATTTATTTTTTTAAAAAAAAATGTATTTAATTTCAACATAGTGCTAAAAGGGAGCAGGCAAGATACTGTTCAATGGCAGATGTTTATGACTTTTGCATATTAAGTTACCGATACTCAGTGTAATTGAGGCAATCAATTGCCTCAAAAATTTTAAGTTTTGGGTCACATGTTTTTAAGTATCAAGTAGTCAACATATTTGACTAACGTGTACTTAAAATAATGACAACACAAACTAATAAACATTTGAGTTTTGTTAACATAAAAATGTTGTGGTTGTGTACTTATTTTTTATAAGTTCTGTGAACTTATTTCTTTGAATTTGTAAACTTGAAACTTTAAGTCATATTAACTGCAAATATTTGAGTTGACCGTTCTCAAAAGATACAAGTACCATGTAATCCAAACTTTTATGTTCTGGAAAAATTTGACTTTTGAGTTGATCAACTCAAAAAAATTGAGGCAATCGATTGCCTCAATTTTTTTGAGTTCTGGTAACTTATTCGGGTTTACAGTGTGTGGATCAGTGAATCGATGTTTCGTTCACTCTTGGCATACAGCTTAATGTCATCCATGTAAAGGAGGTGGCTGACAACTGCTCCGTTCCGTAGTCGGTATCCGTAGCCAGTCTTGTTAATGATCTCACTGAAGGGGTTCAGGCCTATGCAGAACAGCAGTGGGGACAGAGCATCTCCTTGGTAGATCCCGCACTTGATGGTGACTTGTGCTATGGGCTTGGAGTTGGCCTCTAGTGTTGTACGCCACATCCCCATTGAGTTCCTGATGAAGGCTCTTAGGGTCCCATTGATCTTGTACAATTCTAGGCATTCCAGTATCCAGCTGTGGGGCATTGAGTCATAGGCCTTCTTGTAATTAATCCAGGCAGTGCACAGGTTGGTCAGTCTGGTCTTGCAGTCTTGGCTGATTGTTCTGTCTACCAGTAGCTGGTGTTTTGCACCTCTGGTATTCTTGCCAATTCCTTTCTGTGTCCCGCTCATGTATTGATCCATGTGCCTGTTCATCTTAGCCGATATGATGCCTGACAGGAGCTTCCATGTAGTACTGAGGCAGGTTATTGGTCGGTAGTTGGAGGGGACCGGTCCCTTCTTGGGGTCCTTGGGGATCAGGACCGTCCGGCCTTCAGTTAGCCATTCCGGGTGTCTCTCGTTAACTAGCAGCTGGTTCATTTGTGCTGCCAGACGCTCGTGGAGTGCAGTCAGCTTCTTCAGCCAGTAGGCGTGAACCATGTCGGGCCCTGGTGCTGTCCAACTCTTCATACTGGAGACCCTTTCTTGGATATCTGCCACTGTGATGGTTACTGGACCCTGTTCAGGGAGGTCGCTGTGGTCTGCCCTCAGATCCTCTAGCCACTGAGCATTGCCGTTATGGGTTGCATCCTTCTCCCATATGCTCTTCCAGTATTGCTCCGTCTCCAGCCTTGGTGGTGCTGTTCTCTTATTGTTCCCTTGCCACTGAGAGTACACCTTTGCTGGTTCTGTGGAGAACAGCTGGTTTATTCTCCTGCCTTCTATCTCTCTGGTGTACCTCCTCAAGCGGCTGGCCAAGGCTGTGAGTCTTTGCTTGGCAGTTTCCAAGGCCTCAGGTATGGACAGCTTGCTGTATTTCTTAGGCACCTTATTTGTCGCACCTTTCTGCAACTCCGTTAGTTGGCTAACCTCCCTCCGTGCTACTTTGATCTTGCCCTCTAGCCTCCTTCTCCATGGAGGGTACTGCCCCTTGTCGCTGTTCAATTTGTAGCCAAGCATCTCACTGATCACTGCTGCCGTATTGTAGATCAGCTTGTTAGTGTCGGTAATCGTGGTTGTAGGTATCGTCCGTAGTGCTGCATTAACATCATCTAGCAGACCTTATGAGGGTACTTCACGTAATCTTGGTAACCGGCTACGGGGGATCCAGTTTTCAAGCTTGGCCATGATCCTATTTTTCAGGTCAGTTCCTCTCGCACTCAACGATCCTTGTCCTATCGCACAGTTATCATCACTATTACCTGTCACTACTTATTAAAAACACTTGCCTGGGGTGTTGGTTTAGCGCAATGGATGAGCAGGTGACCATGTGCTGTATGACCGGAGAGCAATAGTCCCAGGTTTGAGTCTGCTGCATGTTTTCCCCTCTCTCTCCCAGCTTTCCTGTCTACCTACACTGTCTCTATCAAATAAAGGCCAAAAGTTTATATTATGCTTTTTCTCCATGGAACTGTGATCCTCAAGTCTCCTGACCAAGACATAGGCCAGCAGGTAATTTAAGTTTTGGAAGCTGAAGTATGTGGCATATATATTTATTACATTTTATTCATCCTTCCAGTCAAGGAACACTCTTCCATGATGTTCTCCTTATTCAATTTAAATATATATAAATACAATTGCATACATTTCTGTATATAAGGAATTAAACATCCTAGCTTTTAGTCATCATCAGCTTTCATCATCAACTTTATTTATAAAGCACTTTAAAACAACAACAGCTGACACAAAGTGCTGTACATTGGAACCGTAAAATAAAATTACATGAGATATAAATAAAACACAAATAAAAGAAGAGTGAAATCATTAATTAAATAACTACTTCAATTAAAAGAGAAACTAAGTCTCACTGAGGTTAAAAGCCAAGGAATAAAAGTGGGTTTTAAGACGTGATTTAAAAGTGGACAGTGAAGGGGCCTCTCTAACATGCATGGGCAAATTATTCCATAATTTTGGAGCCACAATAGAGAAGGCCCTGTCCCCTCTGAGCTTCCTCCTGGATCTCGGTACCTCCAGGAGCAGCTGGTCAGCTGACCTGAGAGACTGACAGGGTATGTGGGGATGAAGAAGCTTGGAGAGGTAAGGCGGGGCAAGACTGTGAAGGCATTTAAAAACAAACATAAGAATTTTAAAATTAACTCTAAAAGACACAGGCAGCCAGTGCAGAGAGGCTAGCACGGGGGTTATACCGTATTTTCACGACCATAAGACGCACTGTACTAAAAGGCGCAGTCTCAGTTATGTGTGCCATTACTGTATTTAACACACACATAAGGCGCACTGGATCATAGGGCGCATACAAGTACCGTATGCGTATTTAAAAATAAAGCGGGAGCAAACCTGAGTTCGGTACCTTACTCACATTTTTATTACCAGTAATCGTCATCATCAACAACACACAAGCATACAAGTGTGCGTATTTAAAAATAAAGCAGGAGCAAAACTGAGTTTGGTACTCACATTTTTATCATCAATCAAACCCATCGAAGTCCTCATCCTCTGTCTGAATTGAACAGCTGCGCTAAATCTCCATCAAACATGCCAGGTTCACTTTCTTCACTGTCAGAGTCACTTTCCGTGCCGTGCGGCTCCTCGGAAATGATGCCGGCTTTTGCGAAAGCTCGAACAACAGTGCCAGCAGACATGTTAGCCCAAGCATCTACAATCCATTGGCAAATTGTGGCGTAACTCGCCCGGCGCTGCCTCTTGGTGAAACTGTGGTCTCCATCGGTCATCCATCGCTCCCAGGCCGCTCGCAGCCTTACTTTGAACGGGCGGTTCACACCGATGTCCAGCCGTTGGAGATCCTTTGTCAGGCCTCCCGGAATGACAGCAAGCTCACAGTTCATTTGTTTCACTAGTTTTTTTCACATCGGCTGTGAGATGGGCACGCATAGAGTCACAGATTAAGAGCGATGGTGATGCGTGGAAAAAACCACCTGGTCTCCTTACATACACCTCCCTCAGCCAGTCTTTCATCATTTCCTCATCCATCCAGCCCTTTTCATTTGCCTTAATGATGATTTCTGCTGGAAACTTCTCTTTAGGCAAAGTCTTTCGCTTAAAAATCACCATAGTTTCTGTCCATTAGCATGGCAGCCAAGCACAACAGTAAAAGAAGACTTTTCGTGCCCCGTTGTGCGTATCGCTACCGTGCTGGTCCCCTTCTTCTCCACAGTGTGACTCACCGGGATGTCAAAAGTGAGCGGGACCTCGTCCATGTTTGTGATGTGGCTGGGCTGGATGTTTTTGTCGCCGATGTGTTTGCTGCAGTAGGAGCGGAAGATGGCCAGCTTTTCCTTATAATCCGCTGGAAGTTGCTGCGCTACCGTAGTCCTGGTCCGGATGGAAAAATGGCACCGTTTCATAAAAAGTGAAAGTGAAACTGCTTTTAGCCGAATGGTGACCGTCGAAACGCTTCTCCCGCTTGTTCTTTGCTCGATGATCCACCGCTCGAGTCTTTCCTCCAACTCGGGCCACCTCGCCTTATGTCCGCGGAAACTCAGCTGCGTTTTCTTGACCTGCCGGAGCTTGTTTTCTAGCTTCCTCCATTTGCGAACCATCGATTCGTTAATCTTAAATTCTCTCGCCGCTGCTCGATTTCCATGTTCCTCCGCGTAGCTGATGGCCTTCAGTTTAAACTGTGCTTCATAAGCGTGTCTCTTTGCCATTTTCAGGGTTGCGCCCACACTTCACCGTTTAGCGTTCTCATGGTGTTCTCTACTACGTCCTCCTTACAACACACAGGGCGCACTGCGCTATAGGGCGCGCCGTACTTTTTGAAGAAAATCTAAGACTTTTAAGTGCGCCTTATGGTCGTGAAAATACGGTATGCTCTCTTTTTCGAGTTCCTGTTAGGAGTCGTGCAGCCGCATTTTGAACCAGCTGCAGACGTGAGAGCAATGACTGACTGACCCCCACATAAAGTGAGTTACAGTAGTCCAGGCGGGAAGAAATAAAAGCACGGATCACTGTTTCAAGGTGCTGCCTCGAAAGAAAAGATTTTACTCTTGCCAGTCGCCTTAAATGATAAAAACTGGACTTCACCACTGCTCTGATTTGGTTGTCCAATTTAAAATCACTGTCCAACTTAAAACCAAGGTCAGTAACAACAGATTTAAAATAGACTTCCAGGGATCCTAAAACAACAGAGGAGGACTCACAGGGACCACTGGGTCCAAACACCAACACTTCTGTTTTCTTTTCATTAAAATTTAAAAAGTTTAGAGCCAACCAAGCTTTAATGTCATCTAGACAGGTCAAGAGAGGTTTTATGGAGATGCCATCCTTGTGTTTTAGTGGCAAATAAATTTGGCAGTCATCGGCATAACAATGAAATGAGATCCCACACCTTCTAAGGATAGAACCCAGAGGCAATAGATACAGTGAAAAGAGCAGTGGCCCTAAAATTGAGCCCTGTGGGACGCCGCATGACAGAGGAGCAGAAGACGATTCGTAACCGAGAAGGCTGACAGAGAAAGTTCTATCTGACAAATAAGACCCAAACCAATTAAGTGCAGTGAAACCAATACCCACTACATCATGTAATCGAGAAATTAGAATATTGTGGTCTACGGTGTCAAAGGCAGCAGTTAGGTCAAGCAAGACAAGAACAACATGGTTACCAGAATCACATGCCAGAAGTATTCGAATAATGGTGTAATTAATCAGCATCTCCTCAACATTACTAATCTCACATGTGGCCATTAACATTGGTATTTGTAAATGATAGTGAGAATAATATTGTTTTCTTGGAATCAGCAAGGAGGGCAAGCTCCCAACTGAACAAAGCAAGCAACATCCTGGCCATCACTCTCGAGTTGCCTGGCAACCAGCAGAAACTCCAGGTAGTGATTGTACCCAATGACCAAGTAGTCTGCCAAATAATAACCCTGTGCTGGTTTGTAGTATTTGCACACATTTTTTTTAACACATCTCAAAATACTACTGTAATACTCTAACATTAAAGCTTAGCACCATGGGTCTGTTACTACATATTAGGAATACAGGCAAGATATTATTCCTTCCAAAAAACCTCATTTCAAATCAGTAACAATAAACAGCAAAGATAGTGACAGAGACAGTTTTCTTTTAAAACCTTATTTCAGGAACAAAGTCAGTTTTTTATACTATATATCAGCTCTTTTTCCAGTTAACTGTTCATGTAGTCTGTATTGATATATTTGACATATATGTTCTGTTGATGTGATGAGGCTTACTTCTACAAGAACTTTGTGTTTGTTTTCTATTCTATATTTCCATGTCATCTTTTTTAAAATATGCTTAATGTTACCAAAGGCTTAAGCAGAGTGTCCCACAAGTATTATTATTTTTACTTGGTTTCTAAAAAAAATATAGCGTTAATTTGTTATGGCAGGTCTATACTACATTAGTTGTATACACGGTTGCTATGGACAAGAAATCAGCCTGGGAGATGATCAACTTTCTGTAAATTCAGTTCTTCTTCCAAACGGGATTACATTTTTAAAGTTCTTTGTACTTGATGAATTAATGATGAATGAAAAAGATGAATGAATTAAAAAGTGCTTGCACAGCATGCCTTCTCTGTCTGTCATTGTGTTAGACCACAAAATAATCTTGAATAATCTTGATACCATGCCATTGGATTCATTATTCTTTTCATTCTCTTTTCATTCCCTGATCCCTCCTTACAACTATTATGTACTTGAACATTACTGCTATGTCACTTTGTATTTACTTTTTTAAAAAAAGTCTCATATCTTGATTTTTAATTCACTCCAAATTAAGTCAGGGAGCTTTTAAAGTGCCCTTGTTTCCAGATCCATTTTCTTCACACAGCTTTATGTTGTTCAGTCTTGGGGGATTTATCGGCACTCCTCTCCTTTTGTTCTAAGACACATCTCTTCAATACATATAGGAGGACAGAAAGAGAATATCTTCTCTTGAGCCCTAGCCAGAATTAAATAAAATGATTGATGGATACATGTCTGTGCTAGGAATATGAATTACAGGGTTTTTCTTTGGCTCCCTATGGGAAATGGTCAGACTTTGCCCTTAATAACGGTCGACTAAAGTTGGGAGCACAAAGAGAGTAACACAGATGGAAGTGGGTGAGGGATTCAATCAGTGCATCAAATGGACGCAAAACCTGAGACCATGTGTTATCCAAACCGGACACTTGCTTTTGCTGTATATCAAATCACTTTTGCAATATGATGGTTTTATGCCCACTAAGCTGTGCGTATAACACTAGCTGGTTATTTGCAACTGAAAATAAATAATTAGCACAGTAGACTGTGTCATTTAGAATGCATGTAATATATATATATAGAATGAATATGTATATTGTCATTATATTTAAAATTATTATTATATTTATAATTATATTTACGTACAAATACTTACACCTGAAGATATTTGGGAATCAAAATTTAACACACGATTTTTGGATTACTGTTTGTTTTTGGGGTTTTTTTTTTACAGAAAGGAACAAATGTTTATATTCTACCTTTAAGGAAATACTTATACTGTAGTGAAGTGAGAGGAACCATCCTCACTGGCACCATCTTGCAAGTAGTAAGGGTAAAACAAGAGAAGTTGACCTTATGGTTGGTTCACACAGTGTGGGGCATCAACTATCAAACATGGAGGAGGAAGCGTGCTATATCCAGGGTCGGTGACTTGTACAGAGTGAACCAAAACGGCTACTACAGCATTCTGCAGTGCCATGCAATAACCTCTGGTATGCATCTAGTTGGTCAGGGGTTCATCCTATAGCAAGATAATGACACAAAACATAAGTCCAATCTATGCCAGACCTATCTCAGGGAAAAAGACCAAGTTGATAAGCTTGAAAACATGGAGCGGCCAGCACAGTCTCCAGACTTAAACCCCATTGAGCTGGTTTGGGATGAACTGGACAGAAGAGTGAAAGCAAAGCAACCTACAAGTGTCACACATTTATGGGAACTTCTGCAACACATATGGGAAGAATTTCTGAAGAATATTTGATTTCTATTGGTGTGGTCAGCTGTTTTTCTCCCAAAGGTGGCTACTTTGATGAGTCAAAAGTTGGGTCAAGACGAGTCAAAAGGTGCCCAAGTTGAGAGGTAATTCCAGATGAAAAATGCCAACTGGGAATTTGGAAATTCTGAGTTCTGACTTTATCTAAAAGGCACTGTAAGTTGCAGGATAGCCAGCAAAGTACGATCATTATACACACACTAGCTGATGAAGAATAGGTGCTGAGGGACAGCATCTACTTTCTTTGACTTTTAACCATACCAAGGGTTCTGAATCAAGAAGCAGCTGCATCTAAACACCTCATTCAATGTCTCTTTAAAATTGCTTATTGATTTTATCACGGTTTGTCCTAACTCCTGGGAAAAAGTGATTTAAGTATCTTTAAAGTCCAGATTAATACACTTATCATTTGATGAAACGATAATTTACAATTAATCCCCAGTCAGTCAGTTCTTTAAAGTAACCTCCTATAAGGGACTACACTTTTCTCAAAAGACAAGTCGCCTGGATTTATAAAGACTATGTAAAGTGGTGGCAGCCAGTAATGAACCATCACCTCCCACTAAAGTTGTGGCACATTTCAGAGCACAAAAGGACAAAACAACGCTTTGCACAGTTTATCACAACATCCTACCAGTGTGTGATGAAATAAATGCCATCAGACTTCAGCAAAAACAAAAGACTGCCAACAGACACCTCCTCTCTTCTTCTGTGAGAGAACTATAGTCTTTATTGTAGAGTAAAACAATCAGAATTCTTTAAAAACATTATATTTATTACACTTATCACATGCCTTCTGAAAGTGTCTTTAGCCAGAACAAATACAGAAAGTTTTCTTTGGCTTGAAATATCCACTTTTATGTACCTCCCCAATAAAGACAATTTATGCTATGAATTATGAATTAAGCTTTGCTTTTGTTTCATCATCATTTCAATTGACTTTTAATGAGAGCATTTTTAATAGGTTTTTCCCTTTTTCCTCAAAGCAGGCGATGTAAAACCTGCGTATGAGTCTGGTGTTCCAGTAGTTTTAGGTTCATGGCAGTCTTGAGCCTCTGTCATAAACACTAAGGTGGGTTAGACTCAAACACAGGACTCCAGTCTAAAAATTTCATGGGGTTCAATACTCAGGGAACAGGTCTCCATTAGTGAAGTCCAGGGTTCTAGATCAACAGGCAAATCCAAAGTTCCTTTCCTCAGAATGAATCTCACCAGCACTGAGTTCAGCTCACCAGTCTCTAGAAAATCTGCGCACAAGACAACTGGGTAAGTATTTTCACAGGAACAATAGCGCAAAGGGCAAAGGAACCAGCTTCACTAATTGCTATCTCAGTACACAAGGGCCAGAGGTCTATACTACAAAGCTGGATTTTAGCTTATCCAGGAAGCTTCAGGGCTAACTCTGTATTTTCTGTATTATTAAGGTGTTTTACTTGTTACTCTGGTAAATCACCATGCTAATTTATGCTGTGAATCTAGCCTGCCCTGGAACAGGTTATTCAGAAAATAGGTTCCTGGAGGATCCCTCGGACCCCTGTACACAGACAGTAGGAGGGTCTAGTGGTTTATATATATCAAATCAAATCAAATCAAATCACTTTTATTGTCACATCACATGTGCAGGTACATTGGTACAGTACATGTGAGTGAAATTCTTGTGTGCGAGCTTCACAAGCAACAGAGTTGTGCAAAATACAATAATGTAAACAAGCAAAATACAAGAATGGCTACATCTGAAACTAATAAATATATGTACAATATATAATAGTATATGCATTTCTGGATGTGTATACTAAATATTTTTCTACGTGTGTGTGTGTGTGTGTGTGTGTGTGTGTGTGTGTGTGTGTGTGTGTGTGTGTGTGTACACATATTTTACAAATTAAATAGAGTAAACAATAAATAAAATATATAAAATATACAGAGTTGGGACATGTGCAAAACAGTGGCATCACTGTACAGTATGGAGTGCATAATGTTAAAGTTCCAGTAGTGAAGGTGAGGTGTCTATGACGTGTTCAGCAGTCTGATGGCCTGGTGGAAGAAGCTGTCTCTCAGTCTGCTGGTACGGGACTGGATGCTGCAGAACCTCCTTCCTGATGGAAGTAGTCTGAACAGTTTATGGCTGGGGTGACTGGAGTCCTTGATGATCCTCCCCGCTTTCCTCAGGCACCGCTTCCTGTAGATGTCTTGGAGGGAGGGAAGCTCACCTCCAATTATCCGTTCAGAGCACCGCACTACTCGCTGGAGAGCTTTGCAGTTGTAGGCGGTGCTGTTGCCATACCAGGTGGTGATGCATCCAGTGAGGATGCTCTCAATGGCACAGTGATAGAAGGTCCTGAGGATGCAGGGGCTCATGCCGAATCTTTTCAGTCTCCTGAGAAAGAAGAGGCGCTGCTGCGCCTTCTTCACTGTTTTGTTTGTGTGTACTGACCACGTAAGATCCTCAGCCAGATGTACACCAAGGAACCGGAAGCTGCTCACTCTCTCCACAGCAGCGCCGTTGATGGTGATGGGGGTGTGTACTTCTCTGCACCTCCGGAAGTCCACTATCAACTCCTTTGTCTTTGCGACGTTGAGGGTGAGATGGTTGTCTTGACACCAGTGGGTCAGGGTGCTGACCTCCTCCCTGTAAGCCCTCTCATCACCATTGGTGATAAGACCCGCCACTGTAGTGTCGTCCGCAAACTTCACAATGATGTTGGAGTTGTTAGTGGCTGTGCAGTCGTAGGTGTAGAGTGAGTATAGGAGAGGGCTCAGTACACACCCCTGTGGAGCACCAGTGTTCAGTGTGATGGGGGATGAGGTGATGCTGCCCAGTCTGACCACTTGGCGTCTGTCAGAAAAAAAAAAAAAATAGACAGGAAGCTAAGGATCCAGCTGCAGAGGGAGCTGCTCAGTCCTAGATCCTGCAGTTTCCTGTCCAGCTTCGAGGGAACGATGGTATTGAATGCTGAGCTGTAATCTACAAACAGCATTCTCACATACGTGTCTCTCTTCTCCAGGTGTGACAGGGCAGTATGTAGTGTCAGGGCTATGGCATCATCAGTGGACCTGTTGTGGCGGTATGCGAACTGTAGAGGGTCCAGTGAGTCGGGTAGTGCAGAGCAGATGAAGTCCCTGACCAGCTTCTCGAAGCATTTGCTTACGATGGGGGTCAGGGCTACAGGTCG
Source organism: Rhamphochromis longiceps (assembly GCF_057381845.1). Lineage (NCBI taxonomy): Eukaryota > Metazoa > Chordata > Actinopteri > Cichliformes > Cichlidae > Rhamphochromis > Rhamphochromis longiceps. Next base: position 34,708,438 of record NC_140571.1, read on the forward strand.
CCAGTCGTTCAATGAGGAGATGGTGGAGGATTTGGGTACAGGGACGACGGTGGCCATTTTGAAGCAGGCTGGGACTACAGACAGAGAGAGGGAAAGGTTGAAGATGTGTGTATATATATATATATATATATATATATATATATATATATATACACAGAGAGAGAGAGAGAGAGAGAGAGAGAGAGAGATAATATGTAATAGCTTTGTGTTTTGCTGATTACGATCAGTAATAAATAAAACTTATTCTTTGTTTTTTTTTCTTTTGGCAGCAAACATATTTGCAACAAATTTATTAAATTAAATTTTATTAAATTGACATAGACACTCATAGATTGATATATTCTCTGATATAGAGTCTGTCATGGTCCTGGGTCGGTGACCCAGCGCTTTTAGTTTGTTATCATTTTCTAGATGATTGTTTAAGGTTCTGTGTTATTTTCGATCTGCCTGAGTCTGCGTCTGTATCTGTCTGTCTATGGTGTCTCCCCATCTGTTTATGAATCTGTCTGTTTAGTTCAATGTCTTGTCTGGTTCCATGTATCTGAGTTTCCTGTTTTATTGTGAAGGTCCGTGTCATATGTGAGTGTGATCAGTTTACGTTTCCCCTGTCCCGTCAGCCCAGATTCCTCCCAGCTGTGTTGCCCTCCTGTCTCTCATCCCCTGATTACTGGTGTATGTATTTAAGCCCTGTGTGTTCTCCTGCCTGTTGCCGGTTCGTCTGTGTAACTCCGTGTCAGTCTGTGTAACTCCGTGTCAGTCTGTTACCCTGTGTTCCACGGTGTCCCGTTCCTCGTCTGCGTCTCTCTGCTATTCATCATCCGTTGTCATATGCTCCCAGGTCTGTTATTTTTAGTTCTCCCAGTTTAGGTGTCTTTAGTTGTTTGTTATGCCCCACTGTTTGTTTGCCACCACACCTCTGTAAATAAAACCACCGGTATCTCATCCACTGCCTGCATCTTGGGTCCTCCTTCTAAATCCACACGGCTCGCCTCGGCAGCCGTGACAGTACGAACCGGCCACTATGGACCCAGCAGCATTCAACCCGCCCAAGGAGCTCCGGGAGGACATTGTTTACTCCGTGGACAAATTAATCAACGCGTGGCTGGAGCACGAGGGGAGAGAATTTCGCCAAGCCGTGGCTAATCGGCTACAGCGCTTGGTTTCTGGTCTCCCCTGGCTGCTCAGCTCACTTCACCCGCTCGCACAGAATTTCATTCTGAATGGACTCCGTCTTCACCCCCCGGCTGCTACCACCCACCCTGCAGCTCATGCTTCACTGCCCAGTCCGACAGAGGATGTTCTGCCCGGCCCGTCAACCCAGCCTTCGAGGGGGAAACGGCGCTCACGCTGCCGACGCTCCTCGCCACAGTCGGACCTGGGGATTTCCGAGCAGCCAGCTGTGGTGAGTGGACAGGACAGTATTATTGGTCTGAACTGTGGGACCGTTTACTCAGGGGTGATGTTCTGTACGGCGCAGGACAAAAACTGTTTATGGCCAGAAGCTCAGTTAGCCGCCCGGCCAGAAGCTCGGTTAGCCGCCCGGCCAGAAGCTCGGTTAGCCGCCCAGCCAGAAGCCCAGTCGCCACCTCCGCCACATTCAGCCTCACAATCCATAGCTCAATTACAGTCACAGCCAGACTTATTACAAACCCTGTTACAATCCATGGCCCAGTCAGTAGCCCGGTTAGCAGAAGAATCATTAGCTTTATCCTCAGTTCAGCCTCCTGTGTCAGCAGTCACCAGCCCTGCATCCTGTGTCAGTTGCTCCACTACCTGTTCAGCCATCACCTTCACCTACTCCTCCTGTACAGCAAGCCATGTCAGTCCAACCCATAACGGACAGTTCAACAACTCCGTACTCTAAGCAGAGAGACAAACCCAAGAACAATGTCAACATTCCTCAAAGGCTGGCCAGTTCTGAGACTGAGATGCACTCCAGGGCCTCCCCAGAGGCTGGGTTTCAGCCCCCATCAGACTCTGGACCCCTGGAGTTTAAGAAGCCAGCTGAGGACTGCACAGAGCTGTCGCTGCCTGAGCAGGGTCAATGCTCTGCGCAGCTGCAGGCCGCTATGTGTTTGCCAGAGGCCCGTGTGCCTGCTGGCCCTGTTCTGTCCCTGCCAGAGGCCCGTGTGCCTGCTGGTTCTGTTGCGTTCCTGCCAGAGGCCCGTGTGCCTGCTGGTTCTGTTGCATTCCTGCCAGAGGCCTCCGCACCTGCTGGTTCTGTTCTGTGTGTGCCAGGGGCTCCAGTGCCCACTGGTTCTGAGACTGTTTTTGCTGGGGGGCCCGAGGAGCCCGTCCAGCCTCCTTTCTCGTCAGCTGGGGGGCCCGAGGAGCCCATCCAGCCACAAGCTGCTCCACCAGCAGCCTCATCCACGCTTGCAGCAGCAGTTTCATCCATGCCGCCACCTGCTGCAGCGCCTCCGTCTGCATCCTCCACGCCGTTGCCTGGCCCGGCCTCTGCTGCATCCTTCACGCCGTCGCCTGGTCCGGATTCAGCATCCTCAGCGTCGCCTGGTCTAGCGCATGCTTCGGCTTCATCCGCTTCACCTGGTCCAGCCACTGCTTCATCCTCGCCTGGTCCAGCCTCCGCGTCCTCATCAGCCTCGCCTGGTCCGGCCTCCGCGTCCTCATCAGCCTCGCCTGGTCCGGCCTCCGCGTCCTCATCAGCCTCGCCTGGTCCGGCCTCCGCGTCCTCATCAGCCTCGCCTGGTCCGGCCTCCGCGTCCTCATCAGCCTCGCCTGGTCCGGCCTCCGCGTCCTCATCAGCCTCGCCTGGTCCGGCCTCCGCGTCCTCATCAGCCTCGCCTGGTCCGGCCTCCGCGTCCTCATCAGCCTCGCCTGGTCCGGCCTCCGCGTCCTCATCAGCCTCGCCTGGTCCGGCCTCCGCGTCCTCATCAGCCTCGTCTGGTCCGGCCTCAGCTTGCGCCTCGCCTGGGGCTGCAGGGGCCACGCAGCTTTCAGGTCCCCTACTACCACCTCCACATCGTCGGTCATCTGCCAGGCCGCTTGTTGGGCATCTCCGCCACCGTGGACGCCCTCCTGAACGTCGCCACTGCCTTCCGCGTGGCCGGCCTCCAGACTTGTTTCCACGCCGCCGTTGCCGTCCGCACGGTCGGCCCCCAGAACTGTTTCCACGCCGCCGTTGCCGTCCGCACGGTCTGCCCCCAGAACTGTTTCCACGCCGCCGTTGCCGTCCGCACGGTCGGCCCCCAGAACTGTTTCCACGCCACTGCCTACTGCGTGGCCGGCATCCGGACCTGCCCCATTGCCATTCGCATGGTCGGCCTCCTGAACTTGACCATCTGGGCCTTTTTGGACTCTGTCCCTCCGTCCTGGGCCCCCTCCGCCCGCCCTGGTCGGGTTGTTTTCTGTTTTCTTTTGGTCCATTTTTTTCGTTTCTGCTGGGCTGTCTGGTGCCAGCCCTTGAGGGGGGGGGGGGGGGTACTGTCATGGTCCTGGGTCGGTGACCCAGCGCTTTTAGTTTGTTATCATTTTCTAGATGATTGTTTAAAGTTCTGTGTTATTTTCGATCTGCCTGAGTCTGCGTCTGTGTCTGTCTATGGTGTCTCCCCATCTGTTTGTGAATCTGTCTGTTTAGTTCAATGTCTTGTCTGGTTCCATGTATCTGAGTTTCCTGTTTTATTGTGAAGGTCCGTGTCATATGTGAGTGTGATCAGTTTACGTTTCCCCTGTCCCGTCAGCCCAGATTCCTCCCAGCTGTGTTGCCCTCCTGTCTCTCATCCCCTGATTACTGGTGTGTGTATTTAAGCCCTGTGTGTTCTCCTGCCTGTTGCCGGTTCGTCTGTGTTCCTCCGTGTCAGTCTGTGTTCCTCCGTGTCAGTCTGTGTTCCTCCGTGTCAGTCTGTGTAACTCCGTGTCAGTCTGTTACCCTGTGTTCCACGGTGTCCCGTTCCTCGTCTGCGTCTCTCTGCTATTCATCATCCGTTGTCATATGCTCCCAGGTCTGTTATTTTTAGTTCTCCCAGTTTAGGTGTCTTTAGTTGTTTGTTATGCCCCACTGTTTGTTTGCCACTACACCTCTGTAAATAAAACCACCGGTATCTCATCCACTGCCTGCATCTTGGGTCCTCCTTCTAAATCCACACGGCTCGCCTCGGCAGCCATGACAGTCTCTGGTGGAGGAATCTGTTTTATAAGTGCTAGCTGTTAAGCTGTACCTTAGTAACACTACTGAGTGAAATATAAACGGTGTGCCACATTGTCATGGGAATGTTCACATATTTATTTGGTTATTTACTAAATGTATAAATGTTGTAATGTTTCAAATGTAAATCAACACACTTTCTAATTCATGGATTTTTTTTAAATCCAAAAGATACATAAGAATCACTAACTATAGATTGTTGTTGAGCTCCCTTTGAACATTTCTTTTAATAATGCCTGCTTCAGTTACTAACTGAAGGAAAAAATAAAACAGGTAATGTAACACTGAGACCCAGTCTTATTAAAAAATAATGGTTAACTGAGACATGAATAATCAAGCTGATGACCCCTCTGTATCCCTGAGTCAGTCTGAGAAATACTACCCTGTGGATATCTTAATTAGCCTTTTGCCTTTAGAAAACATTAAGATAGTTCTCTATGTTTTGAGGTCCTTCATATGGAGCCTTAATTTAGTAGAAAATTACAAGTAAAATAAGAAGACAAAGCTAGTGAAGTAATTTCAACAACTGCTCTTGATTTACCCCGTTCACCTTTGAGAAACTGTAATTTAAGCAGGCTTACATATCAGCTATCTCAATTAGGGTGAAATAGAGCTCATATTTTCCAGTGGGTGCCACATAATAAATCTGGCATGCTTTTAATGGCTTTAAGACAGAAAGTGAGGACAAAAGTCTGGAAAGGGGGGGGAGACATTTATATCATCCACTCATAATTTGGGAACAAATACAAATTGTGAATAATGTAAGATGTGATTTTCCTCACTGTATTATTTCACATTACATGGCCTGTTAAACACAGTGGTGTGCATGGAGGAGTAAATGTGCTGTACTCCACCATGTGTCATCCATCTCCTTCAGGCTTTGCACGTTTGTATGCCAACTGTCTACAAATCTCCCCATATCACACTCCATCATTTGTCATTTCTCCCCAGTACAAGGAAGTCGAAAGTCACCATGAGGCCCTCAGTGTCAGCAGAGAGCATGCTGTATGAAGTGTCAGCGCTCACAACAGGTCACCCGCAAGAGGCATCATATTTCTCAACGTTAAGTTTCTGAGTACGACAAGTGGTTCTCTGCCATTGTGGGCCATTTCCCCGGGGCCAGGCATTGTTGGGGGTGTTTTCTTAAAGTGTGTACAGGGGTGACAGTATCCCCTGCTCATGTCCCTGGCACTGTGGAGGCAGGCTTTACTACATGCCTTGGTCTTTCTTGTGTGTACATCAGCTGCAGGTCACATGAGTGATCAAAGACACAGCAGGGAGGCCTTGAGCCACTTGTGTCTCCCTACTGCAGGCTGGATAATAGAAAGCAGAGCCAACAGTTGGGCACCAGGAAGACCAGGGATAAAAGGAGCTTTGTCTGAAAAACGAGACGGAGAGACACAAAGAGGCTTGAGGAAAAATAGAGAAACTAACGGTGTGTTCACACCGAATGCGATAGATGCGAACGAAAACGCCCCAAACGCCCCTAATTTGACGCGTGCACATTCGCACCTCAACGCGTGTCCAAGAAAAATCCATCGCGCCTCAAAATTGCATATTTTGACGCGCGTGAAGCGGAAATGTGGGAGGGATGTGGGAGGAAGTTGTGCCAGACGGTATCTTTGCTAGATGGCAGCTGTCGAGCTAGCGTTTGAAGAGAGAGTCTCCCGTCTCTATTTACTGTGGAGAGCAGAGCAGCGGTGTTAAGGATGTCCTCGCCGTGCCTGGGTCCATCAGGTCCTCCAGACGCGTGAGCAGTTTGGTGAGTTTCACCACTTGCTCCAGGAGCTGCGCCTGGATGACTGCCGATTTCAGCGGTACCACCGCTGTCTTCCCCTCGCCCAGTTTGAGGACCTGCTGTCCCGCGTTGGTCCAAGAATCGCCTGCCTAGACACCAACTACAGGCGCTCAATCCCGCCTGCAGAGGGTCTGTCCATCTGCCTGAGGTTAGTAAAAGTGTTTAATACAGTAGTCCTTTATTGATACCTGTGCTAATATATGCTAAACTATCGTTTATACACTGCTAACATGCATGTGCTATGCTATCAGTGAATGCCGTTGGTGTTTACTGATAGCAAACTGTGGTATGGAGACGACTGTTTATAATATTTCTAGTGATACTCAAAAGGTCTCATCAAGTCCCGATTTAATTCAATTTATGCTGTTATCAGCGTTTGCATTGATAGCATGGCTGTGGTGTCATACGTGTGCTCTCAGTGTTTGCTGATATCAAACTGGTATTAGGACCACTGTGGGTTAATCTTTGTAGTGATACTCACTCAATTTACCGGTCGATCTACGTCCCTAACCTCACCTATGGCCACGAGCTGTGGGTAGTGACCGAAAGAACGAGATCGCGGATACAAGCGGCAGAAATGAGCTTCCTCCGAAGGGTGGCTGGCTTCTCCCTTACAGATAGGGTGAGAAGTTCGGCCATCCGGGAGGGGCTCAGAGTAGAGCAGCTGCTGCTCCACATCGAAAGGAGCCAGCTGAGGTGGTTCGGGCATCTGACAAGGATGCCCCCTGGGCGCCTCCTGGGTGAGGTGTTCCAGGCATGTCCCACCGGGAGGAGGCCCCGGGGCAGACCCAGGACACGCTGGAGAGATTATATCTCTCGGCTGGCCTGGGAACGCCTTGGTATTCCCCCGGATAAGCTGGAGGAGGTGGCTGGGGAGAGGGAGGTCTGGGCCTCTTTGCTTAGGCTGCTGCCCCCGCGACCCGGCCCCGGATAAAGCGGCTGAAGATGGATGGATGGATGGATGGTGATACTCACTCCTTTTTTTATTTAGACCTGGTTTAATTCTGGTGTAGTTGAATATTTGTATATAATCCCTGCAGCTGTCAGACTCTATAACAGGGGTCACCAGCCTTTCTTAAAACTGAGAGTTAGATAAAACTGAACAGTTTGGTTCATCTTTAGTTACATGGTTCTATCTTGATAAGCTGTCCTATCACAGATTAATTTTTCAAAAATATAAGCAAGGAAAGGGCTACATGTCAACATACAACTCTTTATTTCTATTAATGTCTTACTTCATTCCTACCTGATTGACATGTTTAGGAATTATGAGTGATTGGCACACTGTAGTTGTAAAAGTTGCTACCACTCAAATTATGATGTTTGTCACGGACCCGGCTCTGGAGGACTCAGGGGTCCGTGAGCAGTGGTATTATTATTGTTGTTGTTATTATTATTATTACGACTATTATTTGGGGTCTGTGTCGTCTACTGTTCTGTCCATGTTTGTATGTAGAGTGCGTGTGTCTGCTTCTCTCTCTCTCCCCCCGTCGTCGGGGCTGTTGACGGAAGTGCGCGTCATGGGAGAGGCGTGTCCGGGCGACTGTCGTCATCGGGAGTCCCTCTTTGCTGTTGCAGCTGATTACCTGACCAGCTGGTGGTAATCATCCCTCCCGGCTAGGAAGAGGTATTTAACCTGGACTCGCGGCGACAGTCGACGTGGGATTATTACTCTTGACCGCAAAGTCGAGCGAAGAAGCGAGTTGGGGAGCACACAAACTAAGGGGGCTACAGCACGGGACGCACTGGGAGCAAGGGATGAGCACCATTGGCAATTTACATCTGAGTTAACTGTTGGACTGACCTGTCTATTCACTGTAAATAAAGTGCACTGTGGCATCGCAGAGTCCTGCGTTTTGGGTCCTACTTTCCTCATCCCCACGGTCTGCCAGCCAGACCGTGACAATGTTAAAGTTAAAACAAAACACAATTGTTTTAGATATTATCTAATATACATTTTGTAATTATCCTTATAATTACGAAATGTTTTATGTAAGATTTATGTTTTGTAATTTAAATCTGACATCACAAAAGTATTTTGGAATTTGAATAATGTATTTTGTAACTGCAGTACACATAATACTAATTTTGAACAATTTTGACCAGGTTCCTTGTCACCGGGGACTCCTTCACGACCAAGCCTTCAATTACAGAGTCGGTGTGTCCACGGTGTGCCAGATCACCCCCCAGGTAGCGATGGCCATCTGGGACTGTCTAGTGGACGACTTCATGGCTGTGCCTTCACCTGGAGACTGGTGGTCCATCACAGAGGGATTCCAGGAGTGCTGGAACTTCCCTCTCTGCTGTGGAGCTCTGAATGGGAAGCAAGTCCAGACGAAGGCACCCCATATATCATATAGGAGACACACACATTGATATACACTAAATATTTATTTCATTTCTTTTTTTGTGGTGCCCAAATTTATGCACCTGCTTGATTTTGTTTAAACAATTATTGCACACTTTTTGTAAATCCAGTAAACTTCTTTTCACTTCTCAAGTATCACTGTGTGTCTCTCCTGTATGATATATTTAACTGACATATTTTATTGTGACAACCAACGATTTATACAGGAAAATAATGGCTATTAACAATGTTGCCCAAACTTTTGCATTCTACTGTATTAGTATATTTTGTTATTAGTATAATATGAAATAAATTGTACATGTGTCGAGTCGTGTGCCAACATTTGCTGTGTAGTAGAACTGAGACATTAGTCATTATAAAAATTTATTTGAAATAATATTAAAATTCTCAAACAGAAAAACATTAAACATAAATATATAAAATATAAGTATTTACAGAGAGACAGGAATAAAAAGGACCCAACTGCTCTCCAGAGCAGGAACAAGGCTGAGGAGGAAATGCTCCATTGGAGACTGGCGTGGCTTCTTCAGCGACAGCAGGATGGCCAGCTCCACCGCCGATGGACCGTCCTGGGACCCGTCCCTCATCTGCCTCGGAGCTGTCCTCCTCTGTGGGCACAAAACACAAAGAAATGAGAAGGCTGCTACTAGATTTTCATTTCAACATTGAAAAAAACAAAACAAAAACAGGGTATAATCAGATTGGTTGTAGATATTTAGTAAAGGTGATCACAAGGCAATCCCACCGACTAAAAAGGTATCAGTGCTTGCTGTACATACCTGTGGGTGCAGCAGCAGGAGCTCATGGACTGGGGAGCCAGGAGAAGCAACAGGGGATGCTCTGCTGCAGAATAAGTTGGCTCTATCAATACAGTATTAAATGTTAACAGGTTGAAAACAATAGTCATAGAGAAAGTATATACAGTGGTCCCTCATTTATTGCAGCAGGGGTTCTCAGAAAATCTAGCCCCTGGCCACGCACTTTATACACTGTTTTCCCCACACACATGAACATTGGTCACAGTTCTCATAATTGATTCTCAAAGTGCAAACCTTTGTAGATTGCAAAACGTAAAAGTATTATTGTCACGGCTGCCGAGGCGAGCCGTGTGGAATAAATGAGGATCCAAGCGCAGGCAGTCGTAGAGGAGTGAAGGTGATTTATTGAACACAAAAGAATGTGGACAAACAGCAAACGGGGCTCGAACTAAACTAAACTGGGAAACAACTAAACTACAGAGCACAAACCTGAATGAAAACGAGCAGAGGAGGATGACGATGAACAGCAGGGAGAAGACACGGTGGATACACTGAGTAATACAGACGAACCGGCAACAGGCAGGAGAACACACAGGGCTTAAATACACACACCAGTAATCAGGGGATGAGAGACAGGAGGGCAACACAGCTGGGAGGAATCTGGGCTGATGGGACAGGGGAAACGTAAACTGATCACACTCACATATGACACGGACCTTCACAATAAAACAGGAAACTCAGATACATGGAACCAGACAAGACATTGAACTAAACAGACAGATTCACAAACAGATGGGGAGACACCATAGACAGACAGGTACAGACGCAGACTTAGAGGCAGATCGAAAATAACACAGAACTTAAACAATCATCATCTAGAAAATGATAACAAACTAAAAGCGCTGGGTCACCGACCCAGGACCATGACAATTATTATGCCGCGTTTTCTCTTCATCTGCCTGCCACTTTCGTGCGCCTTTTTCCCTCGCGGTGGAGGTGTATATTTCCGAATGAGGGTCATAGTTATGGGTGTTTTTGTGCTGTTTTTTCTATTGGACGTGATGGTTATCAAAACCAAACATGATAAATTTGGCAAGCGCAGGAGACACGACATGGGGGAGATTTGTCAATCAGGCTGCAGAATGCAATGCTGTACGGTGCAAAAAAAAGAAAAGAAAAAGAAAATCAGCGAAAAAGCGAAGCAGTGACGGATGAACAGTGGGACCACTGTGTGCTGTTTATTAATAAACAAAATATATTCCTATATAACAACATGCATAAAAGCAGAACGGTATTTGTACGTCAATGGGAAAATAGTGGTGGCTTGCTAGCTTTTGTGCGGCTTCCCCGGGTCAGTGAAAACTTTCAAAAGAGAAATGAATTAACTTACCAGGTTGCCCGATCTCTTCATATATCTTCCTCCAAGCTCGGCCCTTTATATTCCTGTCTCGGTACAGAAAGCAGCTGGTGTCGTACAGCTCCAGGTTGTTTGCTACGGCGTTGATTAGCCTTCCCTCCATTGAAGAATGAATGGCTTTTGCTGGATCTGCCCCTTTGACCTAGGTCAGAGCTACGTCACCAGGCTCCAGATTGGTTGTTGCGGCGCGATTTGACACTGGAGTTCAGATTTTTCCAACTCGAGCGGTAGACGCGAAACACGCGTATGCAGAAAATGCAACTCACGCGCGTGGTTTTTTTCGCAAGCCGAACGCGACAGACGCGCTAGACTGACGCACGTTTCAGGCGTTTCAGGCGTTTTGGCGACGCAAATCTGCTTCCGAATTTTCGCGGGAGCCACATTGCGCTTTTCCATTGACTTTACATGTAAACCTGACGCTCTGTTTGCGTCTATCGCGTTCGGTGTGAACACACCGTAAGGGAAGTAAAAGCAGCAAAGCCGAAAGGGAAAGATGCACCAGTTGTTTTTTTTTTTGGTTTTTACATTAAAATATATTCAAAATCATAAGCATTCATACATGTAAATGATACAATAAACAGCTGTACAAGTGACAAATGACTGGAATGGGTGGGTGGGTGGGTGAGGGGGGGGGGTATGTTATGGTCCTCACTTCCTATTTGCTTTTTGTTTTTTTAATAGTTACTTTTCTCTAGTGCTTTGTGTGTAGTTTTGCTTCTTCTCCTCTCTCATTGTCTTTGGATATTATCACCTCTTTCTCATTACCCTACTGTTACCCTACAAGATTTTTAACCCCAAGTTGTCCCAAAGTATCTATCGCTATGTGAGTGTTAACTGTGCGTAGGCAAAGAAAAACGCACTTGTGTTAAATGGGTGAATGTGTTACACTTTGATTGCTCCAACAAAAAAAATGCTATATCATTATGTCTAGACATTGCTTAGAAATTTTCCAGGTTAAATTGAACTTTTAAAAACAACTACTTATTCTTTTCTGCTTGAATTTTACATCAGATCAAAGTTGATTCTATGTTTATAAATGAGTGCCGTTCTAATACATTCCCCATCACCCTGTGGCTTGTTCATGATTTGTTTGTCCTCTAAATCATGTCGGGAGCTACACACTATTGTAGGGCAGAGTACCCCTTAGAGATACTCCACCCTATATAATATATAGGTTGCAGGGTGAATATTATATATATATATATATATATATATATATATATATATATATATATATATATATATATATATATATATATATATGTAGGGGTGCAACGATAGAACAAATTCACGGTTTGGTTCGATACTTTGGTGTCACGGTTCGATATTTTTTCGATACAAAAAAATGTTCATGCCTTTTTAATTTGTCATTTATTAAAATTATAAATATATATTTTAACTCAAAAGTACAGTTTTTAAATTTAATGTTGCTGAAACAAAAAAGTAATAAAAAATAAATAAATCTATCTGATCGAGAAATCACTCATCTTTGGAAAAGAGAGTTTATTACAGAGAAATGGCTCTTTCCAAAATAAAAGCTATACTATACGCTTACTATACTTCTCAGCAGCATATTAAACATATCAGGTCCCCATAAGGAGAATCATGTGCTAACGGCTGTCTAAATGACTCGGGTAAAGTTTGTAGCATGTGTGCATGTTGTTTTTGTCTGCTTCCACTTGTCTTTGCACTAGGATGATGTCAGAGTAAATGTGCAGTCATATTCATTGTGTTCCCACTAGTGCTGTCAGCGTTAATCTCGTTGAAATGACGTTAACGCCACAACACGGCAAATCTCCGTTAACGAGCTACCGCGGATCGCCCTGAGCGTGGGGCTGGACGGCGTAAACACATTAACGAGCTAACTGCGCTAACGCACTAGTTCCCAACAATGTAATTGAGCATTGCATGGTACATCCGACATACTGTTTTACTTTAGTCCATGACTCGCTTACCTTCAGGGTCATACGTCACATGAAAACCAAAAACAAACGCCAGATCTGAATGAGGGTGGGGGAGGTTCAATTTGCCATGTTGCAAGGAGAGCTTAACTTCTGTCTCGATAGCTTGCACTGCGCTCAGTGGATCTGCGTTCAACTACTCCGCCTAGGCTGCACTGTCGAGCGCAGATCCACTGAGCACTCAATATAGACAGCATCGTCAGAAGAAAAGTTGATAAAATAAATAAAAAATTGTATATTGTTCGATACATATGCGTACCGAACCGAAAGCACTGTATCGAACGGTCCAATATCGATACGAGTATTGTTGCACCCCTTATATATATATATACTGTATATATCAAGAAGGCATCGGTGGGCAAAAGACGAAAACAGGGCATTGTTGGAATGCTACTACGCAAGTAACCCTGGCGGAAGGGGCTACATGAATAGGATGAGGGATCTATGGATTCTTCGATACCCAACAACTAGTAGCTCAGTGTTCCAACATTCGAAAGAAGGGACTGCTCTCACAGCTAGAGATTGACGAGGTACAACATAAATGCTACGGCAAGGAGGAGTCAGGACGCCAGGTCAGGGGGGAGATATCATCACCCCCACCCGAGACTGGGTACATAGCCCCAAGTGCGATAGGAGAAGGATTGTTGAGTGCGAGAGGAACTGACCTGAAAAATAGGATCATGGCCAAGCTTGAAACCTGGATCCCCCGTAGCCGGTTACCAAGATTATGTGAAGTACCCTCATAAGGTCTGCTAGATGATGTTAATGCAGCACTACGGACGATACCTACAACCACGATTACCGACACTAACAAGCTGATCTACAATACGGCAGCAGTGATCAGTGAGATGCTTGGCTACAAGATGAACAGCCACAAGGGGCAGTACCCTCCATGGAGAAGGAGGCTAGAGAACAAGATCAAAGTAGCACGGAGGGAGGTTAGCCAACTAACCGAGTTGCAGAAAGGTGCGGCAAAGAAGGTGCATAAGAAATACAGCAAACTGTCCATACCTGAGGCCTTGGAAACTGCCAAGCAAAGACTCACAGCCTTGGCCAGCCGCTTGAGGAGGTACACCAGAGAGATAGAAGGCAGGAGAATAAACCAGCTGTTCTCCACAGAACCAGCAAAGGTGTACTCTCAGTGGCAAGGGAACAATAAGAGAACAGCACCACCAAGGCTGTAGACGGAGCAATACTAGAAGAGCATATGGGAGAAGGACGCAACCCAAAACGGCAATGCTCAGTGGCTAGTGGATCTGAGGGCAGACCATAGTGACCTCCCTGAACAGGGTCCAGTAACCATCACAGTGGCAGATATCCAAGAAAGGGTCTCCAGTATGACGAGTTGGACAGCACCATGGCCCGACAGACACCCGGAATGGCTAACCGAAGGTCGAACGGTCCTGATCCCCAAGGACCCCAAGAAGGGACCGGTCCCCTCCAACTACCGACCAATAACCTGCCTCAGTACTACATGGAAGCTCCTGTCAGGCATCATATCGGCTAAGATGAACAGGAACATGGGTCAATACATGAGTGGGGCACAGAAAGGTGTTGGCAAGAATACCAGAGGTGCAAAACACCAGCTATTGGTAGACAGAACAGTCAGCCGAGACTGCAAGACCAGACTGACCAACCTGTGCACTGCCTGGATTGATTACAAGAAGGTCTATGACTCAATGCCCCACAGCTGGATACTGGAATGCCTAGAATTGTACAAGATCAACAGGACCCTAAGAGCCTTCATCAGGAACTCAATGGGGATGTGGCGTACAACACTAGAGGCCAACTCCAAGCCCATAGCACAAGTCACCATCAAGTGCGGGATCTACCAAGGAGATGCTCTGTCCCCACTGCTGTTCTGCATAGGCCTGATCCCCCTCAGTGAGATCATTAAAAAGACTGGCTATGGATACCATTCCCGGTGGGTGATGGGCTCCGCCAGGGCTGCCCTTTGTCTCCGGTTCTGTTCATAATTTTTATGGACAGGATTTCTAGGTGCAGCCAAGTGGCGGAGGGCTTTCGCTTTGGTGGCCTCAGAATCTCATCTCTGATTTTTGCGGATGATGTGGTTTTTTTGGCTTCATCGGTTGAGGGCCTCCAGCTCGCACTGGAACGGTTCGCAGCCGACTGTGAAGCAGCGGGAATGAGGATCAGCACCTCCAAATCTGAGGCCATGGTTCTCAGCCAGAAAAGGGTGGAGTGCCCACTCCGGGTCGGGGATGAGTTCCTGCCCCAAGTGGAGGAGTTCAAGTATCTCGGGGTCTTGTTCGCGAGTGATGGGAGAAGGGAGCCAGAGATCGACAGACGGATTGGGGCTGCAGCTGCAGTAATGCAGACGCTGCACCGGTCCGTCGTGGTGAAGAGGGAGCTGAGTGTAAAAGTGAAGCTCTCAATTTACCGATCAATCTACGTCCCTACCCTCACCTATGGCCACGAGCTGTGGGTAGTGACCGAAAGAACGAGATCGCGGATACAAGCGGCAGAAATGAGCTTCCTCCGAAGGGTGGCTGGCCTCTCCCTTAGAGATAGGGTGAGAAGTTCGGCCATCCAGGAGGGGCTCAGAGTAGAGCAGCTGCTGCTCCACATCGAAAGGAGCCAGCTGAGGTGGTTCGGGCATCTGACAAGGATGCCCCCTGGGCGCCTCCTGGGTAAGGTGTTCCAGGCATGTCCCACCGGGAGGAGGCCCCGGGGCAGACCCAGGACACGCTGGAGAGATTATATCTCTCGGCTGGCCTGGGAACGCCTTGGTATTCCCCCGGATAAGCTGGAGGAGGTGGCTGGGGAGAGGGAGGTCTGGGCCTCTTTGCTTAGGCTGCTACCCCCGCGACCCGGCCTCGGATAAAGCGGATGAAGATGGATGGATGGATGGATGGATGGGCTACGGATACCGACTACGGAACGGAGCAGTTGTCAGCCACCTCCTGTACATGGATGACATCAAGCTGTATGCCAAGAGTGAACGAGACATCGATTCACTGATCCACACTACCAAGCTATACAGCAATGACATTGGAATGTCGTTCGGACTGGAGAAGTGTAGTCGAATGGTAACAAAGAGAGGGAAGGTAGTCAGAACTGAGGGGATTGAACTACCAGAAATCAAATCAAATCAAATCACTTTTATTGTCACATCATATGTGCAGGTACATTGGTACAGCACATGTGAGTGAAATTCTTGTGTGCGAGCTTCACAAGCAACAGAGTTGTGCAAAATACAATAATGTAAACAAGCAAAATACAAGAATGGCTACATCTGAAACTAATAAATATATGTACAATATATAATAGTATATGCATTTCTGGATGTGTATACTAAATATTTTTCTACACGTGTGTGTGTGTGTGTACACATATTTTACAAATTAAATAGAGTAAACAATAAATAAAATATATAAAAATATACAGAGTTGAGACATGTGCAAAACAGTGGCATTACTGTACAGTATGGAGTGCATAATGTTGAAGTTCCAGTAGTGAAGCTGAGATGTCTATGACGTGTTCAGCAGTCTGATGGCCTGGTGGAAGAAGCTGTCTCTCAGTCTGCTGGTACGGGACCGGATGCTGCAGAACCTCCTTCCTGATGGAAGTAGTCTGAACAGTTTATGGCTGGGGTGACTGGAGTCCTTGATGATCCTCCCCGCTTTCCTCAGGCACCGCTTCCTGTAGATGTCTTGGAGGGAGGGAAGCTCACCTCCAATTATCCGTTCAGAGCACCGCACTACTCGCTGGAGAGCTTTGCAGTTGTAGGCGGTGCTGTTGCCATACCAGGTGGTGATGCATCCAGTGAGGATGCTCTCAATGGCACAGTGATAGAAGGTCCTGAGGATGCGGGGGCTCATGCCGAATCTTTTCAGTCTCCTGAGAAAGAAGAGGCACTGCTGCACCTTCTTCACTGTTTTGTTTGTGTGTACTGACCACGTAAGATCCTCAGCCAGATGTACACCAAGGAACCGGAAGCTGCTCACTCTCTCCACAGCAGCGCCGTTGATGGTGATGGGGGTGTGTACTTCTCTGCACCTCCGGAAGTCCACTATCAACTCCTTTGTCTTTGCGACGTTGAGGGTGAGATGGTTGTCTTGACACCAGTGGGTCAGGGCGCTGACCTCCTCCCTGTAAGCCGTCTCATCACCATTGGTGATAAGACCCACCACTGTAGTGTCATCCGCAAACTTCACAATGATGTTGGAGTTGTTAGTGGCTGTGCAGTCGTAGGTGTAGAGTGAGTATAGGAGAGGGCTCAGTACACACCCGTGTGGAGCACCAGTGTTCAGTGTGATGGGGGATGAGGTGATGCTGCCCAGTCTGACCACTTGGCGTCTGTCAGACAGGGGCAGGGATAGCTCAGTAGGTAAAGTGGTCACCCCATGATCGGAAGGTCGGCGGTTCGAATCCACTTAACGGCTACCCTGAGGTACCCCTGAGCAAGATACCGTCCCTACACACTGCTCCCCGGGCGCCTGCTTAGTGGGCTGCCCACTGCTTCACTGAGTGAATGGGTCAAATGCAGAGAAAAACAAGTAATTTCCCCATGGGGATCAATAAAGTATCCATTATTATCATTATTATTATTATTAATGCTGAGCTGTAATCTACAAACAGCATTCTCACATACGTGTCTCTCTTCTCCAGGTGTGACAGGGCAGTGTGTAGTGTCAGGGCTATGGCATCATCAGTGGACCTGTTGTGGCGGTATGCGAACTGTAGAGGGTCCAGTGAGTCGGGTAGTGCAGAGCAGATGAAGTCCCTGACCAGCTTCTCGAAGCATTTGCTTACGATGGGGGTCAGGGCTACAGGTCGCCAGTCGTTCAATGAGGAGATGGTGGAGGATTTGGGTACAGGGACGACGGTGGCCATTTTGAAGCAGGCTGGGACTACAGACAGAGAGAGGGAAAGGTTGAAGATGTGCGTGAACACTCCAGCCAGCTGAGCCGCGCATGACTTGAGGACGCGGCCGGGAATCCCGTCCGGACCAATAGCTTTGCGTGCGTTCACCTTCCTGAAGCACTTCCGCACATCCTCCTCAGACACAGTGTGCGCACTGACGTCATCCGCGGTGCGCACACTGTCCGGTCTCATGGTGTTCGCTGTGTCGAATCTAGCGTAGAATACGTTTAGATCCTCACACAGAGAAGGCAACATTGCAGACATAGAGGACAGTTACAAGTACCTGGGGATCCCGCAGGCGAATGGGAAACATGAAGAGGCTGCTAGAAAGGCTGCAACCACCAAGTACCTGCAGAGCGTCAGGTAAGTCCTGAGGAGTCAGCTGAACGGTAAGAACAAGATCCGGGCCATCAACACCTACGCCCTGCCTGTGATCAGGTACCCTGCTGGGGTAATAGGCTGGCCAAAGGAGGAGATAGAAGCCACTGACATAAAGACAAGAAAGCTCCTTACCATGCATGGAGGGTTTCACCCCAAGTCCAGCACCCTGAGGCTGTACGCTAAGTGGTAGGAAGGGGGCCGGGGACTGGTGAGTGTCAGCACCACAGTCCAGGATGAGACAACGAACATCCAAGAACACATTGGGAAGATGGCCTCAACTGACCGAGTGCTCAGTGAATACCTCAGGCAGCAGAAACCCAAGAAAGAGGAGGGAGACAAGGAACCATCACGGAAGGACAGGGCCCTGCACGGTATGTACCACCGGCAGATAGAGGAGGTGGCTGATATCGAGAAATCCTACCAGTGGCTGAACAAAGCTGGACTGAAAGACAACACAGAGGCACTAATCATGGCAGCACAAGAACAAGCTCTGAGTACAAGATCCATAGAGGCTGGGGTCGATCACACCAGGCAAGACCCCAGGTGCAGGCTGTGTAAAGATGCCCCAGAGACAATCCAGCACATAACAGCAGGGTGCAAGATGCTAGCATGCTAGGCATACATGGAACGCCATAACCAAGTGGCCGGCATAGTGTACAGGAACATCTGTGCCGAGTATAACCTGGAAGTCCCACGGTCAAAATGGGAGATGCCCCCAAGGGTGGTGGAGAATGACCGAGCTAAGATCCTGTGGGACTTCCAGATACAGACGGACAAAATGGTGGTGGCTAACCAACCGGACATAGTGGTGGTAGACAAACAGAAGAAGACGGCCGTAGTGATCGATGTAGCGGTTCCAAATGACAGCAATATCAGGAAGAAGGAACATGAGAAGCTGGAGAAATACCAAGGGCTCAGAGAAGAGCTCGAGAGGATGTGGAGGGTGAAGGTAATAGTGGTCCCCGTGGTAATTGGAGCACTAGGTGCGGTGACTCCCAAGCTAGGCGAGTGGCTCCAGCAGATCCCGGGAACAACATCGGAGATCTCTGTCCAGAAGAGTGCAGTCCTGGGAACAGCTAAGATACTGCGCAGGACCCTCAAGCTCCCAGGCCTCTGGTAGAGGACCCGAGCTTGAAGGATAAAACCGCCCACAGGGGCGTGCTGGGTGTTTTATACATATATAATATGTATATGGGAGAGGCTTGGGAGGGGGTCAGACAAAGGAATGTCTTATATAATATTATTATTATTATTGTCTGTGAAGGTTCTCAGTCATCCAGGTCATCGTAGTCTAAGGAGCTTGCAAAGAAAAGCGTCTGGACTTCTTTGAGTTGCTTGAAGACGTTTCACCTCTCACCAGAGAAGCTTCTTCAGTTCTAAGGGTCAAATGGTGGAGAGTCCCAGATTTAAACCCAGTGGGAGTTTCCCCTGAATGAGGAACAAAGGACCCCCTGATGATCCTCTACCTAATCACATGAGCCAAGGTGTGAAAGCGGGTGTGGGTCACAATCAGCCAGGGTTTCGGGTGAGCTCATTGTGAAACCTGGTCCCACCCTATCATGTGATTTCCTGATATCTGTTTTGTAATGGAGTTTGTTGTTTGTCATTTTTTCCTTGTATTGAAACACTTTTTCCCACCATAGATAAGCAGTAATGACATAACGCGTGCACCGAAATGTTGAGTCTGTGTTTAGAGACTTATTCCTCATGAAGAACGAAAACAAGACAGAACACCTTCAACCGGTCTTTTACTCGCTAACGAGGAAGAGCTTGGTCAGAACCAGGCTGTGGAGTTAAATGCGCCTCACCTGTCTCCAAACCAGCTCTCCTTGCACCTATTTATTGACATGACAGTTACAATACACAATACAACACAAACACCTCCCACCGCAAACCCCCCCCTCCCCCAATGGTTCTAAGACAAGGCACTATGTGTGTGTTTGTGTGTGTGTCTGTCATGGGGGTGCATTTGTGTGACCTCCTGCTCACAACTGTTTTTAACAACATCCTTGGTCAAAAGAGGGTAATCTCCCCCACATCCAATATATGGTTCAACTCCTGTATTGGTTCACCATACACAACAAAGGTCAAACCATAAAAGGGCAGGAAGCTTACCAAACATCAAGCAGAATTATCCCAAGGGATGTGCTTGTGATAAAACACTACAGCCTCCTCCCAGAACCTCGAGGGGCTTGGGAGGGGGTCAGACAAAGGAATGTCTTTGATCCTATAGTTTGAACCAAGACTTTACAAATTTAAGAAACACAATGACAACGTTCAACAATCTGACTTAACACCAAGCTTGCAACCTTTATGATGATTTTTGATTTAAAAAAAACAACTTACTTACAACCGATTAATATTTGATACAATCACACAGTTGTTAAACTGGTCAAATTACTATTTCTCCAATATTTCTTTTTCTAAAAACAGTGATGAAAATAGTAGATGTGAGGATGGTGAGCACATTCAGGGGATTGAAGTGATGTCCCAGATCATTCTAGACAAAAAAAATAGAGTTGGTGTCTATTCGCTCAGTAGAAAGCTGCTATGGTGAAAAATGTATACAGTGGTTTAATAGACTCCACTGTCGGATAAATGAGTCACAGATGATTTTTTTTCTAAAACTCAATTTTCCTAAAACCTAAGCAATCCCATTTTATTCACATCTAAATTAATCTAAAAAGCTGTATATCAACAAGCCAATGTTATGAATAAATTTCATTTGTGATCAAGCAACACTGACCTATTTTCATCATGAGACTGTCGCATTGTCACTACTGAAAATTTGTTTCTGTTAAAGCAGCAAAACAGTTGTTTTGTCTAACAGCTACTCTATTATAATCAACTAGATACCTTAATTGACTAAATTGCAGTGATTCTTGAAAGGAAACAATATTTATACATTTGCTGAAAATAAATATTTGTACATGTACATGTACTTGGGACCTTTTTAATTTGTCGATTATGTATTGGAATTTCAGGAGTGGGACCATGCCTCCAAACACGCTCCTTCCGGTTCTCATCTATATAGGTTCTCCCAGTTCTGCAAGCTGTAGTTCTGATTTATGTGCCCCACTCTCCCTCCCCTTTTAAATTCTTTAACTTCTTCACTTCTATTTTGTACATGGTGATCTGCCAGGCCCAGGAGCCGTTGCCAGTCTCCTTCGAGGCTTTTCCCACACCGCAGCTCAATTCATGTCCAAGCATTCACCTTTACCTACTAAAACGCTGTCAAACCTAAAATGAGGACGTGGGCCCAGCTAGTGAAATGATATTCTGCTTCACCAGTCTCTGTGTTTGTGGGGATGGAACTTGCTCAGAAGCTTTGTGGTTTGTTGTCAGTATGCATTTTGGCAAATTCCACTCTAGCTTTTTAATGATTTTCTTTCAGTAGTGAAGCCCACTGTTGAAAAATGAAAACAATGGATGGTTCAATCTGTTACTGATATACCTTGACCTTCTTTGGAAGTTTTTCTGGGATCTTTGGTAATCATTTGTTTAATCCATCTTTTCAGTTTGTCAACATTTTTCCTCTTGTGGCCATGTCCAGGCAAGTTTACTACAGTCCCGTGGACCTTAAACTTCTGAACATTATGAGGACATTTAGTCACAGGAGCATCAAGGAGCTGTTAACAAGTTTGTCAGTAATTGTCTTTCTCTGCTCCTGAGACAGCTCTCTACTTAGATTTCTGTGGTCCATGTTCAGCGTGGTACGTACCATCATACTAAAAAGCACAGTGACTATTTTTCACCTTTTAAATATTTAGACTAACTGATTATTTTCACTCTTTTTCTAGGAATACCATCAATTTTGTCCAGGCCAATTTTGTTAAATTGTTTTCAAAAGTGATTCTGTTGACACAGAGTTCAAAAGCTATGTCTGATTTTTATTATATCATTTTCAATAAATTTTGTATATTACTTTTGTCATTTTCAAGTTGTTTGATTGATTGATTGATAATACTTTATTTATTTATTTATTTAAGTGACCATTGTGAGTTTTTCTTTCTTTAAAGGAACAGTATCAAAAATTCCGTCCATGTCCGTATATGTACTCATCCATCCAATTTCTTCACAGCGGTGTTGGAGCCTATCCCAGCTTTTGTAAGATGAGACCCTGCAGGTTACCGGTCTATCACACATACACAGACAACCATTTACCTTTACTGCCAGTTTACAATCATGAGTTAACCTAACCCCATGCATGTCTTTGGTTATATGATTTTTGAAATGCAAATTGTCCAAAATGATCCTCTTGGCCATTCAGTGCTAACTTATCTCTGCTGTGCTATGTGTAGAAATTGTGCACCTTATGCACTTCCAACAAATAATTGAAAACAGTTATATTGTTTTAATGTCATAAACGCATAATGATCTGAATACAATTTGACCCGGACTGAATTTAGATCACACAATATCATATTCAGGCATGACATGTGGAATGTGATATATTGCCGCTGAAGACTGCATCAACTGTCATGACAAATTCTTTGAAATAGTAAACACATGTGTTTATCCATCTGTGAATTTACACGAGTCAACAGGCAGAAAAGTAATACCATTTGAGCTGTTTCTGTATTAAAACAAATCAACACTACATCGCAGATTTTGATCAAAGCTTTCCTTGTGTCAATGTGCTGCTAAGTGATCTATTAAAAAAATAGCCACACAGCCTATTCTCACATACACTAGAAAAATGTGTTACACATCAGGCCTATTAAATGTTGTGTGGTAGTGTTCCTCTACTCGGCGTTGGAAATAAAGAGCTGGCTCCAGTTTTTGGAGAGGAAAGAGGTCAGCTTTCCGCATGATTAATGGTTCACATCAGAGTAATCAATACATGCAAATTTGGAGTGTAAAACTCCTGCAGGATTGTTCTCTGCTGTAACAGTGAATGTACACCAACAAACTGGACCTAGTCACTCTGCCATTCCTAATATATCCATTTTTATTTAAGTGTGCGGTAGAACTGCTGGTGGGTGGTGGGAGGGCAGCTATGAGTCAACTGAGAAGGTCTGTTTGCTGGATTCACTGTGAAAAAGCAAAACACAGTCACTGCTGTTGGCCACAGTTGAAAAAATATTTTCATAAGCACTTGGAAAAATTATTTAATTGGAGGACAGATTGGTTTGGACAATTTTGTTCCAAATCATTATTTTGCTGGAAGTCGCATAAATCTTTAAAATGTGCAAATTGGTTTGCTTTTGGGCCAACTGGATGATTACAGCCCCAACAGTCTCAAACTGAAAGAAGTAGGGGAGGCACGGGTAGACCCATGAACATCCTCTCCGCACTTCAGATCCAGCTTCCAGAGATGCAAAGTAACAATGTAAAAATACTTTCTTTCTGTACTTTCTACTCCTTACATTTTCAAAACAGGCTTGTTACTTTTGGTTTAATTCATTTGAGGGAAGTTATTGGTTAATGCTACTGCGGGCCTTCAAACATCAAACCGATTGGAGCCTAAACAGTAACACATCAAAGACAGTCCTATTTGTGCTTCAATCACCAGGGAATGTCACATAAAAATAAATTAAAGGGGCAAAACTATGTGCCATAGTCAGGGGTTAAAATGGGCCAGGTTTTTTTTTAAATTTCTTTCTTGTGCAGTCGCTGGTGTTGTGCCACATGTCCTAACAAAAGATGCCCCACAAAAGAAGATCAAGCATAGAGTCTCTATTTGTTCAATAAACATCACCAAACACAAACTGTAGCTCAGTGTGTTGCTAGCTAAAGGTCCAGCACCTTTATTTCACAGGAAGAGAAAAGAATAAAAGATAACTTCACTCAGAGATGAAAAAAGATGTAAGAAAGACAAAAAATGATAGGAAGAAGAGAGTTTATATTTGAAGCTAAGGAATGCTCAATGGGATTTGATACACTGTAATATAGGAAAAAAACACATCATTGTGATAATTCACAATTTGAGAACTGGAATGTAAATGCACTTAAAAGCATGCTTAAAAGCAAGTTTCTGTTGTTTTAACTGTGCCAGGTAAGCCAGATTGACTTGACAGTTAACAAAAAAGGGTTATTATATTAAGGTATTTCATAGTTCACATTTGAGGTACAGTGTATTTTTTTCTTTTTTCTTTTTTAGCTCAGATTAAAGAATTCATTTAATAGATTTCAATGGAATGAGCATAAATCTGAATGGTAATCACTCTGCTAAGGTAATTATGATAAGCAATAAAGCTTAATTATTTATAGAATGCTAAAGATCTGGCATAAGTAAAATTTTGATGATGAGTAAAATAGAATTTTGAGCTAAACTTGATGTTTTAACTCTGATGATGAGTCAGTTTTCTTTACTTTAAATGAATTTCTGGAGTTGTTCCAGGTTGTTGGGGTTGCTAGAGTTGAGAATTTCCTTCCTATACACATCACAGTTTGCAATGTTTTCATGTACAATTCTAAAATCTCCACAAAATCCTCCTCTTTCTCTGCGATGATGCTCTTTCTTGCTACATTCTACATGAGTCTGTTCAGCGTAGGGTCATAAGTCATGTGAGTAGGGGAGTGGTGGAGCAAAGTGAGCATTCATGAGAGGAGCTGTTTGCACATATCTACTTATTGTCAATCAGGCACAACAGTGAACATAGTGAACATATAGGAGAGAAGCCAAAACTAAAGTATTGATCCTACCACACTAATTTTGATCTGATACCAATATCAACGCTGGTATCAATACTATCCATATTTGGATTGATCCACCATCTTTAGCTGTTTCTTTACATATAGCACTAGTACTGAAAGACATTCAGTTTTGTCATTGCATACATATTAAGCCTATAATTAGCTTAGTGTCCCTCAAATATCATAGCAGTTTTCAATTCACATTGGTAACTAAGCAAATTTGACAGAGATAGCACTAGGTCATTACTTTCCATGTCCAAATATGTCCATGTCTTGTCATGGACATGTTGTAATAACTCAACTCTGTAGTCCACTGATTTGCTCCAGTGGCATCATGACAGCACTGCTTTCATCCATGTATCCACTCTGTATAAGGTATAAAACGTTAAATCGCTGTGTTAATAAACATCCGTGCCTCTAAATTCTGATAATCTAATTCTTTCAGATCAAAGGCAACCCATTAAGAGTTATTGGTAGGGTTAGGGTTTGGCTAGAGCTTATCCCAGCTACCAAAGGACAAGAGATGGTGTACACGCTGGGCGGGTCAGTAGTCTGTCACTAACACAAAGAAACAGACAGCCATTCACACTCGCATTCACACCTATGGGCAATTTAGAATCATCAGTTAACCTAACCACACTAAATTCATATCCTTGGACTGTAGAAGGAAGTCTGTGAGAATCCACGCAGACACAGGGCGAACATGCAAGCCAGTCAGATGGTAGAGTCAAACTCTGACTTCACCTGTTGCTTTGAAGAGACAGCGCTAAGCTTTGTTCCACTGTGTTGCCCGATGATTTTATTTAGTCACCAAAAAAGAGAAATAAGTTTAAAAAAAGTTGTTGAGGTCACTGTTCTTTGTATTGATGATAACAATTCTGTTATGCATGTATTACCATAAACAATTATTATCATACATGCATGCATTTTATAAATATATAGTATTTATGCTACAGTTTATACAAGAAATTTGCCTCTGCCATAAGTTTTGGTTTGTGTTTAGAATGAAGTAATTCACTAAAAGCTACGAGAAGGAACCTTTGAGGCATATAATCTGCAGGTGGCAAATGGATCACACAACTGTTGTTAGGGCACATGCTATCGAAGCTGCAGCAGCTGATGGATGGAGAGTCGCATCTGTGTGACACCAGCCCTGCTGGAGACCCTGAGTTCAGGCCAACTGCTGAGGCAAAGAAGGAAGGGTGCAAGCAATGCTCCCCTCCCTCGGGCTGTCTGGTGGAGAGCTCCAAAGCTAGACACTGAATTAAAATTCATGCAAGCCATGACTAAGAGGGAAAGTCAAAATCTGCCCCTGAGCCACACTCTTCCTACCCTCTTACGACACTCACGTCGTCTCACTGTAGTGCTGAATGTTACTGTAAGAACTCTGGACAGTGAACAGAAATAAAATAGCTTCCTACTTTCAGCTTCTCTTGAGCAAATAAATTTCCTTTTAATCCTGGGATTGCTACAGATACAGCCATTTTTTTGAATTGCTAACCCACCCAAATCCTAGCGTCTGGGAGTCCCCCCTCCTATGTACAGTGGTGTGAAAAAGTGTTTTCCCCCTTACTGATTTCCTTTTTTTTTTTTTTTTTTTCCATTTTTGTCACAATTAAATGTTTCAGATCATCAAACAAATTAAGCTATTAGAGATAGATAACACACCCCCTCTGTCCCCTTCCCCCCCTCTGTCCCCTTCTGGCTGCCTCTGCCTCAATTTTATCCCACAACTTAGACATTCACATTACTCACACTCTCATTACACATACATATAGGATCTTGGGGGTGGGCACGATACACGGAATCCAAAGTACCATCAGGGTGTACACCCAACCCCTGGCGTCGTTGCCCACCTCTCAATTGTAAATACACGTAGACATTGAGGGCTAGCAGGAGGGACCATGCGCTTACCTGGCTTCTGCTCCGCGGCTGCTGAGTGAGCCCTCATCTGGGACTCTCCTCAGCTCTTTCTGGGACAGTGGCGCGGCTGCCCCTCTGTTGGTCTTCCTTGGTATCTTGTATTCTGATGGCAAAAGAGCCAAACGGGACAGGCAAAAAAAAAAAAAAAAAAAAGAGAGATAGATAACACGAGTAAACACAAAATTCAATGCCTAAATGAACATTTATATTTTTAAGAGGAGAAAAACATCCAAAACATACATGGCCCTGTCTAACAAAATGTTATATATAAGAATGTTTATATAACATAAATTACCTGTGATCATAGCTTTTCACATTTGTTATGGAAAGCCGAGTTCAATTTCTTCAGCCACACCTGGGCCCCATAACTGCAACACCTGTTCTCAACCAAGAAATCATTTAAATAGGACCAGCCGGACAATGTGTGGTAGACCAAAAAAGCCAGACATAATGTTGTGATCCAAGAAAATTCAGGAACAAATGAGAAACAAAGAAATCTAGATCTCTACGTGTGGAAAGGTTTATAAAAGCCATTTCTAATGGCTGTTGGAATTCAGCGTACCACAGTGAGAGCCATTATTCACAAATAGCGAAAAACATGGAAGAGTAGCGAACCTTCCCAAGAGT
Organism: Rhamphochromis longiceps; assembly: GCF_057381845.1. Classification (NCBI taxonomy): domain Eukaryota; kingdom Metazoa; phylum Chordata; class Actinopteri; order Cichliformes; family Cichlidae; genus Rhamphochromis; species Rhamphochromis longiceps. Next base: position 34,735,362 of record NC_140571.1, read on the forward strand.
GGCCAACCCAAAAAAATTACTCCAAGATCACAATGACGACTCATCCAAGAGGTCACAAAAGACCCCAGAACAACATCCAAAGAACTGCATACCTCACTTGCCTCAGTTTAGGTCAGTGTTCATGACTCACCACCATAAGTGACTGGGCAGGTTGAAAGGTTCATTTCAGTTTTGCCAGAAAGCATCTTGTTGATCCCCAAAACTTTTGGGAAAATACTTTGTGGACCGATGAGAAAAAAAGTTGATATTTTTGGAAGTAGTGTGTCCCATTACATCTGGAATAGAATTAACATAGTATTTCAGAAAAGGAACATCATACCAACACAAAAACATGGTGGTGTAGCATGATAGTTAGGGGCTGCTTTGCTGCCTCAGGACCTGGAAGACTTGCTGTGCTAAATAGAACATCCAGCCATCTGTCCGTGACCTCAAGTTGAAGCAGAGTTGGGTTATGTAGCTGGACAGTGATCCAAAATAAACCAGCAAGTCCACTTCTGAATGGCTTAGGAAAAACAAAATGAAGACTTGAGTTGACTAATCAAAGTCCTGACCTGAATCCAATTGAGATACTGTGGCATAACCTTAAAAAGGCAATTCATGTCGAAAACGCTCCAATGGGGCAAAATTACAGCAATTCTGCAAAGATGACTGGGCCAAAATTCCCCCACAGCACACTAAAAGACTCATTACCAATTATGACAATTGCAAGTATTTGATTGCAGTTGCTGCTGCTAAGGGTGCTCCAACCAGTTTTTATGTTTAGGGAGCAATCACTTTTTCACACCACTGTGTGACACCACTGTGTGACAAAAGCAAGTAGTGCTGTGCACTAGCTTTTCTCTCGCTTACCTTTCTTGAAATACATCTAAAGTACCACATTCTCTGACAGGACATGCTATTAATCAAGGCTCAATTTTTGCTTTAAATTTTAGTTTTTATATTAAAAACAATTTGCAGTTCTGTTAAATGATCTTTTTAAGCTTTTACATTTTTTAGAGTACATGTTTTAGAGTAAGTGGCCTATATGCTGTGTGCCGCTTCCTGCCTGCTAGCTCAGTCCGAACAAACTGTAGTGTAAATTTGTTGCAAACGTGTGTATTATGTTTTTGGATAAACATTCACCATTATGACTCAAGGATAATTAAAAAAGCCTTCATGAAATTTAAACAGCATGAATGATATCATTATCATTCTTCTGTCAGATGTTTCTTGAATGCAGATTCACACTGCACATTATAAAATTATTTTGAAAGCTATTTACTAAAGGTATTTAAGACATTGTCACTGTTCTAAAACACTAAAGACAGAAAATGACAATTGGACAAACAAATGGACTATTTTTTAGGACTACTGTTCAGGAATGAGGTCCTACAGTTAGTGTCTACAGCCAAAACAAGAAAAAAAGATGTTGGGGATTTTTATTTTTCAATAGAACAATAGCTTTCATTTACTAATATTTGCTGGAAACATTTTTATGTGGTACAAAAACTGCGTTTGCATGCAAAATTCCTGTTGGTTTTATGAAACATGCATTATTTTGTTCTTGCCATTGTGTGCATGTTAGTAAAATAGAATCATTTGAAACCAACAGCCTTGTGCAATCTTCATACAGTTTTGGAGTATCTGCAGACTCGCCCTCCTCAATTTATCTATATAAGGAAACACATTTGAATCCAGGTGAAGCGGAGCAAGTGGTGAAAGTTTTGTAAAGCGAGGAGGCTGCAGGCAACGAATAAAGAGGAAGTCTATAGAAAATTGAAGAATTGTGTCTGAGGTCCAAGGAGGAAGAAAGAAGAGCTGCTGCTTTCCATAGTGTTTCCATGGGAGTGATGACTATTTAAAAACAATAAATAAATTAAAAGCAGTACTCAGGCTTAAACGATGGAAGTGTGGACTATCATTTCCCCTGAGACATTCACTATGATGGGTAGAAAAAAAAACTAAAAAACTACAAGAAAAAGAAAATGGGAGGGGGAACCTTTTTCTTCTGTCAGCCCCAGATGAGAAACTCACTGCAATGGAAAAAAAAAAATCCAGATTCCCCAGCTTTCATTCCATAGAGCTAAGAAACGATACTGTAAGTGACGACATCCAGCAATGATAAAAGTCACATTTAATGAAAAATAAGAATATTTAAGATACAATAAGATAAGGGTGTGTGTTTGAGTTAATAAGGTTCAAGCTTACACCTTTTACATTAAGTATTTTGTTTTCTTTCTGTGCATTTTTTAATTGAAATTTTTGAGCATTTTGTGACTTATAATGTTTTGGAAAACTGTAAATAGTGACAATAAAGCAATAATAGAAATACAAATTGTTATAATTGTTATTATTAATAGTAGCAGTTGTAGTTGTCACAAACTGAAAGCAGGGACTCAAGCGCAGAGCAGGTTGACGTATCAGAACACGATTTATTTACACACCAGTGCAATACTATATACAGTGACGGGGGAAAGTCCAGGATTCCAGGGGATTAGGGGAAGGCTCTCTCTATCTCTCTCTCACGCTCGCTCACGTCCTTACATCCGACTCACACACGTCCGTACCGCGGGGAGGTCACAGGTCCGGGAAGATAAACTGGAATAGGGAAGGGAGAAATCACTCACAAATCACGAAGGTAGGGCGTAAAGGTATAAGACCAAAAGAAAGACTAACGTCAGTAGCTCAATCATCCAGCGATGAGAGGATCTGTGACCCAGCCTCAAATAGTAGATCGGTAATCAGCTGATCGCCATCAGCTGATCGCCAACAGCTGTGTGAGCCAAGGGTGGGAGCCAGCTGTGAGCTCCGCCCAGGCAGAGAGGTAGGGGAGAGAGAGAGAGAGAAAAAGCAAAAACACAAGTGTAGCCTTGTGAGGCCGGCTGGGCAGGCACAGGGACCATGACAGTACCCCCCCCTCAACGGGAGCCTCCCGGCGACCCACCAGGCTTACCTGGATGCCTGCGATGGAAGTCCCGAAGCATATTCTTGTCCAGAATAGCCGCCCGAGGCACCCAGGAACGTTCCTCTAGCCCGTAGCCCTCCCAATCCACCAGGTACTGAAAACCCCTGCCCCGGCGCCGGGAGTCCATGATGCGGGAGATGTCGTAGACCAGCTGACCACCCACAAGGCGGGGGGGCGGCGGGGCCCTGGCGGGAGGACACAGCGGGCTGGAGAGCACAGGCTTGACCTGGGACACATGGAAAACATTGTGAATCCGCATGGTACGTGGCAGCTTGAGGCGAACGGACACAGGGTTGACAATGGAGTCTACGGGAAAGGGGCCAATGAACTGAGGTGACAGCTTCTTAGACTCTGTCCGTAACGGCACAAAACGGGTAGACAGCCATACCTGTTGACCGACGGAGTATTCCGGGGCTGGTGTCCGGTGGCGGTCAGCGAGGGCTTTGTTGCGCTCCCTAGTGCGGAGTAGAGCGGCCCGAGTAGCACGCCAGGCCCGGCGGCACCTGCGGAGGTGAGCCTGAACACAGGGGACAGAGTGCTCACCTTCGACAGCTGGGAGCAGGGGTGGTTGGTAGCCCAGGGATGCCTCAAAGGGTGACCTGCCCGTGGCAGCGGAGGTGTGGCTGTTGTGGGCGTATTCAATCCATGGCAGCTGTTCACTCCAGGTTGATTGATTGTGGGAGGCAACACACCGGAGGGCAGCTTCCAACTCCTGGTTAGCCCGTTCGGACTGTCCGTTGCTCTGCGGGTGGAAACCGGAAGAGAGGCTGACCTTGGCTCCCAGCGTGGTGCAAAATTCCTTCCATACTCGGGAAGTGAATTGTGGTCCTCTGTCTGAGACGATGTCCTCGGGGATCCCGTGGAGCCTGAACACATGTGAGGTGAGGAGCCGAGCCGTCTCCAGAGCAGTAGGGAGTTTAGGAAGGGCGACAAAGTGTGCGGCCTTAGAGAAACGGTCGATGATAGTTAGTACAGCGGTGTAACCTGCAGAGGGAGGCAGTCCAGTGATGAAGTCTAGAGCGATGTGTGACCATGGTCGGGCCGGCGTAGGGAGAGGCAGAAGACGGCCCGACGGCGGTTGGTTTGACCGCTTGTTCTGGGCGCAGGTCGGGCAGGCGGACACAAACTCCCTGACGTCCCTCGCCATGGTGGGCCACCAGAAGTAGCGTCGAAGGAAGGACAGGGTGCGGAGGACCCCGGGGTGACATGAGAAAGGGGCAGTGTGAGCCCACTGGAGTACCTGGGAGCGGACCGCCGAGGGGACGAAGAGGCGGCCAGTCGGGCCGGTACCAGGATCCGGTTCAGTCTCTTGTGCCTCCTGAATGAGGGATTAAATCTCCCAGGAAACTGCTCCAACCACCCAGGCCGCCGGCAGAATGGGTTCGGGGTCCGACTCCTCCTCCGTGGTGGAAAACTGCCGGGACAGGGCGTCTGGCTTCACGTTGCGAGATCCTGGCCTGTAGGTGATGGTGAAATCAAAGCGAGCAAAGAACAATGCCCACCTGGCTTGCCGAGAACTGAGACGTCTGGCCGAATGGATGTACTCCAGGTTCTTGTGATCCGTCCAAACAATGAACGGGTGAGCAGCTCCCTCCAGCCAATGTCTCCATTCCTCCAGGGCGAGTTTTATGGCCAAGAGTTCCCGATCCCCGACGTTGTAATTGCTTTCTGCGGGCGAGAGACGGCGAGAGAAGAAAGCACACGGGTGAAGCTTACCGTCCTCTTGTTGCGAGAGAACCGCCCCCACCCCGGAGTCAGAAGCGTCGACTTCCACCACGAACTGCCGTGTGAGGTCCGGTTGCCGGAGGATGGGCGCCGAGGAAAACCTCTCCTTGAGCTGGGCGAAGGCTCGCTGAGCGGCAGGATCCCACTGAAAAGGAACCTTTGGAGAGGTGAGTTTAGTGAGAGGGAGGGAGAGCCTACTAAAATCGCGAATGAATCTCCTGTAGAAATTAGCGAATCCCAGAAAACGTTGCAGTTAGCGGCGATTAGGAGGAACAGGCCATTCAACCACCGCACGCACCTTTCCAGGGTCAGTCCGTAGATTTCCCCTCTCAACAATATAGCCCAGGAAAGCTACTGCAGGCACGTGGAACTCACACTTCTCCCCCTTCACAAACAGCCGGTTCTCCAAGAGGTGTTGCAGGACCTGTCTCACATGCACCTGATGTTCCGCGAGCGTCTTAGAAAAGATGAGAATATCATCCAAGTACACAAAGACACAGCGATTAACAAAGTCACGAAGCACCTCGTTCACCATGGTCTGAAAAACCGCGGGAGCGTTGGTGAGGCCGAAGGGCATAACAAGGTACTCAAAGTGCCCCTGGTGAGTATTGAAGGCTGTCTTCCACTCATCCCCCTCCCTGATGCGAACCAGGTGGTAAGCGTTGCGCAGGTCCAGCTCAGTAAAAACAGTCATGCCCTGGAGCAGCTCAAAAGCAGAGGAAAGCAGCGGCAAAGGATACCTGTTCTTGACAGTGATCAGATTAAGGCCCCGATAATCGATACACGGGCGCAACGAACCATCCTTCTTGTCCACGAAGAAGAACCCAGCCGCAACCGGGGAGGAGGAGGGACGGATCAAGCCCGCAGCAAGCGACTCAGAGATGTAACGTTCCATAGCGACCCGCTCCGGCTGGGAGAGGCTGTACAGGCGGCTAGACGGCAACGGAGCCCCCGGAAGGAGATCGATAGCGCAGTCATACGGGCGGTGGGGGGGAAGGGACCGCGCCCGATCCTTGCAGAACACGCCTCACAAGTCATGATAGACCCGCGGGACCGCCGAAAGATCCGGGGGGTCGGACGGCGAACCAGAGGGCAGAAGCGGAACGGGTGACGTGGCCGCCCGAAGGCAAGACATGTGACAATTCACACTCCAACCTAGGATGTCACCTTTCTCCCAGTCAATGTGCGGGTTATGGAGCACCAGCCAGGGGTGACCGAGAACCAGTGGGGTGAGCGGAGCCGTGAATGCAAAAAAACAAATCCTCTCCGTGTGATTGCCCGAGAGAGACAGCGAAAGGAATTCCGAGACATGAGTGATATCAGGCAGGCGGTGACCAGAGAGCGCGTGCACGCGGAGAGGGCGCGACAAGGGCTCCAAGGCGATGTTCAGTTTGGCAGCGAGCGAGGTGTCAATAAAGTTCTGCTCAGCCCCAGAGTCAATGAGTACTGAAAGCGAGTGAAAAACAGATTGTACTCGAAGTTTGGCAGGTAAGAGAAGTCTGGGGAGAGGGTTTTTACTAGACAGATCGCCCACCAGCACCCTCACAGTCACTGGTGAGCGCGCCCTTTTGCCAGTGTCGGGCACGAGGAGACAGAGTGACCCTTACGGCTGCAATAGACGCACTCACCGGCGGCCAGACGGCGCTGGCGCTCTGCAGGCGTCAGCCGCGAGCGTCCAAGCTGCATGGGCTCCTCCTCATCACAGGTGTCGGAGTCGCGCGGCCCGCGGCCAGCAGGAGAGGCCCCGTGATACTCCAGTGAGTCCTGTCCCGTCCGTGTGTGTGCGCTCCGGTGTGCGCGCACGCGGTCATCCAACCGGACGCACAGAGTCATAAGCGCGTCTAGGGAAGAAGGCAGTTCACGAAGCATCAGTTCTTTCTTTATTTCTTCGTTAACATTAGAAAGCAAAGTGCTCTTAAGAGCCTCCTCCCCCCACATTGTCTGTTCAGCCAAGGTGAGGAAGTCAATAGAGAAATCAGCCACACTCCGCTTGCCTTGTTTGAGCGCGAGCAGGCGCTGGCCGGCTGTGAGCGTGGTGGATTTTCTGTCGAATACGCCTTTGAACTTATCCAGAAAGTCAGAATACGTTATTTCAGGGTTGGCGTGAAGCACAGCTTGAGCCCAAATCAGAGCGCGATCCTGGAGTAGCTGAACTATATATGCAATCTTATCACCATCGTTAGCGAAAGCTTGCGGTTGCTGACGAAACTGAAGGGCACATTGAGTGAGGAAGCCAGCACACTTATCAATTTCTCCGGAGAAAGCTTTCGGTGTGGGTAGAAATCTGTTAGATTGGATAAGTGAAGAAGCAGGAGGTGTGGCACTTACTGCGGAGGCCGAGGCTTCCTGGAGAGGAGCGACGGCAGGTGGAGTTGCCGGCAGGGGTGTTCGTTGGGCCACAGCCTGCGTGAGAGCAGCGATCTCGCCACGGAGATGAACAAACATCTGCTCGTGTCGCTCCAGCATAGCTGCCAGGGTGGCGAGAGTGGGAGTGGAGGCCACCAAGTCTGCTGAGTCCATTTCCTGGCTGGATGATTCTGTCACAAACTGAAAGCAGGGACTCAAGCGCAGAGCAGGTTGACGTATCAGAACACGATTTATTTACACACCAGTGCAATACTATATACAGTGACGGGGGAAAGTCCAGGATTCCAGGGGATTAGGGGAAGGCTCTCTCTCTCTCTCTCTCACGCTCGCTCACGTCCTTACATCCGACTCACACACGTCCGTACCGCGGGGAGGTCACAGGTCCGGGAAGATAAACTGGAATAGGGAAGGGAGAAATCACTCACAAATCACGAAGGTAGGGCGTAAAGGTATAAGACCAAAAGAAAGACTAACGTCAGTAGCTCAATCATCCAGCGATGAGAGGATCTGTGACCCAGCCTCAAATAGTAGATCGGTAATCAGCTGATCGCCATCAGCTGATCGCCAACAGCTGTGTGAGCCAAGGGTGGGAGCCAGCTGTGAGCTCCGCCCAGGCAGAGAGGTAGGGGAAAGAGAGAAAAAGCAAAAACACAAGTGTAGCCTTGTGAGGCCGGCTGGGCAGGCACAGGGACCATGACAGTAGTATTCATTTGAAAGACTTGTGTTTAAACTCCTAAGGATGCCATTTATCATTTGTTCATATGCATTTATTGTTATATACATTTATTTCCTCTTTTTTTCTGGGACTGTAGCAATTAGACAGAATTATTGTCTGAAGGCCAAGAAACATCCCCAACAAATTTATTTTCCCAAGTGGATCATTACAGCTTTTGTCATACTGATCCACCTGACTGACTTTTATTTTTTTACTTTTAAGTTATTACAATCAGAATGGAAGGGACCGGAGAATGGGAAAGAGAAAGATGAAAAAAGACAAGTTGGGAAGAGAAAACAAAGGAAAAGAGAGACATAGAGAAAAGACACTGAAAATCTGTTTGATCACCTGGTGAAAAAAAGAAAAGACAACAACACAGTAAGGAAACCACAGCAACAACTGTTAAGTATAAGTAACAGTAAATAATAAATACTGGACAGTACTGCGCAGCACACAAGACCGACAACGTACAATATGTTTAAAAAAATAAATAAATCAAAAAAGCCAATCAAAAAAGTAGCCAATCAAGATAGTGTGTAAAATCTTGGTATAATCTTGACTAGGGACAACCTTGCATCGAACCTGGACAATCGCTTATTGATACAGGATGTCGGTACACTCTTTGCCGGCTGGTGATGTTGTGCTGGGGGGGTCTGCTGGGCGACTTCTTTTAGAGGACAGCATTTTAATTTTGGCCGGGGAAGATACGCTCTGGGCCTTCTTCATAACGATCTCTTTGAAGCACCAGTGGATGTATTCTTGGAGAGCATCCAAATTCTCCCCACTGTCCTCCAGGGTGTTGGAGATGATTAAGCACCTACAGCATTCTCTGTCACTTACCTTTTCTTCTGTCCCTTTTGTTCCTAAATTTGTTCCTAAAGTAAGAAAAAATTCAGGTACAAAAGAATGATAACTTAAAAATTTGTGCATGAAATGGATGTATCCACAATTTTTGTAAAGATTTGTCCGTATGTACTGTTAGTAAATCGTGTTCAATTATCCCAAAAACACTTCCAATGCAATAAAAGCATACATGGATATAAAAACACACAATGGAACACTATCATTCATAGACTGGCTTACATGGAGCCCAAAACATCAGCATTATTGAACCCTGCCAACGTGGAAACTGTTTTCTCTGATATAGTGAACTAAATTAACTAAAAATACAGAGCGCTGTTTGAATGGTGTTGTAATGCTAATTTCATATGGGCTCTCTTACCTGTCTGCAAAAGTAATTTTTTTGCTCTTAAAACTGCTATAGCAATTTATCAGAGATGTGCAGTATTGCTATTATTATTTTTTTAATCTAAATGTGTGGGCACATTTTTTGAAAAATCACTTTCAGAACATGCTTTGGGTAGAGTGACATTTAAAACAACCATTTAGAAGACAGTCCCACAGTCTATTTCTGTCTCTCAGTATTACTGATATTTTAACAGACCAGATCAAAGGAGAGAATATTTGTTAAATACCAAACATAGGTGATACTTATACTATATGTATTAAAGTTACTTTTTATATTTATATATTCAATCTCAATCAGCAACTAAAGTCACATTTCTTTGTTTGACTTTGAAGAAATCAACAGCCCAATATTCAACACAGTCCGAAGTAATTTTACCATGTTCAGACTTCTATAAAAACATATCTAGCTATATACACCTACCTGAATAGAATCATCTAATAGTCTTAACATCTCAGCCAATAATTTTTCTTGTTTTTGTCCGATTTATATTCTACCAGCCCAAAGCACAATACCCATAGTTATTGATGTTTAACAGATCAGTTTGGTATTTTAAGTCTATTATAATTACAGAAGCCCTGAGCAAATTTAAAATGGATAATAGCAGGTAGTAAATAAATGACCTTCCATTATGGCTTCTACCCTTAGTGGAAACACAAGACAATACAACTGGTTTTCCTATCAGCTACTTAGCAGTGTTATCACAATTATCAGATGCATTACCTGCACCGACACATCACTAGCAGGGAATCTCATTACTGTCACAAACCAGCCAAGAATCAGTCAAACATCTGTCACATCTAAGCTGGCCATCCCATCCATTTTATTGCATCAGGGATATGTAAGACTATTATGTAATGTGAGGGTTATTAGATGTTCTAGCACACTTCAAGTTGTCAGTGTAACGTGGATCTTATCAGTTGCTTTTTCTTTTTTTTAAACAGAAATATTATTCCTGCAATACTTGGAAGATGAATGCAGTTCCAATTTACCTGCCTTTCTTATAGCCAAAAGGCATAAAATATGCTCCACGATATTTGACACACTAATATAGTTTTATTGAGTTGTAACAATAATGAAATATCAATTTTAAATATCAGACAGTTAACTCCTTGTAACACTTTGGTAGTTATTAGACATATCTAACCTCATTATAAACCCAGACTATCTGAAATGACTAACTAGAGTTATAATGACAGAATGATCTATAATTAATTCTTCACAGCAAGAAAGGTCATTGGGAAAAAAAAGGTCATAAATACTCACTTTTGTTGAATGCTTGATGCAAAATGTTTTTCTGATCACTGCCATTCCCATTTTTAAAAACAAAAGAGGTGCGATGCACTTCAGCCTTGATATATCTGTATCATGGCTAAAGCACTTCTAGATGGATGCAAACTGCATTTCGTTGCCTGTACTTGTGACATGTGCAATGACAATAAAGTTTAATTCTATTCTATTCTATATCAACAAAATCACTCATTAGGATGTTTGTTTTAACCCTCTCAGGTTCAAATTAAACTTTTTGTTGCTAATGCACAAGTCCTGCAGTGGTACTTCTGAGTAAAAAAACCCTCATAAAATATGTATATCCAGTCACGCCCCCTCCTGTGACATCAAGCTCCAAAGCCCTATTGTAGCTATGTCATTTGTATTTCAGTTTTACTCCATGAGGAAATACATACAAATTAAAAGGAGTTGGACACTATATCCTGACTTTGCACGTTATTTCAAGTGGCGTTAGGCATACACACACAAGGAGAGCAGGATAAACGGCTTGTTCAAAACTTCGGGGGTGGGGGGGTGGTACATTGCAATATTGCAAAGTACACAGTTAAACTCTACTGATTATGTTCCAATGGCAGACAGATAGGAATGCATGTGTGTGTTTGTGTATTTGTGTGTTCACAGGGGGATTTTAAAGTTCAAGGAACATGAAATCAATATTCTTCTTGGCAGAGAACTTTCAATGCTGAGTTATTTGCCTGTTGGCTCATCGGTCACGAGGGTCAACTCTTTGAGCATCCATCATGGGCGTCTGTATCCAGCCGTGAGCCAAGCTGTGGCCAAGACAAGCTCCAGCCGATAGGTTTAGCCTAGGGAGATGGACGGGTGGGGGCAGAAGCTGAGGGATAGATGTTGTAGGTGAGGGGAGTAAACAAGTTCATCTGAAAGGAGGATTGCTTTTGCCTCAGTTGGAAAACCATCTTGAAAATTTCAAAGATTTAATTTCTATTATATTTAAAAAGGCAAGCTTAATTTTTTATCATTCTCCCTCCTTAGGCCTCTTCTCTGACCTCTAGTTTTCTGCTCCTTATAGTACACCTTTGGTTGTTGCCTAATAAAACTTGCTCAGACTAGCTTACAGTCACGCTCAGACTAGCTTACAGTCACACTCCAAACCATTCTATTAATTGGCTCATTCTTTAATAGACAATTGTTGTCTCTACCCAGCAAAACCTTGGATGTACATTGGAAAATGAATTGTGTTGTAATGCATTAATGGGAGAGAGGATGAGGATGTGGGGAGTGAAATTGTATCAACAGTGTACTAATTTACCAAATAAGTTTCATTATGTACAGCTAGCTGTGTCATTTTGAAGAAACAATCAGAACAGAGCAACCAAGGTACAGTTGCACAAGTGGGAGCATCTTATTGCCTGTTTGTAAACATGGCTAATTATGATAGTTTGCATCTCACTATGGTTTCTCCTTTTCATATGCAGAGAGTATTTTCTTTCAAATGATATGGCATTGTGTAACAATGTTAGAAGTGAGTGGGTTGAGTGTTAATAATGAAGAGATTTTGCACAGATTTCTCTAAGGGTATGTTTTTTTCTTTTCACTTGGTGATTAATGCCTGGTCTGTGAGGTCATTGTAGATAAGGTGCTGGTCACCTCAGCCAGTTCCCAATGAAGATAATACAGAAAAGGCTTTATCAAGGGCATGCAGGAGGGGAACCCAGAATACTGGAACAATTCTCAGTGCTTATGGGCATAACAAGATATTATCACCCATCATTTCCATGATTGGAAAAGGAAGACAAAGGACATGATATGTGTTTCATGAATTTCTTGACTGTAGACTTTGATGGCACCTACCTCCACAATGTTCTCAGTTTTGCTGCTGTTTTCAATTTCCAATGGGACTGTTTTCTGGATACAAAAAAAAAAAACACAAAGAAAACTATTTGATGTCCCTAGACGTAAGTATGGTTAAAAGAAGGCTTTTGGGTCATATGTACGGCTGGGTATTGATTTCTATTTCTATAACTGATTTGATTCACAAGGTCCCGATTTAATTTGATTCAATTTAATTTTACTCAAACAGTCAGAAATATAAAAATGATGATAATTTATCAGTACATATCCATATGTAAAAAAAACAAAAACAAAGTTGATACATTGACTTCATCAGAGGTGTAAGCATCTCAGCAGATGCCTTTGTGTCAAAGTAACTGAGGAAAAAACAGAAAAAATATCAATATGAATATTTCATACTGAGATGGAATTCATGACAATTTTGTATCAACTGTGAAACTTAGTTTTGATTTTCTTTTGCTGCTGTTCAGTGAATTTTGGTCAGAGAGTAAAGAAACCTGCAGCTTCAAAATCTGTGAGACCTGATGGCATCTCCACGTACAAGCCGTTGGGTGAACAGGGGGGAGCTGCACTTTGTGTTTAGATCTGTTTGTGGAATCCATTTACCTACTCTCATTTGCTGTTTTAGCTATTTGATGGTTGTTGAAATAGTTTTTTCATACTTAACCTGAGATTCTGGTGTTTCTGGCAAAATACATTTTGCAGACGAATCATGTTTCATCTCCTTAAGGCCTATTCTGAGCAGGAAAACTGTGTATGTTGTTATGTTGACTTAAGACAAGGTGCCTGACAACATTTAGTTAGTTAGCACACTAGCAACAACACCTATAAACATAACGAATAAAAAGAAGCTGGACTGCATGGTTGAAAACCAACCTAATATCATCTGTGGACCAGCATGTACATGTAAATACTGCACTGTCATTTTTCATGCCAAATTACTTACCTGAGATAGGAGATAAGGAACTAAGGAGGGAATGTACAAGCGAAGGTAACTTTTATCCTAGACAGGGCTCCAAACACATGAAAGTCCCAGAATGGTTTCTTGTTGTTTAAGTGTGTCTGATGAAAAGAACTGTCTGGAAAGAGCACATTTTTGATTTCTTGTACCTGGTCAATAGATAAAAGTAAACGCAAACTTTGCAAAGAACAGGGCTCAGCACACCTGATGAGCACTCAGTCATTTGGCTGACTGGGTGTAGGACGGGTTTTAACTCCTGTCCAGACCACAAAAGCAGGGGTTCCCAATCCCAGTCCATGAGGGCCGGTGTCCCTGCAGATTTTAGATCTCACCCTGGGTCAACACACCTGAATCACATGATTAGTTCATTACCAGGCCTCTGGAGAACTTCAAGACATGTTGAGAAGGTAATTTATCCATTTAAATCAGCTGTGATGGATCAAGGACGCATCTAAAACCTGCAGGGACACCGGCCCTCGTGGACTGGGATTGGGGACTCCTGACAAAAGGATTCTGGGCTCCTTTTCTACGGGAGCCTCCATTCTGCCAACCACAGCAAGCAACTCCTGATTTCCGACATATTATTCTGTTGGAGAGAAATGACAAGAAAAAAAAAAAAAGGTATGGATTATGTTGTCAATAATTTGTCAAAGTGTTGCCCCTATCCTAGAATCTGAAACGTCTACCTCCACAATGAATGGCAATGTTCTCATCCACGGTGTATACTGAAGAAAATCTTTCAGTTAAAGTAGTGAAATGTTGTTATGCTGCTTGATTCCAAGATAAAGGGACTTTTACTGGGGTTAGCCTGATAGGAAGGGATGCAAGCTTACTGAAATTGAAATTGTCTATGAATATTTGGTAAAATTTTCCAAAACTCAGAGATCTCTATACTTGCTTTTGACTGGTTGGCTGGGAAAATTCCATGATTTCTTTTACCTTGCAAGGATCTCCACTGACTTGCACCTATTTTTTTTAGTTATGTATTTATTTATATTTACAAATAATTTGTTTTCAAGTAATCTCTGCTAGACCAGGTGTACATGGTGATGTGCTTATCCAGGTTATTAGACAGTATGAGAATGTCAACCAGTATAGTTAGTCCAAATGGCATTACCAAATATTCAAGTGTCCTTTGGTAGTGTTGAATGCCATCTTCCACTTGTATCCCACACATAACGAAGGTCCAAGTTGGAAAACACTGTAGCTGTCTGTTAAACGACAAAAGCAGAGTTAATGAGAGACAAATGATGTTTTTTTGACAGAGATGTTACTATGATGTTAGATGTTAATATCAAAGAGTCCCCAAAAATGGTACCTTTTTTCCTCTACGTAGAAGAAGTCTGCACTGACCTGTGAAGCTGAAGCCTGGATGATTCCTGTAGCTGGTGAGTCAGAAAAATATTTTTCCATTGTTTTGCATTGTGGCCATGCCACATTATACAGACAACCGGTAAGGAGTATAGTATTGAAAATTAACTCTATTACACAGTCATATGGTATGTGAGATGGAGCCATTAATGCGGAGTTTGACAAGTAACTAGAACTAACACTTCTCCACTTAGAGCTACAGCATGTGACAGGAATTTCAGGCTCTTTATAGGAATAGTTATAGACTGATGGGCTTTACTTTTTGGGCTAACAGGGCAGTGAGCAACAATTGGTTTCCCACAGTATAGGCACTCACCAGCTTCCCTTCTTTGCTGTTACTCTGCTTCAGCTAATATAGGTGATGGACTACATAAGTTCCAGACTATCCAGAAAAGTACTACCGTTTACCTTCCAATGAAGCTACTTAATGTCTCCTTTGCTCTGGAAGAGAAAATGGAAGGCTCTGCCATGAAGCATACTGGGACCTGAAGTTCCATCTTGCTCATCTCTCCTGAAGACAATTGACAATCTTCATAGAAGGAGACACTTGTCAGTCAAATGTGTTCATATTGTCACCAGAGGCGAGTTCATCCTTTAGCTTATCATTTAGATTTTGTAAAAAACATACCTCACAGGGTGCCATCCACCCACCTGGGTTCTGTGGCCACAAAATAAAAATCTGTGGAATAATCTGCAACACTCGAGCACACTCGAGTGTAAGTTATGCAAGTTATCAACCCTCAACAATTTCCCAACTCCCAACTAGAGTAGGCTTCCAGATGTGGCGCAGTGTGTGTCTCCTTTGGTGATGCAAGTTTACCCACAAGGATGGGTGGAGATGCAGACTCCTGGACTCGGAGTGAGGTAGAAATTGAATTTGACTGTAAGGTAGTCGCTTTGTTGCTAAGTTTGCAGCACACCACCAAGATCTTTCAATTGCTCATAACTACCCTCCTGCTGCTTCTGTTATTATTCAGGGAGTGGAGCTACTAAATAAGGCTTCTCAAAGTCAAGCAACATTGTTAGGCAAGTGCCACTAAGTTCTCCAAGCCCATGGTGCCCATATTGCTACAATTTGTGACCAAAGAACTCAAAATAAATGCTCTGAAAGAGTTAAAAACTTTAATGAAGACATTATTTTATTAAACCAGAATAATGCAAAGAAAATGGACAGTTTGCACAAAAAGTAAGGAAACTTATATTACAATATGTACATTACCACTGAGGTTTAATGCCTATGAGGAAAGAATGGTGCTAGAGCCAGCATAAATATTAATGCAAACATCCATCTCTGTGTGGAGTTTGCATGTTCTCCCCGTGTTTGCGTGGGTTCTCTCCGGGTACTCCGGCTTCCTCCCACCGTCCAAAGACATGCAGCTTGTGGGGATAGGTTAAATGGATAATCCAAATTGCCACTAGGTGTGAATGTGCGAGTGAATGTGAGTGTGAATGGTTGTCTGTCCCTGTGTGTTAGCCCTGCGACAGACTGGCGACCTGTCCAGGGTGTACCCCGCCTTTCGCCCTATGACAGCTGGGATAGGCTCCAGCGCCCCCCGCGACCCTGAAAAGGATAAGCGGAAGCGAATGGATGGATGGATGGACATCCTGTCTAAGATGCTGTCCATATATATAGATTTATGTAAAAAAAAGAAAGGAGGAAAAATTCCCTCCTTTGCCCACCGGTATACACTGTTTCTTCTTTTGTTATACAACCTACTGTATTTTACACAACTTCCGACACTGCCCTCCTGCTAGTATGCTGAAATGGCACCTCAAGGCCATTGAGGCATAAATGCATGCAGAGAGCAGCAGTAGCATGACATGACAACTGTCTGTATGCTGTTAACCTGAACAGACTTACAAAACGCCAACATAAGCTCTGTCCTGTGGCTAGGTCTAGTTGTCTAGATGACTATTGACACTGGTCAGCACCAGATATATTAGTTGTTTCATCTCATTATTTTACATTTTAACTGATGCCCAATGCTGGACAGTTTCTGTGTCCTAAATGTTATGCAGCCATCTGCCACCAGGTGGAACATCGTTGTTAGGAAACACCATTAATCTAGGCAAGGGCATAGATTTGGTTTTGGCATTGGTGGGGACGGATGATTCAACCACTGAACTCTGCCCTGTTTCTTTTTTTTTTCCTTTTTGTTTTTGCTTCTTAATAAAAAGAGGAGAAATATACTTTCCTACATATGCTATTCTATGTGCTTTTAAACCATTCAAAATCACGATTCATAGTTTTATATGTGAATTATATAATGTTAAATTACTATTAAACAAATGACTGACTAAGTATTTTAGGCTTTAGTTTACTTCAGCCATAATTCATATAAATCAGGTATCATACAAAAATAAAAATAGCTTCAAATACAGTCATGACAATAAAAGAATATGACTTTACTTCAGTTATACTACACCAACATCTTTTGTATTTTGGCACTAAGGGAACACTGAATGACCTGGTTTTTGTCCATAAAACTACTCATCTAAGATTACCACAAAGTAAAAGATCTCTCAGCAAAATTATGCAACAGTTTAGGCACTATTGCCCTGATCAAATCAGTGAGCTGAGATTTTCTATTCTAAACTTGAACTACTGTTACAGCAACAGACATGGACTACTGGTGTCCCACACAACAACTCAATGTCCACTATGTGAAGGAGCCAAACACATGCCTCATCAGTCAGTCACCTGTGACCTCGCCTCTTCACCTCTGTCCGAGCTACTGTGGAGGTAAGCATCAACGACACAGCTCTCAGTTCTCACTCCTTCTTTATTCGTCTCCAACATCAACTGCGCATATCGCGCCACAAAACACAGGAACACACTTCCTATACACTGGGTGTGAGTGGAGCCCTCTAGTGGTCCACCACACATGCCCCCCCCCGAACACCCAGCAGAACTAGTCCAGGACCCGGGGCTTAAGCAAGCGGCCGGAGCGGCTGAACTGGGGGGGTGGGGAACTGACAGAGGGCAACCCAGCCCGGGAGCGAGGCTGGCACTGGCGGTCAGAAAAAGCTGAAGACGACTCGGACTCCGTTGATTTTGGGTCGCTCCTGGGGGAAAAAACAGAATCCATCAGCCCGGTGGCAGGTGGGCGGCCGCGGCGAGGGGCCTGGGCCGGGACCACCTGATCCTCCTGCATAACATGTGCAGGCTTAAGTCTGTCAACAGAGACAACTTCCTGCCGACCGCCAAAGTCCAAAACGAAATGTTTGTTGCCTGGTTTAAGAACCCTGTATGGCCCGTCATATGGTGGACGCAGCGGAGTCCTATGGGCATCGTGCCTGACGAAAACGAAACGAGCAGAGTCCAATGAACTCGGAACAAAGGTGTCAGGCAGGCAGTGGTGCACAGGACCAGGAACAGTAAATGAGTTTCTTGGGGGGCGAAAAGGCAACAAAGAGGTATCGAAACATGGGGGAGGGCTCTCAGGTAAGAATTCCCCGGGGACCCGGAGAGGCTGGCCGAGGACCAGTTCAGCCGGGGAAACCCCGAGGTCTTCTTTAACCGCGCTACGCAAACCCAGCAAAACCCACGGAAGACGGTCGACCCAGTCGCCACTTGTCAAGGAAGCACGGAGCGCGGCCTTAAGTGACCGGTGAAACCGTTCGCACATCCCATTAGCTTGCGGGTGGTATGCTGTGGTGCGGTGGACCTTGACTCCCAGGCCGTCAGCCATAGCAGACCAAAGCTCGGAAACAAACTGGGGGCCCCTGTCCGAGGTAATGTCAGCAGGGGGGCCGAAACGTGAAACCCACGTTGACAAAAATGCCCTGGCCACCGTCGCCGCTGTCGTGGACGCCAGGGGTACCGCCTCCGGCCACCTGGTTGTGCGGTCCACCACAGTCAAAAGGTGCGTGAAACCCTGTGACTGCGGCAAGGGACCAACCAGGTCCACATGAACGTGGTCGAAACGCCTACCCGGGACAGGTTCGAGGGGTGCCTGTGTGTGCCGGTGGATTTTCGAGCGTTGGCATGGGATACAAACTGCCGCCCATTCTTTCACCGTCTTGCGAAGGCCCGGCCAAACAAACCTGGCGCTGACCAGCTTGACCGAGGCCCGGACGCCGGGATGAGAGAGGGCATGCACCGAGTCAAAAACACGACGACGCCACGAAAGGGGAACCACCGGGCGGGGGCGGCCGGTGGAAACGTCGCAAAGAAGGTGCGGACCGCCGTCCCACACCGGGGTGTCCTCCAGCATGAGGCCCGTTTTTGTTGACTGAAGGGCAAGGACGTCCGGGTCAGCACGTTGCTCGGCGGCCATGGCAGCGTAGTCGATGCCGACATACACCGGAGAAACCAACACACGTGAGAGACAGTCAGCGACGTGATTGGACTTACCAGCCACATGCTGAATGTCTGTGGTAAACTCAGAAATGGCCGCCAACTGGCGCTGCTGGCGTGCGCTCCATGGGTCAGAGACCTTGGACATCGCAAACGTCAAAGGTTTGTGGTCAACGTACGCAGTAAAGTTGCGACCCTCAAGGAAAAAACGAAAATGCCGTGTCGCGAGGTGCAGGGCCAGCAACTCCCTGTCAAAAACACTGTACTTGTGTTCAGCATCCCGGAGCGTACGACTGAAAAAGGCGAGCGGTTGCCAGAGACCTGAAACCCGCTGTTCCAACACTCCGCCCACTGCCACGTCCGAGGCGTCGGTGGTCAACGCGATCTCCGCCGACGGAAGCGGGTGGGCCAGCAGGGCGGCGTCAGCCAGCGCAGACTTGGCTGCGGAAAACGCACGGACGCGTTCAGGCAGCCAGTCAACCGGATCTTTGGCTGTTTTACCTTTTAAGGCAGCATAGAGTGGCTGTAGCAGGTGGGCAGCTCTGGGGAGAAAGCGGTTGTAAAAATTTATCATCCCCAAGAACTCCTGCAACGCTTTAACCGACGTGGGACGCGGGAAAGCCGAAACGGCCTGGACTCTGTCGGGCAACGGAACCACACCTTCAGCGGAAATGCGGTGCCCGAGGAAATCCAGAACAGGCAACCCAAACTGGCACTTGGAAGGGTTGATGATCAGGCCGTGCGCTTCCAAACGCTGGAAAACCTGGCGCAGATGGGACTCGTGCTGGCTCGCTGAGCAGCTGGCCACCAATATATCGTCCAGATAAACAAAAACGAACGGCAGCCCACGCAAAACGGAGTCCATCAGCCGCTGAAAGGTCTGGGCGGCACCTTTCAGGCCAAACGGCATGCGCAAAAACTCGAACAAGCCGAAGGGGGTAATGACAGCACTTTTAGGAACGTCTTCGGGGCGCACGGGAACCTGGTGATACCCCCGCACCAAGTCAATTTTAGAAAAAATCGACGTTCCGGCGAGATTGGCAGAAAAATCCTGAATGTGGGGGATGGGGTAACGGTCATTCTCCGTGGCATTATTTAAACGGCGGAAATCTCCGCATGGCCGCCACCGACCGTCCGATTTGGGCACCATGTGAAGCGGAGAGGCCCATGCACTGTTCGAACGCTGTACAATGCCAAGGCGCTCCATGGCTGCAAACTCTTCCCGAGCGATGGACAGTTTCGCGGGGTCGAGGCGGCGCGCGCGCGCGAACACCGGGGGCCCGACCGTGGGAATATAATGCTCAACCCCATGCTTCGTTACCGTGCTAGAGAAATTAGGGACAGACAGCGATGGAAACTCTAAAAGCAAACGCTGAAAAGCATCCCCGGAGGTCACTACATTAGCCCGAATCAGGGGCTCGGCGGCCCGAGTAAAACAGGGTAGCGAAGAAAACGAGAGAGCATCGATTAAACGTCTGTTAGCGACATCGACAAGTAGTCCATGAGCACACAGGAAATCAGCACCCAAAATAGGTACAGAGCTAGCAGCAACAACAAAGTTCCACTGGAAATCCCGGCCATGAAAACAAACAGTCACCAACCTTTCCCCAAACGTTTTGATGGGAGAGCCGTTAGCTGCAATGAGCTGCGGCCCACAGTTCGCTGCTAGTCCGTCGGCAGCGGTAGGGGGAAGGAGGCTCTTCTGGGAGCCGGAGTCCACGAGAAAACGTCTCCCGGAGCGCGAGTCCTCTATGAAGAGCAGCCTTTCTGTATTGCCAGCGGTCGCGGCTGCTACGGCGCGCTGGCGGGTCCGTTTCCCTGGGCCGTGAAAGCGCAAGGCGGCAGGCAGCGACGCGCTCTGTCGCCAAAACGCTGATGGTAGAAACAGATGCTCTTTCCGCGGTGCCGGCGTGTAGCAATCCCTGCCGTCAGCAAGGGGGCGGATGCTCCGGGGGAGGCAGGTGGAGGCGTGGAAGGTGCCGCCGGCGTGTCCGTAGCCAGGGCGTGAACGTCGAAAGTGCGGCTAGCCAGGAGAATACGATCCGCTTCTTCAGCCAGGGAGCGATAATCCTTCGCAGGCAGAAGCGGAGAGTTCGCGAGGACAGCTCTCACGGCGGCCGGTAGTTGGCGAAGGAAGAGGTGCACGAAGAGGAAACCACCGTCATCCGGCCCGAGCAACGATAGCATGTTCTCCATGAGCTCGAGCGCGGTACCGCCACCCAAGCCTGACAGGTTGAGGAGCTTTTCGGCTCGTTCGGCGTCGGAGAGGGCATAGCGCCGAAGAAGCAGCTCTTTGAGGGCGGCGTATTTCCCTTGGGCGGGTGGGTCCCGGAGGAGCGCCATCGCGCGACGGGTGGCCAGCGGGTCGAGCGAGGCCACCACATGGTGATACTTCGTGTCGTCAGCCGAGATGCCGCGAAGGGCGAACTGAGCCTCCACGTGTACGAACCATGACAGGGGGGTCATGGAGCCAAAAGTCCGGCAGTTTCAGCGCCACAGCAAACGTAGCTGCAACAGGAGGCGGAGGTCCGGCGGCCGCTGATGCATCCATAGCGGAGTGTGCGTTATCTACGGCCCGTTGCATGCTCGAGTCAGGGGTCACCAATGTGGAGGTAAGCATCAACGACACAGCTCTCAGTTCTCACTCCTTCTTTATTCGTCTCCAACATCAACTGCGCATATCGCGCCACAAAACACAGGAACACACTTCCTATACACTGGGTGTGAGTGGAGCCCTCTAGTGGTCCACCACACTACAACATATCAGAGCTGCCTCTGTCACCTGATGAATAATAGTGAGACATTCCAAATACATGCAGTCACACATGTGCCTCAAATACAGTCATCAACCAACAAGTTATCATCCAATTCCACCTGTGATCTTGTATCACCATTGCTCTCTGAGCTTTGTGTTGGTTCTTCTGTCACCTGACAAATACAACATACATGACAATAAGAATAAAATGGGTAGCTGCTTCAGTGTTTCTGTCAGTTTGTGCAGGTCTTGACTCATCAGTAATGTTTGTAGGCTGAGTGCATTTTTAAAACAATTTGTGCAAACTGCACTACAAGGTGGATATTTGCAAAATCATGACTACCTCATGACATTTTGTCTCAAAAATTAACCCTATGAATATGTCAGTACCATTAGGATGAAATTATTGTGTCACCAACATTTAACATTAGACATATAATTTTAACAGCCTCTGTAAACTAATATCCTGGCTTGCTCAAAGCTGCCATTTTCTCTGACAGTTTCAATCAAAATTAGAAATGCTACTCTGAGACTGAGAGAACTAATAGTGCTGCCTGTTGTGCAGTTAGTTTATAAAACACGTTATTCGTGGTTACATACAATTTTAGACTGATGTGGGCCAAAGCCTAGCATAGCCTGTAACGTTATTGTGACGGACACATTTTATGAGTTAATTTGGCTTTAAGTGACTTGCAGGTTTCTTTGAAAAACACTTTCTTATATCCAGGTTCTTCCTCTTTGCTGCCATCCTCCTCTCCTCCTCGCAGCGCAGGCTTGCCGCTGCTAAAACTAAACAGAGCTCCCTGAAAGGCACAGCCAATCACATTGGACATATTTGTCACATGAGGTAGGACTCCAGTAGAGGACGTAATTTAACTCTTTCTGCACCGCTGGGTGAATGAGATGTTGACAGATTGGTTTTTTTGGGGGGTTTTTTTTGTCTTTCTATCAGGTTTGATTTTCTTTACTCGAACAGATCAAATTATTGGTGGGGACAATTCAATAATCGCTGAATATTGGTGGGGACATGTCCCTTCTGTCCATGCCAAATCTACGCCCTTGAATCTAGGTCTGATATTTCGGTTATTACTGTTATTGTTAAGTCTTTCAAAAGTGAAGGAATGAGATGGCAAATACAAGCAGTGGAATTGACCTTTTTCCAAAGGGTGGATGGGCTCTCCCTTAGCATACGGCCAAGAGTTCAGGCATTCAGGAGGTTTTCAGAGTAGAGTTGCTACTCCTCCACATTTAAAGCAGCCAGTTGAAAATGGCTCATCATTTCATCATTTAGTGTTTTATTATTTTTAGCTTTTATACAAGCGAGATGTGTCTGCTACTGGAACTGTATGTGGCATTTATCTGGGCTCTAATCTGAGGTATATATATTTTTTTTTTCTTTGCTACATATTTCCATATGTCTTTCTTCATATATTTGATGTCTTCAGTATGTATCTACAATGTAGAAAGTAGTAAGAATATAGAAAAACCATTGAATGAGAAGGTGTGTCCAAATTTTTGACTGGTAGTGTAAATAAGACTGAATTAAAGGGAATTTTGGGCAGCATGGTGGCACGGTGGTTAGCACTGTTCCCTCACAGCAAGAAGGTCCTGGGTTACATGAATCTATGTTTTCATGGCTTCCTTCCACAGTCCAAAAATATGCAGTTAATGTGGTTAGGTTTATTGGTCATTGCCAATAATTGTGAATGATTGTCTGTCTCTGTGTTGGGCCTAGTGTTGGGAAACTATCGAGCCAACCGAGTGATATAGTCAGTTGTGCATTGACAAATGGCAACAACCTAGAAAATTAAGCAAAAAACATATGTTTACCATCTTAATTCAAACTTTTAATCAAATAAAATTACAACACACTTAATTTTGTATAAAACTTGATAAAATTGGCAGCTTCCTGTCCTCAATGTATCAAGATACTTTTTTTTTTTATAGTGACCACAGAGAGGATAGTTTGCTGTGCTACTGCCTAAAATATTCACTGAAACACATTTATGTATTAATAAATGACTGAAATGATTACATGCACCTTTTTTACAATGTAAGAGTTGACAAAATGTGCAATAATCACTTCTGTTAGGAAATTACTGAGCCCTTACACTGCCATTGTGCAGCCTCAACAGTATGAAAACCTCTATTCACTCTGACATGAATAGAGGTTTTCATATAGAAAACCTATAGTTTTCACAAATAGACATGTATTAACCTTCTAGGACCTGGCATCCACATATGTGGACATCACATTTTGGGTTATTTAGACCAAAATACTCTATTTTGCTCTACAACTGCCTGATATCCACCACAGGACATTATACTGCTACTGTTCTATCGAAATTTTAACCGAATATCCTCATATGTGGTTCTCATTTTTCTTAGAAACAAAAACTAGGTAAACAAAAAAATCTGGTAATTCTTTGTTTTTACATTCATTGGGTAACAATATGCCCAAATATCAAAGAGAAGAGAGAAATTAAAAATGCATGCCGTGGAAGAGTTCGGGTCTTAGGAGGTTAAAGTAACACCAAATAAAACAAATTTAATAACCTTTCCGAACTGAGGGGCAGAGGGACTCCTGCATCATTCCCGAATGGCAGCTCAGAGTGGAGATTATTTCAAGCCCACCGCACATCAAGTTACAATAGTGAAGGAACATCCCAGTGTCTCCAAAGTTCTTGGGTGGCTTGCAATGTTTCAGTAAACAGTGTGTTTGCTTAATTGTTAGCAACCACAATGCACAGGGAATGCCTTCAAGTACCTCAAAACTAGACCCAGTACACCCTTCCTGTTGTCACATTACTGTTTCACTCCACACCCAGTTATATTTATTATACTGTGATTGCTTGGAGAGTGCTAAACCCAAGTGTCTACAGACACTTCTGAGGGGAGGAGTGAGTCTGAAAATGTGGACACATAAGCTGCCTCTAGAGCTTCTGTCCCCAAGGCTCTGGATTCTGGCCTGATGTGGGTTCCAGTGGTGTTTAGGCCATCTGAAATAATAAGTCAACGGATGATTTTATTCTTCCCAGCATTTTAACATGCTTTCAAAACTCCCCTGTGGTTCATGTGTGGTCACAATGTTACACAATTTAACCTACAGTGGTAAAGTTAAAATAGAAATTAAAAAAACAGAGTGTAACCACTCAAGCTTGACAAATGCCGAATGAAATATGAAGAGAAAAATACATATTTTTTCAGGTTTTATACCAAAAACTCCCCCAACAAATTACAGAAGATAACTCCCTCTTGGTTAATTATAATGAACATGGTATATAATTCAATTCAATTCAATTTTATTTATATAGCCGCCAAATCACAACAAAAGTCGCCTCAAGGCGCTTCATAGATTCTGTATAAGTGCAGAGAGAATTACGTTAAAACCTGGGGGTTGGAAATCTGATCCCAGTTTGAAGCAGCATATAGAAGCACAAATATAAAAAATTTTTTGAACATTTCCATGGAGGCTCATCTGACTGCTGCATAGCATTACATTCTTTGCACTACTAAACATAGCAGCACACCCACTCAAAATGTCATCTTCAACACGGAGTGGGGGGTGAGAATGGGAAGGGCTTCCTACACCCCGGTTTCATACACCCTCTCTAGGGCAGAGGTTAACTGGTGGTTCAAGGCCTGTATGGGTGTGTCCCATGTTGGCTGCTGGCTTGGGGGCAGCATCTGCTCGCCTGCAGGCTGGCTCTGGAGCTGTCAGTTGCCCATTGCCTCTGATTCTCTGGAGTGTTCCTCCTTTTCTGCTGGGATGGACACACAGTTCTCAACAGGATGTCTGGCCACAGGTCGCTGCGGACATCCTTTCAGAGTCACTCTTAGACTCATTTTAGATGTTATTTTAAAATGCTTATACATGTATAGGCTCTTTAGTCCCATGTTTCCAGAGGGCGGGGAGTACACTTTCCGTACAGAAACAGTTATGTGTGAAGGAATGCAGAGTGATCAGTGGACATCTCCAAGATGGTGCGGGCTCCTGAGCTAAAACAGAAGTGAGCAGCTGCACTGTGGAATTCGAGCAGAAATGTCCCCAGCTTCTCACATGCAGTTTGCAAAATGTGCACATCGATAGCCCAGTTCATGCATACACACCTGCACAAATTTTCCATCGCAAATTCTCTCCGTCCTGCTACCGATCACAAACATAGCCACTTTCTCTTACACAGCTCTTCACAATAATTCAGGATGCCAACCTCGCTATAATTAAAACGAACCACATACAATGCAAATTTTCTTTTAAATGTATTAAACACATTCTATTGATATTTGTAAATAAAAAATATTACATTTATTAATCATGTAAATTCCCTGCACCTGTCACAGACATCCACATGATGTCCTAAAAACTTTCCCAGTCCAAAGTTCAAATGTTGAACAGCATATTGATGTCCAGGTTGGGTCATGGTTGGACATCCAAATTGTGGAGCTAGTTTAGAGATCATATACAGAGTTGGGAAGGTTACTCAAATGTATTCCACTACAGATTACAGAATACATGCCCCAAAATGTATTCTGTTAGGTTACTCAATGAGAGTAACGTATTCCGAATACTTTGGATTACTTAATATATTATCATGCTTTTTACATGAATGGACTATTGCTGTGCCATTTATTACTATTACTGAAGGCTACTCACCATACCAATACCAACTAGATTTTTAAATCTTAATAAATCAGTAACAGTAGGGTGGACATTAGGTAAGGCTGCACTTTTTACAGCGATCTCGTATAGAAAACTATTCCGTGCGTATATAAAAGTCTAAGGCTCCAAAACATAGTAAAGGGACATCTGGCTAATACGTCGGGTTCCGTGTCGGGCTAATAACCAAAAACTAGCTTTACTTTGTTGTCTGGGTAAACTTTGCTAGCGAGAGACAGAGAGAGCCGTTGAAAGGCTGCTCCAACGAAACGTATTGTTTAGGACAGGGGTCCCCAAACTTTTTCCAGTGAGGGCCACATAACTTTTTCCTTCTCTGATGTGGGGCCAGGGTCAGTTTGTAACAGAAAAAGTGTGACGATCACAGGTTTGCCAAAATGTAAACATTTATTGTTTTCCAGAAAGCCACACACACAGTAACCAAATATTAATAACCCTTTCCGAGATCAAATAACCCTCTCTGGGTTCTTAACAGATAAAATTAACTTAGGAAATACTTAATAACACTATTTATGACATCAATAAATAATCAAATAACTCTCTCTGGGTTCATCTGTCAATCTTGATCTCATCGGTTTTCATGAGTTTCATGCGTGAAAAAGTTTGCTCGCAGATATACGTGCTGCCAAAAAGTGTGGACATCTTCATTGCGTGTTTTTTTTTATGTTAGGGTACGTGTCATTTGGGAGGGCGGCATAGAAGTCAGCGAGACTGTTGGGCTTGAATGCGTCTTTCAGAACACAGTTCTGTAACTCGGCCAGCTCAAACTGATAAAAAGGCTGGGCTTCATCGATGTCGGCAACAAAGGGGTTTTGGAAAAGACGGATTTCTTTTGCATAAACATGCAGTTGACGGAATCGCACACTGAACTCCGCCTTCAGCATTTCCAGTGCTTCCACACACTTTTCAGCTGGGAACAGGACCGCTGGGTTCTCTGCAGAAAGGTTTTGGGTAGGAGATGGGTGAAGTTGTGCTTTTTCACTTGTTCCAAAAGCAGCGCTAGTTTCAACTCAAATGCTTTTATATGGGAATACATGTTGCAAATGAGTTTCCCCTGGCCTTGTAGCTGCAAGTTAAGGCTGTTCAGCATTTCCGTCACGTCTGTTAAAAATGCGAGGTGCCACTTCCATTCTGGGTCGATCAGCTCTTGGACCGTTTTGCCTTTTGAATGAAGAAATGCGTTAATTTCGGGTAACAGCTCGTAAAAATGCCTCAAACCTCTGCCGCGGCTCAACCATCGGACCTCTGTGTAGCACAGCACATCTCCGTACACAGATTCCAGTTCGGACAGGAATTGTTGGAACTGCCTGTGTTTCAGTCCATTTGCTCTGATGAAGTTTATGCATGATACCACAGCCTTCATGACAGAATCCCACTTCAACACTTTGCAGCAAAGCGCTTGCTGGTGAATTATGCAGTGGACTTGTAGAGGGGCGGTGAGACCCCGTTCTTCCATCTCGTGGTTCATGCGTCCTATTAGGCCCTGAGATGCGCCCACCATACAAGGAGCCCCGTCAGTCGTGATGCTAGCAAGCTTTGCTCAGTCCAGATCCAACTCTTCCATTGTTTGACATACTTTGTCGAAAATATCCTCCCCCGTCGTAGTGCCTTTCAGACTTTGGAGGGCTGCCAGCTCCTCGCACATCTCAAAGTTTACGCTAACTCCACGAATAAAAATAAGAAGCTGCGCTGTGTCCTGCACGTCCATGCTCTCATCCAGTGCTAATGAAAAAAAGTCGAATTCTTTCGTCTTTTGTTGCAGCTGGGCATATACATTACGCCCTATTTCTTCCACGCGTCTGGTGATTGTGCTCGCCGATATACTCACAGCATTAAAGACATCTTTCTTATTGGGACACACCTCCTCCACGACACCTCCTCGTGCTCACAGACACATAACGGATATGGCATTCCATTCTCCCTGCAGCACAGACTACACTGCTCATGAGGCTACATTCTTTAGGGCTATGCCTGTAACACTCTGCCTATTGCCTTCATATTAACTAATTTTTTTGAATAATAATTTTTAAAAAATATTTCTTTTTGTCATTATGCAAGTAGGGGTGACATGGACCGCAAGATTGAGACACAAGCATTAGAGCGTCTTAATGTGTGTTTTGTTTAGGTTTCCACCGGCGTGGAATTACCAAAAATAGACAGGGCATAGCCTAACATATGAAACAGAAAAAGACCGCCGTGCAATCCATTTATTTCGACAAAGTAACTGTATTCTGAATAACACCTTTTCAAACAGTAACTGTAACGGAATACAGTTACTCATAATTTGTATTTTAAATACGTAACGCTGGTACATGTATTCCGTTACTCCACAACACTGATCATATAGATATCCAGAATTGGTTACTGAGCAAAGGACCTGATATAGAGATTATCTGCACATCTATTCAACGTCCAATGTTTAGTGGGTTAATACTAAAACACATAACAAACTTTTTATTTATTTCCTTTTTTGTGGCATTTTTAGCCTTTATCTGACAGTGTGATGCAGACAGTAGACAAGAAAGCAGGAACAGGAAGGGGAGTCGATCACATGCAGGAAAAGTAGAAAAACTTGACTAATAGTTGAAATAATATTTGAAATAATTACAACATTTTGAAAATATAAAGACTGAAGCTTTAAGGCATTTTGATCTACTCTTTCAACAGAAAGATACCATTATGCATTTAACCTACCTTTTTTTGGTTACCCATCACTAGTTTGTCTGTCCATATCTGGAAGTCCCACAGGATCTTAGCTCGGTCATTCTCAACCACCCTATGGAATGTGTCCCATTTTGACCTCGGGACTTCAAGGCTTTACTTAACACAGATGTTCTTGTATATTATTGCCAGCAACTTAGTTATGACGTTCCATGTTAGCTCTGCGTACCAGCATCTTGTACCCTGCGGTTACGTGCTGGATTGTCTCAGGCACATCTTTGCACAGTCTGCACCTGGGGCAAGGCTGGACTGGGACAAAAAATCGGCCCGGGCATTTTGACTAGAGACCGGCCCACCAGGATAAGATTGAAAATGTGACGTCATTCAGGGGTAAAACCGCAAACGATTCTGGGAACTTGTGGCAAGAGGTACTAGCGCACGCAGGCTTTCAATTGAACTCGGTTACACAGCGATAAAAAGAAACACAGAAAATGGCAACAAGCTGTTGTATTATTAACTGCAATAGCCGGTCGCATGACAGCCACGGGAAGCCGACGGGTAAAGAGATAGTTAGTTTTTTTTTTTTTTTTTTATCGGATTACGTCGTTGAAGAGAAATTTTTTAAGCCATGTTTCCGAAGTAAGAGCCGACGGATGGTCTGGATATACCAAATATAACGTCTCAGAACACTCCAGCTCACATGTTAGTCTGCTCCAAGCATTCCCACAAAGGTCAGAGTTTTGTAGTAGTTAATACGTCATTTTTCTTAACATAATTGGTGATATAGGTTACAAGCAAGTCTGGCGCTGAACAGAAATTGTCGCGCTATGCTCCTTTGTTTATTGTGCATAAATAGTGAATTGTCCTGACACAATATTGTGTTTCGCTTCTGTTATTACCATGGTACATTGACAAAAACATATACTTTTATTCACAGGATAAAACAGTTGTTTTGTATCACTAATTGTCCAGTGCGATTACAACATACAATATTATTGTCACTGCTACATTTCTGTAATGCTACCAGAAATTATTTCCACTACTAATTAATTACCGTTGAGCTCAAAGGTTATATTAATAAACGGTTAACGAATGTGTATTTATGACGACGATTTGTGAGACTGGTAAACTTACCTTTGTTCTTACCGTGGTCTTTCGTTCTACACGGTGCATTTCAAGGTCCTGTACCCATCCGTCGGTAAACTGTACCTGGGCTTGTTGCAGTGACCTGAAGTTACTAAACTTCATGAGTGTATGCACTCACTCCAAGAACCGTATAATTATAAATATGAGCGTGGTGAAAGTTGGGCAGCACGCTAACGTCTTTTGTCCACTCTGTGTGCTCGTAAGGGTCTGACCCTTTCACTCCTTTGATTTTTCCTCGTATCTTTTCTTTGTCTTTTCGTCGAGTCTGTCTTTGTACGGACCGGCATTGTTCTCCTTTTGTTTTGTACATTCCTTTTTTGTGCGGCAAAGAAAAAAAGAAGGTGTTGGAACCGGAGAATGAACGTTTTGCGTTGCTGCAAATGCTTGCATTTGATGCGGTACTTGGATTGTTTTGCCACTAGTTCCCGGCATGCAATGCGCGAAAATCACGTGATTGCTAAACAAAGGGGAGGGTGCATCCGGCCTCCTCGGCTGTAATTGGTCCAGCCCAGAGTCGATCATGACCAATTGGCCAATCCAACACCTTTCATTATAGATACCCTTCCTAAAAAAATAATAATAATAAATCCATCGGCCCATAAAAACAAAAAATCGCCAGCAGCCCACCGGGCAAATGCCCGGTATGCCCGATGGCCAGTCCAGCTATGACCTGGGGTCTTGCCTGGTGTGATAGACCCCAAGTGCAGCCTCTATGGATCTTGTACTTAGAGCTTCTTCCAGTGCTGCCTTGTTAGGTGCATCTGTGCTGTCT
The DNA here is from genome assembly GCF_057381845.1 of Rhamphochromis longiceps. Classification (NCBI taxonomy): domain Eukaryota; kingdom Metazoa; phylum Chordata; class Actinopteri; order Cichliformes; family Cichlidae; genus Rhamphochromis; species Rhamphochromis longiceps. Next base: position 34,766,102 of record NC_140571.1, read on the forward strand.
TTCAGCCTAGCTTTGCCCAGCTACTGGTAGGATTTCTTGATATCAGCCACTTCTTCTAACTGCTGGTGTTACACACTGTGCAGGGACCTGTCCTTCCATGATGGTTGTTCTCCTCTTTCCTCTTCTTTCTGATGTACTTATGGATGTCCATTGTCTCATCCTGGACAGTGGTTCTGACACTCACTGATCTTTGGCCTCCTTCCTTCTGCTTAGTGTACATTTTCAGAGTAGTGGTAGTGGGTAGAGAGACATCACTTCAGAAACATCAAGAAGACTGAAGAAAGTTACATATTAAAATATACATTATCCTCTCTGGTTACCCAGTATGAATGAGTCTGAATTACTTTATGGTAAATAAAACACTATTGGCAAAAACAGTGTGAAAGAATTTAGTTTTAAGTCTTTAGTTCAACAAGTGATGCTCAAGTGATGACCGTTGACCTTTATCAGGTTTTATTTACTTCACACACACATCCCATCAAGGGTGAAGAGTAAATGTTGAGGTTTAAGAACTTGTATTAAGTGATGTGTAGGGCCACTGTTCTGTACCTGCAAACACAGGAAATTACAGCTTTGAGCTTTCTCAGAAATTTTAATCCTCATCTACGGACAAAGGCAACATCATGAATGCAATACAGAATTATCCAGTAATAAACACAATATTGTCAGTGGAAAAGGTTGTTGTCTTTGTGCTGTCTTGCAGGGTAGTAGGATTAATCGTAAGTTGCTGCACTGTGTGTCAGTTAATGTGAAACTGTCACAGGAAATTAACTAAAAAACAAAGCTCATCTCAGAACCAAGTCTGCTTTGTCTTACCTTTTGTCAGATGTGGGGAAAACATTATCACACTGTGCTGATTAGATCTGAATTGCTTCAGCCTATCTCATGAAATGCAACTATGATTATCAAAGACATCTTGTGACACCTTAACTGAAAGAAAATGAAGGTTAATTGAACATCATATGTCATATGGAAGGATTCAGTAGCTAGAGTTTGTGATTTACTATTTATTTATACATATACAAATGTGTATATATATTAGGGGTGCAACGATACACAAAATTCACGGTTCAGTTCGGTTCGATACTTTGGTGTCATGGTTCGATATTTTTTCGATACAAAAAAAAAAGTGCATGCTTTTTTAATTTGTCATTTATTAAAATTATAAATACTATATTTTAACTCAAACATACAGTTTTTAAATTTAATGTTGCTGAAACAACAAAGTAATAAAAAAAAAAAATCTATCTGATTGATACAGTTCTTACACACACACTGGACTTTCTGGACTTTGGTTTTGCACAACACTGGTCACTATATTCTTCATTTCCGGTTAATACTTGTACAGCTGCTGTTATTGTGTATATATTTATTTATATTTAGATTTCTTCATACATTCTTATATAGTTCTATATTGTGTATTGTGTATTTTGTTGTACAGTTATTGTCATGGTCCTGGGTCGGTGACCCAGTGTTTTTGGTTATGTACTTTTACTTTTGATAGTTTTGTATTTTCTAGCATTTAGTGGTGTTCCCTCTGGTTGATGTCTTCCCTGCTTGTGCATTTCCTTAGTGTAGTAAGTCTCTGTGTTTAGTCCGCGTCTGAGTCTGTGTCATTACGTGTATGTGTTTCCTGTTTTACTTTGAAGGGCTCTGTCTTATGTCAGTGTGTTCTGTTTACGTTTCCCTTGCCTTGTCAGTTATCATGTATTCCAGGTGTGTTCCCCTCCTGTTTCCCATCCCCTGATTCCTGGCATGTGTATTTATAGTGTGTGTTACCGTGTCCTCGTTGCTGGTTCGTCTGTGTTGTTTCCCCTCGGTCTCCCTGCATGTATTTCCCCGGACCTCCCTGCACCGTCATTCCTGGTTTGTGTGTTAGTTTACCCAGTTTAGGTTTCAGTTTCATGTTCCTAGCGCCTTTGTTGTTTGCATTTTTGTTGTTAATAAACACTCACCTGCACCAGAGCTGCCGCCTTTTGGTCCTATATATATTCCACACGGCTTGCCCCCGCAAACCGTGACAGAACGAACCAGCCACCATGGACCCAGCGGCTGTAAATCCGTCCGAGGAGCTCCAGGACGACATCACGTACAATGTGGAGATCCTTCTCAGCCTATGGCTGGAACATCCCCCGGAAGAGCTTCGCCGCGCAACAGAAGACCGGCTGCAACGGCTCTTTTCCGGCCTGCCATGGCTATTGAACTCGCTTCCTCCGACTATGCAGGCTTTTCTCCGGCTCACACCGCACCTTCTCTCGGCCACTCCTGCCTCGCTGCCCGACTCGCCGGATGTGATCTTGCCCGGCCCGTCGGAGCCGTCTGCGGGGAGGAGACGCCGATCGCGCCGTAAGCGCGCCACCCCACAGCTGGACGTTCGGACTTCTAATTCGCCGGCTGTGGTGAGTGAGGACTGTTTTTCATTTTCGGACTGCATGACTGTTCATTCAGGGGCTGCGTTTTGTGTGGCGGATATCAACGCGAGCTGCTTATCGCCTGTGCAGCTACCGGCAGCTAAGTTAGCTCCCCCGCAGCCACTCTCAGCTCAGTTTCCTGTGCTTCCTTCAGTTCAGTCTCCGGTGCCACCCTCAGTTCAGTCTCCGGTGCCACCCTCAGTTCAGTCTCCGGTGCCACCCTCAGTTCAGTCTCCGGTGCCACCCTCAGTTCAGTCTCCTGTGCCGCCCTCAGTTCAGTCTCCTGTGCCGCCCTCAGTTCAGTCTCCTGTGCCGCCCTCAGTTCAGTCTCCTGTGCCGCCCTCAGTTCAGTCTCCTGTGCCGCCCTCAGTTCAGTCTCCTGTGCCGCCTGTAGCGCAGGCCCCAGTAGCTCCTGTGCCGCCTGTAGCGCAGGCCCCAGTAGCTCCAGTGCCGCCTGTAGCGCAGGCCCCAGTAGCTCCAGTGCCGCCTGTAGCGCAGGCCCCAGTAGCTCCAGTGCCGCCTGTAGCGCAGGCCCCAGTAGCTCCAGTGCCGCCTGTAGCGCAGGCCCCAGTAGCTCCAGTGCCGCCTGTAGCGCAGGCCCCAGTAGCTCCAGTGCCGCCTGTAGCGCAGGCCCCAGTATCATCGGCTTCACTCATTCACTCCGTGCAGGGAGAAAGTTTAATTTCACCTCAAGGTGCTTTTCCTGGTTCAGCCGCCATTGGCACTGTTTGCCGCTCCAGGGCTTCCCCAGAGGCTAGGTCCCAGTCCTCAGCTGATTCTGGACCCCTGGAGTTTAAGCAGCCACCCGAGGGACCGCTCCGGCCTTCGTCTCTTGTCTCTGCTGGAGGGTCCGACGGACCGCTCCGGCCTTTGTTTCCTGTTTCCGCTGGAGGGTCCGAGGGACCGCTCCGGCCTTTGTTTCCTGTTTCCGCTGGAGGGTCCGAGGGACCGCTCCGGCCTTTGTTTCCTGTTTCCGCTGGAGGGTCCGAGGGACCGCTCCGGCCTTTGTCTCTTGTTTCAGCTGGGGGGCCCGAGGAGCCCGTCCAGCAGCCTTCCTCGTCAGCTGGTGGTTCCGGAGAACCACACCAGCCTCATGCCTCGTCGGCTGGAGGGTCCGAGGGGCCCGTTCAGCCTCCTGTCTCCGCTGGAGGGTCCGAGGGGCCCGTTCAGCAACCTTCCTCGTCAGCTGGGCACCAGCACCATGCTACATCAGCTGGAGGGCCCGAGGAGCCCATCCAGCCACCATCTGCTACGCCAGCTCCGGCCTCATCAGAGTCTTCGTCCTCGTCTGGTCCGGCCTCATCAGAGTCTTCGTCCACGCCTGGCCCACCTGCCTCTGCCTGTGCTTCTGCTACGCCTGGTCCAGCCGCCTCTGCCTGTGCTTCTGCTACGCCTGGTCCAGCCGCCTCTGCCTGTGCTTCTGCTACGCCTGGTCCAGCCGCCTCTGCCTGTGCTTCTGCTACGCCTGGTCCAGCCGCCTCTGCCTGTGCTTCTGCTACGCCTGGTCCAGCCTCTGCCTGTGCTCCTGTTACGCCTGGTCCTGCCTCTGCTTCAGCGTCGCCTGGTCCTGTGCCCCCCAAGCCTCGGCCGGTGCGCCTGACACTTGGGCGCCGCCGCTGTCTTCCGCGCGGCCGGCCCCCTGACCGCCATCGCCTGAGTGGCCGCCGCTGCCTTCCGCACGGCCGGCCCCCGGACCGCCATCGCCTGAGTGGCCGCCGCTGCCTTCCGCACGGCCGGCCTCCCGAACCGTATCCACGTCGCCGCCGTTGCCGTCCGCACGGTCGGCCCCCCGAACTGTTTTGGACTCCTGTGCTGTCGGCCCCCTGGCCGGCCCCCCCGAACCGTTTTGGACTCCTGTGCTGTCGGCCCCCTGGCCGGCCCCCTGAACTGTTTTGGACTCCTGTGCTGTCGGCCCCCTGGACTCTTCTGTTTTGGACTGTTTTTTTTTTTTTTTTTCCTGTGTTTTGGTGTGCTTCGTTTCTTTTGGTTTTGGGCTCGTTTTTTGTTTTTGGTCTTTTGGCCTTCTGGTGCTCCGGTTTTGTTTTGCTTCGGGCCCTCCTTCCTGGGCCCCCGCCGCCCGCCCTGGTCGGGTTGTTTTCTGTTTTTTCTGGCTGTTTTTGTTTCTTGTTGGGCTGTCTGGAGCCAGCCTTTGAGGGGGGGGTACTGTCATGGTCCTGGGTCGGTGACCCAGTGTTTTTGGTTATGTACTTTTACTTTTGATAGTTTTGTATTTTCTAGCATTTAGTGGTGTTCCCTCTGGTTGATGTCTTCCCTGCTTGTGCATTTCCTTAGTGTAGTAAGTCTCTGTGTTTAGTCCGCGTCTGAGTCTGTGTCATTACGTGTATGTGTTTCCTGTTTTACTTTGAAGGGCTCTGTCTTATGTCAGTGTGTTCTGTTTACGTTTCCCTTGCCTTGTCAGTTATCATGTATTCCAGGTGTGTTCCCCTCCTGTTTCCCATCCCCTGATTCCTGGCATGTGTATTTATAGTGTGTGTTACCGTGTCCTCGTTGCTGGTTCGTCTGTGTTGTTTCCCCTCGGTCTCCCTGCATGTATTTCCCCGGACCTCCCTGCACCGTCATTCCTGGTTTGTGTGTTAGTTTACCCAGTTTAGGTTTCAGTTTCATGTTCCTAGCGCCTTTGTTGTTTGCATTTTTGTTGTTAATAAACACTCACCTGCACCAGAGCTGCCGCCTTTTGGTCCTATATATATTCCACACGGCTTGCCCCCGCAAACCGTGACAGTTATTTTATTTTCAACTTTAATTTATATATTTATCTTTATCTTATTCTTCCCAGTTAAATTTACCCTTCATTCTAATTTGTGTTGTACAGTTATTTCATTTTTAACCTTAATTTATATTCTATTCCTTCCTAGTTAAATTTACCCTTTTTAATTTTTCATATTTATTTCCTATCTTATTCATAGCCTTTTCCTTTTTTGTTTTCTTTAGGTCACGAGCAGTTGTCCAAGCATTTCACTACATATCGTACTGTGTATGACTGTGTACGTGACAAATAAAATTTGAATTTGAATTTGAATTTGAAATCACTCATCTTTGGAAAAGAGAGTTTATTACAGAGAAATGGCTCTTTCCAAAATAAAAGCTATACTATACGCTTTTTCTGGGGTATACTCTCAGCAGCATATTAAACATATCAGGTCCCTATGACTCGGGTAAAGTTTGTAGCAAGCGTGCTTGTTGTTTTTGTCTGCTTCCACTTGTCTTTGCACTAGGATGATGTCGGTGTAAATTTGCAGTCATATTCGTTGTGTTCCCACTAGTGCTGTCAGCGTTAATCTTGTTAAAATTGACATTAACGCCATAACGCGGCAAATCTCCGTTAACGAGCTACCGCGGATCGCCCCGTGCGTGGGGCTGGACGGCGTCAACACGTTAACGAGCTAACTGCGCTAACGCACTAATTCCCAACAATGTAATTGAGCATTGTGTGGCACATCCAACATACTGTTTTCCTTTTGTCCATGATGCGCTTACCTTCAGGGTCATACTTCACATGAAGACCAAAATATTTCCAAAGGCCAGATCTGAATGAGGGTGGGGGAGGTTCAAGGTTTGCCATGTTTCAACGAGCTTAGCTTCTGTCTTGCTAGCTTGCGCTGCTCTCAGTGGATCTGCGTTCGACAGTGCAGCCTAGGCGGAGTAGTAGAACGCAGATCCACTGAGCTCTCAACAAAGACAGCATCGTCAGAAGAAAAGTTGATAAAATAAATTAAAAATTTTGCATTATTCGATACATATGCGTACCGAACCGAAAGCACTGTATCGAACGGTTCAATATCGATACGAGTATCGTTGCACCCCTAATATATATATATATATATATATATATATATATGTGTGTGTGTATATGTGTGTATATATGTGTGTATATATATATATATATATATATATATATATATATATATATATGTGTGTGTGTATATATATATATATATATATGTGTGTATATATTAGAGATGGCACGATACCACTTTTTTATGTCCGATACCGATACCGATATCATAAATTTGGATATCTGCCGATACCGATATGAATCCGATATAGTGTGTTTCAACAAAACAGTTTTTTTTTTAAATATCTTGCTGCATTTTGTATAAGTTCATACTCAAGTTTAAAACAACAACTACACTAAAGCTATTCTGTTATACCTGTATGCAAAAAAAATATTTCATAGTTCAGCAACACTGATCAATCTAATAAACTTAAACCTACACCATCCTCCCTATTCTGGTATTTTAAAGAGTACTTAGCGTAAATATTAAGCAACCTAACTAATAGGGTTCCAACTCCCAGCAACAACAAAAATAAATAAATAAAAAATAGGGAACCACCCCTCACGCTCCACCTCATGATGCTTAATCGACGTAATCAAACTTAATTTGATGCAGTGTGAAAAAAAATGCACAGAAATCAATTATTTTTCAATATATTAAAATATTAAATAGATTCAACATCTTTCGTCAACAAAATTGCAGACTGCACAGATGGTACCTTCCCAAAGGAAAAAGTACTATAGCTTACTAGGGTATATATATTAGACTTAATAGTTACTATATACAGTAATGGACTTCTATTCATTTTGCATCAAATTAAAACTTTGGGTGTCAGATAATTATTTATTAAAAGCTAGACATTTTAAATGAGAATAAGAAAGAAAAGTATGTCTTTCTGCTCCCCTTTTCCCTGTTAATGCCCTATCGGCCTCCCTGGCTAAACTTTGCTAGATCCGCCCCTGCACAGTTACCAGCGTCAGCTACGTAGAAAAAGGTCCTGGAGTAGAAAGTAATATTAAATACATTCTAACAACAGCTGATCAAGCTTAAACGTGCTGCTGTTGTTTAGCCGCTGGTTTCCTCTTTCTGGTGCAAAGTGGGCCAAAAACAAACCAGAGACACGGACTCCCGACAGAAAAGCCGATCAGCTGATTGTTAAGCAGTTTCATGATTGAAGTAGCAGCAGGAGAGGCAGTCGCTCCATATATCGTTTGTTAAGCTTAACGCAGGAATGCTTTACAAACATTCAGAGATGGACTTACACACTTGCTTTACTTCTCTCGGGATAACTTTGTCGGAGATGAAATGCCGGGTTGCTAGCGAAGCTCCACATGCTATCCAGACCACGACAGGTCCCGCATGCGGCAGCCGCTCTATCACGTGATGCATACTGCTAACGTTCTGAGCCGAGTTACGGCGCGTTGCAAGTTTTGCGAGGTGCTTTCGTGATATTTAATGGATTGGATTACATTTTTTATTTTTCTCCGATATCCGATCCAGTAATTTAGGTCAGTATCGGACCGATACCGATACGTAATATCGGATCGGTCCATCTCTAGTATATATATATATATATATATATATATATATATATATATACACACATACTGCAACAGTTAATTTCATTGGGTCTGTGTAGCATCAACTGTCATGAAAATGCAAGGCCCTGAACAGATGTCCATGTGCCATCCAATTTCTTGGCAAAAACTATCCTAAGAGATTCCAAAAGGTCTGAGTAATAGTATGATAACAACTACTAGTCTATAGCATGCAAAGTTTGCAAGCTAATGTAATCTCTGGTATATATCTTAGGATCATGACAGGAGTCCAAAACCAGAGTACTGCAAACTGGGTCATCTCATTACAAGGAATGTGATTAATGCAATAAAAAGTTTTTTAAACATTGAACTTATCTAATAGCCACAGACACTCATACGTTCCAGAGTCATTAATGGCCACATTGCTTAGAAGCAAAGACACATCTCCATCCTTTATTAAAATAACCAAAACAGACGGTCTGTTGCAACAGACATCTGACCACAACACATGTAAAATAATGTTGTGATTTTCTACCAGAAGAGAAAAGACAAGCAAATATATTCACTGTTGCCCTAAAACCATTGTGTTACACCAGCCTTAAATATCTCTACCATTTCTGACACAGGGAGAATGAGATTAGAATGTTGTATCACTGGCTAAGTTGAACAGTGTGCTACAAACTGCCCTTTTGGCTGAAAATACTTGGTCGGCATACACAATCTAACAGCTTGTGCATGGAGTTACTGTGCAAAATACCACCCACATACTGTACACTCATGCACTCCCACATCAATAAATGCTCATGGCCAAGCTACATTTAGAGTTTAGATATGTATAAGCAATTACAAGGACATGTGCATTCTGATGAAGCTCCAGTGCTGTTATGAGAAAGCTTTTAGTGATGCCAATCTGCTATTTATTGCTCTGTGTGTCACCTTAAACAGATAAAGCTTTCTGTTTATTCAGCCTCATGATGAGTCTAAAAGACCCATCATGGGGCTGAATAAACTAGTCTGTACTTCTAAATAAAATGGAAAGATGAGGATGAAGCAAATGTGATATAATGTTTTCTCCTCTCACCTCTTCAGGGAGGAGAAGCTGGTCACATCTATTAGGCTCTGTACCATCATCAGTCCCTTTCTGTAATGCAGAATGTCTGCAGAGGGTCCCACTACTCCTCTAACTTATCACCAAGGTATCGTATTAGAGTTGATTGTGTGTCAGGACTGGATATCTATTATACAATCAGTTATCATTACTGTACAAAAAAACTTCAATGATCCTTCTTAATGATGCTCAGTCAAGTAGAGAGCAGGAGCTACATGTGCACCATAGGTGAGCTATTTGTTTACAAATCACATCGCTGTAAATTAAACCTAACTCCTACATAATCTCATAGTCATGTTAAGTAATTTGGTTCATTTGTAAAGTAGATTTTGCACCTGTAGAATATGATCTATGCTGTAATTAGGACTTCGAGTTTGTCATATATTTTTTCCTGTGGTGAAGCTCAGGATTTACTGTGATGTGGAAATCACATATCAACATTTCTTAAACATTTTGCCTTAATTTTTTTTAACTTCTATTTAGCCTAGTCAAAGCTCATAGCTGTGAAGCACATGTGTAAATGAGGTTAAACAGGATTAAACCATCTTTTATATGTCAAAACCACCTGTGTGATATTGTAGAGGTTTCCCTTATACCTACAAAAACATGGTTCTGTTGGGGATGGCTACTTTTACTGAAAAGTATGTTGGTCTACAGTGGTTTAAATGAGTGATTTTTGTTACAGCAACATCCACATAAATGCCAGTACCCAAGGAGAACATTGCAGGTGTCCAAATTAGGCTGCATCCTGCTGAGGCCGCACTTGTAGGCCGATTACATCACAGCGACGTGACAATAGCTGTCCAAATTAGTAGACTCCTCCAAATGCGTCCATCCTCCTTTTCTCCACATTTGAAGGATGGGTCGGATGTATCCTTCGTGGCCCACCATATCCCAGAATTCATAGTGCGGCACAGCCAATTCCAGTTTCCAACAATGGCGGCTTCTGCTTAGTTTCAATACTACTCTTATTACTCTTTCTGGGTCACAAAATAAACTTTTAAGATAGATAGAATGTAGCTGTGTAAACTTCAAATATCTGCTTGGTTTATCAAGACATGACATATTTGCAAAAGTGCTCAGACGTTTATGGAGACATCTGTTACCCACCAGTTATATAGCTAGCCGGGGGGAGAACAGCGAACTCCCGGCACATAGTTTTCAAACCCCCCGGGGCCTTATGCAACCCAGGTTAAACATGATACATAACTCACTTAGATAACTAAAAAATGTTATTGTTTGGCTTCTTTCAGTGTTTTGTTTGGTTGTGAGAAAATCGGTTTGGCCGAGATTAAAGTTATAGTTTTCACACAGCTGAATAAACGTCAAACAGAAAACTGATTAAACAGAAATGTAAAATGGTCGAGAATTGACGGCAGTGTCCTGTTATATTTTGCATACCAAGGAGCAGACGGCTGAGTTTATTAAACTTCACCGAGACAGCTGGTGACCCAAAACTGAAGTTACCCAAATAACAACTTATTACAATCCAGATATGCGGAACACTATATCTAAAACCACAGGACATTTAACCTCTCAAGCCCCAACGCCTAACCAATCTCCAATCTTTTGCCCCCGTATCTGGGGGAGTTGGGGCTTAAGAGGTTAATGAGGTACATTTTATTTAAGGTAAGGCTAACAACGGACTAACAACATGATGCAACAATACTTCTGCAACTGGTCATGATGTAACAGCACTACTGCATCTAGGGGAGCACAGTGGCACATGGTTAGCACTGTTGCCTCACAGCAAGAAGTGTCCACCATCTGGCCTTTCTGTGTGTAGTTTGCATGTTCTCCCTGTGTCTGTATGGGTTCTTTCCGGGTAATCTGTCTTCCACAAACACATGGAATTAGTGGAGTTAGGTTAGTTGGCGCTTCTAAATTGCCCATAGGTATGAATGTGACTGTGAATGGTTTCCTGCAACAGACTGGTAATGTGTTCAGAGTGTGCCTTGCTTCTTGCTCTATGTTAGCTGGAATAGGCTCCAGCCCTGTGACCCTGATAAGGATAAGCGGAAGAGAATGGGCTGATAAATATCTATCTATCTATGCTAGCCCTGCCAGCTAGCATCTTGCACCCTGCGGTTACGTGCCGGATTGTCTCAGGGGCACACAGCCTACACCTGGGGTCTTGCCTGGTGTGACAGACCCCAGCCTCTATGGATCTTGTGCTCAGAGCTTGTTCTTGTACTGCCATGATTAGTGCCTCTGTGCTGTCTTTCAGTCCAGCTTTGTCCAGCCACTGGTAGGATTTCTGGATGTCACCCACCTCCTCTATCGTTCGGTGGTACATTCTGTGCAGGGGCCTGTCCTTCGATGATGGTTCGGGGTAAAACCCTCCATGCATGGTCAGGAGTTTCCTGGTCTTCATGTCAGTGGCTTCTAATTTCCTCCTTTGGCCAACCTATTATTCCAGCAGGGTACCTGATCATGGGCAGGGCGTAGATGCTGATAGCCTGGATCTTGTTCTTACCATTCAGCTGATTCCTCAGGACTTGCCTGACCCTCTGCAAGTACTTGGTGGTTGCAGCTTTCCTAGTGGCCTCTTCATGCTTCCCATTTGCCCGTGGGATGCCCAGGTACTTGTACTTGTTCCCTATGTCTGCAATGTTGCCTTCTGGTATTTCAATCCCCTCAGTTCTGACTATCTTCCTCTCCTTGTTATCATTCGACTGCACTTATCCAGTCCGAATAACATTCCAATGTCATTGCTGTATATCCTGGTGGTGTGGATCAGTGAATCGATGTCTCATTCACTCTTGGCATACAGCTTGATATCATCCATGTACAGGAGGTGGCTGACAACTGCTCCATTCCATAGTCGGTATCTGTAGCCAGTGTTGTTTATGAACTCACTGAGGGGTTTAGGCCTATGCAGAACAGCAGTGGGGTTCTGCACATAAAAAGGGTTAAAAGAGGTGATTCTGTTTACCAAAGGTCTGTTTGTAGAGCTATTATTGTGATGACTAGATTGGACATGAATGTACTTAGGTTTGTATGAATGAAATGTTATAGAAAATCCTAACAAACCGCAAATATTTTCAACAGTGTTGTCCGAGACTTTAATTAGCCTATGATTTTTGTAGATTGGTGAAACATCCGAAGAATGTGTGGGGAATGAACATGTGCTGTGAGTGGCACTGAAGAGCGGGTTGGCGTAAGTGTCCTGAGAGATTGCAAAGTTCTTTACTTTACGTGGTTTTTCATTTTGTACAATCTTGTATGTTCCTGTTTGACTCAGAGGAGGGATATACAGTCATGTGAGAAAATTAGGGCACCCTATGAAAGCCTGTATATTTTAAAATATATTTGGACATATGGATATTTAATATTGTTTTAATGATACTGAGGGATCCAAATAATATAACTATTCAAAAATAAGAAAAGCCTTTTTAAAACTTCATGTGAAATGTAATTGAAAAAGAATGCAGTTTCAGCCGATACTCAAGAAGTCACTTGACAAAATGTTTCTCCCACTGAAAACATTATATCCAGATGAACAGAATCAACTCCGAAGAGAAACCTAGGATTGTTCTTATTTTCTTCAATCAGTGATGAAAAGTAAGATGTTCTATAGAAGCTACAGAATCCAGAATCATATTTAATGAGGAGGTAAAATTTGTTAACAAGATAATCGACCTCTGTTGGAGTAGCGTTCAGGTAGCTGCTCTGTGTTGGTACAGGGCATTGAAGATGATAACAGTGGGTAGATTATATTCTTAGACTCAGTTACAACACATTCAGAAAGACATCTACTGTGATAAATCTACTCCCCACTGCTGTGTAATCAATTATTGTAAATTTAAACATTAGTAGGAAATGATCAGACAAGAGAGGGTTTTCAGGAAATACTGTTAAATGTTCAGTTTATATGCCTTAAGTTTAAACAAGATGTAATCAGTGAGTGGGTTCTTCCCAAAGCATAGTCTTCCTAGCTCCAATCTCACCCCTATTTTTGTAGCTTCCACATCAGAAGACTGAAGAACTGGATGAGTTCATCAGCTCTTTTCACTCATAAGTGGATGTCTTTTCTTTTTGTTGTAGTCAGAGATGGTATTGATTCATCTCAACAATTCGTGGATGTTCAGCTCATGTTGCACCTGCTTGAGCAGGTCTTTGTCACCTTCTCTAAAAGCTACCTTTTTCTGGTTGGGGATTGCCTTTATATTACTTGTCATCCAAGGTTTTTGCATTGTACAAACAACATACAGTTGCCGCTGTATAATTGTGTCTCTACATAAGTTGATGTACTCAGTGAAACAATCAACCTATCTGTCAATATCTGTACTGTTCTTATCTGTTTCTAGCAGCACATTCAAATCTGTGCATTCAAAGCAGTACCTAAAAGGCTCAGTGGCATCAGATGTCTATTTCCTGACTGTGAGGTTTTTTGGTTTTTTTTGCAGACTGTCTCTTCACATGGGGTTGGTAACGTGTGTGCAGAAAAACCAAGTCCCGGTTTGGTCTGCCAAGCGGTGGTAAGGAAACAGCTCTGTAAGCATCTTTGACATTGATGTACAGCAAATGAAAGGTTAAAATTTTTCTGGTAGAACAGTCAAAAAATTATGTTGGTCAGGTGGAAGGAGAGAGAAACATGATTGAAGTTTCCTGATATGTGAAGAGTGCCATAAGTCTCTTAGTGTCTCTGGATTTTTCGTCTGAATCATAGCAATATATCTCTAGCTCATCACTTTTGTTGGGCAAACAGTTGACCCAGAGTTTTCCCATGTTGACTTTTGGCAGGAAGGGCTTATCACCACTTTCAAGCTTTCACCTTTGCACCAGCATAGCAACCACGAAAACACTCCTTTATCCCATTTGGAATAGGGTGGTATCTTCCAGATTTGCTGTATTTCAATGAAAAAAGCTTTTCTGTTGAGTAAACTGTTCTTCCCACAGAAACATTCATTAGTACTTGACAAAAAAAAAAAATCTAAAAATACAACAAAAATACAGTTACCAGTTGAAGCATTTGTTTTACAAGCATGCACTTTAAAAGTTAAACTTTACATGCACTTTTTATGTTAATTAGACACATATTTATTTCAAACCACTGCTGTGCAATAACACTAGTACCTACAGCATATTCTAATCTCTTTAATAAAAAAAATGTGTTCAGAAGTATTAGATGCTGCACAGAAGTCTAGCAGGACAAGCATAGAGATTGTCATGATCTGCGGAGTATGCAGATTGTGTCTTGTGACTGACCCAAAATTAGATGCACGCAGACGGAAACTTAAACAGGACATGAAATACTAAATATATAAAGGCTAATTGACATAGATGTAACCACTGTCTGTGAAGGTGGATTTGAGAAAGTGCTTAAAGTTTAAGGTTTGAGAGCAGGTTTAGCGCCACCTTCTGTCAGCACGGTGCATTATGTCATGTGGTTGGTTGGTTGCAACTAATAGACTTACATTAGTTTATGTTAGCTAACTATTCACAGAACCGATAACACAGTCCTCATTCATGAAGTGCTTTATAAACCGGAACATTATGACTAACAGGTATAATTTCCTATTGGAGTGAAGCTAGCCAAACTAGTAAAGCAACTTAACTTTCTGCTCTTGCTCGCTCTTGCTCTTGATGAAGGCGGTCGCACTTTTCTCCTCTCCTCCTCCTCTCCCTTAGCTTCCCTGCTTAGCCTCTTATGTCCTTGTCTAGTCTCGTGTTTTTTGTATTACTTTTCCCTGGAACACTCTCTCACAGTCTGTTCTCTAAAACCTAAAAGAGGAATTATGGATTGGATCAACTGGTCCCTAAATGCAATTGACACCCCTTTCTCAACGAGAAGTTTGGGCTTGGGTGAGCCTGAGTGCTGAAGATATCTACCTATTCGGAACCATGGTAACAGGGTTCTTGCTTATCGGAGCTGGCTTGGCCCTGACTTATCGAAGAATTAAGGAAGCAGAACCGGCTGTTCAAACCCCCACAAGGCTGCCCGCTGGGATTGAAACGATGGGAAGAGGCGTGAGTTTCTCAAAATGAGCTCGTTGAGCGCAGCACGGATAAGATCTTGGAAAGGCTACAGCTGCTGTGAATACTCAGAATAAGATCTCTGACTGCAGACTGGATTACATCTCGGAAGGGCTCGCTCGGAATAACATCTCTGTGAGCAAATTGGATGACATCTCGGGGAGGCACACTGTCGTGAGTTCTCAGAATCGGCTCCTTGAGCACAAGACATGACAACATCACAGAACGCAAGTATGGCGAAGCTCGCGGCTCTCCAACGGGAGATTGAGAGACCAGTGTTGGACTGTAGAACTGCTTTGAAATTCATATGAGCTGTTCGCACTAAAGTAAAAAGCACCATCACCTCAGGCGGATACCCTCTCGGCGCCAGCTGCGGTCGCAAGGCTGGAGCCAAACAAAAACACCCTGATAACAACTGTGTTTAGTCTGTTCCTTCCCATGCAAGGCCACACTGTCTCAGTTGAACTCTGGACACGCACACACATACATACACACTGATATGCACACACTCATTCCCCCTCCCTTTCCAAACGCCTTCGACGCTTATTCCCTTCCGATGCTGACGGTGGATCAAGGAGACCAGCGCACAGGCTGCAGGCCAGGATGTACTGTCTAAATCGGCTGTCTCGCTCCCTTTACAAATGGCCTGTATTTATATAGCGCTTTACTAGTCCCTAAGGACCCCAAAGCGCTTTACATATTCAGTCACACACACATTCACACACTGGTGACGGCAAGCTACATTGTAGCCACAGCCACCCTGGGGCGCACTGACATTACCCACCCCTGTTGCTTGTCATGTGTTTCTTTGGTGTATTAAGAGTTTTTTTTCATGTGCTATGTGTAGAGGTGGTTTTTTTCTGTTCTCAAACTGATCTCCCTGTTGGAGCTCAGTCTGGGGGGAGTTATTTTTTTCTCCTTATCTTTCCTCATGTGGTGCATTTTTCCATTGTTATACCTCTCTGACCTGTCTTCCCCATGTGATGTTTTGTGTAATGTATGTATGGTCGGAGGGTAAGATGGCACCGCTATTGCGTGCAATAGGTCGGCAGCCTTATGAAATTTCCCCTTGTGGGACTAATAAAGGTATATCAAATCAAATCAAACTTACTGTTAAAGAGAGAGTGAGTGAAACTGTCCAGTATATCATTGGTTTCTTATTATAAAACTCATTGTTGCACCCAGTGGCAGTACAAAAGTGATCCCCTTAAGCTGATTTTTAGTTTTAGACTTCTTATTTTCCTCTGAGTTATCATCCACTGTTGACTGGTAGCTCAGATCCTGTTGGACTTCTGTACACTGCCATCTTTTTTTCTCATTCCATTCACCCTAAACTCATAATCAATAAATCTGCTGGTGGTGCAACTCATTGGTGCCAATCATAGCTCAGTAGAGGCATAGACGTCTGAGCCAGAGCAAGGTTCACACACAAAAACTGCACCACTAATAACTCATTATCATGGATCTGCTGATTACGCTACAAGAGTCCCACCCTGCACCGACCTTTACCTCCTCATCTGAATAAATGTAAGTATAATAAGGATGAGGAAGGCTGTCATGGTTCTTGGTCATTTGACCCAGCATTTTGAGTTTGTGATATTTCTCTAATTTCTTTGTAAAGTGTTAGTTTAATCCTTGGTCTTCGTGTCAAGTTAATATTACTCCCAGCCCATGTTTTCTTATCCCTATGTCATTCCCCATTTTCTGTCAGAGTATGTCATGTGTTCTGTGTCGCATCATTGTTGTGTTGTGTTTTCATGTGCGCTTTCTCGTGTCCCCTTAACTCCTGTGTCAAGCTCATGTTGTTTCAGTCTGCGTCTCACTATGTCATCTGTTTTATTTTGCTAGTTTCCCGGTCCATGTTCATTGTGTTTAGATTTGCTTCCCCTGTGTTGTCACACTCATTTGTTTCAGCTGTGTTCGCCATGTGTTTCTACTCCCCTCGTCTCCTCTCTGTGTTTCCTAGTTTTTAGGGTTTCCAACTTCTGGTTATCCCGTGTTCAGGTTTTTATCGTGCTCATTTCATGCTCTTTCTCCCTCGAGTTTAGCATTTAGTTTTTCAGAGTTTAGTTAAGTTTTGCTTTAGTATCTACCTGCCTTTGTTTCGTACCTTCACCCAGCCAAATCAATGGCTCACCTTTTGTTAAACCCTGTCCCTGCCTTGAGGGTCAACTAAAGAGAAATACAAGGTTTTCCGCTGCAGACCCGTGACAAAGGTGAAGCGCTAATTTAATAGCTGAGGAGATACAGTGGGGCAAAAAAGTATTTAGTCAGCCACCGATTGTGCAAGTTCCCCCACTTAAAATGATGACAGAGGTCAGTAATTTGCACCAGAGGTACACTTCAACTGTGAGAGACAGAATGTGAAAAAAAAATCCATGAATTCACATGGTAGGATTTGTAAAGAATTTATTCGTAAATCAGGGTGGAAAATAAGTATTTGGTCGCCTCAAACAAGGAAAATCTCTGGATCTCACAGACCTGTAACGTCTTCTGTAAGAAGCTTTTCTGTCCCCCACTCGTTACCTGTATGAATGGCACCTGTTTGAACTCACCATCTGTATAAAAGACACCTGTCCACAGCCTCAAACAGTCAGACTCCAAACTCCGCCATGGCCAAGACCAAAGAGCTTTCGAAGGACGCCAGGAAAAGTATTGTAGACCTGCACCAGACTGGGAAGAGTGAATCTACAATAGGCAAGCAGCTTGGTGTGAAAAAATCAACTGTGGGAGCAATCATCAGAAAATGGAAGACATACAAGACCACTGATAATCTCCCTCGATCTGGGGCTCCACGCAAGATCTCATCCCGTGGGGTCAAAATGATCATGAGAACGGTGAGCAAAGATCCCAGAACCACACGGGGGGACCTGGTGAATGACCTGCAGAGAGCTGGGACCAAAGTAACAAAGGTCACCATCAGTAACACACTACAACGGCAGGGAATCAAATCCCGCAGTGCCAGACGTGTTCCGCTGCTGAAGCCAGTGCATGTCCAGGCCCGTCTGAAGTTTGCCAGAGAGCACATGGATGATACAGCAGAGGATTGGGAGAATGTCATGTGGTCAGATGAAACCAAAGTAGAACTTTTTGGTATAAACTCAACTCGTCGTGTTTGGAGGAAGAAGAATACTGAGTTGCATCCCAAGAACACCATACCTACTGTGAAGCATGGGGGTGGAAACATCATGCTATGGGGCTGTTTTTCTGCCAAGGGGACAGGACGACTGATCCGTGTTAAGGACAGAATGAATGGGGCCATATATTGTGAGATTTTGAGCCAAAACCTCCTTCCATCAGTGAGAACTTTTGAAGATGAAACGAGGCTGGGTCTTCCAACATGACAATGATCCAAAACACACCGCCCGGGCAACAAAGGAGTGGATCCGTAAGAAGCATTTGAAAGTCCTGGAGTGGCCTAGCCAGTCTCCAGACCTCAACCCCATAGAAAATCTGTGGCGGGAGTTGAAAGTCCGTGTTGCTCGGCGACAGCCCCAAAACATCATTGCTCTTGAGAAGATCTGCATGGAGGAATGGGCCAAAATACCAGCTACTGTGTGTGCAAACCTGGTAAAGACCTATAGTAAATGTTTGACCTCTGTTATTGCCAACAAAGGTTATGTTACAAAGTATTGAGTTGTATTTTTGTTATTGACCAAATACTTATTTTCCACCCTGATTTACGAATAAATTCTTTACAAATCCTACCATGTGGATTCATGGATTTTTTTTTTTCACATTCTGTCTCTCACAGTTGAAGTGTACCTCTGGTGCAAATTACTGACCTCTGTCATCATTTTAGGTGGGGGAACTTGCACAATCGGTGGCTGACTAAATACTTTTTTGCCCCACTGTAGGTTACATATATTCCAACATTGGACTCATTTATTTCCTTGTTCATTAAAAAGAGATGAGGTTTGACCTAGCTCACCTAGCCCTAGCTCCAAAACAGCCACGTTATGACTGAATTTTTTTGCAGATGTAAGCTTTGTGTGTGTGTGTGTGTGTATTATTTTGCCTGTGATCCAGTACTCCTCTGTTTACATCAGCAGTGAACAGACAGGCAACATGGCACAGATGGCACTTTATTCGGGATGATTCCTCAACAGACGTTATTTGAATGGTTACTCAGTGTTAAATACGTGTGAATGCTTGGGGGAGGTGTTGCAATTGAAGTGAAGAAAGGCTGGAGTTTGTTTCTGGAAAATGTGCCTTGCATATTAATCAACACGAGCGCTGCAGAGCCACATGTTCATTCAAGATGTGTACACCTACCCCCACACTTGGATTCACACTAAAACTGCATACATGTAAAAAAAAAAAAAAAAAAAAAGATCATTATGGGTGTTCTAATTGGGTTAGTTTCTGTTTTGCTTCCATAAATGTAGCAAGGGATCTGATCATTGTTCTTTGGCTGAGTGTGCAACATTTAGCTTTATTGAATCTGCATAGTACCTCAGAGAATACCTAAATTTGATTTATTTTACTGATGCAGCCCACAATGCACGAAGCCACCAACAAGATGTGTAAGGAGAGATCAGACTGATCCATGCTGTAGCAATAGTGAATTAGACAAAGCATGTTTTTTTTTAATGTGAAAAAATATATAGAGTTAATTTTTTTAGATAATATTACTATAGCTAAACATTTCATATAGATAAGCCAGTGTCTCACATTGATGTCATGATACACCGGCTCGTTATTTACGTTCAGTGATGCAATAAATAAGTAATCAGCAACTCTACTATATTTCTTTCTTGCTGTAAGGTCCTCAACTACTTTGAAAACAAGCCTAACAGTCATATTTAAACTACAAAATTACATATATTGTAGCTTGCTCTTTTATCTCAGGGCACAATGGCTTCCGGATAAAATATCCAACCGTGACACCAAAGTATCGAACCGAACCGAACCGTGAATTTTATGTATCGTTGCACCCCTAATATATATAGATATAGATGTGTGTGTGTGTGTGTGTGTGTGTGTGTGTGTGTGTGTGTGTGTGTGTGTGTGTGTGTGTGTGTGTGTAAAATTCTTTGCATTTGAAATTATTTGGTGAAAAATTGTATTAACTTAATCAATATAAACATCACACAAATTATCAACGAGGCAGAATCTGAAAAGATATCTAAAGCTGCTTTAAAGATTGTGATCATTTGGGGGGAAAAAATGAAAACAACTTGTAATTACTTTAATTAACGTGACATAAAATTCCTTTTTGGGTATCATGTTATTCCTGCACAGTTTGAAGAGAAGAATTATGGTGTGTAACCCAAAGATGATCCATTCCATCACAGATGTTAAAACACCAGTAACCATGTGAAATCACAACAGGGGCCACTAGTATGATCAAAGTTGTCACTCATTCTTGTTGCAGCTGTGTCCCAAAAGATTTCATGGTGTGTAGGCAAGATGTTTCAGTGGATGAGTGATTTGCTTATATGAAGAGATGCCACAACAACTGGTGAAAATTGCTTATTCTGAAAGTCATCAGCATGTATAATTATTTTAAGGGGGCAGCAAATAAGAAAATTCAAATGCATGCTAAGTGAATTGCATGCATACATTCTTTATTTAACTGGGTAAAATTCTCATTGATATTAAAATCTCTTTGTCTCCTGATTCTATTGCTTCAGGTGGAGTGTGGGCTAGTGCTCCCTCACTGGCTCACTTGTAGGTGAAATCCTCCTTTAATGGTGCCTTTAGCAAACCTGTTGCTCATCTTCTAATCCGCTCGTGGATTTATAAAATATAACCGTTTTAATTTGAACCCCCTGAGTGGTTTTGATCTTAGGAAACATATACAACACTACCTTGCCATTTCAGAATATGATGAACTTAGATTTCATAACATCACAAACAGAGTGCAGAAATTCAAGGTTTGTGCTGCTGAAGGTGGACTAGAGATTACTGTGTCATCTAGATAAAAATGAAATGTAGCCTTTGATAAATTATCACAAAGGTTATTTATATACAGAGATCAGAGATATTGGAAGAAAAACCCAGCAATGTGACAAGTCATTTGAAAAAAACCCATTTACAGCATTTGCAAAAAGTCCATTTACTAAGGCAGCATAGTTCATGGCAAGGATCTTTGTTAAACGCGATAAAAAAAATTTAACGCTATTAACGCATCTGGAGTGAAGAATGACTCAACATCCCAGAAATGTTTCTGTTAACGCATTTTGGGCAGTTGATCCAAGTAGTTACCTTCGCACATGCACAAATGGGCAGTTGATCTGGTAGTGACGGGCAACTGAATCAATCACATTGTGCAGAAAGGAATTTTCTTTTCACCGAAGCACTTGCAGCTTAAAATATCACATTGACACGAAGCATACGTTAGTCGGGGATGCTGCTAGCACTTTGGCTAACGTGTCACCCAGCTTGCGACAAATCACTCACAGAGCATCGGGAACTTAGTAAGTCTACCTCGGACATACTGACTGACACGATTGCCAAGTGAATTGCAACAAACTGCAGACCTGTTAATGTCATTGAGAATGCGCTTTACATAGCTTTGGTTCCCTGTTTCAAGGACTTGAAGCCTCCCCAAGCGTGACACAGAGAGAGTGGATAAATCTTTACAGAGTTTGTTGTTAACATGAATTATCAAGATGTTCATTAAGCATGTTAAGTGCGTATATTTTCCCTTTTTTTTAAAAAAAAATCAGTTTGCTCATGAAAAATGAAATGCGATTAATACAGATAAAAAATGAAGGATATTTAATCGTGATTAATTACAGAAAATTGTGAGATTAATTCGTTAATTTTTTTAATCTATTGACAGCATGAATATATATATATATATATATATATATATATATATATATATATATATATATATATGTGTGTGTGTGTGTGTGTGTGTGTGTGTGTGTGTGTGTGTGTGTGTGTGTAAAAATGTATTCAAATCCAAAAAATATATTTGGATCCAACATCTCTAAGACATTGTGGACATCCAAGACATTCAGAGGAGAAAACTGATAGACTAAGGAACAGATTCCAATTGAGTGATTATTGTTTTGGGCTTTTGTGATTCTTTCAGTTTTTTAGGATCCTATTATTCATTTGGCTCACTTTGTATGTTGAGATGAGTGTTAGTTTTCTTTAGCATTAATATTCTTTGCAGTCTATTATATTCTGGTTCTTTTTTGTTTGTAATATTTAGTTATTGTTATGTGATCCCTTTGTTCCCTCACTCATGCCCCCATGTCTGTCTCGTCTCTGTGTATATCATGTCCCTGTGTCAATTCCACATGTTTTAGTCACAGCCTTAAGGCTATTACACTCTGAACGCATTGCGTAAAAATGATATGAAATTCTGAATTTTACCTACATACACACCAAATGCATTGTGTTTTTCTGAAAAATTTGTCCTCAACAAATAAGACTGTTTTGAAAAAAGGGAAAAATAAGCTGACATGATGCAATGATGAGCTGGTCCTGATCTTCCACAGATTCTGTGTTCATTTAATTGTCACGAAAAGACAGCAGCAAGGAGAATATTTTGGAGGAGTGGAAGCTGTATCACAGCCACTCTCGTACATATTTCAGGATGTCAGTGGGAAGTTGGAACCACATATGAAGAGGCAGAGAAATCATTTCAGAGAGCCAAGTGAGTTGGAATGGTGTTCAGCTGTGTGTCTGAGGTAAAACAGTATTTATTTTATTATTTCCATGTCATTTCACATTGAGTACAAGTGCATGATTTGAGCTATGAGGGCACTTGTTACCACATGCAGTAATCCGATTGGTCAGATGTTTATTCGGACCTAAAACACTGAAAAAATCATAATTGGTTCGAAAAAATAAATGCCGCAAATTCATGTAATTCTGATTTCGGTGTGAACGGCTGCATTAAGAATAAATGAGTCCGAAAAATATGTATGCGTCCAGTGTGAAAGGGCCTTCAGAATTAGCTTTCTTTCCTGTTGTACTGTGATAGACTCAACACAATGCAAACACAATCCCACAATGATCCCACACACAGATAGATGACTAACTTCCTTTGTCTTGTTCTTCATGATTTGCTCCCACTGTGTTTTCCATGCATCTCCACTTCCCCTACCACATCCTATGTTTATATATTGTCTCAGTCTATTCTTGTCCTTCAGTCTATTCTTGTCCTATATGGGGAAACTAACTGTACTGGTTAGTTTCCCGATCCAATTCTGGTTCCTGGTCTCCATGCCCTAGTGTCTCATCTCCTTAGTGAGTTTCATTAGTTGAATTTTTATTTATTTTTTGTTTATCTTTAGATTCAGCTCATGTCATTTAGACTTTTACAGGTGACAGAAAGCAACTTTAGTACTTGATGTTAAATGGATTGGTACCTCGACTTAAAGCACTTTTATAAGTATTATAAGTCACACTGCGGAGATTTTTGTGTTCAACATTTTTTCCAAGGACATTTCAACACAAAGACAGAAGGAGCCATGGCACAATCCACTGACCTGCCTGCTCTCCCTCATGTGCCACAGAGGAGGAAGCGTCTTGGTCAGAGCTGCCAGCACTGAAGACCGAAAGGCAACAGTTCATGCAGAAGGGTGGTTGGATGCCTCCTGTAGATACTGACGGGCCAACTCAAGTCCATTAATTGTAATTTTATATTTTTGGGCTATTGTTTTAATACAAAAGAAAACAGTAATGCGGAAAAGTATAATTGTGCTCACAGCATTTTCAAGATGGAGGTAGTATTGGCATGCAAACAACAATCAGGAGGTCATCTTCTTGTCAAGTCTTCACTGCAGACGAAGGTTCAAAGAATGTTTACAAACAGAGAAAAGGAGCTACCCACTTCAGAAGTGGAATAGGTGCATACTGAATACTAATTTACTCACTGTGTACAATGACATATTCTTCTGCATTCAGTGTAGATTTTACAGATACCTTTGTTTTGTACACTTTGAACATTTCAGCCTGTAGGCATTCCCATTAATAATGCAGTAATGGTTGAAACATTGAATTTTCACACTAGAACCAATGTTTTCACGAGTGATAAGCATACCTTCCTGTGTTAACAGAAGTGAATGCTCATAATGATGCTGGTCTCTCACTTCATCTCTAATTCTAACTCATATTCAGAGGAGTCATTCAGAGCTAGTCATTTCTAATATAATCCAACTCTAACATAGAAGTAAGCCATGTTCTCTTCTCTAGTGAATATTTATGGTGCAAAGCAGTCAACTGCCTTCTCCCTCCAGGCCAGACAATTTGGACTTCATCAATATGTATTTCCAAGGACTTCTGGAAAAGGCACTTCAAAGGGACTTCATCAAGGATTCCTTTTGTCTTTTCAGCCAGTCTCATAACTGAGCCCACAGACTCACTTTTCCCTCTTTCGGTTTGACGTATATCAATGAATTATTCCTTGCAGGGTTAGCATGATGTCTTACTCAAAGATTTTTTTCTCACCCTTTTTCAAGGAGAGAAAACAGCACTGTGGCATTCATTCTGACAGTGTTTTTCACGTCAATATAAATCCATGAAGTTGTAATGACATTTGAAAAAGTATGCTGAGAAACCAGGTTTGACAAGATATGATTAATCTGCTGCTAAATTTATAACCCATACACAATCTCTTGCTAAAACAACTTTTTTTGGTACCCCAGGAGAAAACATTGTAGTGGGGGATGTAGTGGTTATTCCCACATATTTTATTCCTGCAGTCCCTGCTGTGTAAGGCCTCAATTATACTCCATTGAGGACACGGACATAAACAGCTGAAGACAGACAAGCAATCATTCATGTTATACTGTAACTGTGTGAAGTCTGCTTCAAGTCAGCTGCCTGGGGTTAATGCTTACAGGGAGTGCAGAATTATTAGGCAAATGAGTATTTTGTCCACATCATCCTCTTCATGCATGTTGTCTTACTCCAAACTGTATAGGCTCAAAAGCCTACTACCAATTAAGCATATTAGGTGATGTGCATCTCTGTAATGAGAAGGGGTGTGGTCTAATGACATCAACACCCTATATCAGGTGTGCATAATTATTAGGCAACGTCCTTTCCTTTGGCAAAATGGGTCAAAAGAAGGACTTGACAGGCTCAGAAAAGTCAAAAATAGTGAGATATCTTGCAGAGGGATGCAGCAGTCTCAAAATTGCAAAGCTTCTGAAGCGTGATCATCGAACAATCAAGCGTTTCATTCAAAATAGTCAACAGGGTCGCAAGAAGCGTGTGGAAAAACCAAGGCGCAAAATAACTGCCCATGAACTGAGAAAAGTCAAGCGTGCAGCTGCCAAGATGCCACTTGCCACCAGTTTGGCCATATTTCAGAGCTGCAACATCACTGGAGTGCCCAAAAGCACAAGGTGTGCAATACTCAGAGACATGGCCAAGGTAAGAAAGGCTGAAAGACGACCACCACTGAACAAGACACACAAGCTGAAACGTCAAGACTGGGCCAAGAAATATCTCAAGACTGATTTTTCTAAGGTTTTATGGACTGATGAAATGAGAGTGAGTCTTGATGGGCCAGATAGATGGGCCCGTGGCTGGATTGGTAAAGGGCAGAGAGCTCCAGTCTGACTCAGACGCCAGCAAGGTGGAGGTGGAGTACTGGTTTGGGCTGGTATCATCAAAGATGAGCTTGTGGTTGTGGGGCCTTTTCTGGTTGAGGATAGAGTCAAGCTCAACTCCCAGTCCTACTGCCAGTTTCTGGAAGACACCTTCTTCAAGCAGTGGTACAGGAAGAAGTCTGCATCCTTCAAGAAAAACATGATTTTCATGCAGGAATATGCTCCATCACACGCGTCCAAGTACTCCACAGCGTGGCTGGCAAGAAAGGGTATAAAAGAAGAAAAACTAATGACATGGCCACCTTGTTCACCTGATCTGAACCCCATTGAGAACCTGTGGTCCATCATCAAATGTGAGATTTACAAGGAGGGAAAACAGTACACCTCTCTGAACAGTGTCTGGGAGGCTGTGGTTGCTGCTGCACGCGATGTTGATGGTGAACAGATCAAAACACTGACAGAATCCATGGATGGCAGGCTTTTGAGTGTCCTTGCAAAGAAAGGTGGCTATATTGGTCACTGATTTGTTTTTGTTTTGTTTTTGAATGTCAGAAATGTATATTTGTGAATGTGGAGATGTTATATTGGTTTCACTGGTAAAAATAAATAATTGAAATGGGTATATATTTGTTTTTTGTTAAGTTGACTAATAATTATGCACAGTAATAGTCACCTGCACACACAGATATCCCACTAAAATAGCTAAAACTAAAAACAAACTAAAAACTACTTCCAAAAACATTCAGCTTTGATATTAATGAGTTTTTGGGTTCATTGAGAACATGGTTGTTGTTGAATAATAAAATTATTCCTCAAAAATACAACTTGCCTAATAATTCTGCACTCCCTGTAGTTAGTTCACTGTTATGTAAATTCTCCATAGACAACATTGTGGGATCACAAAAAGCAAGCATGCACATACGCATGGAACTTAATGCCCACTGTTTGATGATGAAACTCACATCATATTGTGTATTTTGTTGTACAGTTATTTTATTTTCAACTTTAATTTATATATTTTATCTTATTCCTTCCCAGTTAAATTTACCCTTCATTCTAATTTGTGTTGTACAGTTATTTCATTTTTAACCTTAATTTATATTTTATTCCTTCTTAGTTAAATTTACCCTTTTTAATTTTTCATATTTATTTCCTATCTTATTCATAGCCTTTT
This sequence comes from Rhamphochromis longiceps, assembly GCF_057381845.1. NCBI lineage: Eukaryota > Metazoa > Chordata > Actinopteri > Cichliformes > Cichlidae > Rhamphochromis > Rhamphochromis longiceps. Next base: position 34,792,635 of record NC_140571.1, read on the forward strand.
CCTTTTTTGTTTTCTTTAGGTCACGAGCAGTTGTCCAAGCATTTCACTACATATCGTACTGTGTATGACTGTGTACGTGACAAATAAAATTTGAATTTGAATTTGAATTTGAATCATCCTGATCCACAGAGGTGGAAAGTATAATCCCTGCCAAAACAATCCAGTCTGTCTTTCCACAAAAAATTAGCCTGATAACTCTAGTGACCTATTAATAATAATACGACTACTGCTGCTACTACTACTACTACTACTACTAATACTACTACTACTACTACTACTACTAATAATAATAATAATAATAATAATAATAATAATAATAATAATAATAAGACAGGAGGCCCAATCATGTTGTCAAAGAATAAAACAGCAAGTAAATTTCCCAAGCTTTATTACAGTCAATGATTCCTGAAATACCATTTACATGTGTTAAAATTACACATGGCATAGAGAATATTTGGGCATCTCTATACCTGTGGTTCACAGCGGGGCAGGAACTCTGTGGTAGTGGTGGTTAACAAGGTTCAAGGTTCAAGGTTCTTTATTTGTCACATGCATAGTTATACAAGTATAACACACAGTGAAATGTAGCCTGACACGCTCCTCGACACGTGCAAAAATTGGGGGGGGGGGGGGGGGGGGGGGGTGTAGAGGAAGAACATTATATATATAGTATATACACTGGGTGAATGTGCAGTAGTAGCAGCAAGCAGGTGAATTCTGTACATTAATATGAATAGACATCTGACTATTTTACAGGATAGACAATATAAACATATTTAAAATTAAAGGAATTGAAATGTACATTGTGCCTTGGTTTAGAGTGTCTGGAAGAGAGTCCTGTCTCAGTCAATTATAGATGATGTGAGAGGGCAGGTGTGTGTGTTTAGGGCACGGATGGCTTGGGGATAGAAGCTCCTCTTGAGTCTCTCTGTCCTTGCCCGGAAGATGCGGAACCTTCTACCAGATTGCAGAAGTTGGAACAGTTTGTTGCCTGGATGGGACGGGTCCTTCAGTATCTGCGCTGCTCTAGTCCGGCATCTCCTGGTGTAGGTGTCCTGAAGCGGGGGGAGAGCAATCCTGCAGCAGCGTTCTGCTGTACGGATCACTCTCTGGAGAGCTTTTTGGTCCTTCACACAGCTGTTCCCAAACCACGATGTCATGTTCTGTGTGAGGATGCTCTCCACAGCGCCTGTATAGAAAATCCTGAGGATCTTTGGAGAGACCCTGAACTTCCTCAGTTGTCGTAGGTGATACAGGCGCTGCCTAGCCTTTTTGGTCTGGACCTGAATGTGGGCAGCTCATGTCAGGTCTGAGGAGATGTGGACACCAAGATACTTGAAGGACTGCACCCTCTCCACTGGAGCTCCATTGATGATAATGGGCTTGTAGTCTCTGTGCTGACCCCTTCTGAAGTCCACCACCAGCTCCTTGGTCTTGCTGACGTTCAGCTGGAGGTGGTTGTCCTGGCACCACGATGCCAGATTCTTCACTTCATCCATGTAGGCCGCCTCATCGTTGTTGGAGATGGCACCCAACACCACTGTGTCGTCAGCAAACTTCACAATGGTGTTGGAGCCATGGGTGGCCACACAGTCTGAAGTGTAGAGGGAGTAGAGCAGTGGCGAGAGGACACATCCCTGAGGTGCTCCTGTGTTGATGGTGATGCTGTTGGAGAAGCACCTGCCCACCCTCACCACCTGAGTTCTGCCAGTGAGGAAGTCCAACACCCATGCACACAGACGGCTGTTAAGTCCCAGATCCCTCAGCTTTGTGAACAGTCTGCAGGGCACTATTGTGTTAAACGCTGAACTGTAATCAACAAACAGCATTCGCACATAGTTACCCTGTTTCTTGTCCACGTGGCTGAGAGTGGTGTGTAGGATGTGGGCGGTGGCATCCTCTGTGGATCTGTTGGATCTGTAGGCGAACTGCAGCGGATCTGTGGTGACTGGGATGGAGGAGGAGATGATGTTCTTCAGCAGCCTCTCAAACACCTTCATTACTACCGAGGTCAGTGCAACTGGCCGGTAATCGTTCAGGGATGAGGGTTTGCTGTTCTTGGGCACAGGGATGATGGTGGATCTTTTGAAGCATGTGGGGACCACAGACTTCGCCAGGGACTCGTTGAAGATGTAAGTGAACACACCTGCTAGCTGGTCAGCACAGCAGCGCAGCAGACGGCCGGTGATGCCGTCTGGCCCCGCCGCTTTCCTTGTGTTCACTCTCCTCAGTGCCGCTCGGACGTCATGCTCCGCGATGCTGGTCACCGGTCTCTCGCTGATGACGTCACTGTCCTCGGTAGTCAGGCGGTAGATAGCATTAGCCGCCTGGCTAACCTCGAAACGGGCGTAGAACCGATTCAGCTCGTTGGTGAATGCAGAGTCGGCGTTGATCGGCGCAGTGTCCCTGGCTTTGTAGTCCGTAATGGTGCGTAGTCCGTGCCACATACTCCGTGTGTCGCCCTGGTGGAAGCGGGACTCCACACGTTCCCAGTACCGGCGTTTGGCATCTCTCACCGCGCGCTGCACGCCGTATGAGGCCGCTTTGTAGGCGCTCATATCGCCAGTGGCGTGACCCGCGTTGTAGGAGGCGGTCCTGGCGTTTACTGCAGTGCGGATCGATCTGTCCATCCACGGTTTCTGGTTTGGGAATGTGGTGACTCTCGCAGTGGGGATAATCTCCTCCGCTAGCATATTGACGAAGCATACTGCTACTTCCGTAAACTCGTTGATGTCGACTGCGCATGCTCTGAACATGTCCCAGTCTACGTCGTTGAATGCGTCCTGTAGCGTAGCTTCTGATTGGGCAGTCCACCGTTTTACCTCCCTCTTGGTCACGTCTTCCCTCCGTATGCTTTGTTTATACTGGGGAATGAGGAAGATGGCGTTGTGGTCAGACTTCCCAAAAGCCGGGTGTGAGACAGCTTTGTAGCCCTGCTTGTATGGCGTGTAGCAGTGATCCAAAATCCGATCCCCTCTCGTTGGACACGAGACATACTGGTAAAAGTTTGGCATGACTTGTCTGAGGTTCGCTTTGTTAAAGTCTCCTGCTACGAGGGCTGCGCCCGGGTCCTTGTTTTGAAGCGAGCTCAGCACATCATGTAATTCGGACAAAGCCATACCTGTGTCCGCTTGGGGTGGGATGTAGACCGCCGTGGCGATGACTGAGGTGAACTCACGGGGCAGATAGAAAGGGCGGCACTTAATGCTCAGGAACTCCAGATGTGGCGAGCAGCCGCTGGAGAGAGTAGAAATGCTCCTGGCATCACACCACTTTCTGTTTATCATGAAACACACTCCCCCACCTTTGGTTTTGTTCGACTCTGCCGTTCTGTCCGCGCGGAGCACAAAGAATGAATCCGACGGAGTTACGGCCTGGTCCGGCACGGTGGGGGTCAGCCATGTCTCCGTGAAGCACAGAATGTTGCAGTCCCTCATGTCATGTTGGAAGGTGACCCTTGCTCTTAGGTCATCGAGCTTGTTCTCCATGGATTGTACATTGGCCAGTAGGATACTGGGCAGTGGTGCGCGATGCGCCTGCTGTCTCAGTCTGTTCCTAATACCAGCGCGTTTTCCCCGGCGCTTCTTTGTTCTGTGCCTCGGATGAGCGGCCCGTCCTTTGTTGTTCTCCGCGCCGCGTAGAATCTCTGGCGGTCAGGAAGGGTCAGGTTTAAAAGTGTCCAAGATTAGATGTGCAACCTTGGCACCGATGTTTACAAGTGATCCGCTGTCGTATACTATAAGACTAGAGGATTTTGGGATGTAAACCAGAGCAAAAAATAAGTAAAAAACAAGAAAAGTGGATAGTCGGAGAGGAGCGGTCAGGAAGGCGTCTGGACGTGGCCGCGCCATCTTGTAATGACAAGATAACAAATGAGGTCATGGAGTTATGGGCATAATCCACCCAGGAAAGCTGCGATGCCACAGACTGGTTAGTTGATGCAATACAATGGAGAGTGGCCTCTAGCTCTTGATTGGCCCTCTCTGCTTGTACATTAGCCTGGAAGGAGAAATCCAGACACGAGGCTGACTTGGGCCTCTAGTTCATCACAAAACTCCTTCCAGACATGAGACATAAACTGGGGCTGCCGATCAGACACAGTGAAAATGAAATGAAAAATGTGACCAGCAAGTAGTTAAGCTGTTTTGAAGGCAACTGGAAGTTTAGGGAGAGTAATGAAATGAGCAGCCTTGGAGAAAAGATTGACGATAGTTAAGATTACAGTGTTACCTGAGGCTGAGTTGTAGTCCCGTATAAAAATTCAAAGCAATGTGTGACCAAGGACAACTGGTCATGGGTAGTGGTCTTAGTCAGCCTACGGTGGGCGAGCTGGGAGTCTTGTTCTAAGCACAGATGGGGCAAGCAGAGACATATTCCTGGATATCTTTGGCCAGAGACTGCCTGTTACGGCCCTAGCTGGGCCTCCTGATACTGCCCTTGTGTGGGCGTGGTGTTTTTCTCCGCCTCCTCCTCTTTTGCTCCACCCCCCTGTCTCTCTCTTGCTCTCTCTCTCCCCAGGACACAGCTGCTGCTCATTGGACTCACTTACCACCTGGGCCCAGTCAGCAATCACCTCTCTGAGGTCATATAAGCTGGGGATGAGCTGTGAGCAGGGTGTGGGGTGTCTCTGCTTGGTGTGTAGGTAGCCTGCCTGAAGTGTGGAGTTGTGGAAGCAGTATGGCTGCTTTACGTGAGTAGTGTGGGCTTGTGGGCCTTGGCAGCAGTAAAGCCAGCTGCTGTTAGTGACAGGGTGAGCTTGTGGGCCCCTGGAAGTGCCTCCTCGTGGTGTGGAGTTTTTGTTTGGTTGTGTTCTTTGTTGTTGCAACCTTTTTTCCCTTTTTCGGCATGTTATTGGTAATACGGCGTTGCCGGCTCCTTATGTTATGATTATCTACAATAAAGACTGTTATTTACTAAGAACACCTGTCTGTTTTCCTTTCATTCTGTTCTGGACTCATTTGTTACTGGTCCCCTCACTCGCATGCCTAGACCCCTTCGGGGGGGACGTAACACTGCCACCAAAACAAACACTGCATGAAAACGATTGTCCGATTCTTACCTGGATGGCATGTAAATTTGATAGAATCTGCCCAGTGAATCACCTTTCCTTTGACCTTAGGGGCAACATACAGGTGGTTGGGTGGTCTTTTCCCTGTATGCGATTCCTCAAGCTGGGCTTCCTTGATCAGGGACTCAATCTCCCAGGAGAGGGATCCAGTTCCACAGGTGGGGGAAATGATAGTTTCCTCTTTTTTGGCCAATATACCAGAAGTGGAGAATTAACAAGATAAAGAATCTGGTTTCATGTTTAAAAAAAACTGGGCCTGTAGGTGATAGTTAAGTTAAAGTGCGTGAAGAGCCCAGCTGGGCTGACGTGCACTTAAGTGTTTAGCAGTCTGTGGATATGCAAGATTCTTCTGTCTATCCTCTGTCCCCTCCAGCCAATGCCTCCACTCCACACCAGCTTTATCGCAAGAAGCTCCCAATGACCCACATTATAGTTCCTTTCTGAGGGAGAGATGGTGAGAGAAAAAGGTACATGAATGGATTTTACCATTTGACTCCTGGGACTGCACAGCCCTGATCACCAAATCGGAGGCATCCACCTCCACAAAGAACGGTTTGGAGAGGTCAGCCTCAACCAGGATGGGCGCAGAGGCGAGGCATTGTTTCATAGTATCGAAAGCCTGCTGGGCAGAGGTGCACTACTGAAAGGTAACCTTGGGGAGGTCAGATGAGTCAAAGGTAAGGGAATGCGGCTGAAGTCACGAATAAAACGTTGGTGAAAATTTGCAATCCCTAGGAGTCTTTGGAGCTGTCGTTTATTTAGTGGCTCCAGCCATTCCACTACTGCCTTGATGACTACTGCGGGTCTGCCCGCAACTGAACATTGTGACTGGACTGGACAAGGAACTCATTTTTTTTTTCCAGCAGGTGCTGCAAGACTAAATGGACTCATGCTCTGAAACAGACTTAGAAGATTAGGGTATTATTCAAGTACAAAAACACAAAATGATTCATGAAATCTCTGATAATGTCGTTGATCAGGGCCTGAAACACAGTGGGGGCATTGGTAAGGGCATGACCAAATACTAATTTTATAATGCTGCAGAATTACTCATTTGTGCATACATACATTGTTTATTTGTTGTCAGTCTTCATGTAGAGAAAGGCCTGCCCAGCATTTCCTGATTTTTAAAGCACTGATGATGTCATGTCTGATGTCACCTGGTCAAACCAAGAGGAGGGGTTTCTTTTACCACAGGAAGGATTTATTTTGTTTGTTTCAGGATACAAAGGGATTTGTTGAATATGTTTTGTTATATAGAGCCATTTAGTGGGGAGCTTTATGTAATTTATTTGTGTTGAGTTTTAGATTCCTCGGCTCAAGTTAGTGGTACTGGCTAGACTAATTGAAGGTAAATTGATAGCCCTATATATAATCAGTCTCTGCTTGATTCAGATGAGGGAGGAGAGATGAGCTGTGTTACTGAATAATGTGCTTTTTGAGTTTTGTTAATTTAGTTGCTATGGTGGCGTTTTGTTAAGTTTCACATATAATGGAGGTTACTGTAAAAAAAAATTGCTTATCTCAGAAACCCAAAATGTCTGCTCAGTCTGCTTACCTACCACCTTCCTTGACGTTCGAGTCAGACTAATTCACAAGGGAGAGGATACTTATTTTTGATTGTGATCTTGTTAAGGCGCAATAATCTATGCATGAACGGAGCAGCTTCTTTCTTTTCAAAAAAACACCAAAAAACCTGAGGAGTAAGTCTATGCCACAGTGATAAGGACAGTGTGGTGAGAGGGAGGACTAGATCCTTACTAAGCACTTCTGCTAGGTCATGATACACTGCAGGGACAGAAGTTGGATCAGGCGGCTCAACTAGAACAGACTGAGTTGTGGACAAAAAACTGATGGCAAACAGTTTTTCAGCATCACAAACAGCGTCACAAACTCCACCTAGGAATACAACACTTAAACCAGTCTATGTTTGGATTGTGTGTATTCAGCCAGGGGAACCCGGGGACCAGGGAAGCGCTTGGTGTGATGAACAAAAACATACTGGTTTTCTCCACATGGTTACCAGAAAGGGATAGTGTAATAGGTTGAGTTCTATGAGTGATATCAGGAAGTGATATCTAAATAGTAAATCTTTCCATTGTAAATTTCACTGTTGATATAAGAAATTAAATTTTCTCATATTCATAATGTTAAACTGTTATTGAATAACAATATGTAGTAAAAGAGAATGCAGTTATTATAATAAATTCCAGTATTATACCTTACACTCACATACACACATTAAATTAATTAATGCGCTTAAAATAATATCTCTGAAGAGTGTCATAAAGTTACATAAAGTACCATCAAAGCTAAAATCATAGAACGAGCATACACTAGACTGACATGGAAACACTTGATACTATTGGGATATAACCGCCATGGCATAACAAGGGCAGAAGCTTTGTATCTTTGTTGAAAGAAAGACTTTAAAAAAAAATAATTATACAATGGCTGCTGTCTGGAATTAAATGAGTCCCTCAACAAGTCTGACCCTCACAGGTGCTACAATAACTTAAAGGCAGTTGCAAATGTGTAAGAGATTTGGTTGAATCAGTATTCTCGTTTTTCCTTTCCTACTCCCCTTGTTGATATCTCTGGAATTCACACAAAGGCTGTCAGGCTGAGGCATAAAAATAGGTATCACTTTGTATGGCAAGTGGGAAATCCTGGGAATAATTGAGAGAAATTGCAGTGGAAGTGACTTGAAGATTAAGTGATTAACGTCCCGCAGTAGAAAGCAGAGAGCTCTGGCTTAAATAGGATAGATGCCTGCTGGATGAAGTGAACTATATACTCGGTGTTGTATTGTTAAGGTTTCTAGCTCACCTGTTCAAACTCAAGCAAGACTTCATTTTCTTAAGAAACAGGAGGGTGAGGATCTGGGATGAGGGTGATATAGAGGCACAGAGACACTGAGCAACTGATGCAGTCTTTTTCCTGTTTCTTCCCAGGAAGCAACACACACACTTTGACCCGAGTCAATAAACGTTTAAAACCGGGCTTCCCTAGGGTTACCTAGTGAGTATGTTTGTGTGTGTGTGTGTGTGTGTGTGTGTGTGTGTGTGTGTGTGAGAGAGAGGATGTCTTTAAAGGACATGCATCCTCATGTAAATGATAATCAGACATAGATGTAGCAGCTTGCCACAGCAACAAAATTATGAATAATATCAACAGTAACATTAAAGACACTTTTGTAGTTATCCTCTTCAAATTTTGACTAAAACGTTCAAACTCAGAAGGGAGAATTTACCAGGATGTTTAAATCTAATTGACCAGTCCTGCAGTAAGAAGTAACAAAAAAAACAAAACAGTATATAGTCTGTGAGTGGGGCATCATGGTCAAAGTCAAAGTCAAAGTCAACTTTATTGTCAATTCTGCCACATGTACAGGACATACAGAGAATAGAAACTTCGTTACTCTCAATCCCTAGATAAAATAGAAAATGAACATTTAAATATAAGAGTGATTAAAAATGCAAGTGAAATATTTTAAAGTAAAAAAAATTAAATAATATAATACAATTTTACATATAACAAGAAAGCTATACAATATACAATATAAGGGTAAATGACATTGAGTGCAAACCAGGCAGAGTAGTGCAAATAGGCAAATAGTGCAAATGGAGATTTGGTAATGTACGGTATGAGATAGTGTAACACAAAGTAACACAATGGTGTTTCAGTGGTTAGCTCAGTTAGGGCTGTCACTAAGTAACTAAAAGTTATTGGTTTAAGCTGTGACACAAGTCCAAGGTCATGCTTGTTATGTTAACTGGTGATTCTAACGTTAACTGTGCTTGGATGTGAAAGTGAATTGTCTGTCTCTGTGTGTTAGTGCTGTGATGGGCTACTAACCTCTGTAGGGAGATCCTGCTTCTCCCTGTGACTTATTGGAAATGACTACCAGAACCCCATCCAAGTTGGATTATCAGTTAAGAAATTGGTTGGATTTTCCTAGATCGCTATGAAGTACTAATTTAGCTCATTGGTGTATTTTAGATAAACACCAGTAAATCCCTAACTTGGCAAATGTATTAATATTTGTAATGTTAAATAATTGATCTTTGAACATTAAAATCAGCAGTCTTTATCGGTCCAATCAAGAAGAAATGTTGATATTACAATATTAGAAAGAAGCATCATTAATTACATGACTCCCTGTGAGCAAGCACTTGTGGGGACTGTGGGAAGGAAAAACTCCCCTTCACCAGGAAGAAACCGGGTTCAGGGAAAAACCCAGGTCCAGGGAGGGCAGCCATAAACTGTTCTCACATTTGTCATTTCTTTTATTTGTGAGTTTTCCTTTTAAATAATAGGTGCTGTTGGTTGCTTTTTAGATACTTTGGCCATGTTTTGCCATTGCATTCACTAGAATATCTTGGTTACCTTTACTCATTAGTAGTCATCTCCTCATCATCATTCTTTGTTTTTTCTCCAATGCGAGACTCGGGGCAGAGTGGATGATACGTTGACTTGGTTCACAATCTCATCGTTAAAAAAGATACAATACCATCACACATCAACTATCATATATGTCATATATGTTATGATTTAAAAGTTTGCTTACATGTAAATGGTGCAATATATAGAACAACTGGGGGTTAGTATCTTGCCCCAGGATACCTGGCATGCAGACTGAGGGATCAGGGATCAAACCACTAACTTTCCAATCATGATGACCTCCTGAGCTGCAGCCACCCCATAACATATCAAAATGTCTGTTTATCTGCACACCACGAAGAGCACTGAAGAATGATGAATGGTCTGCACAGACCCTGACTTCAACATCATCCAGCATCTTGGAACAAACTGGAAAAACAACAGTAGGAGTCCTCACCACCCCACATAAGTGTTGATCTTTGCTAATGTCTCCATATATTAACACTGTGAACAGCAAAAGTCTATTTTTAAGGTGGTTTAAATTACCTCTGTGCATAACCTTTACAGAAGAGCATTTAACCATGATGGAACTCAACATAATCTGGATAAATAAAATTATTGCCAGCAGTTAACCAAACAATCACTATTGGTTAACTCTTGGTCAACCCGCAAATGCCCATTTTGTCTTTTTGCATGAAGTACTTTTGCATAAAGACTGCAACTAGCACCACTAGCTAACATTGGACTCGGCAGTCAATTTCATCAATGATCATTAATGGTCATGAATATTTGGTGCAATATACACAGTGTTGGGAAGGTTACTTTTAAAATGTATTCCATTACAGAATACAGAATACATGCCCCAAAATGTATTCTGTAACGTATTCCGTTACGTTACTCAATGACAGTAACGTATTCTGAATACTTTGGATTACTTAATATATTATCATGCTTTTTACAACGTGAATGTACTATTGCCGTGTGATTTATTACTATTACTGAAGGTCCGCGACTCCGAACTGTAGTAAAGGGACCTCTGACTAATACGGCGGGGTCCCTGTCGGCTCGTAGCCGAAAACTAGCTTTACTTTGTTGTGTGGGTCAACTTTTCTTGACAGAGAGACAGAGAGAGGCGTTGAAAGACTGCTCCAACGGAACTTATTGTTTTCGGAGGAAAACACGAACACGGTGTACAGTCGAGTCTTAATAGCTTGGCTGAAGTGGTTATTATTATATTTACATGCTTCCAGCTCCCGTTTTTCCTCGATGACAACTCCTACCTTTCCACTCCCCTTTTTCTCTCTCCCTCCTCGCGCTCACAGACCCATAACGTGTATGGCAGTCCATTCTCTCTGCAACACGGACTACACTGCCCATGATGCTACATTCTTTAGAGCTATGCTTGTAGCATTTTGCCTGTTAGCTTAGCACAACAACAACAACAACAACGAAAAGGCGCTCTCTCACCTAGGAAACACACAGTCGCAGAGAGAGAGAGAGAGAGAGCGTCGCCCTGTAACCATGGCAACCGTAGCGCTGCCGCCTGGAACAACAGAACGTAGCTGTCAAACAAAACCCAAACAGTCCTGACCCGCGACAAAATGAAACAGGAAAGTACCGCAGCGTAATCCATTTATTTCAACAAAGTAACTGTATTCTGAATACCACCTTTTTAAACGGTAACTGTAACGGAATACAGTTACTCATATTTTGTATTTTAAATACGTAACGACGGTACATGTATTCCGTTACTCCCCAACACTGAATATACAATATATACATATATTAATTACAAAACAATAGAAAGGCACAAATTGGAGAACAAAGTGCTTAGGCCAGTCACACAAGGACTCTATACTCAGATCTCAGACCAAGTTCTTTTGCACTGCTTCTGAGTGATGAGGGTTACTCAGATCATGACTAAGATTGGTAATGTGGGTGAGCAGGGGTGGGGTGTGGGGGGATAGTGTTTGCCAACAGTCTGAATGGCCCAAGGAAAAAAGCTGTTTGTGAGTCTGGTGGTGGGGGACCTGATTCTCCTAAGGGCAGCGGATCTTACAGGTGGTGGGCAGTGTGCAAGGGGTCACCTGCGATGGCCCTGGTGTTCCTGAGATAGGAGGATCTGGTGATGGCCTCCAGGATTGGCAGAGGGCAACCAATGATTTTTGGGCAGTGTTAATTACCTTCCATACAGCCTTCCTATTCTCAATAGTGGTTCCTGCATACCAAACACCCAGGCAATAGGAAAGCACACTCTCCATTGAGGAGCAATAGAAGGCCAGCAGCAGCTTGTGATCCAGGTTATTGTTCCCCAGCACACGGAAGAAGTGCAGCAGCTGTTGGAGCTTCTATTCCAGGGCATTGATGTTGTGGGTCTAGGTGAGATCAGCATAGATGTGGGTGCCCAGAAACCTTAAAGTGGAGACAGATTTCATCCGTTCTCCATTTATAAAGAGAGGGGAGTTGACCTGGCCTTGCCTCTTATCCATTATGAGTGTTTTTGTTTTAAGGATGTTCAGTTTCAGGTTATTTTCTGAACACCACCGGGACAAGTTCTCTACTTCCACCCTGAAAGCTGTCCCATCTTCATCAGCGACGAGCTCAACCATGGTGGTGTCATCAGCATACTTAATGATAATGATGTTGACTTATAAAGCTACCATGGAGTAAAGTTAGTTGGATTATTACTGATGGCGTACTTGTCATGGCTGGTGAATGAAGTGGACTGTCCACACTGATCTGTAAGTCTCTGAAGAAGGACGCAACACTATTACTTAATCACTGTATAATTCTCCAACAAGTATGAAACAAACGTCAAACATATCTGTTTGAAACATCTCACATTTAATCATGTTATGAAACCTGTGAAAACCATTAATTTCATTTCTTACAAAACCCTGTGCCACCACTGGTTTCAGCATGTCCTGTTTGAGCTAAATGTGAAGATCTAATATATAAAATTTTGTGAGGTGGCTCAGTTGGGGATCCACAATACAGTGATTTTTTTCTCAAGAAGGAAATTGTACAGTTTTTTGCTGAAAAAGGGACAAGCAAAACACAAATTGTCAGATTGTGTATGGCTAGCAGATTTGGCGTTTTTGGTTGAAAGAACACTTATCACATGTGTTATGTGAGGACATACTGTTTTTCTTTTCTCACTTCTCCATTGACCCTGATGATGCTCAGAATCAGCTGCAGCTGGAGCTCCTTGAATTGCAGTGTGAAGATGAGTGTCGCAGCCAGCGACCAGTAACTCATTACATGTATATTGTGCAAGCAAAATGTTCTTGCACAACACTCATGTAATGTTTTTATGCCCATTTTTCAAATCACGCTGATGATGATGATGATGATGATGATGATGTAACACATACACACGTACATATACTATGTAAGAATAATACCTAAGGTATTAATGTCAGTTATTAAAGTGGTGGAATCAATTTAGTTGCAATTGCCATTTTCAGTCATCTTTTTAAGACATTTTGCACATTAGTGAAAGAGATTTTTAGCCTGACTTCATATGCTTGATGGGTGTGTTGACTTGTCTCTCTACTTGCCTCTGCATATACAAACAATGCTAGAGGCCGTTACATATAAAGTATAGAGCACAGCAGCAAAACCACTGAGAAAGATCTTCCATGACAGTCCCATATAAGCCTCTCTCTTTTAAAAATGTAACAATTAATTAATTAACTATACAGCAAAGTAAAGAGAAATACATTTACCAACAGTAAAAAAAGAGGCCTACACTGGTAGTGACAGCATTTGTTTTCCTCTACAAAGTTTGTCCCTTTTACGAATCCTTGTTATGAATTGACATTTATAATCCATATATTATACATTATTATTTGAATATAAATAAAAAGACAAATTAAAAACTTTACATGAATAATGGGCTCTTAACTTCTACACTGTGAAAGACTTGGAGCGACACAGCGCAATGTAACTGTTTGGTTGGTTTTTATTTAACGTTCATGGCACAATGCTTCCAGTTTGGCACCTCTGAATTCTCCATTACCAGCTTTCCAGCTGGCTCCACTCCACTCTCTACTGCCAGTCCCCGGGATCACTAAAGAAGGAAAAGAATTTATCAAGGGGTACTCCAGTTTGCTCCCACAATTCTGAGAACTGTAGTACGGGCAGTTAGATTAACTGATTATTTTAAATTGCCCATAGGTGGGTGTGTCTGTCTCTCTGTGTTAGCCCTGAGATTGACTGGTGCCCTGTCCAGGGTGTACCTGCCTGTCACCCTATAACATTTACAGTATGTAAGTGTTAGTGTGTTGGTATTTTTGTTTTTAATCACTCAAACTGCTGCACAACAACTTTCCTTATTCAGAATACGACATTGAAGTGAAGTGATTTGGGACCACAAATGCAAGTGGCCCACATCTGAAATTTGAAAAAAAAATAATGCATTGATAACAAAGGCTTACATGCATAAATAAGCCTTTGTTATAGCCATGACCATGGGCTTGCTTATAGGGGCCATTTGATTATTGGAATTTTCTCTGTATTTTTTTAGGTTCTTTAACTTTACAATATAAAGAACCTTGAGCCAATTGCTGTTGTGATTTGGCAATATATAAATAAAACTGAATCAAAAATTGAAACTGTTTTTGACTTTCCAACAAGTGTCCCCACTACATCTGTTCCATATTCTTAATCAGTTTGATTTCTGTATTGAATTGAATCCAGGAACGAAAAAGTCAAAATTGACTTAAAATTGACTGAATTTAATAAAAATTTTATTTTATAGTCAGTTTATATGGGGTGGCTGTAGCTCAGGTGGCAGAGCAGGTCAGCCACTAATCAGAAGGTCGGTGGTTCGATCCCAGGCTGCCTCCGGGCTGCATGTCAAATATCCTTGGGCAAGATACTAACCCCATGTTTGCCTACTGGTGGTGGTCAGAGGGCCCGGTGGCGCCTGTGTCCGGCAGCCTCGCCTCTGTCAGTGCGCCCCAGGGCAGCTGTGGCTACAATGTAGCTGCCATCACCAGTGTGTGAATGGGTGAATGACTGAATGTAGTGTAAAGCGCTTTGGGGTCCTATGGACTAGAAAAGCGCTATACAAATGCAGGCCATTTACCATTTACCATTGAATAAAATGTAAAGATTAACTGCAAGTGGTAAAATAGTTTTCCAGGTTATCTACTTACTTAAAAGAAAGAACTGCCATGGCAGTTCATAGAATAGCAATGGCAGCAGCTTGCCTTTATGAGAGTATTAACAACTTACAACAGAACAATCTCCAATTGATTCACACTCACAGCAACGCCATCCTTTATAAGCCTCTTTCGTTCTCTGTCATGTCGTTAAAGCAATCACTTGCACACACCCAGCCTTCTTAATGGTCCCAGATGTGGTTGCTAGGAGATTTGTGTCACATTTGCAAGCCCTCTTTAGAGATTGTACTCTCTTCCACTCTGTTATGTAAATGAGTGTGTGTGTGTGTGTGTGTGTGTGTGTGTGTGTGTGTGTGTGTGTGTGTGTGTGTGTGTGTGTATGTGTAAAATTGAAGAGAATAGAATAGCTACTTTATTGTTATTTAGAAGACACATCAGTTAGTGTGCATTAGAATGAAATTCCAGTGCACTGACTCACCATTGGACTAATGCAATATTAATAAATGGAGCTAAATCTTAAATTTTGAGATACAAAAAAGGAGGTGAGATATAATGTATAGATGTGACAGTATAAATAAAAAGGAAGGATGGATGGCCACACAGAACATCCAGCAAAGCCATGTAAATGGCTCCACTGACTGTGGCCTTTGCGGTGTATAGTTCCTCCAAGCCCTTTTGTGTGTGAGTGACATGTTGTCAGATGAAGCATGAGGGAGTAGAAGGCATGGGATATGTGAGACTGGGAGGTAAAAGATTATCCCTGGAAGGAGAGAGCCAGGACTTCTTGCTCAGTAAGCACTCTTATTTCCCCCACTTCACTGCAGGGCAAAGAAAAGCAGACCCGGGACCTGTGCAAACGGCCCCCTGGAGCACTGCTGCACCTATCGTGCCCATGATGAAGGATCAGTTACCGGTAGCAGACTTGACTCAGTAGAGCATTTTACTTATAAAAGTAAAAATAAAAGTAAAAAAAAAAATTACATTAAGAAGTTAAAAAAGGTTATTGATTGTCATGGCTGGGGCAGCAGTTGTGTGGTGATGTGAGAAAAGGATCCAAACTGCAGGTACTGGTTGGGGTCCGAGTGAGCGTTTATTTGTAGTGACAGCAAAGTGCAAGACAGGAAATAAGGAACAGGGAGCAACTAAAGCCTCTACTGGGAAAACTAATAAAAAAAACCTGAAAAACATAAGGACACGGGGAATCACGCAGGGAAGACATGGAGAAAGAAGAGCAGAGAGACACAGAGATACCAAATTACACAGAAGGTGCGACGATGAACAAAGGCAAACACACACTATAAATACAAACCATGTAATGGGGAAATGACACGCAGGGGTAGACACAGCTGGAACTAATGGGCATAACGAGACACAGACCTACAAAGTAAAACATGAAATGCACAGGCTGTTTTACAAACACAAATTCAGAGACACAAATAACAGAAAAAATAAACACAAGACTCAAACCCTAAGAACTAATACAAAACGGAAGAAACAAGAAAATAATAACAATAAACTTAAAACACTGGGTCAGCGAAGATAGAGAATATAATATGAATAATATGATCCTCACTTTGTTTCCAGAAAGAGACATATATATATATATAAATAAAAAAAAAACACCCAGCACGCCTCTGCGGGCGGTTTATCCTTCAAGCTTGGGTCCTCTACCAGAGGCCTGGGAGCTTGAGGGTCCTGCGCAGTATCTTAGCTGTTCCCAGGACTGCGCTCTTCTGGACAGAGATCTCCGATGTTGTTCCCGGGATCTGCTGGAGCCACTCGCCTAGCTTGGGAGTCACCGCATCTAGTGCTCCGATTACCACGGGGACCTGAATATATATATATATATATATATATATATATATATATATATATATATATATATATATATATATATATATATATATATATATATATATATATACACATACAGTGGAACCTCGACTTACAAAATTAATTCGTTCCTGAGGGTCTTTCGTAAGTCGAAGCACCCGCGCATTTTGACTGAGGCAATGCTGAACGATAGGCTATAGGCTAATTGCTAACTAGAACAACAATACATCGTTCAAGTGGAACAGCAAAGCGCAATTACGGAAGCCAAGGGGTTGTCACATGATTCGGAAGGCATTGTGGGCATTGTAGGCTCAGCCAATCAGAGCCAGCGGATTTCGTTACTCAGGCATTTTGCCGTAACACGGGCATTAATACATATATACACTGCTGCTAAAATCGTCACTACAGTCAGCTACTCAGGCTTTAACTCACCCATTAGCCCAGCCTGCATATATATATATATAAAAAAATATAAATATATATGTATATATATATTAGGGGTGCAACGATATTCGTATCGATATTGAACCGTTCGATACAGTGCTTTCGGTTCGGTACGCATATGTATCGAACAATACAAAATTTGTAATTTATTTTATCAACTTTACTTCTGACGATGCTGTCTGTGTTGAGCGCTCAGTGAATCTGCATTCGACTGCTCCGCCTAGGGTCGACAGTGCAGCCTAGGCGGAGTAGTCGAACGCAGATTCACTGAGCGCTCAACACAGACAGCATTGTCAGAAGGAAGAGCGCAGGGCAAGCTAGCGAGACAGAAGTTAAGCTCTCCTTACAAGATGGACCTCCCCCACCCTCATTCAGATCTGGCGTTTGGAATTATTTTGGTTTTCATGTGACGTATGACCCTGAAGGTAAGCGAGTCATGGACTAAAGTAAAACAGTATGTTGGATGTGCCATGCAATGCTCAATTACATGGGTGGGAACTAGTGTGTTAGCGCAGTTAGCTCGTTAACGTGTTGGCCGTCTAGCCCCATGCACGGGGCGATCGGCGGTAGCTCGTTAACGGAGATTTGCCGTGTTGTGGCGTTAAGGTCATTTCAACGAGATTAACCTGAAAGCACTAGTGGGAACACAACGAATATGACTGCACATTTACGCTGACATCATCCTAGTGCAAAGACAAGTGGAAGCAGAAAAAAAACAAGCAAGCATGCTACTAACTTTAGCCGAGTCATTTAGACAGCTGTTAGCACATGATTCTCCTTATGCTGCTGAGAATATAGCCCAGAAGAAGCGGATAGTATAGCTTTTATTTTGGAAAGAGACATTTCTCTGTAATAAACTCTCTTTTCCAAAGATGAGTGATTCCTCAATCAGATACAGGGCTCGCAATATCGCTAGCCCGACGTCCCGGGGCTAGCGATTTTTTTCAGTCGGGGTACCAAAATCTATCTCTGCCCTGCCCGTCGGGCTTTTGTAGAAAGGAAAAATATATGTCAATGCTTTTGCATTCTTTCGGAAATGTAGCTGGGTAATTATGTCATTGGCATCGGTGAGCCACTGTCAATATGTGACATATTGAAATCGCGTTTGAATTTGCGCTTGTTTTTTTGCTTTCACTTTGCAATCGCGCGAACTGTGTATAGAGAGCGACAGCACTGATCTGTGAGTGATGATAATTTGTGCACCAATTCCTCTGACATCGTCTTATTAATCGTTAGCTTACTATGCAAACATGACAAGTGAAATCTCCCGCAGCAAGCTTAAACATGTGAGAGGTTGATCACGCAGAGAATCGCTGAGCTTATGTGAGTGCGTGTGTAAAGGCAGCAGGATATATATTTGACTACGATGACCTGGATGACTGAGAACCTTCACAGACAGATATATATTTTAGTTCTGCTGAGCCAAATAAGACAGGTCAGGGTGAAGAAGTGACAGCCAAAGAAAAGCTTACCACAAAACGGAGAAGTTATGACAAATCAGACTATAAGGCAAAAAGAAAGTACAGCTTTATGGTTTCATGGACAAAAGAATTTCTGTGGCTGCAATATGACGAGCTAAATAACCAGGGCTGCACATAAGTGGTCCGCAGGTGCGTATTCGCTGTCAAAATAAAAAACACGCACAAGGGTTAGGGTTAAATTTAAAAACTGTACTTTTGAGTTAAAATATATATTTATAATTTTAATAAATCACAAATTAAAAAGGCATGAACATTTTTTGTATCGAAAAAATATCGAACCGTGACACCGAAGTATCGAACCGAACCGAACCGTGAATTTTGTGTATCGTTGCACCCCTAACACACACATATATATATATATATATATATATATATATATATATATATGTATATATATATATATATATATATATATATTGTGGAGGTAAGCATCAACAACACAGCTCTCAGTTCTCACTCCTTCTTTATTCGTCTCCAACATCATCTGCGCATATCGCGCCACAAAACACAGGAA
The DNA here is from genome assembly GCF_057381845.1 of Rhamphochromis longiceps. Classification (NCBI taxonomy): domain Eukaryota; kingdom Metazoa; phylum Chordata; class Actinopteri; order Cichliformes; family Cichlidae; genus Rhamphochromis; species Rhamphochromis longiceps. The sequence goes on from NC_140571.1 coordinate 34,811,487, forward strand.
CACACTTCCTCTACACTGGGTGTGAGTGGAGCCCTCTAGTGGTCCACCACACATGCCCCCCCCCGAACACCCAGCAGAACTAGTCCAGGACCCGGGGCTTAAGCAAACAGCCGGAGCGGCTGAACTGGGGGGGTGGGGAACTGACAGAGGGCAACCCAGCCCGGGAGCGAGGCTGGCACTGGCGGTCAGAAAAAGCTGAAGACGACTCGGACTCCGTTGATTTCGGGTCGCTCCTGGGGGAAAAAACAGAATCCATCAGCCCGGTGGCAGGTGGGCGGCCGCGGCGAGGGGCCTGGGCCGGGACCACCTGATCCTCTTGCATAACATGTGCAGGCTTAAGTCTGTCAACAGAGACAACTTCCTGCCGACCGCCAAAGTCCAAAACGAAATGTTTGTTGCCTGGTTTAAGAACCCTGTATGGCCCGTCATATGGTGGACGCAGCGGAGTCCTATGGGCATCGTGCCTGACGAAAACGAAACGAGCAGAGTCCAATGAACTCGGAACAAAGGTGTCAGGCAGGCAGTGGTGCACAGGACCAGGAACAGGAAATGAGTTTCTTGGGGGGCGAAAAGGCAACAAAGAGGTATCGAAACATGGGGGAGGGCTCTCAGGTAAGAATTCCCCGGGGACCCGGAGAGGCTGGCCGAGGACCAGTTCAGCCGGGGAAACACCGAGGTCTTCTTTAACCGCACTACGCAAACCCAGCAAAACCCACGGAAGACGTTCGACCCAGTCGCCACTTGTCAAGGAAGCATGGAGCGCGGCCTTAAGTGACCGGTGAAACCGTTCGCACATCCCATTAGCTTGCGGGTGGTATGCTGTGGTGCGGTGGACCTTGACTCCCAGGCCGTCAGCCATAGCAGACCAAAGCTCGGAAACAAACTGGGGGCCCCTGTCCGAGGTAATGTCAGCAGGGGGGCCGAAACGTGAAACCCACGTTGACAAAAATGCCCTGGCCACCGTCGCCGCTGTCGTGGACGCCAGGGGTACCGCCTCCGGCCACCTGGTTGTGCGGTCCACCACAGTCAAAAGGTGCGTGAAACCCTGTGACTGCGGCAAGGGACCAACCAGGTCCACATGAACGTGATCGAAACGCCTACCCGGGACACGGAAAGGCTCGAGGGGTGCCTGTGTGTGCCGGTGGATTTTCGAGCGTTGGCATGGGATACGAACCGCCGCCCATTCTTTCACCGTCTTGCGAAGGCCCGGCCAAACAAACCTGGCGCTGACCAGCTTGACCGAGGCCCGGATGCCGGGATGAGAGAGGGCATGCACCGAGTCAAAAACACGACGACGCCACGAAAGGGGAACCACCGGGCGGGGGTGGCCGGTGGAAACGTCGCAAAGAAGGCGCGGACCGCCGTCCCACACCGGGGTGTCCTCCAGCACGAGGCCCGTTTTTGTTGACTGAAGGGCAAGGACGTCCGGGTCAGCACGTTGCTCGGCGGCCATGGCAGCGTAGTCGATGCCGACATACACCGGAGAAACCAACACACGCGAGAGACAGTCAGCGACGTGATTGGACTTACCAGCCACATGCTGAATGTCTGTGGTAAACTCAGAAATGGCCGCCAACTGGCGCTGCTGGTGTGCGCTCCATGGGTCAGAGACCTTGGACATCGCAAACGTCAAAGGTTTGTGGTCAACGTATGCAGCAAAGTTGCGACCCTCGAGGAAAAAACGAAAATGCCGTGTTGCGAGGTGCAGGGCCAGAAACTCCCTGTCAAAAACACTGTACTTGCGTTCAGCATCCCGGAGCGTACGACTGAAAAAGGCGAGCGGTTGCCAGAGACCTGAAACCCGCTGTTCCAACACTCCGCCCACTGCCACGTCCGAGGCGTCGGTGGTCAACGCGATCTCCGCCGACGGAAGCGGGTGGGCCAGCAGGGCGGCGTCAGCCAGCGCAGACTTGGCTGCGGAAAACGCACGGACGCGTTCAGGCAGCCAGTCAACCGGATCTTTGGCTGTTTTACCTTTTAAGGCAGCATAGAGTGGCTGTAGCAGGTGGGCAGCTCTGGGGAGAAAGCGGTTGTAAAAATTTATCATCCCCAAGAACTCCTGCAACGCTTTAACCGACGTGGGACGCGGGAAAGCCGAAACGGCCTGGACTCTGTCGGGCAACGGAACCACACCTTCAGCGGAAATGCGGTGCCCGAGGAAATCCAGAACAGGCAACCCAAACTGGCACTTGGAAGGGTTGATGATCAGGCCGTGCGCTTCCAAACGCTGGAAAACCTGGCGCAGATGGGACTCGTGCTGGCTCGCTGAGCAGCTGGCCACCAATATATCGTCCAGATAAACAAAAACGAACGGCAGCCCACGCAAAACGGAGTCCATCAGCCGCTGAAAGGTCTGGGCGGCACCTTTCAGGCCAAACGGCATGCGCAAAAACTCGAACAAGCCGAAGGGGGTAATGACAGCGGTTTTAGGAATGTCTTCGGGGCGCACGGGAACCTGGTGATACCCCCGCACCAAGTCAATTTTAGAAAAAATCGACGTTCCGGCGAGATTGGCAGAAAAATCCTGAATGTGGGGGATGGGGTAACGGTCATTCTCCGTGGCATTATTTAAACGGCGGAAATCTCCGCATGGCCGCCACCGACCGTCCGATTTGGGCACCATGTGAAGCGGAGAGGCCCATGCACTGTTCGAACGCTGTACAATGCCAAGGCGCTCCATGGCTGCAAACTCTTCCCGAGCGACGGACAGTTTCGCGGGGTCGAGGCGGCGCGCGCGCGCGAACACCGGGGGCCCGACCGTGGGAATATAATGCTCAACCCCATGCTTCGTTACCGTGCTAGAGAAATTAGGGACAGACAGCGATGGAAACTCTAAAAGCAAACGCTGAAAAGCATCCCCGGAGGTCACTACATTAGCCCGAATCAGGGGCTCGGCGGCCCGAGTAAAACAGGGTAGCGAAGAAAACGAGAGAGCATCGATTAAACGTCTGTTAGCGACATCGACAAGTAGTCCATGAGCACACAGGAAATCAGCACCCAAAATAGGTACAGAGCTAGCAGCAACAACAAAGTTCCACTGGAAATCCCGGCCATGAAAACAAACAGTCACCAACCTTTCCCCAAACGTTTTGATGGGAGAGCCGTTAGCTGCAATGAGCTGCGGCCCACAGTTCGCTGCTAGTCTGTCGGCAGCGGTAGGGGGAAGGAGGCTCTTCTGGGAGCCGGAGTCCACGAGAAAACGTCTCCCGGAGCGCGAGTCCTCTATGAAGAGCAGCCTTTCTGTATTGCCAGCGGTCGCGGCTGCTACGGCGCGCTGGCGGGTCCGTTTCCCTGGGCCGTGAAAGCGCAAGGCGGCAGGCAGCGACGCGCTCTGTCGCCAAAACGCTGATGGTAGAAACAGATGCTCTTTCCGCGGTGCCGGCGTGTAGCAATCCCTGCCGTCAGCAAGGGGGCGGATGCTCCGGGGGAGGCAGGTGGAGGCGTGGAAGGTGCCGCCGGCGTGTCCGTAGCCAGGGCGTGAACGTCGAAAGTGCGGCTAGCCAGGAGAATACGATCCGCTTCTTCAGCCAGGGAGCGATAATCCTTCGCAGGCAGAAGCGGAGAGTTCGCGAGGACAGCTCTCACGGCGGCCGGTAGTTGGCGAAGGAAGAGGTGCACGAAGAGGAAACCACCGTCATCCGGCCCGAGCAACGATAGCATGTTCTCCATGAGCTCGAGCGCGGTACCGCCACCCAAGCCTGACAGGTTGAGGAGCTTTTCGGCTCGTTCGGCGTCGGAGAGGGCATAGCGCCGAAGAAGCAGCTCTTTGAGGGCGGCGTATTTCCCTTGGGCGGGTGGGTCCCGGAGGAGCGCCATCGCGCGACGGGTGGCCAGCGGGTCGAGCGAGGCCACCACATGGTGATACTTCGTGTCGTCAGCCGAGATGCCGCGAAGGGCGAACTGAGCCTCCACGTGTACGAACCATGACGGGGGGGTCATGGAGCCAAAAGTCCGGCAGTTTCAGTGCCACAGCGAACGTAGCTGCAACAGGAGGCGGAGGTCCGGCGGCCGCTGATGCATCCATAGCGGAGTGTGCGTTATCTACGGCCCGGTGCATGCTCGAGACAGGGGTCACCAATGTGGAGGTAAGCATCAACGACACAGCTCTCAGTTCTCACTCCTTCTTTATTCGTCTCCAACATCAACTGCGCATATCGCGCCACAAAACACAGGAACACACTTCCTCTACACTGGGTGTGAGTGGAGCCCTCTAGTGGTCCACCACAATATATATATATAAACACCCAGCACGCCCCTGCGGGCGGTTTACCTTTGGTGATATTTTTTCGATACAAAAAAAATGTTCATGCCTTTTTAATTTGTCATTTATTAAAATTATAAATATATATATTTTAACTCAAAAGTACAGTTTTTAAATTTAACCCTAACCCTTGTGGGCGTTTTTTATTTTGACAGCGAATGCGCACCTGCGGACCACTTATGTGCAGCCCCGGTTATTTAGCTCGTCATATTGCAGCCACAGAAATTCTTTTGTCCATGAAACCATAAAGCTGCACTTTCTTTTTGCCTTATAGTCTCATTTGTCATAACTTCTCCGTTTTGTGGTAAGCTTTTCTTTGGCTGTCACTTCTTCACCCCGACCTGTCTTATTTGGCTCAGCAGAACTGAAATGCTTTTACACACGCACTCACATAAGCTCAGCGATTCTCTGCGCGATCAACTTCTCACATGTTTAAGCTTGCTGCGGGAGATTTCACTTGTCATGTTTGCATAGTAAGCTAACGATTGATAAGACGATGTCAGAGGAATTGGTGCACAAATTTTCATCACTCACAGATCAGTGCTGTCGCTCTCTATACACAGTTCGCACGATTGCAAAGTGAAAGCAAAAAACAAGCGCAAATTCAAACGCGATTTCAATATGTCACATATTGACAGTGGCTCACCGATGCCAATGACATAATTACCCAGCTACATTTCTGAAAGAATGCAAAAGCATTGACATATATTTTTCCTACAATAGCCCGACGGGCAGGGAAGAGATAGATTTTGGTAGCCCGACTGAAAAAAATCGCTAGCTCCAGGACGTCGGGCTAGCGATATTGCGAGCCCTGTATCTGATTGAGGAATCACTCATCTTTGGAAAAGAGAGTTTATTACAGAGAAATGTCTCTTTCCAAAATAAAAGCTATACTATCCACTTCTTTTGGGCTATATTCTCAGCAGCATATTAAACAGCTGTCTAAATGACTCGGCTAAAGTTAGTAGCATGCTTGCTTGTTTTTTTTCTGCTTCCACTTGTCTTTGCACTAGGATGATGTCGGCGTAAATGTGCAGTCATATTCGTTGTGTTCCCACTAGTGCTTTCAGGTTAATCTCGTTGAAATGACCTTAACGCCACAACACGGCAAATCTCCGTTAACGAGCTACCGCCGATCGCCCCGTGCATGGGGCTAGACGGCCAACACGTTAACGAGCTAACTGCGCTAACACACTAGTTCCCACCCATGTAATTGAGCATTGCATGGCACATCCAACATACTGTTTTACTTTAGTCCATGACTCGCTTACCTTCAGGGTCATACGTCACATGAAAACCAAAATAATTCCAAACGCCAGATCTGAATGAGGGTGGGGGAGGTCCATGTTGTAAGGAGAGCTTAACTTCTGTCTCGCTAGCTTGCCCTGCGCTCTTCCTTCTGACGATGCTGTCTGTGTTGAGCGCTCAGTGAATCTGTCGAACGCAGATTCACTGAGCGCTCAACACAGACAGCATCATCAGAAGGAAAGTTGATAAAATAAATTACAAATTTTGTATTGTTCGATACATATGCGTACCGAACCGAAAGCACTGTATCGAACGGTTCAATATCGATACGAATATCGTTGCACCCCTAATATATATATATATATTAGGGGTGCAACGATATTCGTAAATCACGATTTGTCTATGTATTGCACCATGGTTAGTCTTTGATGACCATTAATGGAAAGGGCACACAAATTATTATGAATATTCGTATCGATATTGAACCGTTCGATACAGTGCTTTCGGTTCGGTACGCATATGTATCGAACAATACAACATTTGTAATTTATTTTATCAACTTTCCTTCTGACGATGCTGTCTGTGTTGAGCGCTCAGTGAATCTGCGTTCAACTACTCCGCCTAGGCTGCACTGTCGAGCGCAGATCCACTGAGCGCTCAACACAGACAGCATAGTCAGAAGGAAGAGTGCAGGGCAAGCTAGCAAGACAGAAGTTAAGCTCTCCTTGCAACATGGACCTTCCCCATTCAGATCTGGCGTTTGGAATTATTTTGGTTTTCATGTGACGTATGACCCTGAAGGTAAGCGAGTCATGGACTAAAGTAAAACAGTATGTTGGATGTGCCATGCAATGCTCAATTACATGGGTGGGAACTAGTGTGTTAGCGCAGTTAGCTCGTTAACGTGTTGGCCGTCTAGCCCCATGCACGGGGCGATCGGCGGTAGCTCGTTAACGGAGATTTGCCGTGTTGTGGCGTTAAGGTCATTTCAACGAGATTAACCTGAAAGCACTAGTGGGAACACAACGAATATGACTGCACATTTACGCCGACGTCATCCTAGTGCAAAGACAAGTGGAAGCAGAAAAAAAACAAGCAAGCATGCTACTAACTTTAGCCGAGTCATTTAGACAGCTGTTTAATATGAGAATATAGCCCAGAAGAAGCGGATAGTATAGCTTTTATTTTGGGAAGAGACATTTCTCTGTAATAAACTCTCTTTTCCAAAGATGAGTGATTCCTCAATCAGATACAGGGCTCGCAATATCGCTAGCCCGACGTTATGGTTTCATGGACAAAAGAATTTCTGTGGCTGCAATATGACGAGCTAAATAACCAGGGCTGCACATAAGTGGTCCGCAGGTGCGTATTCGCTGTCAAAATAAAAAACACGCACAAGGGTTAGGGTTAAATTTAAAAACTGTACTTTTGAGTTAAAATATATATTTATAATTTTAATAAATGACAAATTAAAAAGGCATGAACATTTTTTTGTATCGAAAAAATATCGAACCGTGACACCAAAGTATCGAACCGAACCGAACCGTGAATTTTGTGTATCGTTGCACCCCTAATATATATATATATATGTCACAGAGACACATTTGGTTCCACATTAATAGCCCCAGTTTCTTGCCTGTCATTACCCAGTTACATAAATTAAATTATTCATCTATAAAGCTGTTGATACAAGATAATTAATTTGGTAATTAAGTGGTAACATCTTGCTGTTGCCATCTTATTACCTTATCTCCGCCTTTTATCCCACTGTTGCCACATCATTACAGAGATGCAATAGAAAAAAAGAGAAACTTTGGTGGGACTGTTGCTACTGGTGGACTAGGTCTGTAGCTTACTTCTGATGCAGCTAAAAAATTGATCGGAGTTAAAGAGAGGCTAACAAAATTGCAGGGAAATGGCTGATGAACACATATAGTCAGCCTAATTGTTCAGGGACTTATATCTTGTAGTAAATCTTTCCCTCTGAAATAATAAAAAGTACACTGGAAAATGTTTACAGTAAGGCAAAAACATATGTGTTGCTGTGTAATACACAATGTAGACCAAAAAAAAAAAAACATTGTCAAAAGGTTCCCCATGCTGTATTTGGCTCATGACGATTAACATAAAAGGCAGACATAAAAATAAATAAATAAAAAAAAGGTAACTCTGCAACTAAGCCAGTAAGGGAGAGTAAGACAAGATCATCTCTCAATTCCATTGATCAAATAAATATAATGTATCTAATTTTTAAAGTATCATGATTAATGCATTTAAGTGTCAGTCTACATTTCAAATAATTACATTTACTGTGGAATAACTGGGTGTTTCTGAGTTGTGCAAAACTTAGAACTTGCACTCACTCCTTACATGTATAGAGATTGAAGACAAATGGTTTTGTAAATGATCAACCATACTCTACACTAAGAGAGATGCAAAAAAACACCCGTCTTCATGCTATTTCATTACAAACACATGAGCATGAACTAAAAGGGAAAATGTGTATGAAGTTGCAGCTGGAAAATCAAGTTGCAGGATTATGACCGATAAGAATTTCCCCCCTGCATAGGTGAGACAAAATGCCTGCGCTTTAAAATGAATCCTCCTCTCTTTTAGTCTAGCAGTTATGAGTGAAAGGAGCAAGCAGAAACTGTTTCTGATCTCTTGTTACACTTCATTTGAGTCTTTGAATGCATCGTAATTGCTGTGAGGCTCAAGAATAATGGGATCACTTAGAAACACAATACAGTGGTAATTCAATATATATCTCTGTGTGTGGGGGGGGGGGGGGGCACCTTGTATCATGTGTTTTCGTTTAAAGATGATCACTGTTACAAGGTTTTGCATTGATTTGTAACTTTGTATTAATTTGAAACAGTTTCTACACAGAGATCTAACAGCATTTTTCCATCATCTCGTTTGTCTTTTTGTTTTTGTTTTCTTTTTACTGACATATTTGTCCCAAAAGATGAGTGCCTGGGGCAGTAAGTACAATACAGACAAGTAAGGTAGCGAGGTATTTGGAACTTACCTATGTTTTACTGCTTTTGGATACAGAAAGGAACTGATGTCTAAACTGCCCAATTGCAATTGCTAGTCCCTGAATAACACATTATATTCATCAACCACAGAACTGGCTAGCTACAAAAAAGGAAGGAGTACTGGAGAGTATTTGTGAGGCGACAGTCAGGTGGAATTCACTTCTACTACACTGTTTACCACCATCATCTCATTTTCAGCTTGCATGAATACAAGTGCCTCTTTAAGAGACGTGCATAAAACTACAGTTGAATTTCAGAATTAGACACTTGTCTACCATGCTAATGAGTGTTATTTTTGAATGTAATAAGTTTCGATGACAAATAAAATTTGTGAAAAACCCAGAAATTACTCATAATCATCTCACAGATGAAACATTATCTACAGCTACTTTCAGTAGGCTACCATTGATATTCATTCAAATTCATTTTTCTCCAATTTTATATTTCTGAGTTAACCTCATTTCTACAAAATACTTAAGTAGCAGTAGTAAAACCTTTACTTAAAAAGCCATCTGTTGCCATACACACCAATTAGTTAAACTGCAGCAATGTCTTAAAGACATGAAGACCTGAATGGCCTCTGACTTTCTGTTTCTTAATTCAGATAAAGCTGAGATTATTGTACTCGGCCCTGAAAATCTTAGAAATATGGTATCTAACCAAATTCTTACTCTGGATGGCATTACCTTGGCCTCCAGTGATACTGTGAGGAACCTTGGAGTCATTTTTGACCAGGATATCAGAGTCAGAGCCAGAGACACTTTATTTATCCCCAAGGGGCAATTAAGATATGTCCTTCAATGCACATATTAAACAAATATGTAGGACGGCTTTCCTCCATTTGTGCAATATCTATAAAATTAGAAATATCCTGTCTCAGAGTGACAGTGAAAAACTAGTTAATGCATTTATTATTTCTAGACTGGACTACTATAATTCATTGTCATTCATGTTACCATTGACCATTGTTTAATGTGGCTTGGTCATGAGGAATGAGATAGGACATGGAAAATATTCTTTTTGGTGATTTTTTACTCCTCGACTGCACTCAGAAGAGTGCAGTTTTAAGTGTATAGTTTTGAGTGAAACTTTTAAGATTAACACCAGGCACAGGCTCTTCCAGCAGCCACCAGGCCCAGGATCCTCCTGCAGCAGCCACCAGGCCCAGGCTCTTCCAGCAGCCACCAGGCACAGGCTCCTGCAGCAGCCACCAGGCCCAGGATCCTCCTGCAGCAGCCACCAGGCCCAGGCTCTTCCAGCAGCCAGCAGGCCCAGGCTCTTCCAGCAGCCACCAGGCCCAGTATCCTCCAGCAGCCACCAGGCCCAGGCTCTTCCAGCAGCCACTAGGCCCAGGATCCTACTGCTCCACCAGGCCCAGGATCCTCCAGCAGCCACTGGGCCCAGGATCCTCTAGCAAGGCACCAACAAGTAAATCAACAGTGACAAGACGGTGAACAGAGCGAGCAAGACAACAAGCTCAATGGGGCCTAAGAGTACACCGAACGCCGATGAAATTGAGGACATCAAAAAGTCATTGGACTTTCTAACTGAGGAAACATCGGCTATCAAGCTACAACAGAAATATATCCTAGACTTAGTCGAGGAAATAAGGTCGCTACGTAACCAGAATGCAGAGAAGGAGAAACGGATCGTCTATCTGGAGAGCAGGGTCGCGGACCTAGAGCAATATACCAGAATGAACGACGTGATCATCACAGGGCTGTACATAAAACCCCGGTCATATGCTCGGGCTGTGACTGCTGGCAGTAAAGAGGAGCAAGGAGATCTGGATGGGAGCTCTGCGGAGCAACAAGTAGCTGGTTTCTTGCAGTCGAAAGGGATCGACCTGGACTGTAATAACATCGAGGCATGCCACCCCTTGCCCAGGAGAAATGCTAGTGATAAACCAGCTATCATCATAAGATTTGTAAACAGGAAACATAAGAATGCACTGCTGAAGCAGGGGAGGAAACTAAAAGGATCGAACGTCTACATGAATGACCATCTAACCAAATCCAATGCTGACATAGCGAAGAAAGCACGATACCTAAAGAAACTGGGTAAAATTCAGAACACCTGGACTGCAAACTGTAAAATATTTATAAAGCTCAACGGTACACCGGAGGAAGCCAAGGTGCTGGTCATCAAATGCATCCAGGATCTGGAAAAATATTAACAGGTCACTTGACTACAAAGGCAAGGAGCGGGACAAACAATCTACAGTCATCAAAGCAGGTAATAGAAGACAACAACGGAAGCTAAAGCGTAACGTATTCAAGGATGAAACAATCAATTAATTCATTATCTGGGAATTATACATTGCTACCACAAAGGATTGCTAATCAGGAGATAAATTCACCAGTAAACACGGAATACAAAACACTTCACAGAGCAGGACATTGATCCAGAACTGAACTTTTTTAACATCAAAAATACCTGCTACTATCATACTGAAGAACAATTCAACAAAACTGTCAAGGTCGAGGGCAAAATATCTATAATCCACTTTAATAGTAGAAGTTTATATGCAAATTTTCACAAAATAAGGGAATATTTAAGCAAATTTACACATCCATTCAGTGTGATTGCAGTATCTGAAACATGGATTAATAAACAGAAAGGAGAGGACTTTGTGATATGAATTAAATCTTACAAATAGAAAGAATAAGAATGGCGGTGGTGTGGCCTTGTTTGTGGATAAAAATTTAAAATACAAGATGGTAGAAAAAATGACGATGGCGGTAGATAATATATTAGAGTGTGTAACAATAGAAATTAGTATGGGAAAAGAGAAAAATGTCATTGTAAGCTGTATATATAGAACACCAGGTTCTAATATTGAAATTTTTAAGGAGTGGGTAGATAAAACATGCATTAGGACAAATCAAAAAGTCATGTTCATTTGTGGGGATTTTAACATAGATCTACTAAATCCAAACAAGCAGAGAGTGACAGAGGAATTTATTAATACAATGTATAGCTTGGGACTTTTTCCAGTGATCACTAAGCCCAGCAGGATTACAGCACAGTCGGCAACCCTAATAGACAATATATTTACTAATGAAATAGAAAATAGAACCATAAGTGGTCTCCTAATTAATGACATCAGTGATCATCTACCTGTTTTTATAGTGTATAACAGCAATTACAGGAAGGTTAAACAGCAAAACACAATAAAATACAAACGAGTGAGAACAGAAGAGTCAATAAACGCATTCAAAAGTGATTTACTCAAGCAAGAATGGGAGATGCTGTATAAGGAAAAAAATATTGATAAAGCTTATGAGATTTTTTTAGGAAAATTTAAACTGTTATATAATAGTCATTGCCCAGTAAAGAAATATAGTAAAAAACAAAAATATGCAGAGTGCCCATGGATTACAAAAGGATTGCAAAATGCATGTAAGAAGAAAAATACCTTATACAGAGAATTTATAATGAACAGAAGTACAGAAGCTGAAAATAAATACAAGAAATATAAAAATAAATTAACGAGTATTTTAAGGTCATGTAAAAAGGAATACTATGAAAAATTACTGATTATGAATAAAAATAATATTAAAGGGATCTGGAAAACATTAAATACCATCATCAAAAAGGGCTCGGGGCAGGCAGACTATCCTTCGTATTTCGCAAATAATGATAGAAATATTACTAATATGAGAGATGTGGTAAATGATTTCAACAAATTCTTTGTAAGTGTTGGGCCAGACTTGGCTGAAACAATTCCTGATATGACAGATTCGGTAGAGAAAGAAACTAGACTCATTGACCGCAATCCTCATTCAATGTTCTTAACGGTGGTGGAAGAAATGGAAATCATTGATATTGTTGGGAAATCACAAACAAAAAACTCTACAGACTCTGACGACATTGATATGGAAATCGTTAAGAGAGTGATAGAGGGCATTTCCAAACCCTTAACACACATTTGCAATTTGTCCTTACAAACTGGTACATTCCCAAAACAAATGAAAACAGCTAAAGTAACACCACTGTTTAAAAATGGTGACAGACACCAATTCACAAATTATAGGCCTGTCTCTCTACTTTCTCAATTTTCAAAAATACTGGAAAAAGTCTTTAGTAATAGACTTGACAAATTTATAGATAAACACAAAATAATAATGGATAGTCAGTATGGTTTCAGATCAAATAGATCAACATCATTGGCATTAATGGAACTGATCGAAAATATCACCAACAATATAGATAAAAGACAATGTATAGTTAGTGTATTCATTGACCTAAAAAAAGCTTTTGACACAATTAATCATGACATATTACTTGATAAACTGGAGTACTACGGCATTAGAGGAGTGGTGTTAGAATGGGTAAAGAGTTATTTGAGAGACAGGCAGCAATTTGTGAAAATTGGGGAATATCAATCAGAGTGTATGGACATTGTTTGTGGAGTTCCGCAGGGGTCAGTATTGGGACCAAAGCTGTTTATCCTCTATATCAATGATATATGCAGAACATCAGATATACTACAGTTTATTCTATTTGCAGATGATACAAATATTTTTTGTGCTGGAGAGAATTTACAGCAGCTTTTGGAAATTGTCACACAAGAAATGATTAAACTGAAAACATGGTTTGATAGAAATAAGCTATCATTAAATTTGGAAAAAACTACATTTATGTTATTCGGAAATTGTAAAAAAAGATGCAGGAGCAAAATTATTAGTAAACAATGTTGAAATAGAGCAAGTTTCGGATACAAAATTTCTGGGTGTGATAATAGATAACAAAATCTGCTGGAAACCTCACATAAAGCATATACAAGCCAAACTGTCAAGAAGCATCTCCATACTAAGTAAAGTTAAATATTTTTTGCCTTCCAAATCACTCCGGGTACTTTATAGTTTACTTATATTGCCATATTTGGAATACTGTGTGGAAATTTGGGGAAACACATATAAAACTGCACTTCAACCAATATGTAAAATTCAAAAAAAAGCAATCAGGATAATTAGTAAAGCTGGATATAGAGACCATACTAACACCATGTTTTTGAAATTAAAAATACTGAAGTTTATGGATCTTATAAAATATAAAACTGCAAAAATTATGTACAAGGCCAGATACAATATGTTACCAGGAAATATACAGAGGATGTTCTATGACAGAGAAGGAGACTATGAATTGAGGGGGAAATTGAATCTAAGGATTCTTAAAGCACGGTCAAAGGTTAAAACCTTTTGTGTCACTATTTATGGGGTAAAACTGTGGAATAGTTTTACTATAGATCTACAGCAATGCTCAGGAATTAGTAAGTTCATGAAAATACTTCGAAAACTGATTTTGGAAGAATATGATACCGATAAAGATGATCACCCATTGTATGTATAAAAATATCAAATTATATCCAAATTATATCAATCACGGTAGCCAAGTTTATATAGGTTCTCCTCATGTATCGTGTGGAGTATGTGATGATGGGAATTAGGTGAATTATGTGGGATCAATAAGATGTTGAGCAGGGGTAGGAATTAATAAGTATGTTCATACTTCTTCCTACTCCTTTTCAGACCAAACATTGTTACATTATGTCAGACGATTTTGTTTTATTTCATTATATATTTTTTGTTTATCTGAACACATACGTGTGTGTGTGTATATCTACATATATATTCGTATCTGTAAATGAAAATATATGTAGTGTGTATATATTGTTTTTTGTTTTATATGTCTGAAACAAATAAAGATACAATACAATACAATACAACAATAAACAAAGGAAGAATTCCCTCTTTATAAACAGGTTAATAAAGTATGCCATATTTTAATAACTAGATAGGCACCTGTTGGGTTGCCACTAATGCACACCAAGCGGTAGCTCTAATCCTCTTTCACTGACTCAGTCTAATAAATCTGTAACTTTCAAGGTCTAAGAGAACAGACAAATTTTTGTCGATAGTAACTCAATTAGTAAGACAACATTAGTGATCTCTCAAGAAACAAAGTACTGTAATTCATTATTATCAGGATGTCCAACATATTCCCTGAAAAGCCTTCAGTTAATTCAAAATACTGAAGCAAGAGTGCTGACAGGGACTAGAAAGAGAGACCATATTTCTCCTATATTGGCTTCCCCTCCAGAATTCAAAATCCTGCTCCACATATACAGGGTCTTGAATAATCAGGCCCCATCTTATCTTAATGACCTTATAGTACCATATCACCCCATTAGAGCACTTCTCTCTCACACTGCAGGCTTACTTGTTGCTACCACTTGTTTCTTGTGATTTAGCACTGTGTAAATAAAATGTAATTATTATTTTTTTTAACTAACTAAGGCCTAAACCATACAAACTAGAACATAATAATGCTGACGATACAAACATTTTTTGCTCTGGTGATGATCTGCAGAATTTATTGGAGGATATGACTAATGAAATAAGTAAAGTGAAGTTCTGGATAAAAATAAATTACATTAAATTTGACTAAATCTAAATTTATGTTATTTGGAAATAGTAGTTTAAATACAAATGCAAAGATTCAAATAAATGGTGTTGATATTGAAAGAATCAGTGAAAATACATTTATGGGGGTAATAATAGATGAAAAACTTAACTGGTGAGCTCACGTAAGATATATTCATTCCAAAGTATCACGCAGTATTGCAATACTAAACACGGCAAAACAGGTATTCGACAGAACATCACTTCATATTCTATACTGTTCACTGGTTTCACCATACGTAAGCTATTGTGCAGAGGTCTGGGGCAATAACTATAAAACCACATTACATTCACTTTTTACTCTTCAAAAAAAAAGCAATTCGAATCATCCATAATGCAGGTTATAGGGAACATACAAACTCACTATTTTTGCAGTCTGAAATATTGAAAATTGACGACCTAGTGAAATTCCAAACAGCACAAATTCTATTCAAAGCAAAAAATACAGAACTGCCAGGTAATATTCAGAGTATGTTTTTTTTTAAAGAAGGAAGTTATAATTTAAGGGGTTTTTGTAACTTCAAAACAATGAAGGTACGTACTACAAGAAAAGGCTTTTGTGTTTCTATTCATGGAGTGAAACTATGGAACAGTCTGAATATGGAATTAAAGCAACGTCCAAACATAAAACTGTTCAAAAAGAGTTATAAAAATATGATCTTCTCGAACTATAAAGAAAAGGAAAATATTTAAATTAAGTGAATGTCTCTATTTAAAAAATAAACAAAAAAAAACTCATGATGTGATATTATAGTATATAGTATATCAGAAATCTGTTCACTATTTTTATTACAAATTATATCAGTAAGGAAGCTGACTAAATATTAACTGATAATTTATGGCAAAGGGGTGGGATTAAATAAGTGTTTACTTCTTCCCACTCCCTTTCAACATGTAAATTAATCAGAACAGGTTTTTTTGTATGTAATTTGTATAGTATATTTTCTCTCTCTTATTTTCTTTTCTAAATGTACTTGTATATTGTTCACATGTTGAAATAAATTACCAATCAATCAATCAATCAATCAATCAATCAAAAAGGCATGAAACACAAAACACTGGGTCTAAAGACCCAGGACCATGGCAATTGCTGGTTTTGCCGACCGATGTTGTCTAAAAATATGTTAAAAGATGACCGTCTTAAAGCTATTCTATATATGTTTATTTTAAACAGGGAAAGCATGCAATGCCCACACAGGCCCTTTTGCCTGTCCTGTCCAGCACTGTAGCAATCGGAGTTATTGACTGAAGGCCAAGAAAAATGCCCAACAGATTTATTTTCTCAAGTGCATCATTACAGCTTTTGCCATACTGGTCTACTTGATTGTCATAGTTTATTCAAGCTTTATTTTTTATTTTATTTTTTTTTACTTTTAAGTCATTACAATCAGAATGGACAGCACCAGGGGACATGAAAGAGAAAGATGAAGAAATGAAAAGTTGGACTCAACAGAAGGAGATGGGGAAAAAAGTGTTTGATCACCTGCTGAAAAAAACAAAACAAAACGAGAACAACACAGTAGGGAAACGACAGCAACAACAAACATAAAAATAAGTAATGGTAAATAATTAATATTGAATGTTACCAAGCAGCACACAAGACCAACAACCCATGATATGTTTAGAGACAGCAGCCAACCAAGATAGTGTGTGTCTGTTAGTACCTGTTTGTACAAACCTGTGTCAGGTATGCACACCTGTGTGTATAAGCGAGCTTGTATTCGCAAGGTTTCTCCATGTAACTGTCTAATACTAGGTGTGTGGAGCCATAGCCTGGCCCCGCAGAACATGAAGCAGCCATGGAGGAGATCCAGGCCCCAGATTTAGAGGCCCCCCAGAGCACGAGAACCCAAGAAGGACCAGGGAAGGAGGAGGGGACGTTTGCATGTGATTAATGAAGACTCAAAGATTTCAGACCTACGATTAGCCCAAAATTCAAACGATATGTATGCTTCGAAAGCATCACAATCAGCTCCTCTCTTACAGCATGGTGGGATTTTCTAGAAATGAGTTTATTATTGCATAGTGCCTGTTCCACTATGCAATAATCTCTTAGCCAGTGCTCATCTAAGAAATTATGTTTTAACCATCCTGAGATGAATTGGATCCTCTTTTTCCTGTATTTTCCCACCATGTATCTTCCAATATCCCTTAATAATGTTGACCTAAAAATAATCTGCAAAGCTCTCTCAAAAAGATTAGAGAAGATAACCCCATTCATAATTGTGACCAAACTGGTTTCATAAGAGGTAGGCACTCATCAACAAATACAGTTAGATATCTTAATTTGATAGTAAAATTATTGAAACCACAATATTGTCTCTAGATGCAGAAAAATGGTTTGACAGAGTTAACTGGAAATTTTTATTTGGAACTTTACACAAATTTGGTTTTGGAATTTTTTTCATAAACTGGTTAAAAATTAATTTCCCAAAAGCATGTGTCAGGACAAATGATCAAACTCCCAAACTGTCGAACGATTTGCCTCTAGAGATTAGACAGACCTCTTCTCTCCCTGTCTTTAAATCACTTCTGAAAACCCATCTCTTCACCCTGGCCTTTTGACCTAAGATGTTGTTTTTTTTAAGTTTTATTTTTAGTTTAGTTGTTGTTTACTTGATTGTATGTTGTTTTATATTGGTTTATTATAGGAAAGTTTAATTACATATTATTTGTTATTTAGTATTTATTTTTTGCTGTTTCATTTTATCTATCATTCTAAACGTATTTACTGTACAGCACTTTGGTCTTGTGCTGGCTGTTTTAAAGTGCTTTATAAATAAAATTGGATTGGAGACCTTCTGTCTCCAGAGGGTGAACAGGCAGGGATACCCACTCTCCCCTCACTGTTTGCAATTTTTAACAAGTAGCAGCAGCAATTAGACAGGCTAAAGTGATTAAGGGTATAAGTTGAATATAGAACAAAATATCAGTCTTTATGCGGATGATGTGTTACTTTTTCTCCAGCACTCACAAACCACTCTCCCTGAGGTAATTATATAAAACAATTACATTAAAAGCTACAGTTCTTCTAATTAATTGCTCCTTACATAATTCTTCTTCTACCCCACTGCAATCTGGAAATGTTAAATATTTAGGTATCTCTCTATATAGGTATCTCTTGCAGATTTAAATAAATTAAACCACATTCCACGTTTAAAGGAAGTAGAAGTATGCTTGAGAACACAATTTGCTTTAAGACTAATCAATTTGTATTTATGAGTGCAAAATTTCTTTTCTATTAAATAACCTTATAAATAACTCATGTTACCCAAATAAATCTCACCACCCAAAAAACAGAAGTCTCAAGGCACTCCAAAAAAACATTTTTAAAAGGCTTTTTTCTTTTTTTTCTTTTTTTTACATACAAGGCATATTTCCATACACTTTTCTATACACTATACACTTTTTGTCTAAACACGTGTTCTACGGTTGTAGCAAGCAGAATCATGGTCCGAATGCTTTGTTATGTCAAACAATATATACTTCTCTTACTTTCCCAAGAGAAGCACTATGGACACTCTGCTGGGTACCTCATGTTAAAATCTTATCTTATTTATTTTATTTTGTTATTTATATTATTATCTGTGTGGATATTATGGTGAAGCAGACAGGGGGTGAAGGTCAGGTTAGCAAAAGACAGAAGAAACCAAAGGAATAGAAAAATAAAAGTGGCAGAAAGCACGAGAATGAAGAATAGCAATGAAACAGACAGAACTCCTGCATCTGCAACCAAATACCCTCAAACAATACACAGCACATGAAAGAGGTACACAAACAAAATACAATTATACTCTGTGTGTGTAATAAAATAAGAAAAAAAATAAGAGCGTTTCATGAAATGAGAGTGACAGACTGCAACAATACCCCACTGAGATCTAGAGGTGGAAAGGGAAAGACCCACATGACCAGATGCTCAGTGATCCCCAGGCTCAGGCCAACCCTGGTCCCACATAGAGTGTTTTCCAAATTTCAGCACACACACTGGTCCACTAACACCACAAAGAACACAAAAGATAGTTTAACCTGCCTATCAGAGGTTATTGTTGAGATTCAGCAGAATGTACAAAATATTAGAATACTTGAACACATTGTTTTGCTTGTTGGTTATAGAGGGATCCAACCAATTACACATAGTAGCTGTCATACATAGATTATCATGAGCTGAGCCCTGAAAAAAATTGCCACACGTGAACCACGTACCTGCTCATGTAAATGGTACCCACTGCATCTGCCCTTTCCAAGCACGCTGAATTCAGTATGCTGAGGAAGGCTCTGTATTGGAAGTCATATTTTTTATTTTGACATGTTAAGTTACTCCTATTCTGCATCCCACTAAGAATAATATGTTAAATATTAAGGATTCAAACACACTCTTCAATCTGAATAAAACTACAGTGAATAATGTCCAATTATAGCAATGACTTTCTTATGACATTGTTTGGAAAAATGCAACTGATCATTTTGTTAAATCCAACTGCCAGATATTAGGGTTAAATGGAATTGAATTCCATTTAACCCTAACAATTTTGTACATATGAAAAAAATCCTAAGGCATATCATAATGATGATATCATAGCAATTATATAAAAGTATAACTAGAAAAACAGACAGTAAGATATAATTTGAACTTGTTCTCCCTACTATTTTGTACAGTAGAAAATATTTAGGTTATCAATTAAGTTCCTTTAGTTTTATTAGCATTACTTAATCAAGTCGAATTTTTGAGTCACTTTACATGTTTTCTTTCTTTTTCTTTTTTTTTTTTTAATAGCAAAGCATTTATCCAATTGTAATGGATCATCATCATCTTTATGGTGTCTGCACACACACTGACAGGATTATCCTACTATGGACTTTTCATCCTTGGGGCTCTCGACACACCCACCTTTCGGGTCTCTGGCAGTCTTCAGATTTTTCAAGTGTTTCATCTGAGTGGTTAGCTCAGTGTCTCTAATCTGCACAGCAGGTGGGAGAAGCTAACAGAGATAACTCTGCAAGCCAAGATTATTGTAGGCTATAGGCACCATAGCTTCCCTCTAAGCCCTCCTCTCAGTACAGAGCCTGGCTCTGTCACTCTAAAGCTCCTGCTGCTGGTCAACCTGCACAGGTAATCACCCGTGGACAGCAAAGTGATATTCCTAAGATCCCTGACCCCACAGCCAGACTAAAGCATACAGAGAGGATTCACAATCTAGCAGAAGTGACAACCATGTCATTTACACAGATGCTGTTTTAACTCATTCAGGTTTGCAGGTGCAAACCTTAGTGTTAAGCTGTCAACTTGAGGCAACTGTTACTGTTGAAGCGAACTTAACTCAATTTAGTTGAACCTGCTGTTGTCAAATTACCTTTTTATTCAGGTAGTAGCCATAATAGCCAAATAAGTTCCTTAAATCAGACCCTGCATTTTGACATATTACTACAATCCCTCCATCACTATGGAGAGAAATTTGCCTCAAAAGTGTTATGAATGCATTTTCTAGTAGAGGGATGATGAGCTGTTCTGTTTATTTCGAAAAAGACCACATGTCCCAGTTTTACACTTCTTACATCTGTGGAAGGTGGCAGTGTGAAATTTGTCTCAAAACCCCATGTGGCCATGTGATGTGACCTGTGTGTATCTTGCGCTTAGTGCACACAAATTTAAGGATTCATAAGTCAGTGAGAGGGATTTTACGTGTGATTTTAGATTCATGAAGCTTACCTTAATTAAACTGTATGTGGATGTATGGATGTGCAGAGTTATAAAATAGATTTGCCTGTGTTCAAATTACCTCTATGGATTTGACCATACATTTGTGAGTCTCCAAAAGTTACACAAATCACTGTACACATTTGTAAATTTTATTTTATGTTTGTGGATCATATTGTGTGCACACTTTTGAGGCAAATTTCTCTCCATACATCACTGACAGCAGAGTTTCTAGTGTGCAACAGGCCCAAGGATTAACATTCATAGTATGCTTATCAAATAGTGAATCTCATTTTAGATCTTAGTTCCTAAGCAACACTTTCCCATTTTCTTAGCTTTAGTTCAGTATTAGCTGTAGGGTAAATACAGAGCAAACAGGAGTTGCTTTTCAAACCATTAGTACTTAGAAACAATGGTAATTCTCTATGTTTGAATTTTATGTTCATATAGCTATTTGTTTTTCATTTGGTATGATAAAGAAAATTTGTCATTCCAAGAAATCTGGAGAGAAAAGTAGCCTATATTTCCCATTGAAATGCTCCTTCCATTTACTGAATTAAGAAATTGCTTTACTGTCTGCATTTGGCGTAGTTGTGCACTTTTAAGAAAATTATGGGCAGAAAATCGATGCTACAAGAAGATGTGTCTTATTTTGTTGATCATCTTATAAGGGTTACTGCTAATAAAAATAAGAAGAAACTTTTCTATTTGGTTCACTTTCTAAGGTTAAAATCTTACCATTTATCACGTTTCCTACCATACACCAAATCCTTATTTTTGTCCATCATCTTTGCGTGTGTTAAAAAGTGTGCTGTTCTCCCAGCTTAAGGCTGCAGTGAGAGAAAAAAAAGTTTTTGATTGTTCAGATTTCACACAAAGACACTAAAAAACTGAACCAAAGAATAAGTCTTGACAAACTCTGCAAGCAGCTAGCAGTAGTACCCACAGGCTATTGGACAAGTAGTGTGTCTGTTCTTGGATACATGGAATTTGATTTTTTCAATGGATACTGGTGCCCCTCTAAATTAAATAAAAGTTTTCAGAATTGCTCCCACACTATGTTAACTGGACAAATGTATTAGTATTGTCCTCCACTACTTTTGCAGGCTTTAGATGTTAAAGAATGATCTCTGTTTGTGTCACAGTTCAAGGAGTTACAGTACAGTTAAATATACAATGCCTGCAAGCCCAACTCCGAAACATAATAAACGTGCAGTCTATACTAACTCTGAGCATGGAAATTTTGGGGGTTAAATCAATGAAATTAATATTCAATTAAATACATTTCTAATTAGATTACAGGATGATTTTTTTATTATCTTCCTGTAATACTGTTTATTTTCATTTAACCACAACCTTATTAGATCGTGTTTTCCAAAGTGATTCATGATGAGAAAGTAAAATAAATGTACAGATTCACTTCAAATGGTTCTCATGTTTCCGAACTTGTAACATACAGACAGGTTGGGTGGCCAAAAGTGTAACATACAGACGATTTGTCACATAGTGTCTTTATGTTACATTTTGGGATGAGAACGTGTTGGTCCAAAGACATGTTGCTGCTGTTTATGAGTGCAAATGTGACTTTGAATGTTTGTCTGTCTGCATTAGCTCTCCAATAGACTCATAATAATATGAGACACAGCCTGTTTTCATTTCTTTTTAAAAATGTTTTTATTTATTTCTTTGTTTTTTGTTCAGGTATGGAGAATATACAGAATCAGAAAGGGTTTTATTGCCAAATGTTGAGCAGGTTTACAACATTAGGAAATTGCTGCGGTGCTTCAGTGCAAACATACTGTCATAAATTACGCATAAATAGACATGAATAAATAAATAAATAAATAAAAATAAGAATAAGAATTAAAAGTGCTAAGTAGATAGATATATACATGAGTGCAGGTGGTTATGATGGTTCCAGAAAACTAAATATTCACAATGGAACAGTTTTACAGTTTTTGGTTATAGTATCAAAACTGATCAGCTCTCTGTTTAAAACAACAATGCATTGCTGCAATGGCATTGTTATGAAATCCAATAAGCATGTCCACAGACACATTGATTTTAGGAATTACTGAAACAGAAACCTGTAGGATGAAGCAAACGGTAGCTGGAAGTGACATTACAGAATTAAAGACAAAGCTGCTCAGATCCACTTTTCTCTTTTAAAGCTTGCACAGCTCTAATAAGATACAGTGCATGCTGTGGAGATAAATGAAGGAGAAGGGGAACAAAGCAGCTATAATATTGCACGGTGTATTTCTTGTTCTCTGACTGGGGCCACAGTACACTTTTTAGCCACATCTGAAATGAAGATGGCGCCGGTGAGGTCGGCTGCCGTCACGACTGCTCCGACCACTTTTTCTTTGTCTTTGTTTTTTAAGTTAGTTTTCAGCGTTTCTAAATCGGCAAAATCACCACCATTGGGTACATTAGGTATGACAGTGACACTCTTGTTTCTATTGGTATACAATGTACTCACAATTCGAAGTTTTTAACTCCGGATCCGAGCTGGCCGAGTGAGATCTCGAGGGAGAACAAAGGGAAGCGGCGGCGGCCTAGAGGGAAGCGAGCCGGCGTCAGGAACAGGCTGAGAGCTCGTGCACACCGCACACCTCTGCCTAGCATCCTGCTCGCCAACGTCCAGTCACTGGAGAACAAGCTTGACGACCTCAGGGCCAGGATAAAGTTCCAGAGAGACATTCGGGACTGCAATCTCCTCTGCTTCACCGAGACATGGCTGAACCCAGCGGTGCCGGACCACGCCATCCAGCCGGCCGAGTTCTTCTCGGTTCACCGCATGGACAGGACACGGGACTCGGGGAAGTCAAGGGGAGGCGGCGTGTGTTTAATGGTGAACAACAACTGGTGCAACAGTGCGAACGTTGTTCCTCTCACACACTCCTGCACACCAAATCTGGAACTACTGTCCATCATGTGTCGTCCTTTTTATCTACCTCGGGAATTTACATCGGTCATTGTAAGTGTCGTTTATATTCCACCACAAGCGGACACGGTCACCGCCTTATGCGAGCTGCATGAGGCACTCACACAGCACCAGACACAACACCGGGACGCTGCGCTTATTGTGACGGGGGACTTTAATAGCGCCAACCTCAAACGCGCAGCGCCGAACTTTTATCAACACATCACCTGCCCCACCAGGGGTGAAAGGACACTGGACCACTGCTACACTATGGTCAAGGACGGCTACAAGGCACAATCCCGCCCTCCGTTTGGCAAATCTGATCACGCCGCCATCTTCCTCATCCCAAAATACAAACAAAGGCTGAAACAGGAAGTTCCGGTTCAGAGGAAGGTCGCGCGCTGGACGGATCAATCGGTGGCCGCGTTACAGGACGCACTCGATGACGCAGACTGGGGCATGTTCAGAAACAGCTCCGATGATGATGTCAACGTGTTTACGGAAGCGGTTGTGGGATTCATCGGGAAACTAGCGGATGATACCGTGGAGACAAAGACTATCACAACGTTTCCCAACCAGAAGCCGTGGGTGGATAAAACCATCCGCAACGCTCTGAGATCCCGCACCGCTGCCTACAACATGGGACTCACAACGGGGGACATGGACCCGTACAAAGCCGCGTCATATAACGTGCGGAGGGCGGTGAAAGAGGCGAAGCAGCGCTACGGGAGGAAACTAGAGTCACAACTCCAACAGAGTGACTCTAGGAGCCTGTGGCGGGGACTAAGGACAATAACGGACTATAAAGCACCAACAACCGGTATGACGAACGCGGCCGTGACTCTGGCAGACGAGCTGAACACTTTCTATGCTCGCTTCGAGGCTGCAGCTAAGGTCTCCAACAATGCTAGTGTTAGCGGCGCTAACGGCTGCAGACAGGAAGATACTGCCAGCACCGGAAACGTGCTCGTCATCTCCGAGCATGAAGTAAGGAGAGCCTTCAAGAGAGTGAACACCAGGAAAGCAGCAGGACCAGACGGCATCCCAGGTCGTATCCTAAGAGACTGCGCATACCAGCTAGCTCCTGTGTTCACTGAGATATTCAACATCTCTTTATCTCAGTCGGTGATCCCCACATGCTTCAAAGAGTCCATCATTGTTCCTGTCCCGAAGAAACCCCACCCTGCTTCTCTCAATGACTATCGCCCTGTAGCCCTCACCTCAGTAGTGATGAAGTGCTTTGAACGCCTGGTCAGAGACTTCATCATTTCTTCACTACCAGACACACTGGACCCACTACAGTTCGCTTACCGTCCAAATCGTTCCACAGACGATGCCATCTCTCATCTCCTCCACACATCACTCACTCACTTGGACACTAGAAGGGGGAATTATGTTAAAATGCTCTTCATAGACTACAGCTCTGCATTTAACACCATAATTCCCTCCACACTCACCACCAAGCTGGAGCATCTGGGACTCAGCTCATCTATGTGTCAGTGGATCTCCAACTTCCTAACTGGCAGACCACAGGCAGTAAGGATGGGCGGACATGTCTCAGCCTCCACCACTCTCAGCACTGGAGCCCCCCAGGGGTGTGTTCTGAGCCCCCTGCTGTACTCTTTGTACACATATGACTGTGTGGCCACTACCAGCTCCACCACCATCATCAAGTTTGCTGACGACACCGTCGTGGTGGGCCTGATCTCTGATAACAACGAGACGGCCTACCTGAAGGAGATTAGGAATCTGGAGAACTGGTGCCAGAGGAACAACCTCCTTCTAAACGTCAGTAAGACAAAGGAGCTGATAGTGGACTTCAGCACTAAGCAGGAGAGGAACTACCAGACCCCTGTCATCAACGAGTGCCCAGTGGAGAGAGTGGACAGCTTCAAATACCTCGGAGTTCACATCACGCAGGACCTGTCATGGTCCTGTCACATCAACACCGTGGTGAAAAAGGCCCGACAGCGTCTCTACCACCTCAGACGCTTGAGAGACTTCCAACTGCCCTCCAAGGTGCTCAGGAACTTTTACTCGTGCACCATAGAGAGCATCCTGGCGGGAAACATCTTAACCTGGTTCGGGAACAGCACCATGCAGGACAGACGAGCTCTACAGAGGGTTGTGCGGTCAGCTGAGCGCACCATCCGCTCCGAGCTCCCTGACCTGCACTCAATCTACAGCAGGCGGTGCTGGACCAAGGCCAGGAAGATCGTGAAGGACCTCAGCCATCCCAACAACAGACTGTTCTCTCTGCTGAGGTCAGGAAAGCGATTCCGCTCCCTGAAGACCAACACAGAGAGACTGAGGAGGAGCTTCTTCCCGCAGGCGATACGGTCTCTCAATCACACCACCACACAGTACTAACCCACACATATGGTTCTTACACACACACTGGACTTTCTGGACATTGTTTTTGCACACATTGTTTTTTTGCACAACACTGGTCACTATATTCTTCATTTCCGGTTAATACTTGTACAGCTGCTGTTATTGTGTATATATTTATTTATATTTAGATTTCTTCATACATTCTTATATAGTTCTATATTGTGTATTTTGTTGTACAGTTATTTTATTTTCAACTTTAATTTATATATTTTATTTTATTCTTCCCAGTTAAATTTACCCTTCATTCTAATTTGTGTTGTACAGTTATTTCATTTTTAACCTTAATTTATATTTTATTCCTTCTTAGTTAAATTTACCCTTTTTAATTTTTCATATTTATTTCCTATCTTATTCATAGCCTTTTCCTTTTTTGTTTTCTTTAGGTCACGAGCAGTTGTCCAAGCATTTCACTACATATCGTACTGTGTATGACTGTGTACGTGACAAATAAAATTTGAATTTGAATTTGATTTGATTTGATGTAATAAATAATTGTCTACAGCAGCCTCCTCCATAATGTGTCTACTTTAAAAAATAAACTCATATATATTTTGTATAATTTTAGTCCATTTGTTTTTTTTTATTATTGTTAAACATAGAATGTGAAGAAGAAGCAGGTGAAGTAATCAAATAAAAAAGAAGCATTGGCACCTGAGATACTCTATTCCCAGGAGCTGTACAGAGCATTTTCCCCAGTCTAAAAATGGAAACATCCCGCAGACTCCTGGGAAGCACATGTGAAACTCATCCATCAGTTTTCTCTGGTGTATATAAATACCCAAGTGGAGCAGTCACACATAGGTTTGTCCTATAATGTGGGGCTCACAGATGGGAATGATTCAGGTAGGTGGTAAACTGCTGTGAGCAAAAATATCTCTCTGGTCTCTTTTCAGGCCTTTTTCTCCAAATAAAAGCAATCAGCAAAATATTAGGCTCACTGATCCACATTTAGGGAGTGGAAAGCTATCTCTGTCACGGGTCTGTGGTGGCAGACCCTGTATCTGTTTAAGACGACCCAAATGCATAGGCTTCAGGCAGGAATCCGTTTTTAACAAAAAACAAGCCGTTTATTGAAAGCTGAAAAAACATGAGAAACAAAGGCAAAATAACACCGAGATAAACAACCTAAAACCTAAACTGGGGAACAACTAAGCAAAACCTGAACACTAGGAAAATGGCAAAACTACTGAACATGAACACAGAGAGATGACCTGACAATGAACAAAGGGAAACTAAGGACTTATATACACAGAAGGGCAATGAGGAAAGTGGAAACAAAGCTGAAACAAATGAACATGATGCCACAGGTGAAGCAAAACTGGACAAACCAAACATGAAACATGAGACAACTATAAGAAAACAGGAAACACTGAGACATAGACTGCCACATGAGCTTGACACAGGAGGAAAGGTAGATGACAGAGAGAGGAAGAAACATGAGAAAGAGGATGTGAGAGCACAAGAGAGAGACACTGGATGTGCTGGAGAAACATGGAATAAACATGACAGACAGGGGTGACTTGGAATGACACACAGGAAGGGGAGACAAGATATCTTGACAAGACAACATGGAAACAGATATATAACTAAACATATCAGCCAAAAGATACTCAAAAATAGAAAATCAAAATATTACACAGAAAGGCATCACAAACCACCATTAATTCCAAAAGACTGGGTCAAATTACCCCAGACCATGACAATCTCCCAAAACGGCCTTTAAAGTCCACTACAAGAGGATGGATAACATTGGCAGGCATACTGTCCCGTTTAACATGCACATCAGGAAGGATGTTTTCTCTAAAGATTTGCTCTGTAAAAGTGACATTCTGAATTTATTTTATATTCAGTGGGATTTTGTAGCTGAATAAGAAAGACATTAGTGTTTCTCTATGAATGAGGAACCCAAACAATTTTAACAGTATACAGTAACAGTATTTAAGTTATCAGGAAACAACCTATAAGTTAATTTTGTCACATTTTTAGGATTAAAATGAGATGACTGTATTTAAAAAACAAAATGAAAAAAAAATCATAAACCCTAATAGCCAAGTTTTTTATCTTTTGGATTTCAAATTGACTTAATCATTAGCTGCAGATTCTATTATAGTGGGGTTAAAATGTGGCCATGGTGGTATAATAACATTTTGTCAAGGTAATAATATAGAAAGAGCAAGTTGCTATCAACTAATTATGTTTATCATTTTCTAATATGTTTGTAAAAGGCTTGTTGTTAAATCTGATGCTTTAATTTCAAAGGAACACTTGTCATTGTAGGGTGGTGGTTTTGAAGAAAATATACACAGCATAATGATAAAAGTAAATTCAGTTGTATTTAGTTAAATTTAATCTAAATTATATAATTTATATAACACCAAATCATGACAGCAGTTGCATCAAAGTGATATATATATTGTAAGTCAAAGACGCTATAATAACAGAAAGAAAACCACAACAAATGACCCCCTATGATTAGCCATCTGATGATGAGTTGGAAGTAAGGTGAAGGAGACAGGACTGTGCAAGAGAGCCAGAGATTAATAATAAGTAATAATGAAATGCAGAGTGGTGTATGAACACATAGTGATTGAAAAAGAAACACTAGGCCTATTGCAAGGCAACTAAGGGAGGATTCAGAGGTACCTGATCAGGAGCTAAATATAAACTTTATGAAACAGGAATGTTATAAGTCTGAAAATAGATAGGGATGTCCATCTCCTGAAACAAAACTTGGGGCTGTTTCTACAGAAGACGGGTTTGAAAGCTGAACGCTATGCCTCCTATTCGACTAGGAAACACAAGCCTGCAGACCAAGATATGGTACTATGAGGTCTATAAGCAAAAATAGGGTCTGCTTAATACAGGCTTTGTATGTGAGGAGAAGAATTTTACATTTCATTGTGACATTCAATCAATGAAGAGACGCCAATATGTAAAAAAAAAAAAAAAAAAAAAAAAAAAGCTCTCTCTTTCTAGTCCCGGTCAGTGCTCTAGCTTTTCATTGAGCTTTCAGAACAACCTGAGACTTGATTCTGACTGGAAGTACCATGAACTTGTTTTCAGCATCACTCTGAGACAGAATGTTTGTAATTTTAGCAATACCATACCATACCCAGCCTATTAAGAGATATAAAAACCAATAAAAGAGCTTTTAAAAGGATCCTAAAATGTACCGGTAGCCAATGAAGTGAAATTACAATGGAGGTAATTTCCTTAGACTTTTTTGTTCCAGTTAAAAGATAGATGAATCACTAACCCTACAATAAAGTTCATTGCAATAATCCAGCCTAGATGTAAGAAAGGCATGTACCAAAACTGGATCTTTCAAAAGGTCTGACCTGCTTTTCTTTTCTTTTTCTTTTTTTTTGCCTGTCCCATTTGGATCTTTTGTCAGGGTCCTGGGTCTCCTGACCCAGCGTTTTAGTTCATTGTGATTTTTGTATTATTGTACTTGGTGTGAGTTTCTATGGTTTCTAGTTTCGATCCCTTGCCCTTCATGTTTCTCTATGTCCCCTCTGTTCTGTGTAAGTCTGTGTCTGCATGTTTGAGTTCCCCTCTGTGTCTCTCGGTTCTTAGAGTCCTCTGCCTTATGGTTTATGTCTCTGTGTTTCTTAGTTGCTGTCTCCACTGTGTCAAGTTCGCGTCTCTGTGTGATCCTTCCTGTTTTACTTTGTAGGTCCGTGTCTTATGTGAATGTGTCCTGCTTTGCTTGTCTCGTCAGTTCTAATTTCCCCCAGCTGTGCCCTCCTTCTGTGTCTCATTCTCCTCGTTACTTCCCAGTGTATTTACACTGCAAAAAATGATTTTCAAGAAAGTAAAAAAAACCTTGTTTATGGACATTTTTTCTTATTTTTTGCCTAAAAAGAAAATATATTCTTAACAAGCAAGTTTTGGACAAGAAAATAAAGCTTATTCTAGGAAAATATGTCTAACTTTTCCTTAAAAGGATATTTCAGCTCATCTTGAGCTTTATTTACCAGTTACAAGGCATGACAATGGTTTGGTTGAATTTCCAGAATAAAAATAAGATTATTTTTCTCATTTCAAGAGTAAGGGCATTTAAACAGCTGCTCAGTTTAAGAAATGTATTTATTGACACTAAAGTTTAATATAATTGCTGTCAAGTTTGACACAATATGCAGTATATGAACAAAGGCAGGAACTAAAAGCACATGGTAAACATGAAATACAGGCCCATTTGAAAAACAGAAACAGCACAACTCATTCACTTTAGGCCATGTCAAACAGAATAATAGATCAGCATCAGTATATCTATACTATGGCAATGCTAAAATCGCATTCAACTGTCAGAATTTATAGGAAAACAACAACTTCATTTTAAAAATTGTCACAAAACTGTCCAAAACAATAACCTGAAAATACAGTTCATGCATGTAAAGCAGTGTACCTTTTATAAAACATATGTTGAGCTCACGTGTAGTCCAATTACATCACCCAGGTAATATTTCATGACCGCACATGTCATATCTTTGTGTGTGAAACTGTAATATGGAATGGAATCTCATATCATATCATTGTTGGCTGGCTTTCCACCACTGAATCAGTCCTGTATGCCCACATGTTACTCAGATTTCTGTTCACTGCTGATGAGGGTTCCCTCCTAGAACTGCAATTGAGATTGGTTGATTAATTGACTAGTTGCGGATAAGGAAATTAAATACAAGGTACACTGATAATTTCTAAAAAATTTTAATGTCAGAAATATACTGCATTTTATAATTTACTCTAAAATATGCATGTTTTCAAGCTGAGTTTAATAAATGGATATTCATTTAATGCTCATTGCTATTTGGCAGCTTAACTGTAGTTTAAAAGCCTTGGAAAATCCTCAAAAACCTAAAATGGGAAAGCTAAACTAAAGAACACAGGAAACATGGAAAATGTTGCAAAAACCTTACAACCTTGAACAAGGAACATAAGACATGAAAACATCAGGGAGGGAACACAGATGATAACACAGGAGAGAATACAGACGATCCGACAAAGAACACACTAAATATACACACACAAAAGGAAACGAGGAATTGGCAGACAGGCACGAAACACAGCTGACACTAATCAGATGAGAAGAGACCAGGAGGAAGCAAAACAGAATACACCGATGCAGGGCAGGGACTATCAAAGTAAAACAGGAATAAACACGAATATCGAACCAGGGACAATACACTGAAGACAAGGGAGGTACAGAGAACACCTAAACACTGGAAATAATTAACAAATAACTAGGAAACTAACTGACACAATGAATATTAATAAACACAAACAACCAAGGAGACTGCGGACCATGACAATCGGTTTATTTAAAACAAAAGTTTAAAAAAATACAAAATGTTGTTTTCTCTAGTAGAAGAAATTAAACACTATCAGAATATTCTTTATAAATAGATAGCATTGTTGTGGATTATAAGGAATAAGCATTAACATATCTACTGTTAAGCTGTAAAAACAAGTAGACATCTAACATGAATATTTTATATGATTATTTTCAAAGATATTAAAGTATATAGTCAGTCTCACCTTACAGATTTTTGTGTCCTAATCGATCCGCTGCATCGTCCATTGGCAAGGTGGTCGGAGTGTGTTCGAAGAATGTGATACCAAAATTAGCTGTAAACACGATATTCTTTGACACATCCATCTATGCCACAATCTTCACGGAAATCTGGACTATGGCTATGTGCAGAATTAATATGACTCAGTAGGGATTTGAGGGTCAGACCCACAAAAACGATGTAGATAACACAGCGCCAAATCATTTTGTTTTACTGGTCTGTGAACTACTTTTCCCATAAAGTCAAGATAACCAGGATTATTCCATTATGGGGTAGGAATGGCTATCCTAATTCAGTGCCTTATAACAGCTGTAGTAAGTAACAGCACCCACACGTCAGTATTTACAGAACATAATCTAACTAAATAGTCAAATATTTAAATATATATCATTTTATAGGTATAAAAGAGCGAACTAAACCATTTCCGTACACAACCCCATACTCCTGAGTTGGTACAGCCCACCTTCCCGCCTCTAGCTCCGTGCCTAAGCGGTTGGATTGCAGGATTTTGGGGTCTGGGTGTAGATGCCATACAGTTGGTACAGTGTGAAGAAATTAAGGCACGCTATGGAAAAACTGGACGAAATAACAATTGCCAACCTGAAAGGTATGTGACTGTTTTGTTTTTTCTATGTTTTGTGTTCTGGTATGTTGCATGTTAAGTCGCTAGCATGGCAGGCTATACCCGGTTGTTAGCTTAGCTTAGCTGTGCGGTTAGCTTAGTTGCATTAGCATTTTTAAATATGCTAGTGCAGAAAGTTATGAAAGAATTCATGTCCAGTTATTAGTTTCAGTGTCTGTGAATTTATTCAACAAGTGTGCAAAGTGCCATAAGTTAATGCCAGTTTTACAGAAATTGTGGGAGTTTCAAATTTCTATTAGTGAAGTTATTTCATTATATACTTTAGCCCAGGAAGCAAAAAAAAAAATACATTTATATGTATACATGCATTTAATTGATGTATCACAAATATATTACTTTTACCAGTCAATAGGAGGAAGGTAATTTAGAACCTGTGGAGCAGTGAGGAGGGAGAATAATGGAATAGAGTCATGGTTTTAAATGGTAAATATTAAATTATGTTTCCTATGTATCCTGTCTGTTACCCAAGCAAAGCTGTCAGCTGGCTTGCACATGAGGATAATGCAATGTAGTGATAATTGGAAACTCCTATTGCAGAAGCAAATGTTGGAGAAGACCTGCTCTCATCACTTTCACGAGATGACATCAAAGATCTGTTTCCTGGTCCTGAACATTGCCTCAGGCGTCGGGCTCTATGGCTTGCAGTGCACAAATGTGAAGAAGTAAGTTCTGTCCTATCGCTGTGTGACAAAACTGAGAACACACCAGCTTGTTTTATGCAGTTTCAAATAATTCCACCAATACTCACTTAACAGATAGACAGTAGAATCTTCTTTAGTTTTGATTTAAATCAAGTGGCCTACACATTTATTAAATATACATATTTTTTATTGTTCAACACTTTACTGATATTTTGTTGTACTATCTTTCATATTTAGAGACCTAAAGTTCTTGTGCAATTTTATGTGAAATTAGCCCTATGTACACTGTATTTTAGAACAAGACTGCTGCTGAAAAAACGCTAACAACTACTGGAGATGGTGACTTCTTCAGAGAGGAACCCAGCACTTACCTCCATCCAAAAACTTTGGATGGAGGTAATGCTACAGTATCTTGATTTGTCTACATTTATGCTTTGCAGATTACATTATTTGCAATGTTTAATGGTGTTGCCCTGTCTTATTTTTCTTTTTTCAAACCAGTGGAACATGCAGCAGCTGTGTTCAGAGCCCTTCCCATGCTTTTCCCTTCCAGCACAGTACCACCTAAGAAGCTGGGCATCTGTAGTGAGGCTTTTTTCCATGTCCTAAAGGTAAGGCTGCAATATTCTATGTGTATATATTGTTGAATTTTGCAGTTACTCATGTTTTCATTTTATATATTTTACTGTGGAGTCAGTCAAATATTCTTAAAGTTCAGATCCCCATAACATGTTGATGTTAATAAAACCTACAAAAAAAGTTGATCTATTTTAAACTGTAATGCAACTCAAAAATTGTGTTTCTTACAGTCTTGTTCTAATACTCTTTTTTTCTGTCATGTAGACTTCAGAAGACCCTGAAGGCTACCTGCGTCAGCGACCCCTGGCTTGTCCAGTTCTTCTTGTCTCTGAAGGCAACTGCATGATAGCTGTTGGAACCACACCGGTGAGCACTTTTGACCGGAAGGATCTTAATGAGGGACTGCTCTATCTGATGGCATATTACTATGCCCTCCACCTCACATATCCATAGTGCATTTCCACGCTGCTGTCTGTCTTGCAAACTGAAATACTCAAAGACTCCATCCATGACCGAGATTCAACCCCCTCTTACAAGAAGGCGCTTGGTGAGTGGAAGTCATTCATTGAGTGAGTCTCCCAGATGACAGACTCCATCTGCCTTGTTTATCAGACTCAGTGTTAGTCAGTGAGGTTGTTTTTTTTTCTATAGAAAAGTTGTTCAAATGTAAAACACATGTTTGTTTGTGTGGTCGTTAAACTTGTTCTTCTAAAATGTTATGTAATATAGGATTTGAAATAGTGATTGTTTTAAGCTTCAGCAAAATTTATTTTTGATACCAGCCATGAGTGTGTTATACTGTTATTATTCATTTTAAGAGTATCTGGAATATGCACTTCTTATATTGGCCATGTTACACAGTACCCTGCTGAAATGTATAATTTTAGGCATGATTCTCCTGGAACAGACCTCAGTGAGTTACTGACCCATTGCTGTGTCAATAAAAGCGCAAAATCTAAGAGTGCTTTTGCTGTCTTAATTTAAGATGAATTCCCTTATTTTTAGTAGCTTTTTGAAGAGATGGTGTCTTATTCTCAGGAATTTTTGCTGATTATTGTTCTCAGAGTCTAAACATAATTCTTATAGTTAGCTCAATCAAGAAAGAAACAATTCAGTTTTAAGAAAATTTGTCCTATAGTAAGGTGTTTTTTTTAATGTGAAAAATCTAAATTAAGGTGTAGAATCTTAAAGTAAGCAAATAATTCTTGAAAACAGCTTGTTCAAGAAAGCATAATACTCATTTTAGGTGCAGATTTTCTAAATATCAAAGTGTCTTTTACTTATAATAAGTCACATTTTCTTCAAATAAGCATACATTTTAGACAATTTTGTCTAGTTAAAAGGCATATGGCAGTTAGATTAATTTGCTAGTTTTAAGAATTCTAGTCAAGCAACTTTTGCTTACCCCATTGGCAGATTTTTTTGCTCAAAACAAGAAAAATTTGTCAGATTTAAGAATATTTGGCTTGTTTCAAGTATAGCTGTTTTTGCAGTGTAGTCCCTGTGTTTCTCTGAGTCAGTGTTGCGTCGTACCCTCAACAAGCTGTGTGTGTTTTGCCTCCGTGTTACCAGTGTTTTGTTTCCAGTTCCAGTTCAGTGTTTTCTGCTTCAGTGTTTTAGTCCACCAGCGTTTTTGTTTGTCTTTTGATGCCTTTAGTTAGTAAGAGGGTTTCCAGCAATGAAGCTGCGCTTTAAGTTGAACTTCTGTGTCTGAGTCCTGCATTTTGGATCCACCACTCCTGCTTGCACGCCTGCCACACAGCCAACCATGACATCTTTAGCCATCAGAATTGTTGTCTGAAGGCCAAGAAAGATGCCAAGCGGATTTACTTTACCAAGTGGATCATCATGGCCTTGCCATATTGGTCCATTTGATTGACCTTTATTATAATTATGTATTTATTTGATTTGATTTTTGGTTGTTACAGACAGGACAGACATGACTGGGGGATAGGACAGGGAGAAAGGATGAAAGAAAGAGGGAGAGAAAGAAAAATAGAGGGGAGAAGAGGTGGTGAGAAAGTGGGGAAGAGAAAAAAAAGAAAAACAAACAAAACACCTGGATCACCTGTATGGAGATAAAAAAAAAAAAAAACAAAACAGAAGAGAAAACAAACAAAAAAAAGCAACATAATAAATACAACACCATCACAATAAACTAGCTACCAGTAGATACTAAATATTACATGTTATTGTGCAGCACACAAGATCGACAGCGCACAATGTGCTTTGAGGTAGCAGCCAAGTAAGGCGTAGATTGTGTCTGTGAACACCCGTGTGTACACCTGTGTGCACACCTGTGTGGATCAGCACGCTTGTATTCAAAAGGTTTCTCCATGTAACGATCTGCTAGGGAGTGTGGGGAGCCATATCCCCATCCCCCAGGGGATGAAGTGGGGATGGAGGAGATCCAGGCCCCAGACATCCAGAGGCCCCAGAGTACGAGGACCCAAGGAGGACCACCAAAGGGGCAACCGTACCACCCTGCTGGGAAGAGCTGAAGAGAGCCCCAAACGAGAGGTCACTCAGCAGCCACGGAGCAGAGGTCAGAGGGGGTTGCAGTGACCTTCCCCCGGGCTCTGCCGGCAGTCAGCTGTGCCAGAGAGGACCGGGCCTCAGGCCCAGGCCTGAGGGCACCTCACCTCCCGGAATTGGCCCAGCCGGGCCACAGGCGCCAGGCCCCGCCAATCGGTACAAGCTGGTACATACATGAACGCCCAGCCCCAGACACCAAGAACCACCAACACACCAACGTCTGAGGGCATCAGCCACCAGCAGCCACCACCATGCCCCGGAGAGCCTGAGATGTTCCCAGAGACGTGGAGTCTAAGACCCAAGCTGACATATAGACATAAACGAACAGGCGCACGCAGACACAAATGTGCATTCCCACCCCCATATACACAAACAAATACTTGGCACTCAACCGACGTGGAGACAGATACAAATAGACACTCTACACACATTCACACTCCCCAAACATACTCTATATCCCAGGTCCAGGTACCCGTACCCAGACCCAGGAGATGTAACCCTTCTCTCTGGAGTGGAGGAAAGCAGACCGCCTCCTTATCTGCAGTAGCAGGGAGGCCCCACATCCCAGACCCCAATCTGACAGCCAGCACCTCCTCCCAGCCCCCCAGCCCCGACGGTTAACAGAATGGGGGTGAGTGAAGACCCCAAACCTCCATCCACCCGCTCATATGTAACGTTGCTGGGTGCTGTTCATTTAAAACACAGGAGTGCATGGTGCTTCCTGCCAGAGAGCAGCACGGCTCCTCCCGAAAACCCTTAGTGTCTATATGCATTTAAAATTGAGGGTACCAACGCCAGAGGTGGGTTTGAATACACAGACCATCCTCTGGACGCTGTATAACGTGCCCACCCCCAAGGCCCTATATGTATGTGTTATGAGAGTATGAGTAATGTGGTCGACTGGGATGCGGAAAAAAATTAAGGCACAGGCGCCAGAAGGGGACAGAGGGGGAGTGCCTCCCCTGGACCCTGGTGACACACCTGTGCCCCAAGCCCTGCGTGTGTGTGTGTGTGGGTGTGGTGGAGCGGGAAGAGGGAGGCAGCTGAGGATGGGGAGGGAAGAAAGGGAGGGGCAGGCCAGCTCCCCCGCTGACCTCAGTAGGCACCCCCACACTCTGGAGACCTCCTGCAAAGATGTAACAGCTTCCCCACCAGTTAGAGAGCCCTCCAGTTGGGCCGATACACGAGAGGTCCCCCTCACTGGGGCTGAGTCCCCATGCACCCACCCGCCCACAACCCCGGCGACACAACAACCAGGACCCAAGCCTCCAAGGCCCAGCCAGCCCGGGGGCGCAGCACTCCCAGACCACCAAGCCTCCACGCCTGTCCCAGACCCACCCAGGGGCAGCCAGGCTACCAGGCCAGTAACCAACGTCCGCCAGCACAGACCCTCCCCCATCTCCGCTGTACGCAGACACAAGGAAAGAGCCACCAGAGCCCCTAACCAGGTCATGGCCACAACCCCCGGGTTAGGCCCTCCAGGGTAAATGTCCCTAGGGAATCCCCAGACGCCCTAAGGCCGTCCCTACCCCCATATCAACCACAATAGCGAAGGCAGAAACAAACCATGACCCCCCCACCCTCACTAGGTGATGAAGCCGATGAAAGGAGCCCAGAGGGATTGATCAAATGTGATGGAAGAGGCTTTAAGTGCGCATGCGCATGCGCCAACCAGCGTGCAGCCTGTTACAGTCGCTCCTGCTTTTCTCTTAGTTTAGCTCTTTTTTCTTACGTATTCTTTTTTTTTCTGACTTGTATTTTCCTCCGTTTTCTATCTCTTACTCAATCATGTGGATTGAGAGAGTTTTTGTTCTTCTGGTGGCCGTGGAACTGTTACTTTTATCATGGAACGGGACCGCGGCACATCTCCTACACGCACGGACTGTTTACTCCAGAGATCAGCTGATCGCCCTGATGCCGGCCGGCTCGCTGGCCAGGCCCGCAGAAGTGCCCGCAGAAGTACCAGCTGAAATTTGGAGGAAAACACATCGGGGATGCAGAGGTCAAGGACAGAAGAGAAGAAAAAAGGTGACGGTGAGACAGCGGAGGCTCGAAGCGAGGAGGAGGTTTAAACCGTGTCTGCCGTCTATCGTGATGGGAAATGTGCGATCGTTGGCAAGTAAAATCGACGAGCTCTCAGCACTGGTACGGAGTCAGAGGGAATACAGAGAGTGTAGCCTGATGTGTTTCACCGAATCATGGCTGCACCAGGTCATTCCCGATGAGAATGCTTCCGTGGAAGGCTTCCACACTGTTCGGGCGGACAGGGACAGCATCGCTAGCGGTAAGCGTAAAGGAGGTGGGCTTGCTGTTTTAGTTAACAACCGGTGGTGTAACCCTGCCAACATAACAATCAAAGAAAGGATTTGTTGCCCGGACACTGAACTGTGTGCTGTTGGACTCAGGCCGTATTATTTACCCAGGGAATTCTCTCACGTCATCTTGGTGGCTGTTTATGTTCCCCCCTCTGCTAACCCCACAGCTGCATGTGACACTATCCACTCTGCCATAGCTCGGCTACAGACTCAGCACCCGAGTGCCTTTATTGTGATCTCGGGTGACTTCAACCATGTATCACTGGACAATACACTATCAACATTCAAACAATATGTGGACTGTCCCACCAGGGGAGAGAAAACTTTAGACTTACTGTATGCTAACGTCAAGGATGCATACAGCTCCTCCTCCCTCCCCCCACTTGGTAGGTCAGATCATAACCTGATTCACCTCACCCCCCGCTATGTGCCAATTGTGAGGAGGGAACCTGTGACCACCAGGACTGTTAGGAGGTGGTCAGAGGAGGCAATAGCGGAACTACAGGGCTGTTTCGAGGTGACCGACTGGGAAACACTCTGTGAGCCTCACGCCGAGGACATCAATGGGCTTACTGAGTGTATCACAGACTACATAACTTTCTGCACCGACTCCATTGTTCCAGCTCAGACTGTTCATTGTTACCCAAATAACAAGCCGTGGGTGACTAAGGACATCAAAGCCCTCCTCAACAACAAGAAGAGGGCTTTCAGAGGGGGCAACAAAGAGGAGGTGAGGAAGGTCCAGGTGTTACTAAAGGACAAGATCAGAGAGGCTAAGGACAATTACAGGAGGAAGCTGGAGTGGAAACTCCAGCAGAACAGCATGAGAGAGGTGTGGAGGGGCATGAAGACCATCACTGGATTCAGGCCAACCAACAGCAGGGGAGCTGAGGGAGGTGAGAATAGAGCCGACGAGTTGAATCTGTTTTTCAATAGATTCGACACCACAGTGTCTGCTCCCACCCCCACAACCTCACCTGCAGTCAGCCTGGAATCCAGAGCCACACCACTGTGCCAGCCTCTCTCTTCACATGTTGCCTCCTGTGAGATTCCTGACACCCCTCCCCCACCCATCACCTTCACTCAATACCAGGTTGAGATGCAAATGAGGAGACTTCACTCAGGCAAGTCTGCTGGACCAGACGGAGTGAGTCCCCTTGTCCTCAAGGCCTGTGCCCCCCAGCTGTGTGGAGTCTTTCATAAACTGTTTATGCTGAGTCTGAGTCTGCAGAGGGTCCCGGTGATGTGGAAGACATCATGCCTCGTCCCTGTACCAAAGACGCCTCGTCCCAGTGGCCCCCAGGATTACAGGCCCGTGGCACTGACCTCCCACATCATGAAGACCCTGGAAAGGCTCATCCTGGACCAGCTGCGACCCATAGTAAGACCACATCTGGATCCCCTTCAGTTCGCTTATCAGCCTCGTCTCGGAACAGAGGACGCCATCATCTACCTGCTCAATCGTGTCTACACCCATCTGGACCAGCCGGCGAGCACTGTGAGGGTCATGTTTTTTGACTTTTCCAGTGCTTTCAACACCATCAGGCCGACCCTCCTGGGTGATAAGCTAACAGCGATGCAGGTGGATGCTTCTCTGGTGTCCTGGATTGTTGATTACCTGACAGGAAGACCACAATATGTACGTCTCCCACAGTGTGTGTCTGACAAGGTGATTAGCAACACAGGGGCACCACAGGGGACTGTCCTCTCCCCCTTCCTCTTCACCCTCTACACCACAGATTTCAGCCACTGCACAGAGACCTGCCATCTTCAGAAGTTTTCTGATGACTCTGCGGTGGTTGGATGCATCAGCAGGGATGATGAGACAGAGTACCGGG
The DNA here is from genome assembly GCF_057381845.1 of Rhamphochromis longiceps. Lineage (NCBI taxonomy): Eukaryota > Metazoa > Chordata > Actinopteri > Cichliformes > Cichlidae > Rhamphochromis > Rhamphochromis longiceps. The sequence continues at coordinate 34,851,643 of NC_140571.1, forward strand.
CTGTGGTCGACTCCTTTGTCACGTGGTGTGAGCAGAATCATCTGCAGCTCAACGTGGCAAAGACCAAGGAACTGATCGTGGACTTCAGGAAGACCAGGAAACACTTGACCCCTGTTTCAATCCAGGGGGTCAGTGTTGACATTGTGGAGGACTATAAATACCTTGGAGTACACATTGACAATAAACTGGACTGGGCTAAAAACACCACAGCACTTTACAGGAAGGGCCAGAGTCGTCTCTATTTTTTGAGGCGACTGAGGTCCTTCAACATCTGCCAGAAAATGCTGAGGATTTTCTATGAGTCTGTGGTGGCCAGTGCGATCCTCTATGCTGTTGCATGCTGGGGGAGCAGGCTGAGGGTCGCAGATGCTAACAGACTTAATAAACTGATCCGTAAGGCCAGCAATGTTGTGGGGATGGAGCTGGACTCCCTCAAGGTGGTGTCGGAGAGGCGGATGCTGTCCAAGATAAAGACAATGTTGGATAACACCTCCCACCCACTCCATGACATGTTGGTCAGTCACAGTCACAGGAGCTCGTTCAGTGAGAGACTGAGATTACTGAAAAGCACCACTGAACGACACAGGAAATCATTCCTGCCTGTGGCCATCTCCCTGTACAACGCATCCACTTAACACACTGTTTGCTGCTACAGCTACACATGTTTCTTTTCCAAATATTTATTTATAAGTGACTTATGTATGTATGTATGTATATATATGTATATATTGTACTATTCTTAGTTAGCGTATTGTCTGTCTTGTCTTAATGTTGGTTTAAAATGGAGCACTGTAACAAAAAATAATTTCCCCCAGGGATCAATAAAGTATTCTGATTCTGATTCTGATTCTGATTTTATCAAGACTAATGTGATCTATTAGATGGTTTTTATATTGGTTAGAATTAAGATTATTTTTATTTTTCCAGTTAATGAGGACTGTTTTCTTGGCAATGCATAGGGCCGTAAAAACAATGTGGGCTGTGTTTTTTTTTCTGTAGTGACCTCATCCAAGTTGCCCAGCAAGCACACTAAAGGGGAGGCTGGAATGTTACATTTCAGACACTTTGATAAACAAACAACCTTTATTTGTCACATACATAATTATACAGAGTACAACATGTAGTGAAATTCTTGTGTCCGAGCTGCAGACAGGCTGCCAACATAGCCCAGGGGGTCTAGCCAGGAACCTTACTGGATACCGGGTGGGAATTGAATCTGTGACTCCCACTCCAAAGGTGTGTAGTCTTACCACTACACTATTCAGCTGCAAGTCTTCACATATCTTGCGCCAAAACTTCTGAACTGGTGGCAAGAACCAAAGAGCGTGGATATAATTGTCCGGTGTATTTGCTTGACAGTGTGAGCAGTTGTTGGAAGACGTATAGCCCATCTTGAACATCCTATGACCTATGACCAGTATAGTGCACTCTATGTAATATCTTGTATTGTATTAATTGCAAACTGGGATTTCTGATCCATTGAAAGGTTTTTAAGCATATCTGAGACCAAAGGTTTTGGTCTAAGCTGATCGATAAATCCGCTTCCCATTTTGCAATAGGAAGGGATATTGATTCATCTATTTTAGAAAGTGTTCTGTATATTTTAGACAATAATTTGGGGGAGTTTAGATTAAAATATTGTACCACACTTAGTGGTGTTTGTAATTCAGCAACACTGGGATTAAATTTCTTTTTTACTATGGATTTAATTTGTTGATATTCCAAAAATCTTTTCTTGTTGATCCCATATTGTATAACTAGTCTGTCAAATGAAATAAAGTCTGTTCCTTCCAATATATGTTCCAAGTATTTAATTCCTTTATAACAATAAAATAATCTTTAAGGAGCTTGGAAAGAAAAGCGACTGGACTTATTTAAATTTCTTGAAAATGTTTTTACCTCTTCTTCAGTTCTGAAACCAAATGGTGGAGAGTTCCAGGTATTTAAGCCCTAGTGGGAGTTGTTCCTTAAGACATTCCTTGATCCACAATTGATCATGTGTCTCATCACATGAGCCAAGGCATGAGGGGGGGTCATTATCAGTAGAGATTTTGGATGAAACCATTGTGAGGCCTTGCATCACCCTATCATATGACCTATTAAGATCACCTGACACAAGATTTGAGTGGGTGTTATGTCGCCTGGGAAAGGATCTCAAAACTGCATTGTAGGTGGCAGACAGTTGGTGTCATAAGCAGAGATGGGCAGTAACGCATTACTTGTAATGCATTACTGTAATCCGATTACTTTTTTCAAGTAACGAGTAAAGTAAGGGATTACTATTGCAAAAACGGTAATTAGATTACCGTTACTTTCCCGTAGGAACGCTGCGTTACTGCGTTACTAAAACCGTGATTTTTTTGCGAGAATGTCTCATGACAGTGACGTAAGCGAGTGCAACGTTTGTGACAACAGCTGTGTGCAGAGCAACAAGGGATCATATATCGAGTGCGGGAGAGAGTATGAGCGTGCAGCGTTTAAAGCGTGGAAGTACTGACCTTATTTTGAGTTTGATTCCATAAAAAGTGACAAAAACATTAGTGTCCGTTGTGCGTGGGAAGAAAACTTCTTTTTACAGCGAAAAAACCCCCTAAACTTCCAAGCAAGCACTGGGAGTGCGCTACGACGTAATGGGAAATTCACAGAGAAACTCTCGGATTCTTCTACTGACCGCCGCGGCACACCTGCACCAGGGTAAACCTCCGCCTACCCCTACTCCTGCTTTACAGGTGAAAATAGAGCAAAAGGACCGCTAGTCTTTGACTTTATTTATTTTCTGCTGTGTTTTACTTGCATCTGAAAGAGTGAGTGTAAACACAAAAAATACATATATATATATATTTTATATGCTGGGATGTGGAGAAAATAGGTTTAAATATTAAACAAATTTCTTCCAGTCAGAGAATGTTGCATATGATTACATTTTTTGCTTGATGCATTGTGAGGAGAAACCTATTAGGAGGCAAAGAAACACACTCAGAGACTTTACATGTACATGGACGATGCCCCTTCACAGAGGGAATCGCACCGGGGCTCTCAGTACGTTCTTTATTTATACTCAAACAAGCTTTCACAGTAATAGGTGTGGCATGTGTAGAACTCAAATAACATCTCCTTAAAAGGAGAGACCGTTAGCTTATCTGTTGAAACAGGAGGTAGCTTGATATATATAGAACTCAATAACATCTCCTTAAAAGGAGAGACCGTTAGCTTATCTGTTGAAACAGGTGGTAGCTTTTTGGCTGTCAAGCACATTTTTTCTGCACACAATGTCTCACTCCCTTTTCCTGCAATTGTCCAATTCACAAGCTCTTCTTCCTTTAAATGAAGCTACAAATAAACATAACACAAAACTCAAAATCTTTCAACATTCCCTCCTGTTGGTAGCGAATTCAAAAGATACAGCAGATACATCAATGTGTTTCAGACAGTCATAAAGTCGTCATAAAATGTGTATCATTCAAACATAATCATTCATCACATTAGTTTCATACTCATCGTCTTCTCCTTCTTCCTCGTCTGGCACAGTGACATATGCAGCAACAGATTGGGATATCATTTGATAGGTTTGTAGCTTGAACTTATTCGCTGGAGCGTTGAAGACAATATAATTACACAGCAAGCAAGACACGAAGTAGGCAAAGTTCTTCATGTTTCTTGTGCACGGGAGAGAACCGGACAAACGCCGTTCCTTCGCTTGACCCCAGTTGCTCTCGTCCGTTCCCCCGTAACACTGCTCTTTTATTGAGGTTACATGAATATGCATAGGTTCATTAACATATGACGTCTACATACAAACAAAGAGTACCGTGTGTGTGTGTGTGTGTGTGTGTGTGTGTGTGGTCAGAGTGTGACCCCATAAATAACTTCCCTAAACCTGCTGGTCTGGAAGTCCAACAGTTCATCTAAACAAAAGGCACTTAGCCTAAAACAAATATAGCCACGTTTATCCTACCATAAAACAATAAGATAAGGTACGACCTCTTCCCATGCTCCCAGGATGTAGGTGTGCATTCTAGTGTGGAATACACACCAAGCCTTTGTAGCCTGCTAAAGATCACACAGCCTATCACTACACAATTGATTATACACCTCTAAGCATATATGGTTAAATATTTCTAAGCATAAATGACAATCAACAATACAAAACCTAACATCATTCTTGATACCATTCCTCTCACACAGGGAATAATTCATGTAGTAAAGATACAAAACATGATAAGTATTATGCCAATAAACATCAAAACCTTAAACATCAGCATTTTACATGAGCTGCTCATAAGCCAATCCCACCAATTACTTTGTGAATTTGCCCAATCGGTTACCTGTGCCTGTTGAATGTTTCTAAGTAATTGTAGAGCATTTGTCATATTGTCAGAATGCACATTGTCTGGAATATATGTGCAACAAGTTGTATTAAACAAAACACACAGTCCACCCTTTTCTGCCAAGATCATGTCCATGGCAACTCGGTGTTGCATAACAGTTATTCTTATGGCATCAATTTCCAGATTTTGCTCTTTGTTGATGCTGGTCGATGCATTTAAAAACAGCCCAAAACGATAGTCCAATAGTCAGGGGGTCGCTGTGGTTTAGGACAATTCCTGAATATTGATAACCTAGACTGGCAAAACTTGCTGCGCATGTCACTTGGGTCATGTTCATAGGTCTGCCATATAATGTAGCATGCTGTATTGTAGCAGGCATGTGTGAGCATATATAACAATCTTTGCCTTCTGTGCGATTATATATGTATCTATACCAGGCGTTGTTCATCCAGGGATGGATGTGCTCCTGTGTCACTTCGACCAGGTGTGAGTTGTCATGTGTCCATTCCCTTCTATGCAAGTTGACTTCTTGATCCATTAAGTGCATCAGGGTCCATGCTATAAGCAGCAGGGCCAAAGTGGTAAGCAGAATAATCTTCATGATGACTAGACACACCGATTTGCTCTGGTGAGTAGACTACAGGCGAGAAGTAGAAGGCGGGATATACCCAATCAGCCCTCTCTTCACCTTGTAGATCACCAAAGACTCGGGGTGGTGGTATCTTTAGGTTGTGCTGTCACTCACTTCCACCTTTTTGCAATGGCTCTGGTGGATCCAAGAGGGCCTCTCAGCGATTTTGCAAGCTGTTGGTGTCGTTAGGAGTACTTGGTATGAACCTGATCGCCTGGTTGTAATCTGCAAAAGACTGGAGAAGCGTCGCACGGCAGTTCAAAACAATATCCCTATTTTCTATTAGTTTTGCCATCCATTCTACTAAAGTCGTCTCTCTAACAGATTTATCTATTGGTTCACTTGCATCAATTCATGCATCTTTTCACTGAGATCTGTTTCTTCTCTGTTTCTTTTCAGTATTTTCCTTTTAGATTAAGTCCCAGCCTGGCAAAATATCATATTCAGTGCCTTTAAACAGTTATGTCACACTGTTCTTACCAGCCTGCTGTTAATTCTTCAAGTCCACGGTGTTCTGTTGGTCTTCATCAGGAGATTGACTGTCCTTTGAGCTTCTTCTCAGGATCGGGACAAGTGGGAGGTCAAGCTGTAAAATTTTAAGCCAAACTCTGGCCTGTTTTCTCCCAATTATGTTAATCTATGGTTTGAGAAAAGTCCACCTTTATTTATTTGTGACCTGTATTGACACACTAAACCATACCATTAATATCATTTTCATTTCTTTTCTTAAAACCTCCATTTGCTTCATCTGGCTAGTCTGTTTCTTCTGTTTTTCTCTCTGGGTGCTCACTTGACAGTGAGTCTCCTTTTATGGGCATGCAAAGTTCCTGTCACACACACACTTCCTGTTACTCTCTTTTGTGTTTCTACAGGCTAATCAAAATCATTTTGTATTTACAATCTACAAACCCTCTGTAATTCTACTAACTTTTGATCTAAAATGTAGCATCATGCACACAAGATAAATCTCTGGCCAGTTTGAAAACACATCTATAATCACTAAGACATATTTTGATCCTTGACATTCATTCAATTCAATAAAATCCATGTGGATGGTGTGGAATGGATGAGGTGGTGTGGGGAACTGGCCTCTCTTAGGTCTTAACTTTCCTTGTGAGTTGTGTTTTTGACAGAATAGGCATGTTCTTACAAATTTTTTTTTTTGCTGAAGTTTCAAAATTTATAGTGTAAAAGTGTGTATTGATTATCTATACATCCTTCCTGTTGACACATGTGTTTCTCCATGTGTCACTACAGCCGCTGTCTTGTGTAATGACTCTGGTAATATTGGTTTACCTTCACAAGTCATTAATTCGTCTTTCAGTTGTGCTCCACATTTCAGCCACTTGTTCTCTTCAGTGGTTGTTGCAGCTTTTGTTCAGTTTTTAGTACGTCAAGTGGTATTTGTGCACAGTGTTCGGATGTTAGAAGCATTGTTGTTTGTTGTGCAGCCTGTTTTGCTGTTTAATCTACAAAGTTATTTCCTTTTATGACAATAGAGTTGTCTTTTTAATGTGCTGCACATTTGCAAAGCACCAATTGTTTTGGCAGGGTGATCACTTCCAATAAGATTTTTAATAAGCTGCCGCGTTGCACTGGGTTACCCGTAGAGGTAACCATACCACTGTTATGCCAAATTTTTGCAAAGTGGTGCACTGCTGAAAAAACAAACTGGCTGTAAGTGTATATATTTATATTTTGGCCTGCGTACAATTCACATGCACATATGACTGCATATGTGCAGCTGACTTTTTTACTGCCTCTGCTGCGGCTGCACAGGCTTGCACATACAGGCAGGCCTGACGCAACAGAGTCTAATTTACACGAGTCTAAATTTCACCAGGGATGCTAACAGGCGTTATTTTTCTCCAAATGCCTGTGTTATCACAGCTTTCATATAACCTGCTCCTCCATCTACACGTAAGTAGAAAGGCTTATTAGTTATTATTATAGGTGTGCTCTATATTTCAGTAATGTTTTATCTAGGATGAATGACAGGTTTTCAAGCAGGTCAAGTGCCTCTATGCACTTAATTAGTTTAGATATTTTCTTTATTTTCTTCATCTCATATTTCATTTTACTGAGTTTGAGCAAACCTTAAGCTTGATGCAGACTACTTCATAACAATCGTCCACCTCACATCATAACTGACTAAGATGCTTCTTATTATTAATATTAATATTATGTCATTATTAATATTATCATCTTTTTCTTTCTATATCATAACAATAGTATATTACAATATTTTATTAGTGTATATCACTATACTACTACTGAGCCAATTTAATAGTTAGGATCATCTTACTCAGCAAACAGATAATTTAGAATTCATCCAATCTGTACAAATTTGCTTTTTCTCTGAACAGGTTTGTGCCTACATTTTTAAACTGGTCTTCTGTTTGCCTCATCTCAGATCCAACCTTCGGCCACATTCGTTCTCTCTGTTGCATGGCGAACCAAGCAGTTTATTATAATATATTATTTATATTTATTTTGTATCCATCAAGGGCTTCGGGTGATCTGCAGTTTCACCACTTCCCAAGCTGGAGACATTTACCTTTTCACACACTTTCCTTGGCTGAACAATGACAAAGCCTTAATGTACCTTATGCATCTCTCTATTTTATTTAATAGGTTTTCATGCGAATTATTCCCTTTTATTCTTTCTATACATTTTGGGCATGGTCGTCATGCCAACTATGTTTCATTGTTAATATCAGTTTACAGGTTGTTATCTTTGCTATTATTAGTTTCAATACGTTAAAAATAAGTTCTAATGTAATTTTGCCTTTGTTTATTTTATTTTTGTACTTCTTATATTTATATCTATTCGGTGGGGTCTGTTTCCAACCTTTTTAAACTACTTTAAACTACTTTTGATCTCTAGTTTTCACTTAATAAGGGTTTTGTCAGTCACTGCACTGTAGTGTGACCTGATGCTGATTTTACTATTAAAGTACAGTGGGGCAAAAAAGTATTTAGTCAGCCACCGATTGTGCAAGTTCCCCCACTTACAATGATGACAGAGGTCAGTAATTTGCACCAGAGGTACACTTCAACTGTGAGAGACAGAATGTGAAAAAAAAAATCCATGAATTCACATGGTAGGATTTGTAAAGAATTTATTCGTAAATTAGGGTGGAAAATAAGTATTTGGTCACCTCAAACAAGGAAAATCTCTGGCTCTCACAGACCTGTAACATCTTCTGTAAGAAGCTTTTCTGTCCCCCACTCGTTACCTGTATGAATGGCACCTGTTTGAACTCATCATCTGTATAAAAGACACCTGTCCACAGCCTCAAACAGTCAGACTCCAAACTCCGCCATGGCCAAGACCAAAGAGCTTTCGTAGGACACCAGGAAAAGTATTGTAGACCTGCACCAGACTGGGAAGAGGGAATCTACAATAGGCAAGCAGCTTGGTGTGAAAAAATCAACTGTGGGAGCAATCATCAGAAAATGGAAGACATACAAGACCACTGATAATCTCCCTCGATCTGGGGCTCCACGCAAGATCTCATCCCGTGGGGTCAAAATGATCATGAGAACGGTGAGCAAAGATCCCAGAACCACACGGGGGGACCTGGTGAATGACCTGCAGAGAGCTGGGACCAAAGTAACAAAGGTTACCATCAGTAACACACTACAACGGCAGGGAATCAAATCCCGCAGTGCCAGACGTGTTCCGCTGCTGAAGCCAGTGCATGTCCAGGCCCGTCTGAAGTTTGCCAGAGAGCACATGGATGATACAGCAGAGGATTGGGAGAATGTCATGTGGTCAGATGAAACCAAAGTAGAACTTTTTGGTATAAACTCAACTCGTCGTGTTTGGAGGAAGAAGAATACTGAGTTGCATCCCAAGAACACCATACCTACTGTGAAGCATGGGGGTGGAAACATCATGCTATGGGGCTGTTTTTCTGCCAAGGGGACAGGACGACTGATCCGTGTTAAGGACAGAATGAATGGGGCCATGTATCGTGAGATTTTGAGCCAAAACCTGCTTCCATCAGTGAGAACTTTGAAGATGAAACGAGGCTGGGTCTTCCAACATGACAATGATCCAAAACACACCGCCCGGGCAACAAAGGAGTGGCTCCGTAAGAAGCATTTGAAAGTCCTGGAGTGGCCTAGCCAATCTCCAGACCTCAACCCCATAGAAAATCTGTGGCGGGAGTTGAAAGTCCGTGTTGCTCGGCGACAGCCCCAAAACATCACTGCTCTCGAGAAGATCTGCATGGAGGAATGGGCCAAAATACCAGCTACTGTGTGTGCAAACCTGGCAAAGACCTATAGTAAACGTTTGACCTCTGTTATTGCCAACAAAGGTTATGTTACAAAGTATTGAGTTGTATTTTTGTTATTGACCAAATACTTATTTTCCACCCTGATTTACGAATAAATTCTTTACAAATCCTACCATGTGGATTCATGGATTTTTTTTTTTCACATTCTGTCTCTCACAGTTGAAGTGTACCTCTGGTGTAAATTACTGACCTCTGTCATCATTTTAGGTGGGGGAACTTGCACAATCGGTGGCTGACTAGATACTTTTTTGCCCCACTGTATCTTCTGAGAATTGTACTTCCTGTGGTTTTCTGTTCAAAACGGTTTTACAAGCTCCTGAGAATGCGATAAACCCTGTTTCTGGATCTAATGTGAAAGTACCTGTGCTTGCAGTTTTTTTCTTTATTACACGGAGAGCGTGCTCGGCATGTTGCAATGCTTCAGATAGTGGTCCCGTATTCATTGTGACCCAGTGTTTTTTGACGTGGGATTTCACTGGGGGTAGCAGGCCATTCAGGAATGCATTTTATAGCTTCTGTTGGTAAGGACCGTCAGGACCTTCATTGTAATCCATTCCTGAATGTTGCCCCAAAAACTGGGCGCAGGTGGTCTAAAAAATCGGACGCTGTCTCATTTTCTTTTTGTTTCTTTTGTTTATTCTCACATCGTCTATCTGCCTCTCGCTTCCACACTTGGAAATATTCTAATTCTCACGTGCGTTTTCCTTTTTTCTTTAAATTTTTTGTTTCCCCTACTCCTTTTAGTAGGGCTTGTTTAAGTTGTGATAGTGCAGATGGGCTACATTTTCCTTCCCAGGTGGGACATTTGGTCTTTTTAGCATTTCTCCATCTTTGCACACTAATTTGTCCGGCGTCTGGACATTTTTTTTTTCTAACCACTGCTCGTCAACAGTGAACTTGGTGGGCTGATTACCCATTATGACAGAAACTGCAGAGCCTTCTCTGGTATTAGACTTCAGGAGTGGCTACAGACACGCCCTTCTACTCCACGCTATTCGTGGAGCGGGGTCAGTTTTATGAGACGGAACTCAACCGTTCTCCTTTGTCACCAGTATTTTGGCTACTGACAGGAAATAAAATAACAATAACAGTGAGAGTGATTCAGCAGCGTATTGTGCTGTTTAAATCAATTCACTCTCAACACACAGAAAACACAAACATTTATTACACAATCGCGCAGATCCTTTCGGCGGATCAGTCCTAAAGACCCATGCGGGGTTAGGAGAAACCTATTAGGAGGCAAAGAAATACAGACTCAATGATTTTACATGTACATGTACGATGCCCCGTCACAGACAGAATCGCACCGGGGCTCTTAGTACGTTCTTTATTTATACTCAAACAAGCTTTCACAGTAATAGGTGTGGCATGTGTAGAACTCAAATAACATCTCCTTAAAAGGAGAGACCGTTAACTTATTTGTTGAAACAGGAGGTAGCTTGATATATATAGAACTCAATAACATCTCCTTAAAAGGAGAGACCGTTAGCTTATCTGTTGAAACAGTTGGTAGCTTTTTGGCTGTCAAGCACATTTTTTCTGCACACAATGTCTCACTCCCTTTTCCTGCAATTGTCCAATTCACAAGCTCTTCTTCCTTTAAATGAAGCTACAAATAAACATAGCACAAAACTCAAAATCTTTCAACATGCATAAAGTCAAAAGATTAAAACTAATAAAACAAGTTTTAAAAAGGGACTTTTCAATTTGATTACATTTTGTATGATGGATTATGTAGAAAAAGTAGAATTGGGCTGAAAGATCTATCGCTTTATCACCTATTCAGGTTGTAAATCGTGTTTTTAAAGTGTAACTAAGTAACTAAGTAATTGATTACTTTTGAAAATAAGTAATCAGTAAAGTAACGGGATTATTTTTGGGGGGAAGTAATCAGTAATTAATTACTGATTACGTCTGTGAAGGTTCTCAGTCATCCAGGTCATCGTAGTCAAAGGAGCTTGCAAAGAAAAGCGTCTGGACTTCTTTAAGTTGCTTGAAGACGTTTCACCTCTCATCCGAGAAGCTTCTTCAGTTCTAAGGTCAAATGGTGGAGAGTCCCAGATATAAACCTAGTGGGAGTGACCCCCCACAGAGGGACAAAAGGACCCCCTGATGATCCTCTAATCGCCTGAGCCAAGGTGGAGGTGGACAGGTGGCTCTTCTGTGTCTTGTCCACCTCCACAGGACAAGACTCAGCAGTCCATCTGCATCTTAAGGATAAAGGACACTCTTTCGAGGATGTCAATGTTCACATTTTGGACAGAGAGGACAGATGGTTTGAAAGAGGAGTGAAAGAAGCCATCTATGTCCACTGTGAGCGACCATCGTTGAACAGAGGCGGGGGTTTACGACACCAACTCTCTGCCATCTATAATCCAGTTTTGAGATCCCTTCCCAGACGCCTTAACGCCCACTCACATCCTGGGCCATCTGACCTCAGGAATTCGCATGATAAGGTGGGGCCAGGTTTCACAATGAACACACCCGAAACTCTGGCTGATTGGGACCCACGCCCAGTTTCCCACCTTGGCTCAGGCGATTAGAGGATCATCAGGGGGTCCTTTTGTCCCTCTGTGGGGGGTCACTCCCACTAGGTTTATATCTGGGACTCTCCACCATTTGACCTTAGAACTGAAGAAGCTTCTCGGATGAGAGGTGAAACGTCTTCAAGCAACTTAAAGAAGTCCAGACGCTTTTCTTTGCAAGCTCCTTTAATTACTGATTACTTTTTTCAAGTAACTTGACCAACACTGGTCATAAGCCACCCTCTCTGTTTAAAGATGGTCATTCATCTGTCTTCTTTGTCCAAAATGTAAATACTGGCAGCCTCAAAAGAGTGCCCTCTATCCTTTGGATGCAGATGTACAGCTGAGTCGTGTTGAGGTGGCTCTTCTATTTTGTGCCATTCTATTTTTATAAAAGTGACTGTTTAGTTTCTCCAATGTATAGGTCTGAGCACTCCTCACTTCACTGCACAGCATACACAACATTGTTTAGCTTGTGTTTTGGAGATTTGTCCTTGGGATGAACCAGTTTTTGTTTGAGAGTGTGGCTGAGTCTAAAAGTGCACTGGGATTTCATGCTTGTAGAAAATTCTCTTCAGTGTCTCTGATAAACCTGTTACATCAGGGATGACGATGTTGCTCCACTTGTCGTTTGGTTTCTCCCTAGTTGGTGTCTTACCTTCTTTCCTATTCATCTTTGCTGATTTGCTGATTCTTTGTGGATCTTCTGAAGTCCATATATACAGGGTTTAGCATCTCCTGGGTACAGATGGTGGTATGTAGGGAGGTCAGTGACTTTCTTTTTGTAGTTGCTTGTGGGGTTGGTATTTTTGCACTGAGGAGTATAGTAATTTTTGTGTGATAATCAGTTGTGTTTTGAACAGCAGCGCACCTCCTCTTGTCAGCTGGTAATATGGTGATGTTTTGGTATTCTTTGTGATGGCCTTCTTTTCTTGTATTGTGAGGTTAGAAAGGAGGAACTTTTGTACTGGAGAGGGTAGCTGAAACCTTCATTCTGATTTGCTTTGCTGCAGGTTGTGTTGATTTGTTAATCCATATCGCTGTTTTGTGGGTGTCATGAGATCCAATAAGCCCAGAGGTTGTGGAGATAAAGGCAAAATTGTGTCCTTTGGTTAGTACCTCCTTTTCAGGTTCAGTGAGGTTCCTGTGTGGTAAGTTCTTCACCCACTTTTTCTAGGTGTCTTTGGTTGTGGTGTCTTGTGTCACGCGCAGCAAAATGTTGGCCATTCATCACTGAGTTGTGGTGAGTATGCAGTACTTTTCTGAGGCCTACAGGGGGATCAGCATCAACACAGACTCAGTAAATTGACCAGGAAGGTTTGCTCTGTGACAGGACATATTTAGGAGACAGTCACTGAACAGACTGTTATCCATCTCACCTCTACACCACTTACTGGACAAGTAGTAGAGCACTTTTTTGAGACTGATTCAACTTTGCTGCCCCAAGTACAGGTATAGGAAATCTTTCACACCACATACAGTAACTCCTCAAAATACAATGGATCTGTGTAGGAGGGAGTTATGTGCTCATGTTAAAATGAAACAGCAGCTAATGAAGATTTTTATTATATATTATTATTAATTTTACCAGCACACTCTAGAGCCTGTGCTGGTACTTATAGTTTTAATGACTTCTTTCATTGTGACAGCATATTGCCTTCATTAAAAATGTAAAAGAATCCACCCACCACTTTGTTCACACTCTAGATCTTTTTTAACATATGGAATAGAAAGTGAACATTTAACTGGAGATGGCACGGTACCACTTTTTTTTATGTCCGATACCAATACCGATATCATAAATTTAGACATCTGCCAATACGGATAGGAATCTGATATAGTGTATTTTATAATGAATAAAACTGTTTTTTAAAATATTTTACTACATTTTATAAGTTCATACTCAAGTTTTAAAAAACAAAACACTAAACCTATTCTATTATACCTTTATGCAAAACATACACTACACCCAAATTATTTCATAGTTCAGCAATACTGATCAATCTAATAAACTTAAACCTACACTATCCTCCCTATTAGTGATGGGAATTCCAGCTCTTTTTAGAAAACCGGCTCACTAAAAACAGCCAGCTCTAATCGACTCCCCACTTCAGGTTGTTTTGTTGCTTTAATTAATTTATTATCAACAACAATATAAAATTATGCACAAAATGAATTAGTAACGTAAAAAAGACGTGGTTTTATTTATATATGTTTATATATCTTCTCACTCACTATGTGTTAATAGACCTCTCTGCACCGAATCATACTCGTTATTAATCTCTGTCTTTCTTCCACAGCATGTCTTTATCCAGTTTTCCTTTTCTCATCCCAACCAGTCGCAGCAGATGGCCGCCCCTCCCTGAGCCTGGTTCTGCCGGAGGTTTCTTACTGTTAATAGTGAGTTTTTCCTTCCCTCTGTCGCCAAAGTGCTTGCTCATAGGGGGTCATATGATTGTTGGGTTTTTCTCTGTATCTATTATTGTAGGATCTACTGTACAATATAAAGCACCCTGAGGCGACTGTTGTTGTGATTTGGCGCTATATAAGTAAAACTGAATTGAATTGAATATAAATATATACGGCTTCTGTGGTCTCCAACATACACCCCCCTACCCCAAAATCCACTTTTTCTATATCAGCACTTCAAGTGAGGAACGAGCTTCGCAAGATCAAGGTGCAAAAGGCTGCAGGTCCAGATAACATCAGCTCCAGGCTCCTGAGATGCTGCGCAGATGAACTGTGTGGCATCCTAGGTTATCTGTTCAACCTGAGCCTGTCACTGGGGAAAGTACCACAGCTGTGGAAGACCTCCTGTGTGGTACCGGTACCAAAGACCTCCCATCCCAAGGACCTCAGCAGCTACAGGCCGGTAGCCCTGACATCGCACCTGATGAAGATCCTCGAGAGGTTGGTTCTAAACCATCTGCACCCCCTGGTGAGGTCTTCATTGGATCCGCTACAGTTTGCTTACCAGCCTGGCATTGGGGCGGAGGACGCAATCATCTACCTCCTGCACCGAGCTCTGACTCACCTGGAGAAGCCTGGAAGCACTGTCATGATCATGTTCTTTGATTTCTTCAGTGCTTTTAACACCATCCAGCCACGACTTCTGAGAGACAAGCTGCAGCTATCGGGAGTGGACCACCACATGTCCCAGTGGATACTGGACTACCTCACAGAACTCCCACAGTATGTGAGGTCACAGGGCTGTGTCTCTGATACACTAGTCTGCAGTACGGGGGCCCCACAGGGAACTGTGTTGGCACCGTTCCTCTTCACCCTCTACACTGCAGACTTCTCCATCAACTCCCCACGCTGCCACCTACAGAAGTTCTCTGACGACTCTGCCATAGTCGGCCTCATCACAGGTGAGGACGACTCAGAGTACAGACAGTGGATTCTGGACTTTGTGGACTGGTGTCAGCAGAACCACCTGCTGATCAACGCCGGGAAAACCAAGGAGATAGGGGTGGATTTCTGGAGACGCAGACCCACCACACTGACACTGGTGAACATTCAGGGAGTGGACATTGAGATAGTGGACTCTTATAGGTACCTGGGTGTTCACCTGAATAAAACTGGACTGGAGCCACAACACTTTGCTTTTTACAGGAAGGGCCAGAGCAGACTCTACCTGCTGAGGCGACTGAGGTCATTTGGAGTACAGGGAGCGCTTTTAAAGACCTTCTATGACTCTGTGGTGGCATCTGTCATTTTTTACAGTGTGGTATGTTGGAGCAGCAGTTTTTCGGCAGCTGAGAGGAAGAGGTTGGATAAACTCATCAGGAAGGCCAGCTCTGTTCTGGGATGCACCCTGGACCCAGTGCAGGTGGTGGGAGACAGAAGGACTCTGGCCAAAATAACACCTCTGATGGAAGCGAAAAAAAGTGCGAGATATAGGGTGAGAGAAAGGGGGGAAAAAAACACCGCTTCCAAAATGGAGATCCATTTCGTTCGCGACCGACACATCACTACTCCCTATTCTGGTATTTTAAAGAGTACTTAGTGGAAAAATATTAAACCACCTAACTAATTGGGTTGCAAACTCCCAACAAAAAAAAAAAAAAAGGGAACCACCCCCCACCCTCTGCCTCATGATGCTTATTCGACGTAATCAACTTTAATTTAATGCATGTCTAAAACAAATGCACAGAAATCAATTTCTTTTGTACAATAATTAAATAGATTCAACATTTTTCTTCAACAGAATTGTAGACTGCACAGATGGTACCTTCCCAAAGGAAAAAGTACTATTGCATACTAGGGTATATATCAGACTTAATGGTTATTGCATACAATAATGGACTATACATTTTACATCAGATGAAAACTTTGGTTGTAAGATTCAGATTATCATTTTCAGGAGCCTCTTCTGTGGAACCAGCTTCCAATTTGGATTCAGGAGACAGACACTATCTCTACTTTTAAGATTAGGCTTCAAACTTTCCTTTTTGCTAGAACATACAGTTAGGGCTGGATCAGGTGACCCTGAATCCTCCCTTAGTTAGGCTGCAATAGGTGTGGGCTGCTGGGGGGATTCCCATGATGCATTGAGTATTTCTTATAAATACATCAAGTACTTCAAATACATCTGACATTTCCACCAGTGTAATAAAAGGATGAACACAGGATGAAGAGAACTACTGACATTTATGGTAATAGAAAGAGTGGTGTGCAATGCTTTGTATGTGTTTGACCTCATCTCTGGAAGTAAGGTGACTATGCATTGCTTTTTGAAGCGGTCAGGTAAATCAAAGGCAACGGGTAAAATAATATAGTAGAAAAGGCCTGTCTGAGTAGCATGTGGCACTTGTTTTTGAGATTGAAAAAGGGAACAAAAGACTGACATTCTGTTCCTCACAAACAACAACAAAACAGGCACTTGTAATCTCTGCTATCACCAACAGGATGAAAAAGCATAGGGAAGCACGTGTTTCACCTCTTATCCAAGAAGCTTCTTCAGTTCTAAAACTAGAACTGAACTTTAGAACTGAGGCGAGAGGTGAAACGTTTTCAAGAAACTTAAAGAAGTTTCCAATCTCCTTAAAATGCCAAACACTTACCTCCGTGCTGTATCAGCCTGCAATCCCATCCAAAACTTCTGGCAATAACTCATTTGAAAGGTACATAACAAAACCATACCAAAGCACATCGAGTGGCATCACATCATTTTTGGTGAGGACTACGTTGTGACAACAGTGAGCATAATTTAAGTGTAAGTGGTCAGGTCAAACATTGCAGACTTATTTAAACTAAACCGGCAAACTCTGTTTTTTTATATTATTATTAGACAATTCTAGTAGAAATGAAGCCTATGCGTACGTTCAATGATAAAAAGCTTGTCTATACATTACATCACTTTCACTTTCCCATGCTGTCCTGACATCATTGCTCTAGTCCAATCATTTGCTATCCCACCTTCTCTGATACAATCAGCTTCCATGTTTTAAATTTAAGTCTTCTGCTGTCCTTCTCTCTTATAGATTTTTTAGATTTGTACAATCTGTCTCCTTCCTATTTCTGTCTCATTCTGGTCATTCAGAGCCCTATCCAAGCTTCCATTTCTATCTTCACCAGTGCTTAGAAGACCACTCTTAATTTCTCTCCACTGTGTTTCCATTCTGCTGTGATGGGGGCATCAGAGTCTTTATCACCAAAAGCTTAATTAAATTCTGAATCTCTGAATCATTTTCAATGCAATCCAAATGATCTCTCCTTATTAAATTTGGCTTTAAGACACACTTTCTAATAAATTCAACACCATACCATAGTGTACCTATCCCACAATCAGACTGAGTGAGGATGATAGGATGAAAGGTTGATGTTCCATTGAAAGCATAAAAAAAAAACAATGAGGTATATAAAACATCAGCTCATACTAGTTTTGTTTTTGCTTAACATTTTTTATTCTTCCTTGAAATAGTTTTACAGTAAACTAAGAATGAGAAACATCTCTATTTATGATATAATAATTTAAATAACAAGGTCAAATATAAATTGACACACCTGATTGGCCGTAGGGCTGCATTGAATGGGAAAGGAAAATGCCACTTCCGAGTTTACCACACAGAGGAAGAGGCATGATTACAACAAGTTTGTGACCTTGGTCACCACTATTATAAGAACCAGCTAAGCAGATTTAGTTTGGGGTGAAAGATCCAACTGAAAACTCAAACCTGTCCCTTTAAGAACTTTACCACTTTACTGTTGTTCTGGCAGGACAAAGCATAAGCAGACTGAGTCAAATTACTCATTAAAGCTAATAAATGTAACAGTAACCAATCATCAGCTGAGGTGATAACACTACAAAATATAAACACTGTTTGGAATCTTGTTATATTTTGTGTCTTTAATACAATCATGATGAGTCTTGGTCTTCTTCTCTTAGGCTAGCCTACAGTCTGGATGACATGACTAATCCTGTTAGTGTTCTTTGTGTATTGAATGAACTTGTATAATATACTCTTTGTACATCATACAACTAACATTGTACAGTCAATGTAAAAAGAAAACACACCCTCTTTCATTTATAAGATTTTACAAATCAAAACACAATAAAAAAAATCATCTGGTCCTTAGCAGATCTTAAAATAAAGTTAAAGATAAATATAGCCTTAGATGAACAAGAAAATATACACATCACACCATGTCATTATTTATTTTTAAAGATTAAGCTAAAGTGCACAGTGTGTAAAAAATATACTATATCTATAGGAATTAAAGGAGTAATGCCATGGCTCTCCAGTCTCCCTGTGTGTCTCTGCCATTTCTCTCTTTCTCTCTCCTCTTTGGTTTTCTCTCTATATGTATATACATTTGCAATGTGTTTGTGTTTGTATCTAACCACGAATGAACAGAGGTAGTGAAACCATCTCTGAGCTGGTGTTTGAGAGATCTGTAAAGGACAGTCTGCTCCTGTGTCAAGTGTGATCAAAAACCTTGGATTTCACTATTGGGATAACCCGATTCGAGAACCTTGTAAATAAAGACCGTAGATTTTCCTTTGTTTGAAAGTTTCATCAAATATATGTCTTTTCACCTTGCCTCTAAATAAAATTATTGAATCTGACCTTCTGGGTCCTGCATTCAAGTCCAACCTGCACATTGGTTATGACAAGTAAGGTCAAATACACTTGATAATCGGCAAGTTTGATCACCTCTATAAATCCAGATCTTTTTGCAAGTTGGTGATTTGGGGCATTAAAGTCTATGTTAACACAATGCAAAGGAACAAAAATTGTCACTGATTTTAAAAAGGAAGTTATTGCTGCCCATCAGTCTGGGAAGGCCATTCACAAACAATTTGAAGCCCATCATTCCAAAGTGATACAGATTACTCACAGTGAACTGATGCAATATTGTAAAGAAGAGCGGCTAAAATTGCTCCACAATGATATGAAATCATACAGAAAATACTGAAAATGAATATGTTACATCCAGTGAAGCTGTGGGAGCGTGTGGGTGGGGTGTTTGCCCGCTCTCTCCGCCTTCTCCTCTCTCGCCACTCCTGCCCCCTTTGTCTCTCTCACTCTTCTCTCTCCCCAGGACACAGCTGCTTTTGATTATCCTCGTTTACCACCTGGGCCCAGTCAGCAATCACCTCTCTGAGGCTATATAAGCTGGGGATGAAGTGTGAGTGAGGTGGTTTTTCCTCCCCCTGTTGCGCTATATGGGTTTTCCTAGGTTTTGGACAGTGAGTAGACGGGCTTGTGGGCCCCGGAAGTGTCTCCCATGGTGAGGAGTGGGAAGTGCCTCCCTTATTTGTTTGTTAGTTTTTTTTCTTTTGTTGTTGTGACTGCTTCCTATGTTTCTTTGTCATTATTGGTAAAACGGCGTTGCTGGCTCTTTAACTTAAGGTTATTTGTAAGAAAACCATATTGTTTGTAATAAAATATATTATTACAGAACACATCTGTCTGTTTTCCTTTTCATTCCATTTCTGGACCCATTTGTTACTGGCCCCACACTCACACCGCTAGACCTCTTCGTAAGGACGTAACAGAATACTTTAAGACAGCCGTCCCCAACTCCAAACTCCCAGGCCACCGACCGGTACCAGTCCATGAGTTGTTTAGTACCGGGCCGCGAGAGTTGAGGCTCGGGTGTGAAATTTATGGTTTCCAGAGTTTTTATCGTTAACTTGATTAACTGGGTCTTTTCCCATGTTGTAGTTGTGTCTTATTTTGAAAGAAGTATTTACGCATTACCATAGCGACTAGAGAGCATTAAGAGGCAGAAAGGAGGACATTACTCTCAATGTTGTTGGCGCATTTCAGGAGGATGCTGCTAATAAAGTTACGCAATTACACAGTGAATTCATGTTTATTATTATATTTACAAAATACCACAGTTTTTGTCTATTGAGTTATCACCCCCAACTAGTCGCAGTGCATGTCCACTCGTCGTCTCGTCGTCAAATGCCTTCATGTAACTGTTGTTGTGTTTTGGCACTGTATAAATAAAACTTAAATAAAATGAAGCAGGGTGGAAACCCAGACGGACCAGCAACTACAATGACAGAGGACACGACTTAAATACACAGAGAAACACAGGGGAATTACACACAGGTGGTGGACACAGCTGGGAATAATCAACAAGACGAGACAGAGGTAAAACTGAACACACTCACATGAGACGCAGACCTTCACAATAAAACAGGAACAAGAAACCATCACACTAAGACCCAGACTCGACATAGAGAGACAGACAGAAAATGACACATGGAACTAAACTAAACCTGCAAAAACATGACAACTCAAAATACTGGGTCAAACTGACCCAGAACCGTGACAGTACCCCCCCTCCAAGGGCTGGCTCCCGACAGCCCAAAACAAAAAAAAAAAACAGAGCACCAGACCAGGGCGGGCGGAGGGGGTCCAGGAAGGAGGGCCCGAAACAAAAAACAAGGAGCACAAGAGTCCAAACACACAAGAAAACAGTCCAAGAACACAGGAAGACAGATCAAAAACAAAACCAAACTAGAGCTCAACAAGAGTCCATGAAAAGATCAGGGGGCCGACCGTGCACACGGCAACGGCGGCGATGGGCGAACAGTTCTGGGGGCCGACCGTGCACACGGCAACGGCGCAGGCAAAACCAATCGGGAGGCCGACCACTTGGAAGGCAGTGGCGGCCACTGAGCAGGTCCGGAGGTCGGCCGCGATGCCAGCGGCGGTGATGAACTCTTTCCGGAGGCCGTCCACAATGGCCATGATGCCAACTTAGAGGCCTGGAAAATGGCCGGCAGAGGCGAAGCGGAACAGGTAGAGCTGGCTCTGACAGCGGTGTGGCAACCGCAGGACCAGACGAGGCAGGACCAGGCGTGGACGAAGGCACGGAGGCTGGACCAGGCGTGGACGAAGGCACGGAGGCTGGACCAGGCGTGGACGAAGACACGGAGGCTGGACCTGACGGCAGCGGGACGGCTGCGGAACCTGAGGCCTTGGAAACTGCCAAGCAAAGACTCACAGCCTTGGCCAGCCGCTTGAGGAGGTACACCAGAGAGATAGAAGGTAGGAGAATAAACCAGCTGTTCTCCACAGAACCAGCAAAGGTGTACTCTCAGTGGCAAGGGAACAATAATAATAAGAGAACAGCACCACCAAGGCTGGAGACGGAGCAATACTGGAAGAGCATATGGGAGAAGGACGCAACCCATAACGGCAATGCTCAGTGGCTAGTGGATCTGAGGGCAGACCACAGCGACCTCCCTGAACAGGGTCCAGTAACCATCACAGTGGCAGATATCCAAGAAAGGGTCTCCAGTATGAAGAGTTGGACAGCACCAGGGCCCGACATGGTTCACGCCTACTGGCTAAAGAAGCTGACTGCACTCCACGAGCGTCTGGCAGCACAAATGAACCAGCTGCTAGTAAATGAGAGACACCCGGAATGGCTAACCGAAGGTCGGACGGTGCTGATCCCCAAGGACCCCAAGAAGGGACCGGTCCCCTCCAACTACCGACCAATAACCTGCCTCAGTACTACATGGAAGCTCCTGTCAGGCATTATATCGGCTAAGATGAACAGGCACATGGATCAATACATGAGCGGGACACAGAAAGGAATTGGCAAGAATACCAGAGGCGCAAAACACCAGCTACTGGTAGACAGAACAGTCAGCCAAGACTGCAAGACCAGACTGACCAACCTGTGCACTGCCTGGATTGATTACAAGAAGGCCTATGACTCAATGCCCCACAGCTGGATACTGGAATGCCTAGAATTGTAAGTAAGACTTTAGTAAGTAAGTAAGACTTTATTTATATAGCACCTTTCAAGATAAAAATCACAAAGTGCTTCACAGAAGCTAAAACCTAAAAATAAAAATCAACTAAAAGCAAGTTTAAAAAGATGGGTTTTTAGCTGTTTTTTAAAAGCGACCACTGAATCCACAGATCTGGGGGCCACAGTTCCAAAAGCTTTGTCGCCTTTTGTTTTCAGCCTTGTGTGCTGGACAGCAAGCAAGCCCTGGTCACATGACCTCAGGGACCTGCTGGGAATGTATGGATGCAAAAGTTCACTTATATATGTTGGTGCTTGTCCATGCAGGGCCATGAAAGTCAAGGTCAAAACCTTAAACTGGATCCTGAATTTAACGGGGAGCCAGTGCAGCTGAATCAGCAGGGGTGTGACATGGGAAAACTTGGAGGACTTGGTCAGAAGCGTTGCAGCAGCGTTCTGAATAACTTAGAGAGGCTCCAAAGAGGCTTTACATAAACAAGTAAACAAAGAATTACAGTAGTCCAAACAAGATGAAACAAATGCATGAATGACAATTTCTAATTCGGAGCGCGATACAATGGGACTCAGCTTAGCAATGTTTCTCAAATGATAAAAACAGGAGCGAACCAAAGATTTTACATGGGCATCCAAAGTCAGAGCTGAGTCAATACTAACACCAAGGCTCCTGATAGACGGTTTTGCAAATGTAGCAAGTGGACCCAAGTTTTCCATAACACTAGGTACAAAATTTTTAGGATCACAAACAAGAACTTCAGTCTTCTCCTCATTTAGTTGAAGAAAGTTTCCAGCCATCCAACATCTAATGGAGTCTATGCACTTGTGCAAAATCTGTAGCTTGGAAACATCATGGGGCTTAAAGGAGATATATACCTGAATATCATCTGCATAGCAGTGATACGAAATGTCCTTAAAAGTGCTCAATAAGTGTTGAAGAGGAAGTAAATACAGTAAGAACAATAAAGGCCCCAAAACTGAACCTTGTGGCACACCATAGGCAAGAAAAGTAGAAGAGGAACTGTACTTAGAGGTAGCCACAGAAAAGGATCGTTCATGCAAATAGGATTCAAACCAGTCCAAAGCATTTGGACTGGTTTGAAAGAATTGTACAAGATCAATGGGACCCTAAGAGCCTTCATCAGGAACTCAATGGGGATGTGGCGTACAACACTAGAGGCCAACTCCAAGCCCATAGCACAAGTCACCATCAAGTGCGGGATCTACCAAGGAGATGCTCTGTCCCCACTGCTGTTCTGCATAGGCCTGAACCCCCTCAGTGAGATCATTAACAAGACTGGCTACGGATACCGACTACGGAATGGAGCAGTTGTCAGCCACCTCCTGTACATGGATGACATCAAGCTGTATGCCAAGAGTGAACGAGACATCGATTCACTGATCCACACTACCAGGCTATACAGCAATGACATTGGAATGTCGTTCAGACTGGAGAAGTGTAGTCGGATGGTAACAAAGAGAGGGAAGGTAGTCAGAACTGAGGGGATTGAACTACCAGAAGGCAACATTGCAGACATAGAGGACAGTTACAAGTACCTGGGGATCCCGCAGGCGAATGGGAACCATGAAGAGGCCACTAGAAAAGCTGCAACCACCAAGTACCTGCAGAGGGTCAGGCAAGTCCTGAGGAGTCAGCTGAATGGTAAGAACAAGATCCGGGCCATCAACACGTACGCCCTGCCCGTGATCAGGTACCCTGCTGGGGTAATAGGCTGGCCAAAGGAGGAGATAGAAGCCACTGACATAAAGACAAGAAAGCTCCTTACCATGCATGGAGGGTTTCACCCCAAGTCCAGCACCCTGAGGCTGTACGCTAAGTGGAAGGAAGGGGGCCGGGGACTGGTGAGTGTCAGCACCACAGTCCAGGATGAGACAACGAACATCCAAGAACACATTGGGAAGATGGCCCCAACAGACCGAGTGCTCAGTGAATACCTCAGGCAGCAGAAACCCAAGAAAGAGGAGGGAGACGAGGAACCATCATGGAAGGACAGGCCCCTGCACGGTATGTACCACCGACAGATAGAGGAGGTGGCTGATATCCAGAAATCCTACCAGTGGCTGGACAAAGCTGGACTGAAAGACAGCACAGAGGCACTAATCATGGCAGCACAAGAACAAGTTCTGAGTACAAGATCCATAGAGGCTGGGGTCTATCACACCAGGCAAGACCCCAGGTGCAGGCTGTGTAAAGATGCCCCAGAGACAATCCAGCACATAACAGCAGGGTGCAAGATGCTAGCAGGCAAGGCATACATGGAACGCCATAACCAAGTGGCCGGCATAGTGTACAGGAACATCTGTGCCGAGTATAACCTGGAAGTCCCGAGGTCAAAATGGGAGATGCCCCCAAGGGTGGTGGAGAATGACCGAGCTAAGATCCTGTGGGACTTCCAGATACAGACGGACAAAATGGTGGTGGCTAGGGGTGGGTTTTTATAATCGATTCATCGATTAAAATCGATTCTGGCTTGGATAACGTAAAATCGATTCATTAAAATCCTGAATCGATTTTTTAATATAAATTTATTTTGCCCAAAATGCCAGAATCTCTGGTGACATCTCAGAAAATTTCAAGAACCACCAAACAGTTAAGACAGTAAATGAGAGCAGGTACACGGATTCTGCACATAGACTTAAACACACAGCGCGACCCGCGGATCAGAATCAGTTAGATGTCGCCTTTCTCACAGTCGGGGCTGAAAGCCGACAGCTCGCTGATTCTGATCTGTCGACGGGTCCGCGCTTTGTGTTCACGCCCTTTATGCGCCGATTCTAAAGCTGTTAGTTTGATCTCTCTCCAAACAATATTGACCGAACCAGCAGCAAAAGAAGATCCAAACGCTTCACACAAAATCGTCATGAATTCACTCTGACTTTTACTGTTTTGCTTCCACCGCGATGCACAGCTCTCTCTCTCCCTCTCTCCCTCTCTCTCTCTCTGTACTTCAAGAACAGTTTCCCTTTCTTCATTATTCGCTTGCTTGTTATGCACAAGTCTACTGTTGTTTACAGCGCTGTCGGCCACTGTTTTTTTTCCCTTTTACATTCTTCTGAAAAGAAAACCTCATTTCTGCTGTTCAATACTGAACAAATTTAAACTTTTTAAAATTATTCAAAATGCAAAACGCTTAACGTGTCTCTAGTAAAACTGCTGTAACTTCAGAGGTGATGTTCATATGTTGATTAATGGTTTTCTTTCGTTTTTGATGTACTGCAGAATATTTTTATAAATCCCAGGCCAGGAAAACCTTCATGTTTTTCTGTGTTTTATCTTCAGCTACTTTGACACAAAGGCATCTGCTGTGACGCTTACACCTGTGATAAAGTCTTGCGTGTATCAGCTTCCTTTTTATTGATACAAAAATATGTAAATGTACTGAACTGAATTATAATATTTCTGACTGTCAAAATTTCCCAGATTTAAATCGAATCGAATCGAATTAAATCGAATCGTGGATCGAATCGATTCGGGACCTTGTGAATCGGAATTGAATCGATTCTAGAAATCAGTGACGATACCCAGCCCTAGTGGTGGCTAACCAACCGGACATAGTGGTGGTAGACAAACAGAAGAAGACGGCCGTAGTGATCGATGTAGTGGTTTCGAATGACAGCAATATCAGGAAGAAGGAACACGAGAAGCTGGAGAAATACCAAGGGCTCAGAGAAGAGCTCGAGAGGATGTGGAGGGTGAAGGTAACGGTGGTCCCCGTGGTAATCGGAGCACTAGGTGCGGTGACTCCCAAGCTAGGCGAGTGGCTCCAGCAGATCCCGGGTATAACATCTGAGATCTCTGTCCAGAAGAGCGCAGTCCTGGGAACAGCTAAGATACTGCGCAGGACCCTCAAGCTCCCAGGCCTTTGGTAGAGGACCCGAGTTTGAAGGATAAACCGCCCGCAGGGGCGTGCTGGGTGTTTATATATATATATATATATATATATATATATATATGTGTGTGTATATATATATATATATATATGTGTGTGTATATATATATATATATATATGTGTGTGTATATATATATATATATATATATATATATATATATATATATATGTGTGTGTGTATATATATATATATATATATATATATATATGTATGAGCATGAGGTTGAGACTTTGACATCTGTAAGAAAAAAATTCATGTCACTTAAAAATACATTAATGCATAATAATCAGAATAATGCTTGGATCCCTCAAAATAAATGAAACCATACCCTTCCACCATAACTGTTCATGTTGTTCTCCACCTTTCATCCAAGCAGACAAGAACCGTATACTGCAGGATCAACCTGAGTGTTCCCGTCCTGGCCCGTTTCTTCAACCAGGAGGACACGAGGCCCGATTTTCAGCTAAGCAGGGAGTCCCTGGCAGTGTTGCTAAATCTTCTGGACCAGGATCGGTGCCATGGTTGGGGTGCCACAATTGAGATCCTGGTGTTCATTTTCTGGTTGGCAAGTGGAGCATCCTACAGGATGGTGTCAAGAGTGTTTGGGATGCCTCGTTCTACTGTCCACACCATTGTCCACCGTGTCACAGAAGAAGTGGTGGCCATTCGCCACCAGGTCATCCACCTCCCAAAGACACCAGAGGACCTGGAGGCAGTGTCCCTTGGGTTTGCAGGACTAGCACGCCACAGAGCCTTCCTGAAAGCGGTGGGTGCAATCGATGGCTGCCACATCCGCATCAAGTGTCCAAGCGGCCCTGATGGTCAGTGCTACAGAAACAGGAAACTGTTTCCATCTATCATCTTGCAGGCAATTTGTGACCATCAGGGCTGCTTCATCGACACCTGCGTGGGCTGGCCAGGGTGCTCCGCCACAGCCCACACTGAAAAAAATGCAATAGGGTGGTTGTTGAATTTGCATAGAATTACTTCATATATCCAGCATGACTAATTTAAATTTCACATCTAAACATATTTTTGTATTTTAATTTTCACATATTCCTTAAGAATATTCATTCTTTTAGAACAAATCATGTTGAAAAGAAACAAGTTAGTCATGTTTTATCCTCAAGCTCCGCCCCCTGGAAAGGAAAAATCGGCTGCACTGTCCGCCATTTTTGTCTCTCGCTTTGGAAAATCTACTACCATCTGGAGTTTTACACTTGAAGGTAAATAAGATTTTAAAGCTAACACACCAGTGAGAAAGAGTGTAGACCCTTTATATATGTGGACTTTTACTGGGGTGTTGTTATTTTACAGGTATGTGGGATATTTATCGAAAACCATGAAAGGCCAATGTTAGGCTCCAGTTAGCTAATGGTAACCGAAATTATGCGATAAGCAAATTAGTAATTAACATATATAATGTGAGTTAATATTGTTTGTATATTCTTTCAGTCTAAATTAACAGACTATTACAAACTTGCATCGGTGTCTGTAGTAAGTGGTGGTACCTGCAGTGTCTTAACCATTAAACAAGCTAATGTAGGGCCGGGATATGACTAGTTTGTTGAAACATGTCTGCTGCCAATGTGACTGCTCACACATGGTAACATTACCAGCACATAGCCACAGCCGCTATAAACATGCTGAAAGGTCAATCTAGCTTCTGTAGTCAGCAGCTGGAAGACTCAACACAGACCCAAGATTCAGTGTAACGGTTATCTAAATGTTGTGTGTCCTGTTTGTAAGCCCAGAAAAAGAAATTAAATAAAATGACGACCTTGAGCTTCAAGCTAATGTAAGCGTAATGCTATAGCATAAAGCGACTAATGCAATGATGAGGTTGTTAAATTAGTAAAAATACAGTAAATATATCCAACATGAATCATTTATATTTTTGGTCTAAACATAATTAAGTCTCACGCCTTTCACTTGTTTTAGAAGGATGTTCAGTCTTTTAAAACCAGTCATATCAAAATAACAGAAACTAGTTATGTTTTCTGTTGAAACTCCACCCCCCGGGTGTGTTCTGCGAGGGAAAATTCACTGTGGCGGTCCGCCATTTTTTGTCTTCGCTTCGTTTACGTTTGGTGCTGAGCTTTACTTTGTCGAGGTAAACTGAAAACTACATGTTTGAGGGGAAACAAAGAGAACATCCATTAGATGGGGAAGTTTTTCTCATGAATTGCTGTTGAGCAACATAATGGAAAAAACAAGTCATTCCTTAAGTTAACTAACGATAATGCTAGCTTAAGCTGCGGGACACTATTATGTGCATTAGCTTTTTTTCAGTGTGTGCCCAGTCACATTCGCTTGTTTTTTCTCAGTGAAGACAGACTAACAAACTTGTGTCCATTTAGTTAACTGGTTGTACCTAAAATGTTTTAGTTAAACAGTTAAATAAGCTAGTTTGCCATGGGGTGGGCTCTGTGTGTGTGTGTTGTGGGGGGGGGGGGGGTGTCTTCACTAAAGTGGGTTTATTTAGGGCATGACACCTATGCAGTACTCATTAGGAGAGGAAGTGCATGACGTGGGGCTTTATTTCATGTTCTGGGGCAGTGAATGTAATGTACTGATAACATGTTAAAGACACACAAAAACTCAACAAATTATTTTAACTGATTTATAGAGAGACTGAGAGGAGGGCTTAAAGAGATAAAAATAAAGACAATATAAATATGTTAAATTTATTTTTTCTGTATCGATATATGGTGCTTATCCCTGCTGAAGGGCAGATTGGTGTTGCTTCAGAACAATTCTCTAGCGCTGTTACGTAGAGGTGTTACAGTTAAGGTTTTAATAACATTATTTTATTTACTAGTGAAGATTTGCATATATTATCTCACATTCTGTAAGGTAAATTTTCTGGAAAGGTCAAATTAACTAATTTAACTAAGTATTAATGAAAGACCTTGATGTGTATATGACAATAATAGATGTAGTTTCTGGGTCATTTGGCAGAACTGCAAAATGGCCAGAAGGAGGCAACTGCTGTGGTTGCAAACAGGCTTTGGGTGGTATGGAAGTAAGGGCAACTATGGAACTGCTCAGCAACATGGGACCCATAGCTAATAAATAGTAATATGACAAAAAATAACAACTTTGTGTGGATGTAACCTTGTGAGATTTGAGATTTTGACAGCATTTTTATGTGACAACTTCTCTTTTTAGATAAATGCAGAGTTTAAGCGCATTACCACCATGCCACTGCAGTCCAGATTACTCTCGCAGATAGATGTGCTATCTGACAAACTAATAAAGGTCTTCAAAAGGCGATGAGGCCAAATAGGAAGAAGACTTCAGAACATTCTGGAGCCCACGGCCCAGGTAAGAAAAAAATTAATTTGTGTATACACTTTAGAGAAAATAATAATTTTAACAAAATGCTGCTTGTCACTCTATGCCAGGAGTATGTTGAAAATCACCTGGGTTTTTCACAATTTACCATGGGTGCGTTTTTTTTCTTCTTTTACCTGCATTAGAACTATGTGTGGAGTTCATAGTTGAACACCTCTCTATGCTCTGACAGTATTCTGCTTCTTTGCATGGAGATTTCATTTCATTACCTTTTTAAGCATTCTGAGGACTCAAGTCACATGCTGTAATGAATCCATTTTTGTTCACCTAATGTGTTAATGTTAACATTTTTTGGAATAGTGACACAGATTGAAATAAGATTTGGTATAATGTTCTTTGACCAGTGTTCTGTTTAATTAAATTTTGGAATTCTGCATTTTCTAGGCCACAGATGAAGCCATTATCCAACGATCTAATAAGGAAACAACCATGGGAATTTACATCATAAAGTCAAGAGATGCCAATGGCAGCCCTGAGGACATCGGGATAGTTCTTGAAGGCCAGAGAGTCTGGCAGGATTTGGATAACTATACCCTAGCAGCTGCAATGCTGTTTGGACTAATGTACACTTTGAACCTCACCTACCCACTGGAAAAGTATACCTTCGAGGTATTATAGAAACTGGTTATGGAGCTCAAAAGGAACAGCCTTTCAAAGAAGGCCCAGGTTTTCAGGACCAGACTGTACGATTGAACAGTTTTCCAGTTATGATGTGGGAACAACATGTTTACCTCTTCGAATATGTACCATTAAGCCAGCACTGGTAAAGTTGCAGTACATGGTGAAACTTATTTTTCTGGCACTTTTCAACTTGGGGCCTTTATTACTGCAGTTTTCACTTTTCAAGCCATGGCTCTTTTAAAAAAAAATTCAAACTTTGAATGTCCATTTTTCTCAATGGAAATGGTGCCTTACACCAATTTCACCAGTTTGCAATTTTGTTCCCAAGGTGCACCACTACAAACAGACATCGTGTAGTATTAGTGATTGTGATGTTTAGTGATAGAAGCAAGCCAATACTAATCAGTTTAGGTCTCTTGGTTTTGTGCCTGTGGGTTATAATGTTATTTTAAGTCTCTTCTTTGTGTCATTTTAATAATTACACCCCTGTTGCCATATTACCTTATGGCTCTTACATTTAAAAAACTATTTTTTACATAAGCGCGATGTCATAAGGCCCCACAATGTTGAATTCAGGTTACAGCAGATAACTTTGAGGAATGTTGTGGAATGTTTTTCAAGAGATGCATTGTACAAATATGACCCATGTATATTTTGAATTGAAAGTCCATTGTTACAACTGTGTAGTATTTTCAAAAATACAGGTCATTGTTCAAAAATGTTTTGCTTATTTCTTTGAAGAGAAAGTGTACAGTACATACAGTAAGATCAGCCTTAATTTAGTTTTATTTATTGAACACTCAATTATATATTAGATTATATATTATATATTAGAAATTTGTTATAAAATAAAATAAGCTTACCATAAAATAATCTTGTCAATATAACACATAGTAGTCCAATACAATTAACACAAAAAGTTCATGTCTGATAAACAAGTGGTTTCTATAAATATTTGACTGGAATGAAAAACATAACAACAACATAAAAAAGTCATGTTCGTGTTACCAGAAAAATGTGTGCAGGTATAACATAAAAAACTAAGGTTAACCAAACATAACTTAATTTCGTGCAACCGATTACAATAATTTTTTTATGTTTATGCCACTGATTATTTTTTTCAGTGCACTGTACAGACAGTCAGTCTACCCTCCTCCAGAACATTTCATCCTCACAGATGGAGGGTACCCATGCCTCCAACGTCCACTCCCCCTCATCACACCCTACAAGAGGCCAGTCCGAGGTGTGGGAGCCCAGCGCTTCAACAGCCACCATTCCAGGGCACGCTCCATCATAGAGCGTGTGTTTGGAATGATGATAACGAGGTTCAGGGCCATCTTCCTGCAAGCGTTGGAGGTGCACCACACCTTTGTACCCCACGTAAGTGACCACCCCATGACATGTGAATATTGCAACATATAATGTTTGTGCGTAATGGTGTGTGTGTATTACTATGGAAGAAATATAGTATCATCAGAATTCAAGTATTTTTAGACATTGAATTTATGACACTGAATTTTTATCCTCCAAATTTCCCTGCAAAAATATTCACCTGCAAAAATTCACCTGCAAAAATTCACCTGCAAAAAATTCACCTTTGGGTTAACCTCAAGACAAAATACAAAGTATGTTGTTCTCAAGCAGATAAGTCATGAGGACACAAGTTAGTAAATGTGCACCTACTAAGAATTGTTGTGGTGTTATCATGTGTTAACTGTTGTGTTTTTATTTCCTCTGCCATTAGGACTGCAAGTATCCAGGGTCAGGAGAGGGTGTAAGTGGGAAGCCCACTGCTGCCACTTGGCCCTGGTTTGCCCTCATGGACGAGGTAATAGTACAGAGGCCGTCCATCAGGCTCCCTGTCCTACTGTCCACTCTCCCTGAGGACACTCCAGGGCCAAGTTCAGCAGTGGGTGACCAGAATGTAGCAGAATCTGACACTGATGAGGGAGACAGTCAGCCACCGACAACAGCAAGGAAGAGGAAACGGGATCGGGATGACGAGCTGCTCAACCTCATCAGGGAGGACATGCAGCAACAAAGGGAGGCTGAGGAGAGAAGGGCACAGGAGAGCAAGGAGCGAATGGACAGACTTTTTACAATCCTGGAACGTCTGATCCCAAAATGACTGCTGCGTCCCTCTAATTTCATTTGACAGTTCTGTGACATTTGTGTGTTGAGATGATTTTCCAGGCACCAGACACCTTCTTTTTCCTGCATTGCAAACACTTTCCTTTAAATTATTTTGTTACATTGTGCCCTTTGTGTTGGATGTTACAAGTCTCATTTTCGCAATAAATGGAATCAAATAGTAATAGTCACTGAATCCATTTAATCAACAGGTATTGACATGATGCCAAGTCATAATGGCAAATGGACATTCACTCAAAAACAGAGTACATGTCAGGAACAACAACAAAGAAACAAAAACAAAAAACAAATGTGCAATGCATAAGCAGCATTTGAAGACTAAAATATTTGCAGCTATGTACATGTGTTCACACAAGATTAACCTGAGTGTCCTGTTCCCGGATCATTTCTTTCACAACTCCAATACATGCCAGGAAGTCCCTGGCAGTGTTGCTGGATCTGCTGAAGACAGATCAGACATGGATGGGGTGCTGCAACTGTGACCTGCGGTTTGTCTCTTCTAGTCGACGAGTGGAGATTCACACAGGGTGGTCTGCAAAGAGAGCTTAAGGATGCATCCTCCCACTGTCCACTGCAACGTCCATCCACAGGTTTGCAGGGCTGGCTCTATCGACGGCTGCTGCACCACTAAGATATGTAGACAGAGATATGTAAGCAGGAGTGCCATGAAGTGCCATATGCCACCGGAGAAAAGGTTCCTAGACAAATTTGCACTTGCCTGTTAACAGTAGTCGTGGTCTGGTGGTACCTCCTCCAGGGCTGACACCTCAGATGACAGTTGGTCCTGCCAACATAAAAAAAACCACCCAGCATATATATATATATATATATATATATATATATATATATATATATATATATATATATACATACATATTAGGGGTGCAACGATACACAAAATTCACGGTTCGGTTCGGTTCGATACTTTGGTGTCACGGTTCGATATTTTTTCGATACAAAAAAAATGTTCATGACTTTTTAATTTGCCATTTATTAAAATTATAAATATATATTTTAACTCAAAAGTACAGTTTTTAAATTTAACCCTAACGCTTGTGCGTGTTTTTTATTTTGACAGCGAATGCGCACCTGCGGACCACTTATGTGCAGCCCTGGTTATTTAGCTCGTCATATTGCAGCCACAGAAATTCTTTTGTCCATGAAACCATAAAGCTGCACTTTCTTTTTGCCTTATAGTCTGATTTGTCATAACTTCTCCGTTTTGTGGTAAGCTTTTCTTTGGCTGTCACTTCTTCACCCTGACCTGTCTTATTTGGCTCAGCAGAACTAAAATATATATCTGTCTGTGAAGGTTCTCAGTCATCCAGGTCATCGTAGTCAAATATAAATCCTGCTGCTTTTACACACGCACTCACATAAGCTCAGCGATTCTCTGCGATCAACCTCTCACATGTTTAAGCTGCGGGAGATTTCACTTGTCATGTTTGCATAGTAAGCTAACAATTAATAAGACGATGTCAGAGGAATTGGTGCACAAATTATCATCACTCACAGATCAGTGCTGTCGCTCTCTATACACAGTTCGCGCGATTGCAAAGTGAAAGCAAAAAAACAAGCGCAAATTCAAACGCAATTTCAATATGTCACATATTGACAGTGGCTCACCGATGCCAATGACATAATTACCCAGCTACATTTCCGAAAGAATGCAAAAGCATTGACATATATTTTTCCCTCCTACAATAGCCCGACGGGCAGGGCAGAGATAGATTTTGGTACCCCGACTGAAAAAAACGCTAGCCCTGGGACGTTGGGCTAGCGATATTGCGAGCCCTGTATCTGATTGAGGAATCACTCATCTTTGGAAAAGAGAGTTTATTACAGAGAAATGTCTCTTTCCAAAATAAAAGCTATACTATCCACTTCTTTTGGGCTATATTCTCAGCAGCATATTAAACAGCTGTCTAAATGACTCGGCTAAAGTTAGTAGCATGCTTGCTTGTTTTTTTTCTGCTTCCACTTGTCTTTGCACTAGGATGATGTCGGCGTAAATGTGCAGTCATATTCGTTGTGTTCCCACTAGTGCTTTCAGGTTAATCTCGTTGAAATGACCTTAACGCCACAACACGGCAAATCTCCGTTAACGAGCTACCGCCGATCGCCCCGTGCATGGGGCTAGACGGCCAACACGTTAACGAGCTAACTGCGCTAACACACTAGTTCCCACCCATGTAATTGAGCATTGCATGGCACATCCAACATACTGTTTTACTTTAGTCCATGACTCGCTTACCTTCAGGGTCATACGTCACATGAAAACCAAAATAATTCCAAACGCCAGATCTGAATGAGGGTGGGGGAGGTCCATGTTGTAAGGAGAGCTTAACTTCTGTCTCGCTAGCTTGCCCTGCGCTCTTCCTTCTGACGATGCTGTCTGTGTTGAGTGCTCAGTGAATCTGCGTTCGACTACTCCGCCTCGACCCTAGGCGGAGTAGTCGAACGCAGATTCACTG
Organism: Rhamphochromis longiceps; assembly: GCF_057381845.1. Taxonomy (NCBI): domain Eukaryota; kingdom Metazoa; phylum Chordata; class Actinopteri; order Cichliformes; family Cichlidae; genus Rhamphochromis; species Rhamphochromis longiceps. The sequence goes on from NC_140571.1 coordinate 34,886,192, forward strand.
AGCGCTCAACACAGACAGCATCGTCAGAAGGAAAGTTGATAAAATAAATTACAAATTTTGTATTGTTCGATACATATGCGTACTGAACCGAAAGCACTGTATCGAACGGTTCAATATCGATACGAATATCGTTGCACCCCTAATATATATATATATATATATATATATATATATATATATATATATATATATACACACACATACATATGTGTGTAATATATGGAAGAAATATAGTATCATCAGAATTCAAGTATTTTTAGACATTGAATTTATGACACTGAATTTTTATCCTCCAAATTTCCCTGCAAAAATATTCACCTGCAAAAATTCACCTGCAAAAAATTCACCTGCAAAAATTCACCTGCAAAAATTCAACTGCAAAAGTGATGAACTTTAATGACCCAAGCCAGAGCAATCAGCACCAGATCGAGTCGAGTGGCTCTCAGCCAATTAAATTACGCTGTTTGATCACATGACACCGTTAGCCAGCAGTGTGTCTCCTAAAAGAGAGCTGTTTAAAGGTGAGTGATTAAGTTTTTCTCCTAAATAGAGATCATTACAGAACGCCTAGTCCTACTTAAAATCCCATTTATTATTATTATTTTTTATCATCTACTCGAACTAAGGAAAACGTTTGACTAACTCAAAGACAATTTCCACGCCTCCCCTGCCTGACTGCAGAGGCAGTTTTGAATTTAGGAGCGCCAAGATGGCAGCGGCAAACCCTGGCGGCTCTCCGGTGAGTATATATATTTTTTTATCTTCAAGTTTGTCTTTTGAAACCTTAATTTTATTTAAATCCGTTGCTCACGTATAAAGTACACAGACGGGGTCTTTGCTCAACTCGTCTGAGGCGTGTCTCACTAAGCGCTACATGCTAGCATCCTGCTAACCGAGCTACCCTTTACATGCTGTGCTTTAGAAAATGGAATACTCGTTAAAAAAAATACTCCGCAGATATTGATAGATAGACGAACACTGCAAATATAATGTTGGAAACGAGAACGGCCTTTGGTGAAGGGGTAAAATACACCATGAATAGAGCCATAGAGTGAATGGCTGCCATGGTTGCAGAACAGCCTGATTTAATGACAAGAATGGGGAAGAGTGAGGTGAAGTGAACCACAGCCACAAAACACGGTCAGACAAGGCGGCAAAAGGGCAGTGATCTGTCCGTCAGTATGAAGTTGGTGTGTGCTTTGGTAAACAAAAACTCCAGACTGGTAGCAGGAAGATGGGAGACTCGTGTTTCACTGGAATAGTGGTGAATTAAAACATCCTTTGTTGGGGACATTTCGGTGTAAATGCATCCATACAGGCAAGACAGAGGCAGACTAGACAGTGAAGAAAACAAGGCAAACATTAGAAATATAAAAACGGAAATATAGGATGAGTCGGGGATGAGTTCCTGCCCCAAGTGGAGGAGTTCAAGTATCTCGGGGTCTTGTTCGCGAGTGATGGGAGAAGGGAGCCGGAGATCGACAGACGGATTGGGGCTGCAGCTGCAGTAATGCGGACGCTGCACCGGTCCGTCGTGGTGAAGAGGGAGCTGAGTGTAAAAGCGAAGCTCTCAATTTACCGGTCGATCTACGTCCCTACCCTCACCTATGGCCACGAGCTGTGGGTAGTGACCGAAAGAACGAGATCGCGGATACAAGCGGCAGAAATGAGCTTCCTCCGAAGGGTGACTGGCCTCTCCCTTAGAGATAGGGTGAGAAGGTCGGCCATCCGGGAGGGGCTCAGAGTAGAGCTGCTGCTGCTCCACATCGAAAGGAGCCAGCTGAGGTGGTTCGGGCATCTGACAAGGATGCCCCCTGGGCGCCTCCTGGGTGAGGTGTTCCAGGCATGTCCCACCGGGAGGAGGCCCCGGGGCAGACCCAGGACACGCTGGAGAGATTATATCTCTCGGCTGGCCTGGGAACGCCTTGGTATTCCCCCGGATAAGCTGGAGGAGGTGGCTGGGCAGAGGGAGGTCTGGGCCTCTTTGCTTAGGCTGCTGCCCCCGCGACCCGGCCTCGGATAAAGCGGATGAAGATGGATGGATGGAAATATAGGATTAATATAACATACAATTAGGGAAAATGTAAGGAACACAATGTAAATGATATTGTAAAGTCATTAAAATGGCATACTCTGATTAAAAGAAACGCATAATTGGGTAGGATAATAACAATAATAATGTTAAAAAACATGTACAAGATGGGTATGTATACTTGTAGCCAGAATACTATAAAGTTGTAGCATGCCAGACCATCTTGATTGAATGTTTTATGGTAGACATATTCATATTGGTATCTAATAAATGATTAATTCTTAGATTTTATCGAACGTTAATTTATAAATTGTTTCTGTCTTTATGTGTTTGTTTCAGATTATGCAAGATGAAATTATTCAGTCAGCAAGACACTTGCTGCAGTTGCTGACATCATCCAACTGAACTGCTGCTGTGATGAATCAGAATACAAGGTTTACTTTAGCAAGACTTATGAGTTAATGCTACATTTAACTAAATTGTTATATATTTTGTGTCCAATATTGTCTCCATATGATTTTGTTTTTTGCAACATCTTGCAGAGAACAGAGTCAAGGTACCAGCTTGGTCAACCCTAAAAGACCATCTGTTCAATGACCAGGTGAAAAAGTCATAAACTAAACACTCTGCATGAGCATGGAATTTAGGATGCAACTTTATATCTTACCTGCTCTACACTCAGGGCTTGAATTGCAACAACAGTCAATCACATAAAAAAATATACTTTTGGTAGTTCTGTGTCTGTCTCTCTCCTCCAAACCCAGATGGCTGCTGGTACTGAACCGGGTTCTGGTTCTGCTGGAGGTTTCTTCTTGTTAAAGGGGAGTTTTTCCTCTGCACTGTCACTTCATGCTGCTCAGTGTGAGGGATTGTTGAGGTTGAGTCCATATGTCCTGCGAACAACTGCTGGGCAATGACACCATGCAATTTTCTGGGATTCCTTGGATAGAAAACCTGTGAACTGCACTTGTCCTTGGTCTTCACAGCTCACCTTTTTACTGTTTATTGAATCAAAATGCTCCAGTGACATGGATTCTACATTGTAACTGATGTGATGTTCTATAAAGTGGTTTTAATAAAAAAAGGCAAAAATTAGTTTGTTTCTTTATTCAATTTTTGAACAGTGATACTCATTCAGTAAATGCAAATTATTTACATGGCAGTGCACTATAGGCATAAATCTAGACCCCTAGATAAAACATGATGGCATTATAGCAGTGACAACTCCTCCACAGTAGCAGGTGGGATTTCTTTTTTGAGGACGGCTCCTTTTACCTGTCACTACAGATGGTCTGTTTATGTTTTGATCAAGAGCCTTTTTTGGGCAGCTGAAGAGGAGAAGTCTATCTTATGGCCAACCTCTGACTGTATCTTGGTCACATTACCCAGCAAAACCCAGTATGCAGGTTCACCTGTAACAGTCCTTGTGCCACAGATCAACACTGTTGCTTCTACATTAAACAGAAGAGCAGTGACGTGGGTGCAGGTCTCCGTGACTCCGGCCTTACAGCTGCAGTGGGCGGCTTCAACCTTCCCTGTGATGCTCACAATGACCCATGGCTGCAATGCTGGTTCATTCAGTCTTTGAGAGTGCAGTACCTGAAACACACACACAAAGTTCTTGTCTTTAAATGAACTATGAGCCAAGGCTGACATAAATGTTTTATCTACTTAATCATTAATGTAACAGCGTTTAGAAAGTTAGCACATACATGTAATTTTTCATTTCTTTATGTGTCCATCTATAGAACGCTGCATGTTATATTCTAAATCTGCCTGTTCTGTCAGAAACCTGCCTGCAGAAAATGAACCTAAAGGATGTAATCACTTTCAAGATGGAGAAAGCATAAAGTGACAATTATGAATCACTTAATATGATAAGGAGATTCTGCAGGTCATTAATCAATGTATAAAATTAAAATAAAATGCATTTTTAGTGACACAAGATACAAATATGGAAGCAAGATGTATAATCGCTCAGTTTGGGGAAATTGTGGGTAGCCTGCAAGAGCCTCAACTTCTCCATACCCACAATGTGCAACAAATGGGCACAGCTGATCTTCAACAGTGGAACATCGGCCAGTTACTTCCAACTTTAACGCAGCTTGTAGTCTTGGAGAGCAGCACACCAAAACTGCATGCACAACTTCTGCTAACAGTGGAAACGGATTAAGAAATCCATGCAAACAGATTCATAAACCGAAAGAATATTATTTTACAGGATTAATGATCATATCAGCCGCTGGCTGATCACAAACCCTGAGGGTGTATACGAGAAGCAGAAGAAGCAGAGGGAATATCCCGTTTAAGTTTAGATAGTATTTGTAAAGATATTGACCATATCCTTTTCTGAAAGTGTGGATATAATGGATGGGGTAAGGTACTGACATGCTACAACTTTATAGTTGTTAAATTCTGGCTACAAGTATACATACCCATCTTGTACATGTTTTTTTTTTGTTTTTTTAAATTATTATTATTGTTATTATTATTATTATTATCCTACCCAATTATGTGTTTCTTTTAATCAGAGTATGCTGTTTTAATGACTTTACAATATCATTTACATTGTGTTCCTTACATTTTCCCTAATTGTATGTTATATTAATCCTATATTTCCATCCATCCATCTTCATCCGCTTTATCCGAGGCCGGGTCGCGGGGGCAGCAGCCTAAGCAAAGAGGCCCAGACCTCCCTCTGCCCAGCCACCTCCTCCAGCTTATCCGGGGGAATACCAAGGCGTTCCCAGGCCAGCCGAGAGATATAATCTCTCCAGCGTGTCCTGGGTCTGCCCCGGGGCCTCCTCCCGGTGGGACATGCCTGGAACACCTCACCCAGGAGGCGCCCAGGGGGCATCCTTGTCAGATGCCCGAACCACCTCAGCTGGCTCCTTTCGATGTGGAGCAGCAGCAGCTCTACTCTGAGCCCCTCCCGGATGGCCGACCTTCTCACCCTATCTCTAAGGGAGAGGCCAGTCACCCTTCGGAGGAAGCTCATTTCTGCCGCTTGTATCCGCGATCTCGTTCTTTCGGTCACTACCCACAGCTCGTGGCCATAGGTGAGGGTAGGGACGTAGATCGACCGGTAAATTGAGAGCTTCGCTTTTACACTCAGCTCCCTCTTCACCACGACGGACCGGTGCAGCGTCCGCATTACTGCAGCTGCAGCCCCAATCCGTCTGTCGATCTCCGGCTCCCTTCTCCCATCACTCGCGAACAAGACCCCGAGATACTTGAACTCCTCCACTTGGGGCAGGAACTCATCCCCGACTCATCCTATATTTCCGTTTTTATATTTCTAATGTTTGCCTTGTTTTCTTCACTGTCTAGTCTGCCTCTGTCTTGCCTGTATGGATGCATTTACACCGAAATGTCCCCAACAAAGGATGTTTTAATTCACCACTATTCCAGTGAAACACGAGTCTCCCATCTTCCTGCTACCAGTCTGGAGTTTTTGTTTACCAAAGCACACACCAACTTCATACTGACGGACAGATCACTGCCCTTTTGCCGCCTTGTCTGACCGTGTTTTGTGGCTGTGGTTCACTTCACCTCACTCTTCCCCATTCTTGTCATTAAATCAGGCTGTTCTGCAACCATGGCAGCCATTCACTCTATGGCTCTATTCATGGTGTATTTTACCCCTTCACCAAAGGCCGTTCTCGTTTCCAACATTATATTTGCAGTGTTCGTCTATCTATCAATATCTGCGGAGTATTTTTTTTAACGAGTATCCCATTTTCTAAAGCACAGCATGTAAAGGGAGAGAGTTAATACCCTACAGCTTATGACAAAATTTGATCCGAAGTGATTGATGGCCCTAATCACGACCTTTTGACCTCCCGCCCCTCCCCCCCGGAAGCGTGTAATGAGCGTGACGAATCGCATCCTGAGAAGGGGGGGTGAACCCCGGAAGCGCGCCATCTGTTGCTAACCGTGTCGAATTGCATCCTGAGAAAGGAGGGGGGAACCTCCGAAAGAGCGCCATCTGTTGTTGGGAAAAAAAGTTTTTAGTGGGAGGGACTGCAGCGAGGGAGGAGAATAAAAAGCAGAGAGGAGGAGTCCGTCACAATTTCTAAGTCACACACACAAGATGGATTCTTTCCTTCTGCAGCCCAGCAGCGGTCCTGTTTACTTGGACGGTGAAGAAATCTGCTCTCCCGCAGAACCCTCGAGCATGGGCGGCAGCAGCAGCGAGTGGGCCTCGTCGATTATCAGCGATACGCCTGTCTCTGTCTACAGTACCAGATCCGAAGCAACCGCCACTCCGCGGAAAGAAGGAAGAAGTAAGAGCGTCTTCATGTTCCGCAGCCAAATTCCAGCACCGAGAAACTTGCGAGGAGAATGGCCTCTGCCTGCTGAGGGTTGTGGAAAGTGGGGCTACATATTCAAATATGAGTCGGGGGAGCTCTGGTTTTATCAGTTGAACGAAGGAGAAAGCTTGACGGAATCGAGCAGCATTGTGAAGCTGACTCCCAGTGACTGGGCCGTGCTGAAGCTGCTGGTTGCGATGGCTATCGGAGAGGCAAACGAGGATTTTCCCATTCCTGAAGAGGAAGATGTTGCCGCTAAAAGACCCCGGACAGAGGTAGATTCTCCTCCCCCTCCTCCTCCTTCTCCTTTCGGCTTCGATGATGAAGAAGAGCATGATGCTGCTGATGATGAAAAAGATCCTCCTTCCCCTCCTTCTGTCTCCTCTGATGAAAAAGAGGATACTGACCCTGCTGTTGAGAATGATGAGGATAAAGAAAAGACCCCCTCTGTAGAGGATGTTTCCTCCCCCGATGAATCAGCTGTTGAATCAGCTGATGATGATGATGATGATCATCCTCTCTACACAGTTACAGAAGAAGAAGAAGAAGAAGAAGATGATGAGCCCCCGGCTGAAAAACTTCCAGAAGACGCCGATGTTCCCCTAGCTCCTGAAATAAAAGAGGAGAAAGCAGCTCCTGAGAATAAAGAAAACATTCCCCCAGCTCCAGAAATAAAAGAGGAGAAAGCAGCCGCTGAGAATAAAGAAAACATTCCCCCGGCTCCAGAAAAAGCTACGGAAGAAGAAATAGAAGCTATTCCCCCTCCCCCGCCGCGGAACGGAGGCATACGCTTCAATGATGAGCAACTGATCAAGACTAAAACAATCTTGTCAACCGTCTGGTCTTCAGGAACCACAGCCACGGGGAGATGGAGAATGAGAGCCAGCCTGCGCTCTACTGATGAATCTGATGCGCCTGACATTTTTGTCATGGAGAAATTCAACCCCGACTACGGATTATTTCGCAGCATGATGGTTATACCAGCCAAAGAGTGGGTCGTAAGAATGCTGCAAGTGAGGAAGGATATTACAATTCTTTTTCAAACTTGCCGCTGCTGGAGGGATGCTGTAGGAGTAAGGAAATGTCTCAGCTTCTGAAAATCCCCGCCCCTCCCGGACCACGCCCCCCTTCCTTCTGTTTTAAAAGTCCGATCAAAAAGCCTTTTTTAGCTCAGAGAGAGAGAGATGGACTCTGCACCCCTGCTTCGCGATGAGGAGACCAGCTCCACCGATTGTTTTTCTGACGAGGGCGAGCTGGTACCCGACACTCCCGGTTACTACGGGCCTCTGAAGCGACAGAGGCGGCAGCGGCAGCAGCATACCGACGAGATGGACGGCTGGGCGTCTTCTTTATTCATCGACACTGTGAAAACGGCTGTGTATCATCTGGTCAACTTGGTGATAAACAAGCACCGCACCGACGAATGTAATGGCTGTAAGATAGACCATCCCAGCCAGAGACAACACGAGTGCCTGCAAATTCTGGAGGATGATTTTTATTCCGACAACTATTATAACATCAGAAAGAAACTGCTCACTCCTCGCTTTGTCCCTTCCATTCAACGTCTGCTGATTGCCCGCAACATCAAGACTGAGGACGTTAAAGTTGGGATGGTTGCGGAGACTCTGCTTCATGAGCTGAAATCGGTGAGGAAAGTCTTTGACGCCATCACAGACGCTTATGACAATTTGGTGGGGCAAGACGTGGTCAAAATCGGGGAACTCCGTTTGGTTACGGAGTTTTACAAAGGTTGCTGATTCTTATCCTGCATGCTTCCTATATTTAACCTTGTTTTTTAAATCATGTATTCTGTTTCTTTTTAAAAAAAAACAAAAAACTACCTCGTTTTTTAATCCTACCTCATTTTTAATCGTGTATTCTGTTTTTTTAAATCCTACCTCATTTTTTAATCGTGTATGCTTTAAAAAAAAAGTATCCTGTTTGTTTGTAACCTTTTAACATGTTTACCTCATGTTTTTAAAAAAAGAAAAAAAAGAGTTTTTGTAACCGTTTGACTCTATAAGTGTGTTTTATCTCAGGGTTTTGAATAAAAGTGTATTCTGTTTCTTTTTAAAAAACAAAAAAACTACCTCGTTTTTTAATCCTGCTTTATTTTAATCATGTATTCTGTTTTTTAAAATCCTACCTCATTTTTTAATCGTGTATGCTTTAAAAAAAAGTATCCTGTTTGTTTGTAACCTTTTAACATGTTTACCTCATGTTTTTAAAAAAAGAAGAAAAAAGAAAGAGTTTTTTTTGTAACCGTTTGACTCTATAACTGTGTTTTATCTCAGGGTTTTGAATAAAAGTGTATTCCTGTTTTTTTTCGCATGTTAAACCTTCTGGTTTTGAATAAAAAAAAAAGAGTTTTTCTATTCTATAAGTGTGTTTTATCTCAGGGTTTTGAATAAAAATGTATTCCTGTTTTGTTTTTTTTGTTTTTTTGTTTTTTTTTGTAACTTACTTGTATTCCTGTCTGTATTCTATAAGTGTGTTTTATCTCAGGGTTTTTGAATAAAAATGTATTCCTGTTTTTTGCATTTTAAACCCTCTGGTTTTGAATAAAAAATATTTAAAAAGCATTCATCTCTGGTTTTTGAATAATGTATTCCTGTTTTCTGCACATTAAGCCCTCTGGTTTCGAAAAAAAAATAATAATAAAAAACATTCATCTCTGGTTTTTTAATAAAATAATAAAAGCCGACTCCTGCGACGTTATAACGCAGACAAGCTTTTATCAGAAGACGAGATGGCCGAGAAAAGTGAGATGAAAAAAGTGTATTACGACCCGCATCACCCAGGTAGTTTCGGAGGAGTAAATAGACTCCGTCGTGCTTTAGAAGATGAAACTGGTAAAAAAGTTGATATCCGCAAGGTGCAGAATTTTTTATCCGAGCAGGACGCCTATACTCTACACAAGCCGGCGCGAGTAAGATTTAAGAGAAATAGAGTGTTTGTGACCAAACCCCTGAAGCAGCTTCAGGCCGACCTGTGCGACATGAGACACCTGTCTGAATACAACGACGGATTCAATTATTTATTAACCGTCATAGACGTATTTTCAAAAAAGGCTTACGCCCGCCCCCTGAAAAGGAAGACGGGTTCGGAAGTGACTGAAGCTTTCGAATCTGTGTTGAGAGAGAGTGAAATACCGGAAAATTTACAGACCGATGCGGGAAAAGAGTTTTTCAACAAGAGTTTTCAAGCTCTGATGAAAAATCACAGCATCTCCCATTTTGCTACCGCCAGCGACCTAAAGGCCTCGGTGGTGGAGAGATTTAACCGCACCCTGAAAACGAGGATGTGGAGATATTTCACCGCGCACAATACCAGACGCTATCTGGAGGTGTTGCCCGACCTGTTAGAAGGATATAACCGCAGTTATCACAGCAGCATTAAAATGGCACCTGCCGAGGTGCGCCCCGAGAACGCGGATCAGGTGTTTCGCAACTTGTATGGAAAGACACCCGCCCGTCCTAAAATAAAGTTGAAATTTAAGAGGGCTGATCTGGTGAGAATATCCAAATTGAGAGGAGTATTTGATAAAAAATACGAACAGAGTTTCACGGACGAAATCTTTACTGTGATCCGGGTCCTTCACCGATCGCCACCCGTGTATAAGCTAGAAGATTATGACGGCGAGCCTATCGAAGGGTCGTTTTATGAGCCCGAGCTGCAGAAAGTGAAACTGACCGAGGACAAAGCGTTTCATGTGGAGAAGATTTTAAAGCGGCGCACAGTCAGAGGGGAAAAACAGGTTTTTGTCAAGTGGAAAAACTGGCCGGATAAATTCAACAGCTGAGTGAAAGCCTCGGAAGTGGTAGGCGTATAAAAAAAGAGACCCCTCGCATCATTCGGCTCATTTTTTAAAATTCATCATGGAGTCCGAAGGGTTTTACGTGACCCTGCCTTCCAACGCCAGCAAGGGCTTATTTAAAGATAACACCAGCGGCTGCTACACGGTGGATCTGGCCAAACCCCTCGAGCTGACCGGAGAATGGAGCGTGGGCTTATGCGAATTCATTTATCCGCGCACATGGTACAATCTACCGCCGGACGCCTCCTACTTGGAGCTGATGCGGACGACGGAGGAAGATCAGCCCCTGGTGATTTTAAAATTCGGCAGGGGAGGTCATTACGGACGCGTTAAAGATCTATTGGATCACCTGGTGCCGGCGATCCAAAAGTACGACCCGTCCTTCGAGGCTTCATTCAACAACATCACCAAACGTCTGGATGTCAAAGGAGTCGGGAGCCATAAAATAAAGGTCTTCCCTCCTCTGGCTTACATGCTGGGATTGAAAACGAACGAGTGGTGGACTCTGTCGAAGCGCTCTACTCCGTATCCGTGCGATATGAACGCGGGCGTATATAACCTGTTTCTCTACACCGACATCGTTCAGTACCAGCCGGTCGGTGACAGTTACTCACCGTTGCTCAGCGTCCTTAACGTGAAAGGCGATTACGGAGACGTGATCAGCATCAGACATAATACGGTCCATTACTTGCGCGTATCTAAAAAATACATTAAAACCATACGCGTAGAAATTAAAACGGACCGCGACAGATTCGTGGATTTTGTTTACGGGAAAACGATAGTCAAGCTGCACTTTAAACCGGCTTGAGAATGGCGGCGCGTCTCCCGCAGGACCCCCACCGTTTTGTGAGGTATTATGAGGGGCAGGTGGGAGGTTCCCTTCCGGGTTTTTACGGAGCGCCCGTGATGTACGGCAGAGGGATAGGATCCATCTTCTCCAGACTGTTTCGTTTCGTGTCTCCTCTCTTCAAATCCGGGTTCGCCGTAGCTAAACCTCACCTGAAAACGGCCGCAACCAATATCGCTACAGACGCTGTGAAAAGAGTGATGGGTAAGCTGACAGAGCCTCGCCAGGAGGGGGCGGGGGGTATGATGGTCCTCTCCCGCAGGAAGAGGAAACGCCCTCCGGGCGAGCGGATTAAAAATAAAAGCGTCGGAGTAAAAAGTAAATCAGTCAAGGCTGGCAGTGGGAAGAGAAGGAAGCCCCAGAGGAGCTCGGACATATTTTAGAAGAAAATAAATAAATAAAAAAATGTCTCTCTTACACAAGAAATCTGCCGAATGCACCCTTGCCGAACTGGATCTATTTTCGGCTCCCATGACCCAGCTATCCATAGAGGATAAAAAATATCAAGAATGTCAGCCCCTCTCTGCTTTGAACGACAACTCACCCATTGAATTTTTCATCCCCGGAGACGGGGAAAAGTATCTCGATCTGAACAACACCATGCTCCATCTGAGAGTGAAAATTACGGAAAAGGACGGGAGCAACATCCCACCCGATGCAGGGGTAGCCCTCATCAATTATCCTCTCAACACAATTTTCAGTCAGTGCGACGTTATTCTGGGGGATCGATTGATTTCGCAGTCCAGCGCCACCCATCCTTACAGGGCCATGATCGAGACGCTGCTCAACTTTTCAGAAGACACTCTAAAGAGTCAATTCAGCGCCGGTCTGTTTTACAAAGACACGGCCGGAGACATGGATTCTATAGTTATAAGCAACGGGCCGAACAAAGGGATAAAACAGAGAGCCGTTTTCATGGCCGAGTCGCGAGAAGTGGACCTGCTGGGTCCCCTCCACGCAGATATTTTCTTCTGCGAGAGGCTCCTGCTGAACTCTGTGGATTTGAGAATTAAATTGATACGCAACAGCGATGCCTTCAGTCTGATGGGAACTCGGGATTCGCAGTTTGCCCTGAAAATAACTTCGGCCTCTCTGTTTGTTAAAAAGGTCACAGTCTCGCCGGCCGTCAGGCTGGGGCACGCCGCGGCCCTGATGAAAGGAAACGCTCTCTATCCTCTTTCGCGCATTTCTGTGAAAACCTACTCCATCCCTGAAAATTCCAGGATCTGCAACCAAGAGAATCTCTTTCTGGGAGCCATGCCCAAATACGTGGTCCTGGGCATGGTTCATCACGACGCCTTCACCGGGAGGAGGGATCTGTCGCCTTTCAGCTTTAGACACAACGATGTGGAGTATCTGGCGTTGTGTCAGGACGGCAGGCAGGTGCCCGCCAAAGCTTTCCAGCCACAGTTTGACCGCGGAAATTCGGTCAGGGAGTTTTATCACATGTTTTCCGCCACGGGGAGACACCTCAAAGATTTACCTCTGAGCATCGACCGCCGGGAATTTAATGAAGGTTACGCCCTGTTTGCCTTTAATCTGGAACCCAGCGAGGATGCTGACGCCCTGTCTCCCGTCTCCAACGGGAATTTGAGGCTGGAGATGAGATTCAGAGTTCCTCTGCCTCAGACCACCACTCTCATAGTGTACGCCTGCTACGACTCAATTTTGGAGATTGACTCTAAAAGACAGGTGCTGGTGGATTATTACTAAAAAAAAAATATACATGGATAACCTTCAGCTGGAGCACATTCTACATCGCGCCTTGGGAGACATTTTCTGCGGGGTTTGGGCCTCGGACCAGCTGGCCTTTTTGAGGCGCGACTTTAAACCCCCCGCCTACTTTATAGTAAACACTCACCCCTCGCACTTGAGGGGAGAACACTGGCTGGCTCTGACTCTGGAAAGGAACGGCTCCTCCACTTTTTTTGACTCTTACGGATTCCCTCCCGACTTTGCTCACTATCCCTCGGTCATCTCAGAGTTTCTGGAAGGCCGCTCTGACAAAATACTCTATCACGATCGTCAACTTCAGCACCCTATGTCTGTCGTTTGCGGGCAACATTGCATTTTTTATCTATGTCACAAGGCTCAGGGGTTATCCGTCGGTAAAATACTTTCTCTGTACTATAACGATGTGTTTAAAAATGATGACATGGTGTCTGACTTTCTGAAAGGACGCTGCCCCGCTCGCTCTCGCAGAGGTCATCACGGGGCGTGCTCCTTACAAAAGTTTAAAGATGTGTGTATCGAATAAAGAAACGTAAACAAAAAAAAAAAAAAGTTTGTTGCAGCGTTTTTTATTTCATTTGTAAACAAAAAACATTTGATTTTACATAGAGGTCCAGGTCGGGGAAAGCGTTATTTTGACCCGAGAAGGTTTTCTCCCCCTTCGCGCAGGTGTCTGTCCTCCCTCCTCCTCCACAGATTTAAGACGCGCATACTGGTCGCGAGCTCTACGGTTATGTATTGAGGATGAGGGTATGTTTGTTTCGACCAAAGTAGTTAAAAACGCGTTCCATCCTTTCGGTCGCGTTTGGTTTTTACTTTTAAAAGAGAGGGAGAGGTTTTTAAATAGATCGATCATGTGCGAACCCCGCACCGCATCCCCCTTGTAAACAAATTCACCCCTCTTTGTCCATCCTCCTCCACCCTCAGGTAATTTCTGCATAATGTAGCGGGCGTTTTTGCGATCTCGAGGGGGTAAGGATTTTAATACTTCTTCCATCATTTCATCATCCTCCTCTCTGGGTCGCTGCACTTGTTGCTGCACCTGCTGCTGCACCTGCTGCTGCGCCTCCTCGGGCGGGAGGTGGAAAGTCACCCTACTCTCCTCGTCCCGGCCCTGTTTAGAGAGTGTGAGATATCTCCGCAGCAGAGACTCGTATCTTTTGATTTTTTCATACGAATTTAGCCGCGGATCCTCCAGTATGGCTTTCATCTTTTCGTCCAAATCGTCTTTGGCAGTTTCTCTGACGGTAGGCTCGGTGGGTCGGGTCAGTTTTTTCAACTCGTGAGAGGGAACGAGAATCATTTTTTTAAACATCTCAGCGTTTTTGAAATATTCCTCCCAGCAGGTTCCCCAGAATGGGTACGGCTGCGGACAACAGAGGGAAAAGAAACCCGCCCGTTTGTTTCTTTAAAACTTGACGTTTACGGTTTAAACTCGTTTTCTTGTCGGCCAGCAGCCTGATGATCTTTTTCTGGCGTTTCAGTTTTTGGTATTGAGGAGCGGAAAGAGGTATGTTTCCCCTTAAAAGATTTAAAGCTATCTCGCACAGCGCCTGGAAGAAATCCGGGGAGCTGTGAGCGAGAATGTCTTTGCGTTTCTGCGGCGACGCGTGGTACAGAGCTTGCAGTAAGACTGCGTTTCTTTTTATACGCTGAGACATGGCTACTTGGGTTTAGGCAGGTAAATGACGGGGTACTGCCCCAGAAGCAGACCGGTGCGCACTCTGTAGCGTTCTGGGCACGAGGGAGTGAGATCGAGGATTAAATACCCGTGGGGCTCCTCGGTGGCGTCTTTGAAACTGTCGGAGAAAAATGTTTTTTGCGAAGGGAAAATCTGACGGGCCAAAATCTCAATCTGCAGCTTGTCTCTGGGGTTTTTAAACAACACCATATAATTGGAGTTTAAGCTGATGGTGCGGCTGTATTTACCTTGATGGAAAACGTTCTGGGTCAGCATCATGACCGAGACGTTTTTATGGTGGCGGTATTGAGTGAAAATTTTAACCACTTCCTGGTGATCCGAGGCCTGAAAGATGACGTCATCCAGCACCACCAGAACGTCTCGGAAATCTTCAAAAGAATCAGGCAGCCCCTCGACAAATTTAATGTTTTTATTGGTCTTTGAAAGCTCCTCATACATGGGTTGAAAAGAAGTATAAATCCACACAATATTCGCGGGCACAGTATCCATGACGCGTTCACAGTTTTCCAAAACACACTTTACAAAATGAGTTTTCCCACACCCGCTAGGACCCACAACTAGACAGGAAAAAGGCACTTTCAGTCTGTGATCAAAATCAGTTTCCTCCATTTTTTTTTTTTAAGAAGAAAACTAAAACAAAAACACTAGTACCCGAAAGGCAGAGTCGTGCCGTCTGGAAAGAGACGTCTCTTGTCGTAAACCACGCGAAACTTTTTCTGAAATGTTCTGTTTTTGAGCACAAAGCCTCTCTTATCCCTCTGAATCCCGTTCTGAGGGGTCCCGAGCTCCGCCTCTTTCATACCAGAAAGGTAACTTTCCACCAACCCGCTCATACTGTCGAAATTGACACGTTCGCAACATTCTCTCGTCTGCGTTATTCCTTTCATTTTTACCACCAGTTTCTTTTTGTTTCTGGTCCGGTAGGCGTAACTCTTTGGACCCGCGGAGACAAATTCCTGGATGGTGTCCCCGTCTAATTCGTCCGTGAGATCCCCTAGATAGTTGCCCAGCTCTAAAGGTTCCTCCCCCTCTTTCACTACGTAGATCAGAGAGTCGGTGTCGGTGTACAGAACGCTGCGCTGCAATTTTTCTAAATACTCGTAGAGTTTTAGACGGGCGTAGGCTGTGGTGAAAGCGGCGATGAAAACGTTATTGGTAGCGCCGGGAGGTATCACGCACCGCTCGTTATAGCTCCACTGAATTAAAGCCACTTCCTGTTTTTTGGTCTTTAAAAAAGAGACGTGTTTAAAGACGTACTGTCCTGAAAAGACGTAGTTAAAAAACTGACTCGGCTTTCTGACCAGAGTGGTCTGAGTCATGTTGGTTCTCTGAGCAAACTTTCCCCAGAAACTGTTGAGACACAATTTCGAAACTTGTCTTTTGGCCGGATTCACCTCTATTTTTGACGGGTCTAAACGTATGCCCTGATGCCTGTGGTACTCTTCCACGTATTTGTTCCTCTCATCCTCGTCGCGAGCTTCCGGAGGATAACCGGAGGCTTCCTGTTTGCCTTTGAGAAAAGTGTTAATATAACCGGCGAAAATATCGCTGCTGCGACTATCAAAGTGCCAGACCTCTGTGATTTTAGCCACTCTGTAACCTAATTCTAAGGCTTTGTTAAACTCGACGGTGACCCAGACCCCGGTGAGAGCTCTGGCCTCGTCGTCGTGAAGGCACGGACCGCTTTGTTGATTAGTCTCGGCGCAGGTGCAACAGAGGGAGAATATTAATTTACCTCCGGGGGGTTTGTACGGTAGAACGGGGAAATAGAGCCCGCGCGGCGGGTAAACGGTGGCTCTGATCAGCCCGAAATAACTGCGAGGGTCTGCAAAATTCTCTCTGATGATTTGGGGGTGATGCAGAGGGTAAGCGCGCTTGGCGTTGACGTAAGGGTACAGGGATGTGACGTCTACGTAATACACATTTTCTCCTGGCGAGGCGCTGTAACGCAGCCTCAAGGCCGAAGTGCGGCCTCCGTAAAGTCCCGAGCGAGGAGACAGAGGTTCCGGGACTTCGTAGCTCCGCATAAAATTTATAACCTCCTCGTTCGATTTTTTCATCTTGTTCCATTCGTGCTCCCACAGAGTGACCGTGCGGACTCTGTAAACGTTTCTCAGCTCCCGGAGCCTCGCCTCGGCAGAGGCGTGCAGGTCCCCGTAAGGAGCGCGGGTCAAAGGGCAGATTTCCTCAGGCCTGTAGCATTTTGGACAGCCGTGATAAAAGCATCCCAGAAATTCCCACACCCACTTTTCCCCGTTAATCAGCGCGTATCCGTCGACAAAGTACGGACCTATTTTTTTCTCCCCGCCGGTTGTGAGAGCGTGTTGAACGGGAATTTTCTGAGAGTGAGCTACCCACTCCAGCCACTGAATGGACGCGTGCGAATAGGCTTTGAACCTGCGCCCGTAGTTGTCGGGCGAGGGAATGGCCAGACTGTTTTCGGGTAGGAAATTGGTGAGAAACACTTTCATGCAGGCTGAAGCTATAGTGACGCAGCTGAAAGGGTCTACTTTAGTTTCGCCTATAAACCCGTCTCTGAACTTTACGCACGCCTCCCTCAGGATATTAACGTCGTTTCGGCAGTAATACAGGGACTCTTTTTCAAAGTTAAACACTCCCCGGGAGGCCTCGCAGTGCCAACGCAAAAACTCAGCCCGTTCGGGGAGTGACATGCGCTCCACCCCGTAATCTGAAGGAGGAGGATACGGACCCGAGTATTTTAATCGGTCCCGCGAGCTGAATTTGTGAGGAAAAAATCCCTTGGATTTGTCCTCGAAGCCTAAAGCTTTGGGCATAGCGCTGAGACGCATGGTGAGAAAAGAAAGCGAGTCTATGAATTTGAGAAGGAAATCGGATTCTGTGAAACATATAATTTTACTGCCTTGCATGATGAGAGAGGGCGTCATCCCACCCCCCACCAGGTGACTTAGAATTAAATAGCTGTCAAACCCTTTCGCGTTGTGCGCAACGAACGTGGTCTCTCTATATCTTTTCCTTCTGTATCTTTGGAGAAACTTTTCAACACAGTCTACACCGTAAGCGTGCCACTCTTCTCCTTCTAGAGATTTTGTGCACACTAGGTAAGGGACGTGCGCCCCCTCCCTGTCTGGGAAGGTTTCAAAGTCATAAAAGATTATGGAAGCGTTATCAGAGTTTTCATGTTTCAAAGGTTGGATGTAACACAGGTGTTGATCGTTGTCGGGAGGAAGCTCCGCGCGACAGATTTTACATCTGGCGGCTGTGCACCTGTGCTTTCCGCGACGGGAGAGGAACTTGCAGTCCGGACATTTATACAATTGTTGACAAACGCTGAGGCCTGAACCGGAGTGAATTCTAGGTTGTTTGTGCTTTAAATAACATGCGCGTGTGCGACATGATCTGTTACAATCCGTACAGATTACAGAGTCCAGAAAGTGAGAGGGGCATGCGGGGTCAAAACAGAGGTTGCAGCGGTTTTGACAAAAGTGTTCCTCTCTTTTATAATACCCGCGGTGACATTCCTCGCAAATGTACTGGATTCCTAAAAATGTTTTTAGATTTTTTATCCCGTAATAGTGATGGTGGAATAAGAATAAGTACAGCGGGTGAGGCGTGTTCGGGTAGTCTGTTTCGATTAATGAAAGAGTTCTGTCCTCGGGCGGGCGGTAAAACACGACGATTTTACGTTTTAGTATTTGTTCGAATTTACCTATGTCGGTGAGAGTTACCTGAGTGCGATCGCTCAACCCCGCTAAACGCTGCAGCTCTCTGCCGCGTTCCAGGGCCTGTTTATCTGTGAAATGAGGTTGAGTGAGGTGAATCAGGTTGATGGCAAAACACAGATTATCGTTTTTGTTTTTTACCACGTACAGACAGCGACGCTTTTTGACTAGAATTTCATCATCTAACATTTTGTGAATCTTTTTACGCGGGTCATTACTGCCACCGCCTCTAGGATTTCTAATTACTTGCACAACAATTTCTAGGGGAGAGCCTGCGACGATCGCTCCGTTTGATTGTATCAGCCTGGCTAGCAGGTCCTCAAAAACCGGTACAATGTTTTCAACGCTTTCGTCGTCGACGTTAAAAACAGAGTGATTTCGCGCGTGCTCGCTGATGATCTCCAGTTGAACCCGGTCGTTACGACTAACTTCCGGTCTGACCCTATCCGCTAGATCTACAAAATTATCCCTGACGTCGAGGTAAAATTGAGCGAGGTCGCTCGCTTCATCCGGAGAGGGAATGTTAAATACTCGCCTTATTTCGAAATTATTAAAATGTTCGCGGCGAGTCACCGCATCGTTCTGTACCCAAGATCCTCCTCCTCCTTGTTGATGCTCCGCAGGCCGGTCCTCCTCCTCCCTGGGCTGCTGATGATGATGCTGCTCCACCTGCACCTGCTGCACCTGCTCCTCCCCCTGCTGCTGGTCGTAGAGCTGAAGAGCATTTTCTATCGGCTGCAGAGGGTCAAAGTTCAGTAGACCGGCAAGCCGTTCGTTTTCAATGTTTTGAAGGAGGACCTGCAATGCGTTTTCTAAAGGTTGTAGTGGATCGTTTGGTGGTGGGGCTATATTGTTTTCTATCGGTGGGGCTAAATGTTCATCGTTTCTGTTTAATTCTGCCACGGCTTCCAACAAAGCCTCAGGAATGCTGTGTTCTTCCGACATGATTTTCTTTATTTCTTAATTCACAGACTTTTACATGCTTTTTACTTTACAGGTCCTTGTGTCTGTATATCGATGCATATGTGCGAACTGTTATGGCGTACATGAAAGCGAGGTTTTCAAGGATTCTCTTCTTATGAAGCAGCCGTCGAGCTGTAAGAAAAGACGGACAGAATGTATTTTTAAACCTTACATTTTTTATTTTTATTTTTATAGAGCAGAGAAGTTTAATAGGATCGATTCATCCCCCCGTCAATTACCTCTCAGTCTCCTGAGAGGAGGAGCTCTGGACGGTTCCTCCTCCTCCGCCTGATTTTCTTCCGCCTGATTTTCTGTATCGGTCTCTGTCGGGGAAATAAAACAGAAGAGATTTAAGAAAACAATCTCCTCCTTCCTATTTTTTGAGAATGAAAAAACTTTTTATTTACCTCGCTCCTCCGCCTGATTGTCTTCCGCCCGATTGTCTGTAGCGGGGGATTGGTTAGGTATATCCGCAATCTCGGCTGCCGAGAAATAAAACAGAAGAGATTTAAGAAAACAATCTCCTCCTTCCTATTTTTTGAGAATGAAAAAACTTTTTATTTACCTCGCTCCTCCGCGCGATTGTCTGTAGAGGGGGTTTGTATAGGTATATCCGCAATCTCGGCTGCCGAGAAATAAAACAAAAAGAGAAAGATTTAATAAATAAAAACTTTCTAGCACGCTTTATACCACTCCAAGTCGGGAGGGGCGGTATAGCACACTCGGATTACTCCGTCACATCCTGATATTTATCGAAATGACGGATATTGCATCATATTGTTTACCTTTTGGTTTAAAAGGTATTTTCCTGCAGTTCTCCGGGTATGCGTTGACGAAAATAACGTCGTCGTCGTCTTCTTCTTTTCGCTGCGGCGGGGTCTGTATAGTCTCGATTACCTCTGTCGAGAAATAAAGCAAAACTTTTTAAAAATCTGCTCCGGGTCGGGAGGGGCGGTATAGCACACTCGGATTACTCCGTCACATCCTGTTATTCAACAAAATGGCGGATAATGCATCATATTGTTTACCTTCGATTTTAAAACTTTTTTCTCCGCGGTTCTCCCGGTATGCGGAGACGAAAATAGCGCCGTCTTCTCGTTCTTCTCTTCGACGCGGCGGCAGCGGAGGTTCTGCGGGGGATATGGCTTCTAATTCGCCGCGGAAAACGGCCGGATTTTTGCTGTTACTCACTGCACTATCGATTGCTTCTGTAAGTATCAGAGCTTGGTTAAATCAAGTCTATCTAAACTTATTTAAAAAATGGTATATACTTATTTAATCGTACCGTAGTCCACTTGCGTGAAATCATTGATGTAGAAATCTAAAAGAAAGTAATCAAATTATTGACATCTCTGTTGATATATAATTTAAAGTCGTAAAGAAAAAAACTTACCGGGGTGAGGTATGAACAGTTCTGGTGAGATGGCCCTGGCGCTCTGATCGGCGGCGTTGTTTGAACGGAATGCTGACATAATATTCACGGATTCTTCCTCGCGATTGGTAGAACAGTCACAGTATGGGGCTGAGCAGATAGCGACTCCCCTCCCGTTTCTTCTCTCATTTTTATCCTAGTCTAGCGAAGCATCTGTTTTTCGCATCTTTCTCTTGACAATACCGATAGTTAGAGAGGGTTGTTTTTTTTTTGATTGCCTTCTTGCGAACGCCGTCTGTTTTCCACATTCTGCAACGGTAAAATATGACTTTGAGACGGGTATTTGTTTTACCAAATGGACAATTGCTGTCTGACCTTGTTCTTGCTGTTGACAAAACTCGCCTCATGGTTGACTCTTTCCCACAGAGGGGGGTGCTTTAATAAACTTATTCGAATATGAGCTTTTTTCCCCGCTAAGACTTGTTTTATGGGGAGATGTACGAAATTATTTACCGGGTTACAAGCAATGATAATATCGGATGTTGACTCCTCAGCGTCATCATTTTCTATCTATTGAGAAAACTTATTGTTAAAGTATTGAAGAAAAAAACTCCTCCTTGGCCCGCGGGGTGTGTGTGTGTGTGTGTGTGTGTACACTTGTTTTCGTGACATCTTAGGACAATTTTATGATAACACACTCACAAAATGAGGACACTCAGAAAAATGAGGACATTTTTGAGGTCCTCATTTTTCTGAGCCTTCTAAAGTGTTCTAGAGGCTCCCAACATGCTCCCAAACCAAAAATCTCGAAAGTCCTGAAACATCACAATTTTATGAAAAAGTGTGTTTAAGTGTGTTTAGCGTTTTTGCTCACTTTCAGTTTCGCCGCCTACTGGCCAGTTTTGGAACTTAACACACTTTAAACACACTTTCAGTGACGTCACTCTGCGAGTCCTCATATTGTAGGTGTGTCAGACACAATAACACATTTGACCCAGGTTCAAATTCAAATTCAAATTCAAATTTTATTTGTCACGTACACAGTCATACACAGTACGATATGTAGTGAAATGCTTGGAGAAATCTAAATATAAATAAATATATACACAATAACAGCAGCTGTACAAGTATTAACCGGAAATGAAGAATATAGTGACCAGTGTTGTGCAAAACCAAAGTCCAGAAAGTCCAGTGTGTGTGTAAGAACTGTATGTGTGGGTCAGTACTGTGTGGTGGTGTGATTGAGAGACCGTATCGCCTGCGGGAAGAAGCTCCTCCTCAGTCTCTCTGTGTTGGTCTTCAGGGAGCGGAATCGCTTTCCTGACCTCAACAGAGAGAACAGTCTGTTGTTGGGATGGCTGAGGTCCTTCACGATCTTCCTGGCCTTGGTCCAGCACCGCCTGCTGTAGATTGAGTGCAGGTCAGGGAGCTCGGAGCGGATGGTGCGCTCAGCTGACCGCACAACCCTCTGTAGAGCTCGTCTGTCCTGCATGGTGCTGTTCCCGAACCAGGTTAAGATGTTTCCCGCCAGGATGCTCTCTATGGTGCACGAGTAAAAGTTCCTGAGCACCTTGGAGGGCAGTTGGAAGTCTCTCAAGCGTCTGAGGTGGTAGAGACGCTGTCGGGCCTTTTTCACCACGGTGTTGATGTGACAGGACCATGACAGGTCCTGCGTGATGTGAACTCCGAGGTATTTGAAGCTGTCCACTCTCTCCACTGGGCACTCGTTGATGACGGGGGTCTGGTAGTTCCTCTCCTGCTTAGTGCTGAAGTCCACTATCAGCTCCTTTGTCTTACTGACGTTTAGAAGGAGGTTGTTCCTCTGGCACCAGTTCTCCAGATTCCTAATCTCCTTCAGGTAGGCCGTCTCGTTGTTATCAGAGATCAGGCCCACCACGACGGTGTCGTCAGCAAACTTGATGATGGTGGTGGAGCTGGTAGTGGCCACACAGTCATATGTGTACAAAGAGTACAGCAGGGGGCTCAGAACACACCCCTGGGGGGCTCCAGTGCTGAGAGTGGTGGAGGCTGAGACATGTCCGCCCATCCTTACTGCCTGTGGTCTGCCAGTTAGGAAGTTGGAGATCCACTGACACATAGATGAGCTGAGTCCCAGATGCTCCAGCTTGGTGGTGAGTGTGGAGGGAATTATGGTGTTAAATGCAGAGCTGTAGTCTATGAAGAGCATTTTAACATAATTCCCCCTTCTAGTGTCCAAGTGAGTGAGTGATGTGTGGAGGAGATGAGAGATGGCATCGTCTGTGGAACGATTTGGACGGTAAGCGAACTGTAGTGGGTCCAGTGTGTCTGGTAGTGAAGAAATGATGAAGTCTCTGACCAGGCGTTCAAAGCACTTCATCACTACTGAGGTGAGGGCTACAGGGCGATAGTCATTGAGAGAAGCAGGGTGGGGTTTCTTCGGGACAGGAACAATGATGGACTCTTTGAAGCATGTGGGGATCACCGACTGAGATAAAGAGATGTTGAATATCTCAGTGAACACAGGAGCTAGCTGGTATGCGCAGTCTCTTAGGATACGACCTGGGATGCCGTCTGGTCCTGCTGCTTTCCTGGTGTTCACTCTCTTGAAGGCTCTCCTTACTTCATGCTCGGAGATGACGAGCACGTTTCCGGTGCTGGCAGTATCTTCCTGTCTGCAGCCGTTAGCGCCGCTAACACTAGCATTGTTGGAGACCTTAGCTGCAGCCTCGAAGCGAGCATAGAAAGTGTTCAGCTCGTCTGCCAGAGTCACGGCCGCGTTCGTCATACCGGTTGTTGGTGCTTTATAGTCCGTTATTGTCCTTAGTCCCCGCCACAGGCTCCTAGAGTCACTCTGTTGGAGTTGTGACTCTAGTTTCCTCCCGTAGCGCTGCTTCGCCTCTTTCACCGCCCTCCGCACGTTATATGACGCGGCTTTGTACGGGTCCATGTCCCCCGTCATGAGTCCCGTGTTGTAGGCAGCGGTGCGGGATCTCAGAGCGTCGCGGATGGTTTTATCCACCCACGGCTTCTGGTTGGGAAACGTTGTGATAGTCTTTGTCTCCACGGTATCATCCGCTAGTTTCCCGATGAATCCCACAACCGCTTCCGTAAACACGTTGACGTCATCGTCGGAGCTGTTTCTGAACATGCCCCAGTCTGCGTCATCGAGTGCGTCCTGTAACGCGGCCACCGATTGATCCGTCCAGCGCGCGACCTTCCTCTGAACCGGAACTTCCTGTTTCAGCCTTTGTTTGTATTTTGGCATGAGGAAGATGGCGGCGTGATCAGATTTGCCAAACGGGGGGCGGGATTGTGCCTTGTAGCCGTCCTTGACCGTAGTGTAGCAGTGGTCCAGTGTCCTTTCACCCCTGGTGGGGCAGGTGATGTGTTGATAAAAGTTCGGCGCTGCGCGTTTGAGGTTGGCGCTATTAAAGTCCCCCGTCACAATAAGCGCAGCGTCCCGGTGTTGTGTCTGGTGCTGTGTGAGTGCCTCATGCAGCTCGCATAAGGCGGTGACCGTGTCCGCTTGTGGTGGAATATAAACGGCACTTACAATGACCGATGTAAATTCCCGAGGTAGATAAAAAGGACGACACATGATGGACAGTAGTTCCAGATTTGGTGTGCAGGAGCGTGTGAGAGGAACAACGTTCGCACTGTTGCACCAGTTGTTGTTCACCATTAAACACACGCCGCCTCCCCTTGACTTCCCCGAGTCCCGTGTCCTGTCCATGCGGTGAACCGAGAAGAACTCGGCCGGCTGGATGGCGTGGTCCGGCACCGCTGGGTTCAGCCATGTCTCGGTGAAGCAGAGGAGATTGCAGTCCCGAATGTCTCTCTGGAACTTTATCCTGGCCCTGAGGTCGTCAAGCTTGTTCTCCAGTGACTGGACGTTGGCGAGCAGGATGCTAGGCAGAGGTGTGCGGTGTGCACGAGCTCTCAGCCTGTTCCTGACGCCGGCTCGCTTCCCTCTAGGCCGCCGCCGCTTCCCTTTGTTCTCCCTCGAGATCTCACTCGGCCAGCTCGGATCCGGAGTTAAAAACTTCGAATTGTGAGTACATTGTATACCAATAGAAACAAGAGTGTCACTGTCATACCTAATGTACCCAATGGTGATGATTTTGCCGATTTAGAAACGCTGAAAACTAACTTAAAAAACAAAGACAAAGAAAAAGTGGTCGGAGCAGTCGTGACGGCAGCCGACCTCACCGGCGCCATCTTAGAAACCCCAGAAGGTTATACCCTTCTGGGGCTTAGCGGACACATGCGTGGACAGCACCTTTTAGTTCTTATGTCCAAAGTCGTATTCAATGTTGAAATGGAGGTGAACTTTATTTCAATCATTCGTGGAATAGTAACAGATGAATTTTGAGGCTTCTGAAAATTGTTCGTTCAAACCTTGCCAATTAAACAATCATTCTAACACACATCAAAAACTTTTCACATTTTTATACATATTAAGGTGAGCTATAAGCAAGGGTAACAACAGTTAAATCAGGCAAATCTTGACAAAAATGAAGGTCTTTAGATTCAGTTATCAGTACCTGCACAGCTTGGTTTCTTTTGTTGTTGACAAAATGTATCGAAATATAAAGTTTCAACATTTGTCTAATTATATTACTATTAATTAATGAGTCTTACTTGTCAAGATCAATGCACAAATTGTCTGACCTTCACTATGCAGACTGATGTGTGTGCAGATTTTGACCCTTGAAGAGTTTATATTAATCTACATTAATATAATTGCATCTGCAATCTGCAGTTGAACTTGGAGATTCCTGCCGCTGTCATCTGATTCAGTATGATCATCAGGCTCAGTCTCGACTCTGTGTATCTACAAGAATTGATGAAAAAAGTCAACACTTTATTAATTATATTTTAAATTCAACTTACCTTATACTTTTTACAATATAGTATAAAATGCATATTGTTTCTTTAAAAACTAATAACACACTATTAAAAACTGCAGAATGCACAATTCCAGCTTCATTTAGTAATTCAATTAGTAAATAAAAGTGAGTAATTAAGTCACTTAATTAACTAAGCAACTGTAAATGTCACAGAAGTACAATTCAATTTCAATTCAATTTTATTTATATAGCACCAAATCACAAAAAAAGTCGCCTCAAGGCGCTTCATAGATACAGAGAAAAACCCAACAATCATATGACCACCTATGAGCAAGCGCTTTGGCGACAGTGGGAAGGAAAAACTCCCTTTTAACAGGAAGAAACCTCTGGCAGAACCAGGCTCAGGGAGGGGCGGCCATCTGTTGCGACTGGTTGGGGTGAGAGAAGGAAAACAGGATGAAAGACATGCTGTGGAAGAGAGACAGAGGTTAATAACAGATATGATTCAATGCAGAGAGGTCTATTAACACATACTGAGTGAGAAAGGTGACTGGAAAGGAAAAACTCAATGCATCATGGGAATCCCCGGCTGCCTACGTCTATTGCAGCATAACTAAGGGAGGATTCAGGGTCACCTGGTCCAGCCCTAACTATATGCTTCAGCTAAAAGGAACGTTTTAAACCTAATCTTGAAAGTAGAGATAATGTCTGTCTCCCGAATCCAAACTGGAAGCTGGTTCCACAGAAAAGGGGCCTGAAAACTGAAGGCTCTGCCTCCCATTCTACTTTTAAATACTCTAGGAACAACAAGTAAGCCTGCAGTGTGAGAGCGAAGTGCTCTAATAGGGTGATATGGTACTACAAGGTCATTAAGATAAGATGGGGCCTGATTATTTAAGACCTTGTATGTGAGGAGTAGAATTTTGAATTTAATTCTGGATTTAACAGGAAGCCAATGAAGGGAAGCCAAAACAGGAGAAATCTGCTCTCTCTTTCTAGTCCCTGTCAGTACTCTTGCTGCAGCATTTTGGATTAGCTGAAGGCTTTTCAGGGAGTTTTTAGGACATGCTGATAATAATGAATTACAGTAGTCCAGCCTGGAAGTAACAAATGCATGAACTAGTTTTTCAGCGTCACTAAGAGACAGGATATTTCTAACTTTAGAGATGTTGCACAAATGAAAGAAAGCAGTCTTACATATTTGTTTAATATGTGCATTGAAGGACATGTCTTGGTCAAAAATGACTCCAAGGTTCCTCACAGTATAACTGGAGGCCAAGGTAATGCCATCCAGAGTAAGAATCTGGTTAGATACCATATTTCTAAGATTTTCAGGGCCGAGTACAATAACCTCAGTTTGATCTGAATTAAGAAGCAGAAAGTTAGCGGCCATCCAGGTCTTTATGTCTTTAAGACATTCCTGCACTTTAACTAATTGGTGTGTGTTATCTGGCTTCATGGACAGATAGAGCTGGGTGTCATCTGCATAGCAGTGAAAATGTATGCTATGTCTTCTAATGATACTGCCTAGGGGAAGCATGTATAATGTAAACAGAATTGGTCCTAGCACTGAACCCTGTGGAACTCCATAATTGACCTTAGTGGGTGAAGAGGACTCTCCATTTACATGAACAAATTGTAGTCTATTAGATAGATATGATACAAACCACTGGAGTGCAGTACCTGTAATACCTACAGCATGCTCTAATCGCTCTAATAGGATATTATGGTCAACAGTATCGAACGCTGCACTAAGGCCTAGCAGGACAAGCACAGAGATGAGTCCACTGTCAGAGGCCATAAGAAGATCATTTGTAACCTTCACTAAAGCGGTTTCTGTGCTGTGATGAACTCTGAAACCTGACTGAAACTCTTCAAATAAGCCATTCCTCTGCAGATGATCTGTTAGCTGTTTGACAACTACTCTTTCAAGGATTTTTGATATGAAAGGAAGGTTGGAGATTGGCCTATAATTAGCTAAGACTGCTGGGTCTAGAGATGGCTTTTTGAGTAAAGGTTTAACTACAGCCAGCTTGAAGGCCTGTGGTACATAGCCGATTATTAGAGATAGGTTGATCATATTTAAGATTGAAGCATTAATTAATGGCAGGACTTCTTTGAGCAGTTTTGTAGGAATGGGGTCTAAAAGACACGGAGGATTGGAGGAAGTAATTATAGAAGTTAACTCAGAAAGATCAATTGGAGAAAAAGAGTCTAACTTAACATCAACGGTACTAAAAGTAGCTGTAGATAATGTTACATCTGTGGGATGATTATTGGTAATTTTTTTCTCTAATGATAAGAATTTTATTTGTGAAGAAGTTCATGAAGTCATTACTAGTTAACGATGGTTGGCTCAAAAGAGCTCTGACTGTTTGTCAGCCTGGCTACAGTGCTGAAGAGAAACCTGGGGTTGTTCTTATTGTCTTCAATCAGTGACAAATAGTAAGATGTTCTGGCTTTGCGGGGGGCTTTCTTATAAATCAGCAAAATATTTCTCCAATTATGATGATCCTCTAAATTTGTGACACGCCATTTCCTCTCCAGCTTACGAGTCATCTGCTTTAGGCTACGTGTTTGAGAATTATACCACAGAGTCAGGTACTTCTGATCTGAGACCTTAGTTTTCACAGGAGCTACAGTATCCAGAGTCATATGTAGTGAGGAGGTAAAATTATTATTAACAAGATAATTGACCTCTGTTGGGGTAGCGTTCAGATAGCTGCTCTGCTCTGTGTTGGTACAGGTCATTGAAGATGATAACAGTGGGTGGATTACATTCTTAAACATAGTTACAGCGCTTTCAGAAAGACATCTGTGATAAAGTCTACTCTCCACTGCTGTGTAATCAATTATTGTAAATGTAAATGTTATCAGGAAATGATCAGACAGGAGAGGGTTTTCAGGAAACACTGTTAAATGTTCAGTTTCTATGCCATATGTTAAAAACAAGATCTAGAGTGTGATTAAAGTGGTGGGTGGGTTCTTTTACATTTTGAGAGAAGCCAATTGAGTCTAATAACAGATTAAATGCCATGTTGAGGCTGTCATTCTTAGCATCTACATGGATGTTAAAATCACCCACAATAATTATTTTATCTGAGCTGAGCACTAAATCAGATAAAAAGTCTGAGAAATCAGAGAGAAACTCTGTGTAAGGCCCAGGTGGACAATAGATGATAACAAATAAGACTGGTTTCTAAAATTTTTCAGCTGGGGTGGACAATGCTAAGCATCAGGCTTTCGAATGAATTAAAAGTCTGTCTTGGTCTTTCATTAATTAATAGGCTGGTGTGAAAAATTGCTGCCACACCGCCCCCTCGGCCTGTGCTTCGAGGTTTCTGGTAGTTAGAATGACTCGGGGGTGTTGATTCATTTAAACTAACATAATCATCCTGCTAAAACCAGGTTTCTGTAAGGCAGAGTAAATCGATTTGTTGATCAATTATTAAGTCATGTACTAACAGAGACTTGGAGGAGAGAGACCTAATATTTAATAATCCACATTTCACTGTTTTACTCTTTAGTTAGGATGTGGATACTGTATTGTTCTTTCTTTGTAATTGTTTATGTTTAAGTTGTTTGTTGCTGGTTTTTAGTTTGTTTTTTGTCTTTTTGGAAGCTGACACAGTCTCTATTGAGATGGGTTTTTGGGGGGGTAGCAGGAGGAGAGAAGCTGCAGAGAGGCGTGTAAGACTGCAACTCTGCTTCCTGGTCCCAACTCTGGATAGTCATATTATGGGGGGTTTAATTAATTTGTCCATATTTCTAGAAATGAGAGCTGCCGTCTCTCCTTATAAGACCAGGTTTCCTCCAGAAGGTTTGCCAATTATCTATGAAGCCCACATCGTTTCTGGGACACCACTCAGACAGCCAGCAATTTAAGGAGAACATGCGGCTAAACATGTCACTCCTGGTCTGATTGGGGAGGGGACCAGAGAAAACTACAGAGTCCCACATTGTTTTGGCAAAGTTACACACCGATTCAATATTGATTTTAGTGACCTCCGATTGGCGTAACCAGGTGTCATTACTGCCGACGTGAATTATGATTTTACTGAATTTACGTTTACCCTTAGCCAGCAGTTTTAAATTTCCTTCAATGTCGCCTGCTCTGGCCCCTGGAAGACAATTGACTATGGTTTCCGGTGTCTCTAGCTTCACATGTCTGAGAACAGAATTGCCAATTACCAGAGTTTGACCCCCGACGGGTGTGTCGCCGAGTGGGGAAAAACGGTTAGACATATGTATGAATTTGAGGAGTGGACCCAAAATGCTGACACAAAGGAACGTGAAAGAAATTTTGAATATTAACAGAAAGCAAGCCGTTTATTAATCTCTACTTTTAAGATTAGGCTTCAAACTTTCCTTTTTGCTAAAGCATATAGTTAGGGCTGGATCAGGTGACCCTGGATCCTCCCTTAGTTGTGCTGCAATAGACGTAGGCAGCCGGGGGATTCCCATGAAGCACTGAGTTTTTTCCTTTCCAGTCACCTTTCTCACTCACTGTGTGTTAATAGACCTCTCTGCACTGAATCATACTTGTTATTAATCCACAGCATGTCTTTGTCCTGTCTTCCTTTTCTCACCCCAACTGGTCACAGCAGATGCCCGCCGCTCCCTGAGCCTGGTTCTGCTGGAGGTTTCTTCCTGTTAAAAGGGAGTTTTTCCTTCCCACTGTCGCCAAAGCGCTTGCTCATAGGTGGTCCTATGATTGTTGGGTTTTTCTCTGTATCTATTATTGTGCGATCTACTGTACAATATAAAGCGCCTTCAGGCGATTGTTGTTGTGATTTGGCGCTATATAAATAAAATTTAATTAAATTAAAAGATTACAAAACAAAAGGCAGAGGTGAAGCTAAACAATAACCTAACCTGGGGAAAATATTTTTTATTAAAAAAAACAAAACAAACCATGAAACCTGACATGGATACAAAGATACCTGGAACATGGAAACGTGGCACCAAAGACAACAGATGACCTGACACTGAACAAATGAGGACAGGACTTACAGTGGCTTGCAAAAGTATTCGGCCCCCTTTAACTTTCCCACATTTTGGCACATTACAGCCACAAACATGAATCAATTTTATTGGAATTCCACGTGAAAGACCAATACAAAGTGGTGTACACGTGAGAAGTGGAACAAAAATCATACATGATTCCAAACATTTTTTACAAATAAATAACTGAAAAGTGGGGTGTGCGCAATTATTCAGTCCCCTGAGTCAATACTTTGTAGAACCACCTTTTGCTGCAATTGGATTCCATTAAAATTGATTTGTGTCACGGCTGGGAAGGCGAGCTGTGTGGTGTGGAGGAAGGAGGACCAAAGATGCAAGCAGTGGATGAAAATGCTAGTGAAGTTTATTTACAAGGTGTAGTGGCAAACAAGCAGTGGGGCATGACAAATAACTGAAGACACCTAAACTGGGAAGAACTAAAATAACAGACCTGGGTGCATACGACAAAGGGATGCGCGGCAGCCGCCGAGCAGGACACCGAGTAACAGGCAGGAGAACACACAGGGCTTAAATACACACACCAGTAATCAGGGGATGAGAGACAGGAGGGCAACACGGCTGGGAGGAATCAGAGCTGACGGGACAGGGGAAACGTAAACTGAACACACTCACATCAGACAGAGACCTTCACAATAAAACAGGAAACTCAGACACGGGGAACCAAACATGACACAGAACTAAACAGACAGATTCACAAACAGACGGGGTGACAGCATAGACAGAGACACAGACGCAGACTCAGAGGCAGACCAAATATAACACATAGAACTCAAACAATAATAATCATCATCATCATCATCATCATCATCATAATAATAAACTAAAAGCGCTGGGTCACCGACCCAGGACCATGACAATTTGTGTTTGTGGCAGTAATGTGACAAAATGTGGAAAAGAGGGACGAATACTTTTGCAAGCCACTGCAAGTACACAGAGAGATAATGAGGGGATGAGGAACAGCTGGGACAAGGGGAAACAAAACTAGACTCACTGCATATAGGACAAAGACTTTCCCAATAAAACAGACATCACAAGGGTAATCTAATAAACAAATGAACTTAGCAAACCTAAAGAACTTATAAATAAACATCGACATCTAAACAAACTAAAACTTAAAACGCTGGGTCAACAGACCCAGGAAAGTGACAGTAAAATCATTTATTATACACATTATACTTATTTTCTTAAATTGCTTATCTATTATCTGTATTTTAACTTGGGGGTCTAGGGGTGCTGCATGTTTATGATAACACACTGACAATATCAGGACAATTTTAGCCTTACTCTATCAGTGAACAGCATGCCCATGCTAACTTAAACTAGACCAGCAAGCTAACCCCATGTGTATTAAGTGTTACTTCAGAATAGGAACCAAACAAATTAACGGAACGAAATTAACTGTAACAGCAGTTTGCAAAACATTGTGACAGTTCTCAAGTGTTCCTACCTCAAATCCAGCACGTGTTGCTGTGTTTTTGTTGTTAAATGGACGAGGAGAGACCGGTGGCTGGTGAGAGGATGCAGCATTTCGTCAGTGGAGCATAGAACGACGTCTCTGATTGGTCAAAAAGTGAGTAAAGATGCATCTGATTGTTCGAAAGCGTCAACCAAAGAGCTGCTGGTCACGGCAAGATACAAACTCGCCGGAGCTCTGCGTGAACGGCACATCCGGGACCTTCAGCACTCAGGAGAGATTTATCTTGAGGTATGTATTTACCTTTGATATCCATGCGTCGACGCAAGCTCCGCGAGGTAAAGTTGTATGTTTAACAAGCTAATTAAGGTTAGTTAAACGGAATTAAAACAATACACAACCGATTTGAACAAATTGAAAGTGGTGAATGATGATAAATGCTAAAAAATTACTTAAGATTTATCTTTAACAATAGATATTAGAAGTTAAATTTAACTGTTTTTAAATTCCCACCGGAGTTAAAGGGACCTGCGGCCTTGCATGTGCTCTGCATTTTCAACTGCAGAGACAGTCAGTCTAAGCTCAGTGTAGCTAACTGCAACACACTTTTTTTTTTCAACACAAGATATGCTTGGGGGGATTTAAATGATAATATTAATGTTTTCTTATTCAGCACAAATCAATAATATTATAGTTATTTGCTCACGGTCTGGGTCTCTGGCCCAGCGTTTCTGATGTTATTCTAAGGTTTTTGAGTTTCTTATGTTTAATGGCGGGTTAGTTGAGTTTGGCTTAACGTTATTAATATCGTTTTAAGGAGTTTATGTTAGGGCTGTATATTACCACGTTTGTATTTTCATGCCATGTTTCCTGTTTTATTTTGAAAGAGTCTGTTGCGTTCAGTTCATTAATCTCACTTCCCTGTTGTGTCAATAGAATCATTTGTGCAAGCTACTACCCTGCTGTCCCTCTGTCGTGTCTCAACCTCCAACAGGAAAGTAGAAGTCCTCATATGGTAGGACCAGTGATTGTAGTGTGTGTGTTACACTGTCCTCATATTGTTTTAAGCTGTGAAGGACAGGAGTGTGTTTCAGTTGCCTTCCTCATGTGGTAGGACCAACAACTCTAGTGTGTGTTACACTGTCCTCATATCGTTGGGTAGCAGAACCGTACAGTGTTAAGTTTCTATAGAATCTGGTATAAGGAAGTCAGATCCTTCTGTAATAATATTCACTGATACAAATATGATCTGTAGTTAATTAAATAGTCGGGATTTATACTAGAGAATGTTTCTGACGTTATATTGTTGTCTTTTGTTGCAGACACCAGGTGCCGAGGTCCTGCCTCAACCTCCTTCAGACCAATTGGTGAGTGACACACCCACTTCATTCTTCCAACAGGTTACACATTATTTTTTTGTATTTGGCATCAAGTATATGTGTCAGTTGGGCCTAGTGCATAAATGAAATGCACTTTAATTGTACTAAAACAATCAGTTTTAGTCGAAGTTAACCGAAACCAACATTAGCATTAGGATAAAGTAATTGTCTATACCATTTGTTAGTCCAAACTTTCCCTTAAAGCATCAGCTTGATCTTTATTCTGACAAAATTTGATATTTTTGTCGTTTTACACATGTTTTTGTCAAAATAAGCTCCCGCTGATCAGTTTACATGATTTAATTTCTGGGGAAATAGATGGCTGTACATCAGTGTTGGGTTTAGAGCTTTTATTGACAACAGCAGGAGAAGTTAGAAGTCAGGAATGTGAACTCTACATGTGTTCAGTCGTCATGTCCTCATATTGTTTTAAGCTGTGAAGGACAGGAGTGTGTTTAAGTAGAAGTCCTCATATGGTAGGACCAGTGATTGTAGTGTGTGTGTTACACTGTCCTCATATTGTTTTAAGCTGTGAAGGACAGGAGTGTGTTTCAGTTGCCTTCCTCATGTGGTAGGACCAACAACTCTAGTGTGTGTTACACTGTCCTCATATCGTTGGGTAGCAGAACCGTACAGTGTTAAGTTTCTATAGAATCTGGTATAAGGAAGTCAGATCCTTCTGTAATAATATTCACTGATACAAATATGATCTGTAGTTAATTAAATAGTCGGGATTTATACTAGAGAATGTTTCTGACGTTATATTGTTGTCTTTTGTTGCAGACACCAAGTGCCGAGGTCCTGCCTCAACCTCCTTCAGACCAATTGGTGAGTGACACACCCACTTCATTCTTCCAACAGGTTACACATTATTTTTTTGTATTTGGCATCAAGTATATGTGTCAGTTGGGCCTAGTGCATAAATGAAATGCACTTTAATTGTACTAAAACAATCAGTTTTAGTCGAAGTTAACCGAAACCAACATTAGCATTAGGATAAAGTAATTGTCTATACCATTTGTTAGTCCAAACTTTCCCTTAAAGCATCAGCTTGATCTTTATTCCTACTAAATTTGATATTTCTGTGTTACATTGTCCTCAGATTGTTTTAAGCTGTGAAGGACATGAATTTGTTTTTTTTTTAGCCTTTCTCAATTGGTAGAACCAACAACTCTAGTTTGTGTTACATTGAAACTGAACAGCAGGGATGTTTGTCATGAAGATAATAACACTCTATCCGATTTCAAACAATCACACTGTGATGAGTATTATTAGTAGATTATGTTCACATGTAAATGGTAAATATCCTATATTTATATAGCGCTTTACTAGTCCCTAAGGACCCCAAAGCGCTTTACACATCCAGTCATCCACCCATTCACACAGACATTCACACACTGGTGATGGCAGCTACATTGTAGCCACAGCCACCCTGGGGCGCACTGACAGAGGCGAGCCTGCCGGACACTGGCGCCACCGGGCCCTCTGACCACCACCAGTAGGCAACAGGTGAAGTGTCTTTCCCAAGGACACAACGACCGAGACTGTCGGAGCTGGGGCTCGAACCGGCAACCTTCTGATTACAACTCTTGAGCCACGATCGCCCCTTAGCCCCTTAATGTAGAATTACACACTGCCCAACGCTGACTTTGCCTACAATGCAGAGAAAAAAGCAAACAGACCTATTGCATGCATTGATTCTCATATTTCACTGTTACTTTTCAAAGGCTCAAGGACCAAGTAGTCCGGGGGTTCCAAGCCACACGCTTTACTCAGCTGCCCTGGACAACATGAAGGGCACCTCTGCCTCAATCACCCTGGACAACAAAAACATTAGCAACACTTCACCAAGAAGGGGTAAAGGCACCAAAATACAAAATGTTTTAGGTTAATATACTTGTGATCAAAGAACAAGTTTGTTTTCAGACATGACACTATTCAGAGCTTTTATCATAAATCATTTCATCTTATTTGATTCCCAGCAGAACACAGCACTTCAAATGGTTCATTCCAAGCATCCTTAAAGGAGCAATAAGCAATATCTTTTCACTGCTAGGTGTGCTGTTTTGCACTGCCTGTGAACCAAACCAAAGTCTATGGCTGGAGATCAACACAGAGAGAGGGATTGTGACTTCATGCTGTACTCCAGATGTAATTACACCTCTAGTTCTTCACATAGTCATTTTTAATTCCTTGAACCTAAGTATGATGAATTGTGCTTATTGCTCCTTTAAAGTGCTCCAGTAGAAAGCAAGGTTTAAGAACATTTTGTATTCACATTATAAACTAGAATATTTTCTATCTTTTCTTGCATTCACATTAAGATATTTTCTTTTGTTTCCATTTATGACAGCTGGGACGGTGAGAAGCAAGTGGACAAATGATGAAGTGAAGGTTGCTGAGCGGCACGTTTCACTTCATAAAAAGCTGCAAAGTACCAGGTAAAAAGGAATGTGACTGCTGCCTCCAAGCAGAGCTGGCAGCTCTGAAAGGCAGAGACTGGGTTGTCATAAGGTACTACAGCCACAACAGGATCATAGCATTAAAAGAAAGATGCAAGAAAAAAAGAAACAAGCAAGAGAGATACTTTGTTACTTCCACAGTTATGTCAGTATTGCAGTTTTCTGTATTGCATTGTTCTTACTCATAAATCTGTGGTTTATGCTGGGTGCTTTTTGCAATTAAATGATAAAAAAGGCAGATAATGTTCCACGTTTTTATTCACATGAACATTCACTACAAAATGAATTAATGCATTACAATATCAAGACTTAAAAAGTAGACTGACCACATTTGACCCATGTCTTTTTTTTTTTAAAGTCTTTACACAGCTCAGATTTACTGTTTTATTAACACATAAATGTCTGATATTTCTGTCAGAAGTTACCCAACTGGTGAGCATTACTATTGTGCATCCATGTCTATTATATTGTAATCTCAAAAGGAGCCAAGCTAAAAATGCAGAACCTACCGTTACCTGGTCCTCATAAGTCATGTATACTTGAAAATTATGTGTTTCCATGGGCTTCACAATTCACCTAAACATGAAATATCTGTGTGTGACCTTATGGTACTCATAAGTCTCATAAACCTGACAGTGTCCTCACAAGTAGCATTAAATTCAGGTTTGACCAAAATTTAGCCCTAGCCAAAATCTCAACAGATGGGTGTGTTCCTGGAAGCATGGGTCAAATTTTTTGAGATTCCCATGCCTCTAGGACCTTCGGAAAGGCACGTTCCCATTTGTCACATTTTTGTCATACGTACTGATATATCACGAAAACACGTATGTGTGTGTGTGTGTGTGTGTGCCTTCTGTTTTCCGCATTCTGCAACGGTAAAATACGACTTTGAGACGGATATTTGTTTTACCAAATGGACAATTGCTGTTGACAAAACTCGCCTCATGGTCGACTCTTTCCCACAGAGGGGGGGGGGGGGGGGGGGGGTGCTTTAATAAACTTATTCGAATATGAGCTTTTTTCCACTAAGACTTGTTTTATGGGGAGGAGATGTACGAAATTATTTACCGGGTTACAAGCAATGATAATATCGGATGTTGACTCCTCAGCGTCATCATTTTCTATCTATTGAGAAAACTTATTGTTAAAGTATTGAAGAAAAAAACTCCTCCTTGGCCCGCGGGGTGTGTGTGTGTGTGTGTGTGTGTGTGTGTGTGTGTGTGTGTGTGTGTGTGCCTTCTTTTTTCCGCATTCTGCAACGGTAAAATACGACTTTGAGACGGATATTTGTTTTACCAAATGGACAATTGCTGTTGACAAAACTCGCCTCATGGTCGACTCTTTCCCACAGAGGGGGGGGGGGGGGGGGGGGGGTGCTTTAATAAACTTATTCGAATATGAGCTTTTTTCCACTAAGACTTGTTTTATGGGGAGGAGATGTACGAAATTATTTACCGGGTTACAAGCAATGATAATATCGGATGTTGACTCCTCAGCGTCATCATTTTCTATCTATTGAGAAAACTTATTGTTAAAGTATTGAAGAAAAAAACTCCTCCTTGGCCCGCGGGGTGTGTGTGTGTGTGTGTGTGTGTGTGTGTGTGTGTGTGTGTGCCTTCTTTTTTCCGCATTCTGCAACGGTAAAATACGACTTTGAGACGGATATTTGTTTTACCAAATGGACAATTGCTGTTGACAAAACTCGCCTCATGGTCGACTCTTTCCCACAGAGGGGGGGGGGTGCTTTAATAAACTTATTCGAATATGAGCTTTTTTCCACTAAGACTTGTTTTATGGGGAGGAGATGTACGAAATTATTTACCGGGTTACAAGCAATGATAATATCGGATGTTGACTCCTCAGCGTCATCATTTTCTATCTATTGAGAAAACTTATTGTTAAAGTATTGAAGAAAAAAACTCCTCCTTGGCCCGCGGGGTGTGTGTGTGTGTGTGTGTGTGTGTTTGTGTGTGTGTGTGTGTGAAACAAGATCGCCTGTCGCTGGTTTGTTTTTCAGTCTCTCAAAAGGAAAAGTAGTATTCACTAAGGGATAGTTATTCGTTTTTTACACATAGGCAGCCTGTAGGTTACAAGCGGATAGAAAGTTCTTCTTTTCATCACAAGCTATGGTGTATCTTAAAGGTTTTTTTTACAGCGTCTGTATTATAGGAAAATAAAATACTATTGAAATCTCTACAGGAAGTCACTCTTTATTTCCATTACAAACGCCGGTGCAGCTTAAGAAAGTAAAATTACATCCGCTCTGTCTCTCTATACATCACAGAATCATCTGCTGCATCACCGCTGTGCTTAGGGAACATGACGCAACAGGTCTGAAAATGACTAGACACTTCCGGAGTATTTCCGGTAGGGTCATAAGGTCCGGATCGAGGCCTTCCATAGTAAATATGCTGTATTTGAATATGTCATATTCAAAGCCTTCTTCTTTGGGAGAGCAGATCTCATCGGACACAGGAACGCTGCTGGGCTGCAGAAGGAAATCCATCTTGTGTCTGTGCCTTAGAAATTGTGACGGACTCCACCTCTCTGCTTTTTTATTCCCCTCCAACAGATGGCGCGCTTCCGGAGGTTTCCCCCCTCCCTCTAAAAACTTTTTTTTCCCAACAACAGATGACGCGCTTCCGGAGGTTTCCCCCCCCCCCCCCCCCTCCCCTCTCAGGGTGCAATTCGACACGGTTAGCAACAGATGGCGCTCTTTCGGAGGTTCCCCCCTCCTTTCTCAGGATGCAATTCGACACGGTTAGCAACAGATGGCGCGCTT
Organism: Rhamphochromis longiceps; assembly: GCF_057381845.1. NCBI lineage: Eukaryota > Metazoa > Chordata > Actinopteri > Cichliformes > Cichlidae > Rhamphochromis > Rhamphochromis longiceps. The sequence continues at coordinate 34,924,564 of NC_140571.1, forward strand.
CCGGGGTTCACCCCCCCTTCTCAGGATGCGATTCGTCACGCTCATTACACGCTTCCGGGGGGGAGGGGCGGGAGGTCAAAAGGTCGTGATTAGGGCCATCAATCACTTCGGATCAAATTTTGTCATAAGCTGTAGGGTATTAACTCTCTCCCTTTACATGCTGTGCTTTAGAAAATGGGATACTCGTTAAAAAAAATACTCCGCAGATATTGATAGATAGACGAACACTGCAAATATAATGTTGGAAACGAGAACGGCCTTTGGTGAAGGGGTAAAATACACCATGAATAGAGCCATAGAGTGAATGGCTGCCATGGTTGCAGAACAGCCTGATTTAATGACAAGAATGGGGAAGAGTGAGGTGAAGTGAACCACAGCCACAAAACACGGTCAGACAAGGCGGCAAAAGGGCAGTGATCTGTCCGTCAGTATGAAGTTGGTGTGTGCTTTGGTAAACAAAAACTCCAGACTGGTAGCAGGAAGATGGGAGACTCGTGTTTCACTGGAATAGTGGTGAATTAAAACATCCTTTGTTGGGGACATTTCGGTGTAAATGCATCCATACAGGCAAGACAGAGGCAGACTAGACAGTGAAGAAAACAAGGCAAACATTAGAAATATAAAAACGGAAATATAGGATGAGTCGGGGATGAGTTCCTGCCCCAAGTGGAGGAGTTCAAGTATCTCGGGGTCTTGTTCGCGAGTGATGGGAGAAGGGAGCCGGAGATCGACAGACGGATTGGGGCTGCAGCTGCAGTAATGCGGACGCTGCACCGGTCCGTCGTGGTGAAGAGGGAGCTGAGTGTAAAAGCGAAGCTCTCAATTTACCGGTCGATCTACGTCCCTACCCTCACCTATGGCCACGAGCTGTGGGTAGTGACCGAAAGAACGAGATCGCGGATACAAGCGGCAGAAATGAGCTTCCTCCGAAGGGTGACTGGCCTCTCCCTTAGAGATAGGGTGAGAAGGTCGGCCATCCGGGAGGGGCTCAGAGTAGAGCTGCTGCTGCTCCACATCGAAAGGAGCCAGCTGAGGTGGTTCGGGCATCTGACAAGGATGCCCCCTGGGCGCCTCCTGGGTGAGGTGTTCCAGGCATGTCCCACCGGGAGGAGGCCCCGGGGCAGACCCAGGACACGCTGGAGAGATTATATCTCTCGGCTGGCCTGGGAACGCCTTGGTATTCCCCCGGATAAGCTGGAGGAGGTGGCTGGGCAGAGGGAGGTCTGGGCCTCTTTGCTTAGGCTGCTGCCCCCGCGACCCGGCCTCGGATAAAGCGGATGAAGATGGATGGATGGAAATATAGGATTAATATAACATACAATTAGGGAAAATGTAAGGAACACAATGTAAATGATATTGTAAAGTCATTAAAACAGCATACTCTGATTAAAAGAAACACATAATTGGGTAGGATAATAATAATAATAATAACAATAATAATAATTTAAAAAAACAAAAAAAAAACATGTACAAGATGGGTATGTATACTTGTAGCCAGAATTTAACAACTATAAAGTTGTAGCATGTCAGTACCTTACCCCATCCATTATATCCACACTTTCAGAAAAGGATATGGTCAATATCTTTACAAATACTATCTAAACTTAAACGGGATATTCCCTCTGCTTCTTCTGCTTCTCGTATACACCCTCAGGGTTTGTGATCAGCCAGCGGCTGATATGATCATTAATCCTGTAAAATAATATTCTTTCGGTTTATGAATCTGTTTGCATGGATTTCTTAATCCGTTTCCACTGTTAGCAGAAGTTGTGCATGCAGTTTTGGTGTGCTGCTCTCCAAGACTACAAGCTGCGTTAAAGTTGGAAGTAACTGGCCGATGTTCCACTGTTGAAGATCAGCTGTGCCCATTTGTTGCACATTGTGGGTATGGAGAAGTTGAGGCTCTTGCAGGCTACCCACAATTTCCCCAAACTGAGCGATTATACATCTTGCTTCCATATTTGTATCTTGTGTCACTAAAAATGCATTTTATTTTAATTTTATACATTGATTAATGACCTGCAGAATCTCCTTATCATATTAAGTGATTCATAATTGTCACTTTATGCTTTCTCCATCTTGAAAGTGATTACATCCTTTAGGTTCATTTTCTGCAGGCAGGTTTCTGACAGAACAGGCAGATTTAGAATATAACATGCAGCGTTCTATAGATGGACACATAAAGAAATGAAAAATTACATGTATGTGCTAACTTTCTAAACGCTGTTACATTAATGATTAAGTAGATAAAACATTTATGTCAGCCTTGGCTCATAGTTCATTTAAAGACAAGAACTTTGTGTGTGTGTTTCAGGTACTGCACTCTCAAAGACTGAATGAACCAGCATTGCAGCCATGGGTCATTGTGAGCATCACAGGGAAGGTTGAAGCCGCCCACTGCAGCTGTAAGGCCGGAGTCACGGAGACCTGCACCCACGTCACTGCTCTTCTGTTTAATGTAGAAGCAACAGTGTTGATCTGTGGCACAAGGACTGTTACAGGTGAACCTGCATACTGGGTTTTGCTGGGTAATGTGACCAAGATACAGTCAGAGGTTGGCCATAAGATAGACTTCTCCTCTTCAGCTGCCCAAAAAAGGCTCTTGATCAAAACATAAACAGACCATCTGTAGTGACAGGTAAAAGGAGCCGTCCTCAAAAAAGAAATCCCACCTGCTACTGTGGAGGAGTTGTCACTGCTATAATGCCATCATGTTTTATCTAGGGGTCTAGATTTATGCCTATAGTGCACTGCCATGTAAATAATTTGCATTTACTGAATGAGTATCACTGTTCAAAAATTGAATAAAGAAACAAACTAATTTTTGCCTTTTTTTATTAAAACCACTTTATAGAACATCACATCAGTTACAATGTAGAATCCATGTCACTGGAGCATTTTGATTCAATAAACAGTAAAAAGGTGAGCTGTGAAGACCAAGGACAAGTGCAGTTCACAGGTTTTCTATCCAAGGAATCCCAGAAAATTGCATGGTGTCATTGCCCAGCAGTTGTTCGCAGGACATATGGACTCAACCTCAACAATCCCTCACACTGAGCAGCATGAAGTGACAGTGCAGAGGAAAAACTCCCCTTTAACAAGAAGAAACCTCCAGCAGAACCAGAACCCGGTTCAGTACCAGCAGCCATCTGGGTTTGGAGGAGAGAGACAGACACAGAACTACCAAAAGTATATTTTTTTATGTGATTGACTGTTGTTGCAATTCAAGCCCTGAGTGTAGAGCAGGTAAGATATAAAGTTGCATCCTAAATTCCATGCTCATGCAGAGTGTTTAGTTTATGACTTTTTCACCTGGTCATTGAACAGATGGTCTTTTAGGGTTGACCAAGCTGGTACCTTGACTCTGTTCTCTGCAAGATGTTGCAAAAAACAAAATCATATGGAGACAATATTGGACACAAAATATATAACAATTTAGTTAAATGTAGCATTAACTCATAAGTCTTGCTAAAGTAAACCTTGTATTCTGATTCATCACAGCAGCAGTTCAGTTGGATGATGTCAGCAACTGCAGCAAGTGTCTTGCTGACTGAATAATTTCATCTTGCATAATCTGAAACAAACACATAAAGACAGAAACAATTTATAAATTAACGTTCGATAAAATCTAAGAATTAATCATTTATTAGATACCAATATGAATATGTCTACCATAAAACATTCAATCAAGATGGTCTGGCATGCTACAACTTTATAGTATTCTGGCTACAAGTATACATACCCATCTTGTACATGTTTTTTAACATTATTATTGTTATTATCCTACCCAATTATGCGTTTCTTTTAATCAGAGTATGCCATTTTAATGACTTTACAATATCATTTACATTGTGTTCCTTACATTTTCCCTAATTGTATGTTATATTAATCCTATATTTCCATCCATCCATCTTCATCCGCTTTATCCGAGGCCGGGTCGCGGGGGCAGCAGCCTAAGCAAAGAGGCCCAGACCTCCCTCTGCCCAGCCACCTCCTCCAGCTTATCCGGGGGAATACCAAGGCGTTCCCAGGCCAGCCGAGAGATATAATCTCTCCAGCGTGTCCTGGGTCTGCCCCGGGGCCTCCTCCCGGTGGGACATGCCTGGAACACCTCACCCAGGAGGCGCCCAGGGGGCATCCTTGTCAGATGCCCGAACCACCTCAGCTGGCTCCTTTCGATGTGGAGCAGCAGCAGCTCTACTCTGAGCCCCTCCCGGATGGCCGACCTTCTCACCCTATCTCTAAGGGAGAGGCCAGTCACCCTTCGGAGGAAGCTCATTTCTGCCGCTTGTATCCGCGATCTCGTTCTTTCGGTCACTACCCACAGCTCGTGGCCATAGGTGAGGGTAGGGACGTAGATCGACCGGTAAATTGAGAGCTTCGCTTTTACACTCAGCTCCCTCTTCACCACGACGGACCGGTGCAGCGTCCGCATTACTGCAGCTGCAGCCCCAATCCGTCTGTCGATCTCCGGCTCCCTTCTCCCATCACTCGCGAACAAGACCCCGAGATACTTGAACTCCTCCACTTGGGGCAGGAACTCATCCCCGACTCATCCTATATTTCCGTTTTTATATTTCTAATGTTTGCCTTGTTTTCTTCACTGTCTAGTCTGCCTCTGTCTTGCCTGTATGGATGCATTTACACCGAAATGTCCCCAACAAAGGATGTTTTAATTCACCACTATTCCAGTGAAACACGAGTCTCCCATCTTCCTGCTACCAGTCTGGAGTTTTTGTTTACCAAAGCACACACCAACTTCATACTGACGGACAGATCACTGCCCTTTTGCCGCCTTGTCTGACCGTGTTTTGTGGCTGTGGTTCACTTCACCTCACTCTTCCCCATTCTTGTCATTAAATCAGGCTGTTCTGCAACCATGGCAGCCATTCACTCTATGGCTCTATTCATGGTGTATTTTACCCCTTCACCAAAGGCCGTTCTCGTTTCCAACATTATATTTGCAGTGTTCGTCTATCTATCAATATCTGCGGAGTATTTTTTTTAACGAGTATTCCATTTTCTAAAGCACAGCATGTAAAGGGTAGCTCGGTTAGCAGGATGCTAGCATGTAGCGCTTAGTGAGACACGCCTCAGACGAGTTGAGCAAAGACCCCGTCTGTGTACTTTATACGTGAGCAACGGATTTAAATAAAATTAAGGTTTCAAAAGACAAACTTGAAGATAAAAAAATATATATACTCACCGGAGAGCCGCCAGGGTTTGCCGCTGCCATCTTGGCGCTCCTAAATTCAAAACTGCCTCTGCAGTCAGGCAGGGGAGGCGTGGAAATTGTCTTTGAGTTAGTCAAACGTTTTCCTTAGTTCGAGTAGATGATAAAAAATAATAATAATAAATGGGATTTTAAGTAGGACTAGGCGTTCTGTAATGATCTCTATTTAGGAGAAAAACTTAATCACTCACCTTTAAACAGCTCTCTTTTAGGAGACACACTGCTGGCTAACGGTGTCATGTGATCAAACAGCGTAATTTAATTGGCTGAGAGCCACTCGACTCGATCTGGTGCTGATTGCTCTGGCTTGGGTCATTAAAGTTCATCACTTTTGCAGTTGAATTTTTGCAGGTGAATTTTTGCAGGTGAATTTTTTGCAGGTGAATTTTTGCAGGTGAATATTTTTGCAGGGAAATTTGGAGGATAAAAATTCAGTGTCATAAATTCAATGTCTAAAAATACTTGAATTCTGATGATACTATATTTCTTCCATATATTACACACATATGTATGTGTGTGTATATATATATATATATATATATATATATATATATATATATATATATTAGGGGTGCAACGATATTCGTATCGATATTGAACCGTTCGATACAGTGCTTTCGGTTCAGTACGCATATGTATCGAACAATACAAAATTTGTAATTTATTTTATCAACTTTCCTTCTGACGATGCTGTCTGTGTTGAGCGCTCAGTGAATCTGCGTTCGACTACTCCGCCTAGGGTCGAGGCGGAGTAGTCGAACGCAGATTCACTGAGCACTCAACACAGACAGCATCGTCAGAAGGAAGAGCGCAGGGCAAGCTAGCGAGACAGAAGTTAAGCTCTCCTTACAACATGGACCTCCCCCACCCTCATTCAGATCTGGCGTTTGGAATTATTTTGGTTTTCATGTGACGTATGACCCTGAAGGTAAGCGAGTCATGGACTAAAGTAAAACAGTATGTTGGATGTGCCATGCAATGCTCAATTACATGGGTGGGAACTAGTGTGTTAGCGCAGTTAGCTCGTTAACGTGTTGGCCGTCTAGCCCCATGCACGGGGCGATCGGCGGTAGCTCGTTAACGGAGATTTGCCGTGTTGTGGCGTTAAGGTCATTTCAACGAGATTAACCTGAAAGCACTAGTGGGAACACAACGAATATGACTGCACATTTACGCCGACATCATCCTAGTGCAAAGACAAGTGGAAGCAGAAAAAAAACAAGCAAGCATGCTACTAACTTTAGCCGAGTCATTTAGACAGCTGTTTAATATGCTGCTGAGAATATAGCCCAAAAGAAGTGGATAGTATAGCTTTTATTTTGGAAAGAGACATTTCTCTGTAATAAACTCTCTTTTCCAAAGATGAGTGATTCCTCAATCAGATACAGGGCTCGCAATATCGCTAGCCCAACGTCCCAGGGCTAGCGTTTTTTTCAGTCGGGGTACCAAAATCTATCTCTGCCCTGCCCGTCGGGCTATTGTAGGAGGGAAAAATATATGTCAATGCTTTTGCATTCTTTCGGAAATGTAGCTGGGTAATTATGTCATTGGCATCGGTGAGCCACTGTCAATATGTGACATATTGAAATTGCGTTTGAATTTGCGCTTGTTTTTTTGCTTTCACTTTGCAATCGCGCGAACTGTGTATAGAGAGCGACAGCACTGATCTGTGAGTGATGATAATTTGTGCACCAATTCCTCTGACATCGTCTTATTAATTGTTAGCTTACTATGCAAACATGACAAGTGAAATCTCCCGCAGCTTAAACATGTGAGAGGTTGATCGCAGAGAATCGCTGAGCTTATGTGAGTGCGTGTGTAAAAGCAGCAGGATTTATATTTGACTACGATGACCTGGATGACTGAGAACCTTCACAGACAGATATATATTTTAGTTCTGCTGAGCCAAATAAGACAGGTCAGGGTGAAGAAGTGACAGCCAAAGAAAAGCTTACCACAAAACGGAGAAGTTATGACAAATCAGACTATAAGGCAAAAAGAAAGTGCAGCTTTATGGTTTCATGGACAAAAGAATTTCTGTGGCTGCAATATGACGAGCTAAATAACCAGGGCTGCACATAAGTGGTCCGCAGGTGCGCATTCGCTGTCAAAATAAAAAACACGCACAAGCGTTAGGGTTAAATTTAAAAACTGTACTTTTGAGTTAAAATATATATTTATAATTTTAATAAATGGCAAATTAAAAAGTCATGAACATTTTTTTTGTATCGAAAAAATATCGAACCGTGACACCAAAGTATCGAACCGAACCGAACCGTGAATTTTGTGTATCGTTGCACCCCTAATATGTATGTATATATATATATATATATATATATATATATATATATATATATATATATATATGCTGGGTGGTTTTTTTTATGTTGGCAGGACCAACTGTCATCTGAGGTGTCAGCCCTGGAGGAGGTACCACCAGACCACGACTACTGTTAACAGGCAAGTGCAAATTTGTCTAGGAACCTTTTCTCCGGTGGCATATGGCACTTCATGGCACTCCTGCTTACATATCTCTGTCTACATATCTTAGTGGTGCAGCAGCCGTCGATAGAGCCAGCCCTGCAAACCTGTGGATGGACGTTGCAGTGGACAGTGGGAGGATGCATCCTTAAGCTCTCTTTGCAGACCACCCTGTGTGAATCTCCACTCGTCGACTAGAAGAGACAAACCGCAGGTCACAGTTGCAGCACCCCATCCATGTCTGATCTGTCTTCAGCAGATCCAGCAACACTGCCAGGGACTTCCTGGCATGTATTGGAGTTGTGAAAGAAATGATCCGGGAACAGGACACTCAGGTTAATCTTGTGTGAACACATGTACATAGCTGCAAATATTTTAGTCTTCAAATGCTGCTTATGCATTGCACATTTGTTTTTTGTTTTTGTTTCTTTGTTGTTGTTCCTGACATGTACTCTGTTTTTGAGTGAATGTCCATTTGCCATTATGACTTGGCATCATGTCAATACCTGTTGATTAAATGGATTCAGTGACTATTACTATTTGATTCCATTTATTGCGAAAATGAGACTTGTAACATCCAACACAAAGGGCACAATGTAACAAAATAATTTAAAGGAAAGTGTTTGCAATGCAGGAAAAAGAAGGTGTCTGGTGCCTGGAAAATCATCTCAACACACAAATGTCACAGAACTGTCAAATGAAATTAGAGGGACGCAGCAGTCATTTTGGGATCAGACGTTCCAGGATTGTAAAAAGTCTGTCCATTCGCTCCTTGCTCTCCTGTGCCCTTCTCTCCTCAGCCTCCCTTTGTTGCTGCATGTCCTCCCTGATGAGGTTGAGCAGCTCGTCATCCCGATCCCGTTTCCTCTTCCTTGCTGTTGTCGGTGGCTGACTGTCTCCCTCATCAGTGTCAGATTCTGCTACATTCTGGTCACCCACTGCTGAACTTGGCCCTGGAGTGTCCTCAGGGAGAGTGGACAGTAGGACAGGGAGCCTGATGGACGGCCTCTGTACTATTACCTCGTCCATGAGGGCAAACCAGGGCCAAGTGGCAGCAGTGGGCTTCCCACTTACACCCTCTCCTGACCCTGGATACTTGCAGTCCTAATGGCAGAGGAAATAAAAACACAACAGTTAACACATGATAACACCACAACAATTCTTAGTAGGTGCACATTTACTAACTTGTGTCCTCATGACTTATCTGCTTGAGAACAACATACTTTGTATTTTGTCTTGAGGTTAACCCAAAGGTGAATTTTTTGCAGGTGAATTTTTGCAGGTGAATTTTTGCAGGTGAATATTTTTGCAGGGAAATTTGGAGGATAAAAATTCAGTGTCATAAATTCAATGTCTAAAAATACTTGAATTCTGATGATACTATATTTCTTCCATAGTAATACACACACACCATTACGCACAAACATTATATGTTGCAATATTCACATGTCATGGGGTGGTCACTTACGTGGGGTACAAAGGTGTGGTGCACCTCCAACGCTTGCAGGAAGATGGCCCTGAACCTCGTTATCATCATTCCAAACACACGCTCTATGATGGAGCGTGCCCTGGAATGGTGGCTGTTGAAGCGCTGGGCTCCCACACCTCGGACTGGCCTCTTGTAGGGTGTGATGAGGGGGAGTGGACGTTGGAGGCATGGGTACCCTCCATCTGTGAGGATGAAATGTTCTGGAGGAGGGTAGACTGACTGTCTGTACAGTGCACTGAAAAAAATAATCAGTGGCATAAACATAAAAAAATTATTGTAATCGGTTGCACGAAATTAAGTTATGTTTGGTTAACCTTAGTTTTTTATGTTATACCTGCACACATTTTTCTGGTAACACGAACATGACTTTTTTATGTTGTTGTTATGTTTTTCATTCCAGTCAAATATTTATAGAAACCACTTGTTTATCAGACATGAACTTTTTGTGTTAATTGTATTGGACTACTATGTGTTATATTGACAAGATTATTTTATGGTAAGCTTATTTTATTTTATAACAAATTTCTAATATATAATATATAATCTAATATATAATTGAGTGTTCAATAAATAAAACTAAATTAAGGCTGATCTTACTGTATGTACTGTACACTTTCTCTTCAAAGAAATAAGCAAAACATTTTTGAACAATGACCTGTATTTTTGAAAATACTACACAGTTGTAACAATGGACTTTCAATTCAAAATATACATGGGTCATATTTGTACAATGCATCTCTTGAAAAACATTCCACAACATTCCTCAAAGTTATCTGCTGTAACCTGAATTCAACATTGTGGGGCCTTATGACATCGCGCTTATGTAAAAAATAGTTTTTTAAATGTAAGAGCCATAAGGTAATATGGCAACAGGGGTGTAATTATTAAAATGACACAAAGAAGAGACTTAAAATAACATTATAACCCACAGGCACAAAACCAAGAGACCTAAACTGATTAGTATTGGCTTGCTTCTATCACTAAACATCACAATCACTAATACTACACGATGTCTGTTTGTAGTGGTGCACCTTGGGAACAAAATTGCAAACTGGTGAAATTGGTGTAAGGCACCATTTCCATTGAGAAAAATGGACATTCAAAGTTTGAATTTTTTTTTAAAAGAGCCATGGCTTGAAAAGTGAAAACTGCAGTAATAAAGGCCCCAAGTTGAAAAGTGCCAGAAAAATAAGTTTCACCATGTACTGCAACTTTACCAGTGCTGGCTTAATGGTACATATTCGAAGAGGTAAACATGTTGTTCCCACATCATAACTGGAAAACTGTTCAATCGTACAGTCTGGTCCTGAAAACCTGGGCCTTCTTTGAAAGGCTGTTCCTTTTGAGCTCCATAACCAGTTTCTATAATACCTCGAAGGTATACTTTTCCAGTGGGTAGGTGAGGTTCAAAGTGTACATTAGTCCAAACAGCATTGCAGCTGCTAGGGTATAGTTATCCAAATCCTGCCAGACTCTCTGGCCTTCAAGAACTATCCCGATGTCCTCAGGGCTGCCATTGGCATCTCTTGACTTTATGATGTAAATTCCCATGGTTGTTTCCTTATTAGATCGTTGGATAATGGCTTCATCTGTGGCCTAGAAAATGCAGAATTCCAAAATTTAATTAAACAGAACACTGGTCAAAGAACATTATACCAAATCTTATTTCAATCTGTGTCACTATTCCAAAAAATGTTAACATTAACACATTAGGTGAACAAAAATGGATTCATTACAGCATGTGACTTGAGTCCTCAGAATGCTTAAAAAGGTAATGAAATGAAATCTCCATGCAAAGAAGCAGAATACTGTCAGAGCATAGAGAGGTGTTCAACTATGAACTCCACACATAGTTCTAATGCAGGTAAAAGAAGAAAAAAAACGCACCCATGGTAAATTGTGAAAAACCCAGGTGATTTTCAACATACTCCTGGCATAGAGTGACAAGCAGCATTTTGTTAAAATTATTATTTTCTCTAAAGTGTATACACAAATTAATTTTTTTCTTACCTGGGCCGTGGGCTCCAGAATGTTCTGAAGTCTTCTTCCTATTTGGCCTCATCGCCTTTTGAAGACCTTTATTAGTTTGTCAGATAGCACATCTATCTGCGAGAGTAATCTGGACTGCAGTGGCATGGTGGTAATGCGCTTAAACTCTGCATTTATCTAAAAAGAGAAGTTGTCACATAAAAATGCTGTCAAAATCTCAAATCTCACAAGGTTACATCCACACAAAGTTGTTATTTTTTGTCATATTACTATTTATTAGCTATGGGTCCCATGTTTCCTTTCCTGCAAGGGGGTGACTGTCCCCTGCAAACCCATCTTCTCCAGTATAGTCCTGATCACACCTGAAAAATAAGAGCAGACAGAAACGTTGGCAACTATGTTGATCCCCACATCCGGACGTTTGCACAGCAGCACGCCAGAGTGATACCGAATGGACATCACAGGTTCTGTGCAGCATGAGGGTTAATGAAACTACACTCATATATGGGTGTGAATTGATTTGTTCTTGTACCTCCATGCCACAGTGGCAGAATTCTTCACCGCAGTGAAGAGGTGGTCGTTTTCGCCTTGCAATCTGATGAGGAGAGTTGTTTGCTCTTTGTTCCCTGCAACGTATCACAAAATGATTAATTAGCAAGATATAACGTAGCTGTATGAGAGTGGCAATGCATGACAAACTGCTGGGGTCACCATACTAGTTCAAGTGCAATCTATCACGGGGATTCTATGGATTATAAGCTAAACACAGGCATATGCCCAGAGACTACCAACAGAACCGCTATGGGGGTTTAACTTTTGTAACACCAGATTTTCAAGTACTTACATGTGAATGCAGATTCCTCTCCCACTGTCACGCCCGGTTTGCCCGCCATTGTTCCGGTCCAAAATGCTTCTACTGGTTTGGAATTTATGCGGCAGGTGGCCCGCAATGAATCCTGGGATATAGTAGGACATGAAGGATACATCGGACCCATCCTTAGAATTCAGGGCAAAGTAGGATGCATTTGTCGCCACATTTTGAGTACTCTTTGAATTCGGACAGCCTTCGCCACGTCGCTGTGACGTCATTGCCTCCAAATGTGGCATTGGCGCATCCTTCCCCAGAATTCGGACACGGCTAACCCTCAAATTTGCGGAGAGGTAGGACGCATTTGTCGCCACATTTTGAGTGCTCTTTGAATTCGGACAGCCTTCGCCACGTCGCTGTGACATCATTGCATCCAAATATGCCATTTTAAGCATCCTTCCCCTGAATTCGGACACAGCCACTGTGTTGGAAGGACGAGCAATTCTGAAAAGTAGCTCAAAAGAAAAAGGACGGTATAGAGACAGGTTGTGTCCAGATGCAAAGAGACTGTAATTGCAAAAAAAAAAATAGCGTGCATTGGAAATGTGGACCCGTATGAAATCCGGCAGTGGAGTAGAAACCCTGAAGACCAAACCACTATTGACTTAGCATGATCTATTCTTGTACCTTGTTTGCAAAGTCAGCGCATACACGGAGCACCAATTTCGCCATTATAAATCTCTGGAGGCCCACATCCAATTCACCAAGGACTGGGTACAATTGTGAGTACGCCGTCATTCAAACAAAGGTAAGTCAGCCTGAGTACTGCGAATAAAATGCGTTTGATTTCCCTCTGAACATTCAGATTAGTGCAAGCATAAATTCATTCATGAGGGGGAGATTACAGTAAGAACATGTGGAAGCTCTGTTAGATGGATAACATAGTGAGTTCAGTGCACTGATGTGACATTGTTCTGAAGGATTTAGTTATTCTCTATGGTTAAAGAAATTGCACTAATTAATTCATATTTATTATAAATAATCCTAATTACACATCTTGCTTCCGTGTTTGTGTGCTGTGTCACTAAAAATACATTTTATTTTAGTTTTATACATTGGTTAATGACCTGCAGAATCTGCTTATCATATTAGGTGTCCACAATTGTCACTTAAAGTCAAACTTTATGCTTTCTAAAAAGAAATATGCAGATTTAAAATATAACGTGCAGCTTTCTATAGATGGATACATAAAAACACTTTATTTGTTACATTTATGATTAATGTATTTGAACGTAGATACAACACATTTGTGTTGGCCTTGGCTTATTAAAGTTCGTGTCTTGAACTTTGTCTGTGTGTGTTTCAGGTACTGCACTCTCAAAGACTGAATCAACCAGCATTGCAGCCATGAGTCATTGTGAGCATCACAGGGAAGGTTGAAGGCGCCCGCTGCAGCTGTATGGCCGGAGTCGTGGAGACCTGCACCCACGTCACTGCTCTTCTGTTTAATGTAGAAGCAACAGTGTTGATCTGTGGCACAAGGACTGTTACAGATGAACCTGCATACTGGATTTTGCTGGGTAATATGACCAAGATACAGCCAGAGGTTGGCCATAAGATAGACTTCTCCTCTTCAGCTGCCCAAAAAAAAAGGCTCTCAATCAAAACATAAACAGACCATCTGTAGTAATAGGTAAAAGAAGCCATCCTCAAAACAAAATAATTCCACCTGCTACTGTGGAGGAGTTGGATCAACTGATAGGAAAATATTTTTCCAAGCATAGTTCTGTTCTGATTAACCCATAATGTTTTAATTTAGGGGGGGGGGGGGGGCTGTAAATAATTTGCATTTACTGATTATGTACTTACTAATTACCACTGTTCAAAAGTTGAATAAAGAAACAAACAAATGCTTGCCTATTTTTAATTAAAACCACTTTATAGAACATCACATCAGTTATAATGTAGAATCAATGTCATGTATAATTTACAAATGACAAAATGTTTACATAAAATCATGACAGCATTTATATAATATCACCCACTAATAGCATTCTGTAATTTACTGTGTCTTTTGAAAATGTATCACTACATATACAGCACAAGACTTTTAAGAGTATTTAACAAGGGCATTTTCCCTGGTTTTACCAACACACTGGGGCACATGTTCACCAAAACGCAGCAAACCTTTGCCATTTTATCCAGAAAGGTCACCTTTTCACCCTCACATGGAAGAAGTAATCTGATTGGTATGTAGCATGTACAAAGATTTCGTAGTGAACCATGTGTAGTGTTGGATTTCTTTCATTCATTTCATAGGCTGGTTTGCCTGCAATAATGCCAAATAATTAGCAACTCTAGAAATAAAGGTAGTTCTGCATGTTTGTTCTAATTTGCTATGACCTCAGAGTGCATTGAAAATAAAAAGAGTAATATGAACTTATTTAGAACTTACCAAAATGAAAATACTGAAGCACACCAACAGATATCTGTGGATGGTAGAGAACTGAATATCAGCTCGTCTCACAGCTGCTATCCAGGTTAGACACCTTCTTTTGGTAACATCCAACACATAAGCTCCCTCATGATGCTTCCAGGTGAGGAAACAATGAAAAGAGAGCCCATTTTCAAGCTTATTCCCTTGCCGGTAGTGCAATCTAACATTACAACCGATCACACAGCAAATTTGTTTGGCCTGCTAATATAGCGCCTCAACCAAAAATCCTGGCTATGCCCCATCCGGTAAGATCACACTCCAGAGCCCTATTAACGTACAGATCTAGAAAGAAGACGCTGCATTTTTAACTCTGAGGGAGATGGAGAATGAGCCTATTTCCAAAAAAACAAAAGTGGAGTGTGTTCCTTTAAGTACTATATTGTATATATTGTCAAAAACTAAAGTGTACATAGCAGTTGTTGTATCTTGTTTACTGTATCACTGACAGATAATTTCAAAGTCAAGTGAACGCTACAGTGAACGTGAGATACTGTGTAATGTGAAATACTGTAAGAAAATGAATAAACAACCTAATTCTTGCTAAACCTTTGACTCTGTTTTGTTTGAATCCAACTGTTTTTTGCAGATGTACATAAAACATGTTACTTTTAGTATTATTATTGTTATCATCATCATCATTATTGCACTAAATACATTTTAAATAAAGGATACTTTGATATACATTCTACTGTAAGGTTGGAAATGTATTTTCTTCACTCTGAAATATCTTTTGAAATGTATTTTGGTTTGAAAAAAATTATATTTTCAATTTCAATTTTTGAGCATCACAAATACAACATATATTTACCATATATTTGAAATATATTTTGGCCAGGAAAAATGTATTTTTTTACCGTATGGGTTTGTAGTTAATACCCGTACTGAACCAGAAGTACAGATACCTGTGTTAAAAAAAAATACTCCAGTAAAAGTTAAAGTAATGAATCAATTTCATTACTCAACCAAAGCTGAAAAAGTACATTGTGGTATGAAAGACCCAAGGCACACAGCGTTGACAGTACATGGATGCTTTACTTACAATGTGATAATTGCTTGTGCTGCTGCCTCGCTTGTCATGAACTGTGTGTGAGGGAGGCACGATTGGACCCAAAATGCAGACTCAGTGGGCAGGACTTAACACAAAAGCACAGCTTTATTGCTGGAATGTCAAAGAAACAAAACTGAACTGGAGATTACAGGAACCTAAACCAACAAATGGAACACACAGCAAGGTATGAGGGAGATAGCAACACTGGACAGAGGGAGACACAGAGATAAATACACACAAGGGCAAACAAGGGAACAAACCACAGGAGGAAAGAAACTTGATTTAAAATAAGAAAAAAAAACATAAGAAAAATCAAACACAGCTGAATGTGATCTAACTAAGAGTCAGGGGGAACAAAACTGAACATTATGTACACCAGACAGGAGACTATCAAAGTAAAACAGGATGCACTGAGACGTAGACTAATTCATACAACATGACATGGGAGGTAGGAGGAAAGAACACTCAGGGAAGTTAGATGGACTAGGGAGATAAGGAAGGAAATAAGACAGAGAGAGAGTGAGGGAGCAGAGAACCAAGAGGGAGAGAGCGGGAGCAAGAAATGATGAGCTGGGGAAACATGGAAAAACATGACAGACAGGGGCGAAATGGAATTAACATAAGGAGGGGGAACATGGGAACGGAAAAGGGAAACAAGACACAAGGACACACAAACACACATACAGGGAGTGCAGAATTATTAGGCAAGTTGTATTTTTGAGGAATAATTTTATTATTGAACAACAACCATGTTCTCAATGAACCCAAAAAACTCATTAATATCAAAGCTGAATGTTTTTGGAAGTAGTTTTTAGTTTGTTTTTAGTTTTAGCTATTTTAGGGGGATATCTGTGTGTGCAGGTGACTATTACTGTGCATAATTATTAGGCAACTTAACAAAAAACAAATATATACCCATTTCAATTATTTATTTTTACCAGTGAAACCAATATAACATTTCTGACATTCAAAAACAAAACAAAAATAAATCAGCGACCAATATAGCCACCTTTCTTTGCAAGGACACTCAAAAGCCTGCCATCCATGGATTCTGTCAGTGTTTTGATCTGTTCACCATCAACATTGCGTGCAGCAGCAACCACAGCCTCCCAGACACTGTTCAGAGAGGTGTACTGTTTTCCCTTCTTGTAAATCTCACATTTGATGATGGACCACAGGTTCTCAATGGGGTTCAGATCAGGTGAACAAGGTGGCCATGTCATTAGTTTTTCTTCTTTTATACCCTTTCTTGCCAGCCACGCTGTGGAGTACTTGGACGCGTGTGATGGAGCATTGTCCTGCATGAAAATCATGTTTTTCTTGAAGGATGCAGACTTCTTCCTGTACCACTGCTTGAAGAAGGTGTCTTCCAGAAACTGGCAGTAGGACTGGGAGTTGAGCTTGACTCCATCCTCAACCCGAATAGGCCCCACAAGCTCATCTTTGATGATACCAGCCCAAACCAGTACTCCACCTCCACCTTGCTGGCGTCTGTGTCGGACTGGAGCTCTAAGCCCTTTACCAATCCAGCCACGGGCCCATCCATCTGGCCCATCAAGACTCACTCTCATTTCATCAGTCCATAAAACCTTGGAAAAATCAGTCTTGAGATATTTCTTGGCCCAGTCTTGACGTTTCAGCTTGTGTGTCTTGTTCAGTGGTGGTCGTCTTTCAGCCTTTCTTACCTTGGCCATGTCTCTGAGTATTGCACACCTTGTGCTTTTGGGCACTCCAGTGATGTTGCAGCTCTGAAATATGGCCAAACTGGTGGCAAGTGGCATCTTGGCAGCTGCACGCTTGACTTTTCTCAGTTCATGGGCAGTTATTTTGCAACCCTGTTGACTATTTTGAATGAAACGCTTGATTGTTCGATGATCACGCTTCAGAAGCTTTGCAATTTTGAGACTGCTGCATCCCTCTGCAAGATATCTCACTATTTTTGACATTTCTGAGCCTGTCAAGTCCTTCTTTTGACCCATTTTGCCAAAGGAAAGGACGTTGCCTAATAATTATGCACACCTGATATAGGATGTTGATGTCATTAGACCACACCCCTTCTCATTACAGAGATGCACATCACCTAATATGCTTAATTGGTAGTAGGCTTTCGAGCCTATACAGCTTGGAGTAAGACAACATGCATGAAGAGGATGATGTGGACAAAATACTCATTTGCCTAATAATTCTGCACTCCCTGTAAACACAAACACATAGAGAGGGACGCAGGGGTTTGAAACAAGGTAAACCTTGTCAGGTCCTGGCATCATACTTAAGTAGGGTGGCATGAAAGTGTGATGGAGAACAGCTGTGTTAGCTAGCCTCCCTTGACACCACACCTTGAACTAACTGCTCCACCCCTCCCCTGCAGATGAGCCACAAACCACACCCCTGTTTGGAGAGATATGAACAGAGGGTGAAAGACCGTTTCCTGCTAATGTACACAAGTGGGTTGTCGACCCCCCTTACCTGCTGGGACAAAATGGCCCCCAGCCCTCCGTTCAAGGCATCAGTCTACAGAATAAAAAGGAGGAAGAAGTTAGGTGTGTAGAGCAGCGGTCCCCAACCCCCTCGGACCGGTACCGGTCCGTGAGTTGTTTGGTACCGGGCCGCGAGAGTTGAGGCTCAGGTGTGAAATGTATGGTTTTCAGGGTTTTTATCGGTTTTCAGCGTTATTTTATTATCGTTTTTATCGTTAACTTGGTTTTCCTGGGTCTTTTCACGTGTGTTATGAATAAATCTTCTTTTTTTCGGTACCGGTACTAGTTTTATTTTGTTGTATTTATCCGCGACACCTTAAAGGCCGGTCCGTGAAAATATTGTCGGGCATGAACCGGTCCGTGGCGCAAAAAAGGTTGGGGACCGCTGGTGTAGAGCAAGGGTTCCCCACAGAAAGCCTTCTTCACCTGCAAGAATGCCATGTGGCACTGCTCAATCCACTCCAGTGGACCTGATCTTGGCAACCCTTTTGGGTGAGATCACCCAGGGGCCTGATCATGTCCACAAAGCCTGGCGGTAGTAACCAACCAGCCCCAAGAACCGCCTTGCATCCTTTTGGTCATTGGACGTGGGCAGGATGCAATGGCTGGTGCTTCATCCATTTACAGGCCCACCTGCTTGCCATCAAAGTGGTACCCCAGACACATAGTCACCTGGTCCATGAGCCGTTGGAAGATGGCTGGCGTCTCAAAATGGTGTTCTATGAGACTGGTTCAGCTGGGCAGAGGGGAGAACACATCTGCAAAACCTTGTTGCAATGCAACAACATCCACTCTCTGGATTTGTGTGAGATGGTCATCACAATGGAGGGAGGCAGGAATGGTGGAATTTAGGACCTCTGACCCCAGATCATCTATCGCCTTCACCAGACTCAGCAGAGAAGTGATTTCAGCCTCTCTCCTTTCTTTAAGGAGATTGAGATGATATATCTGTGTGGCCTCCCCTGTCTGACTGTACCACTTCACAGTCCATGTCCCCCCCCCCCCTACCGTGTGACAGCAAAGGGTCCTTGCCACCCGTGGGGGACATTTAAAAGCGCAAGTTACTGGTGAGTAACTTTGAGCTAGAAGAAGGGAGTAATACAAGCACTTTATCTCCCAGCAAAAATTGCCTGAATCTAGACCCTCTGTTGTACAGGTGGTGCTGACATTGCTGGTCTCGAGCAAATTTTTTCGTAACAACCTCCCCAAAAGTGTGCAGCTTTACTCTCAGGTCAAGAATGTATTGAATTTAATTTTTAACCTGGCTCAGACCTTCTTCCCAGCTTGCTTTTATCAGGTCCAAACCCTGTGACTTTCTGCTGAGCAATAACTCCAGCTTAACTGTGGAGGCCTGGGCACCTCCCGCACTGCAAAAAATAGCTGCGTTCATTTTTGTGAATGGGGTTATGAATCATGGACTTTAAAGTTATATTAAGCTGCTCCACCAGCCCATAAGCCGGAGGGTGGTAGACACTGATCCGAACAAATTTAATGCCCAAAAAATTCATATAGCTGCTTTAGTATACAAGACATGAACCATGTGCCCTTGTCAGTCAGTATCTCTTTTGGAATGCCAACTTGGGAGATGACCTGAAACAGCGCCTGCGCCATACTCTTTGCAGAAGTGGTCCTCAGCGGCACTGCTTTGGGTTATCACATTGCATAATCCACCAGAACCAATACAAAGCAATATTCACTTGCACTCTGGTGAAATGGCCCGATGATCTCCATGTCAATGTACTAAAATATGACCTCCATTAAGGGTAACGGCTGCAAAGGTGCTTTTGGGATGGCTGGCTGGTTAACCAGCTGACACTAATGCCCAGCCAATAAAATGGCTCAATTATTTGCTCCAGAGTTTTATCATGTGCCATATGCCATAATGAGCCACTTGAAAAATCATTTCCCGTTGGCTTTTAGTTTGCCAGTGAAAATCTAAATGATTTGAAAAAGGCTTGAGGAAAGTGTTGTGGTCAGATGAAATCAAATCCACCTCTTTGGCATCAGCTTAACCTACTGTGTTCAGAGGAAGAGAAATGTTGGGTACAAAGAACAGCATCCCCACAGTCAAGCACTGAGTTGGAAACATCATGTTTTGGGGCTGTTATTATTATTATTATTATTGCTAAGGGTACAGGAAGACTTCACAATGGACGGGGCCATATTCTGTAACATCTTGGATTAGATGTTACAGAACATCTACTCTCCTTGACAATGTCACAAAAGCTCAAGGCAATAAAGGTGTCATGGTCTGTGGAATGCGTGATGCTCGGGTAGCCACACCCCCGGGCTGGGCCATCACTAGCACACCTGCTCTCCATCCCGGTGATTACACGGAGATCCACTTAATCCGGCGCTGACGGATGCTCCACGCCAGTCCGTAGTCATCCCCACAGTGGTAACCAGACTTCCACGAAAAGTGTGCATTCTCTTCTGCTTGGAACTTTGTTTAACCTGCCTACTTCTGTCCAGATTTCTACTCGGCGTCTGCTACCTGCCTGTCCTCCGGCTCAACTGGATCTCGCGGCGCTCACCTGGCCCACTCGCCATTCCACGGACTTCCTGCCCCCACGGACTGCCACACTTCCCTCCCGAGCTCCCACGGTTCCGTTCTATCGTAAGCCCCTACTCTAACTCAGTCCTGATATGTTCTCCCCGCTTCCTGGCTCCCTAGTAATCATCTCCCCTTTCTATTGCAGCCCCCCTTCCTCGTGTCATTGTTTCCCCGGATTTTTAGTTTCTGTTTTGCTCTCTACTTTCCCCGGGTCGCCTTTTGTTGTTTTAATAAAGTGTCTTTTTGTTAGCTCGGAGTCTGCGCCTGGATCCTTTCGTGCCCGCGCACCACGGCGCATGACAGTACGGACTGGCCAAGATGGATCCAGCAGACCCGATACGTTCAGCTATTAATAAGCAGGGTGCCATGCTCGGCCGACACGATCAGTTACTTTCTTCGCTTCAGGATCAGTATCAGGAGCTGAGCGAGAAACAGGGAGAGATGTGCGCTAAACAGCCCGACTCGGCGTACCGCTGTGTGACGTCTCCGCCGCCGGAACCCTTCCACGGTGAATTGGACCAGTGTGGGGGGTTCCTTTTTCAGTGTACTCTTTTCTTCAGTCGCTCGCCACTCGCCTTCCCCACTGACGCGGCCAAGATTTCCCACTTCGTGGGACTGCTGAGGGGAAGGGCGTTGGCGTGGGCTGAAGCCTATTTATCTGCTAACCCGATACAGCGCTGCGACTTCGATGACTTCCTCGACGAGTTTAAAGCAACCTTCTCTCCGTCAGTTTCCGAGGATGATGCCGCTCAAAAGCTACTGGTGCTCCGCCAGGGTCGGTGTAGCGTTGCGGAGTATTTAGTGGAGTTTCGCACCGTGGCAGCCGCTGTTGGCTGGCCTGATTCGGCCCTAAGGGGAATTTTTTTACGCTCCCTGAACGATCAGATGAAGGATCAGCTCGCGTTTCACGAGGCGGCTAAAACGTTCGAGGATTTGGTGTCACTCGCCCGTAGGATCGATAAGCGTCTACGGGAGAGGGAGGCCGAACGGCGGTCCAAGCCACCGAAACCCGTGTTGCACCCAGACTTTCGCGTGTCACTGCCCCTGTCCCCTTTTAGCTCTCCAGCGGCGTGCGCTCGCTCACAGTCTCCTCCTCCGCCGGAGCCGATGCAGATCGGGCGCTCTCGGCTCTCGCCGGAGGAGAGGGAACGCCGTTTTCGGGCCGGGGACTGCTTATACTGTGGGAAGCCGGGACACCGCATCGCCAGCTGCCCGGTTCGCCCAAACGGACCAGCTCACCGGTAGGTTCGGGGATACGGGTGGGCTGCACATTGAATACTATTAGACCCCGATTGATTGTGTCCGTTGCCATAATAACCAATAAAAAGACTGTCACATGCAGCGCATTAGTGGATTCTGGGGCGGAGCAGAATCTCATGGATGAAAGACTGGCTAAAGAGCTGGAAATTCCACTCACTCTGTTGGAACCTCCCCTCCCTGCGTCAGCGCTGAATAAACAAGTGTTTGCTTACATCACTCATCAGACCGCGCCCGTGACATTAGTCACTTCCGGGAACCACAACGAATCGCTTTCGTTCTTTACCTTCCCGTCTCCCGACACCCCGCTCGTGTTAGGCTACCCGTGGCTGCAAAGACATAATCCCCACATCGATTGGGCAGGAAGCAAGATCGCCAGTTGGAGTTTGTTCTGCCTTGCGAATTGCCTGAGATCAGCAGTTCTCGCTCCACCCACTAACCCGACCCCACCTGTTACACAAGCACCTGACCTCTCCTCCATCCCACCCGAATACCACGACTTACAGGAAGTGTTTAACAAAGACAAGGCTTGCTCTCTGCCACCACACCGCCCCTATGACTGCGCCATCGACCTGCTACCTGGTGCCCCGCTGCCCTCCGGCCGGTTGTACAACCTGTCTCGCCCCGAGAGGGAGTCTATGGAAAACTACATCCGAGAATCACTCGCGGCCGGTATCATTCGACCCTCTTCTTCCCCAGTCGCTGCGGGCTTCTTCTTCGTGGGGAAAAAGGACGGTTCGCTGCGGCCGTGCATTGACTACCGGGGCTTAAATGACATCACCGTAAAGAACAAGTACCCTCTTCCGTTGATTAACTCTGTTTTTGGCTCTCTCCAGGAAGCCACCGTTTTCACAAAACTGGACCTGCGAAACGCATACCATCTGGTCCGAATAAGGGAGGGGGACGAGTGGAAAACCGCTTTTAACACGCCACTGGGCCACTTCGAGTATTTGGTTATGCCATTCGGCTTAACTAACGCCCCTGCGGTTTTTCAGACGCTAGTGAATGATGTGCTCCGAGACTTCCTGAACGTGTTTGTTTTTGTATACTTGGATGACATCCTCGTTTTTTCCAGGACCATGGAGGAGCATCACGTTCACGTCCGGAGCGTCCTGCAACGGTTACTGGAAAACAGACTGTTTGTCAAAGCAGAAAAATGCAAGTTTCACGCCTCATCGGTTTCCTTTTTGGGCTATGTCTTAGCAGGAGGACAGGTGAAGACGGACCCAGCTAAGATCAAGGCGGTTCTGGAGTGGCCAGTCCCGGATTCGCGGAAGAAGCTCCAATGCTTTCTCGGGTTCGCGAACTTCTACCGACGTTTCATTCGAAACTACAGCCACGTCGCCGCGCCTCTCACTCGCCTCACTTCTCCTAAGGTACCTTTCACCTGGCCCCTGGAGGCCCACACAGCGTTCACCAAATTGAAGGCATTGTTCACTACGGCGCCCATTCTGCTCCACCCCGACACCACCAAACAATTCATCGTCGAGGTGGACGCGTCCGACACCGGAGTCAGGGCTGTTCTCTCTCAGCGGTCTGGACCTCAAGGTAAGCTCCAGCCGTGCGCCTACTTCTCTCGCCGGCTCACCCCTACTGAAAGAAATTATGACGTAGGCGATAAGGAGCTCTTGGCCATAAAACTCGCCTTGGAGGAGTGGCGCCACTCGCTGGAGGGAGCTGAGCAGCCTTTTCTCATATGGACGGACCATAAGAATCTAATTTATCTTAGGACTGCTAAAAGGTTAAACTCTCGCCAAGCCCGCTGGTCCCTGTTTTTTACACGCTTTAACTTCACTCTCTCGTATCGCCCAGGTTTACGGAATGCCAAGCCAGATGCGCTCTCCCGCCAGTACTCCCCAGACACGGAGACATCGTCACCAACCACCATTCTCCCCCCAACCTGTGTGGTGGGCGCCCTCTCCTGGGATGTTGAGGAGGTTATCCGCCAGGCCCTCCCGGGAGACCCTGACCCGGGTACCGGACCCCCCGGACGGCGTTTTGTCCCCGCTGCTGCCCGCGGAGCGGTAATCCATTGGGTCCACACTGCACGTTTTTCGTGTCACCCTGGCGTGAGCAGAACCATTGGTCTTCTCAAACGGCATTTCTGGTGGAAGACTTTACGACAAGATGCGAGGGAGTACGTGGCTGCCTGCACTGTCTGCGCCCGCAACAAATTGTCCACTAAGCACCCAGCGGGCCTGCTCCATCCGCTCAGCACGCCTCACCGGCCTTGGTCTCATATCTCATTAGATTTCATTACCGGTCTTCCTTGTTCCTCGGGAAAGAGCGTCATCCTCACCATCATCGACCGGTTCTCTAAAGCCGCCCACTTCGTCCCGCTACCGAAACTACCCTCCGCCCCTGACACAGCCCTAGCCCTAATTGAAAACGTGTTCCGGCTCCATGGTATTCCCCTTGACATCGTCTCAGACCGAGGCCCACAGTTCACTTCACAAGTGTGGAGGACCTTTTGTTCCATTTTGGGCGCGAGAGTTAGTTTAAGCTCGGGTTTCCATCCGCAATCTAACGGCCAGACCGAGCGGCTTAACCAGGAGCTAGAGGCTGCGCTACGGTGCATGGCGTCCCAAAACCCCACTTCCTGGGTCACCTTTCTGCCCTGGGTTGAATATGCACATAACTCACTTACCTCGTCTGCCACAGGTTTGTCCCCGTTCGAGGCATCCCTCGGTTATCAGCCTCCTCTTTTCCCTGAAGACGAACTCGGTCTCGCAGTCCCCTCCGCTCGGCACCATCTCCGGCGCTGCCAGCGGGTCTGGCTCAGGGCCCGCCAAGCTCTCCTGCGGACGAAGGAACAGCACACACGCCATGCCAACCGCCGTCGCACCCCCGCCCCCGACTATCAACCGGGGCAGAAGGTCTGGCTGGCCGCCAAAAACATTCCACTGCGTGTGTCCTCCCGGAAGCTGGCCCCCCGCTTCATTGGCCCGTATGAAGTTGATGCGGTTGTTAACCCGGCGGCAGTTCGGCTCAAGCTCCCTACTTCCTGGCGCATACATCCCACGTTCCACGTTTCCCAGGTCAAACCCGTCCGCCGCAGCCCGTTGTGCCCTCCGTCCGAGCCCCCTCCTCCCGCCCGGCTTGTCGCCGGTCACCCGGCCTATGCGGTCCGGCGCATCGTGGCTGAGCGCCGGCGTGGGCATGGGTGGCAGTTCCTGGTGGACTGGGTGGGGTACGGTCCCGAGGACCGCCTCTGGGTTCCGCGTTCCTTCATTCTGGACCCGTCCCTCATCGCTGATTTCCGCGCTTCTCTCCGCAGGCCGCAGTCCGGTCGGTCGCCTGGGGGCGACCCTTGAGGGGGGGGCACTGTCATGGTCTGTGGAATGCGTGATGCTCGGGTAGCCACACCCCCGGGCTGGGCCATCACTAGCACACCTGCTCTCCATCCCGGTGATTACACGGAGATCCACTTAATCCGGCGCTGACGGATGCTCCACGCCAGTCCGTAGTCATCCCCACAGTGGTAACCAGACTTCCATGAAAAGTGTGCATTCTCTTCTGCTTGGAACTTTGTTTAACCTGCCTACTTCTGTCCAGATTTCTACTCGGCGTCTGCTACCTGCCTGTCCTCCGGCTCAACTGGATCTCGCGGCGCTCACCTGGCCCACTCGCCATTCCACGGACTTCCTGCCCCCACGGACTGCCACACTTCCCTCCCGAGCTCCCACAGTTCCGTTCTATCGTAAGCCCCTACTCTAACTCAGTCCTGATATGTTCTCCCTGCTTCCTGGCTCCCTAGTAATCATCTCCCCTTTCTATTGCAGCCCCCCTTCCTCATGTCATTGTTTCCCCGGATTTTTAGTTTCTGTTTTGCTCTCTACTTTCCCCGGGTCGCCTTTCGTTGTTTTAATAAAGTGTCTTTTTGTTAGCTCGGAGTCTGCGCCTGGATCCTTTCGTGCCCGCGCACCACGGCGCATGACAAAAGGATTAGCAAAAGAAGCAGCACATTAAGCTCATGGAGTGAGCTTGGCAGTTTGTAGACCTCAAAATGATTCAAATGTATTCTTTTTGAATTTTTAAGCCTACTGAATCATCAGGTAAAAGTAACTTAGAAAGCAGATTCAAAACTAATTCAGATCCATAATAAAGCTTGTGTTTATCTATACTGGTTCTTAAACTGATGGGTGCAACACACACAATACTCTGGGTCCTCATAGAGAAATTGTTATTGCTCTTTCCACTATGGAATCATCTGATAGACTAGATAAAGAGTGCTTTATCCTTTATGCTCTCTCCTTTCTTTTGACTACAGGAGAACAATCACAGTAATTATTCATGATGTCCAGACTGTCACTTCTGTAATCAGGGCCTGTCACTCTTCAGAGTGAGGAGGCTGTTCCTTTGGAACGTTCCACATTCAAGGTCCATTAACTGTGAGCAGCCACACTGCTTCACTCTTTTATCCCATGCCCTTGAAAGAAAACAGCTTGAGTACTTTCAAATACTGAGAAGATGTGGATTTATCCCTAAATGAAATATATAGTGGCTTGCAAAAGTATTCGGCTCCCTTGAACTTTTCCACATTTTGTCACATTACAGCCACAAACATGAATCAATTTTATTGGAATTCCACTTGAAAGACCAATACAAAGTGGTGTACACGTGAGAAGTGGAATGAAAATCGTACATTTTTTACAAATAAATAAATGAAAAGTGGGGTGTGTGTAATTATTCAGCCCCCTTAGTCAATACTTTGTAGAACCACCTTTTGCTGCAATTACAGCTGCCAGTCTTTTAGGGTATGTCTCTACCAGCTTTGCACATCTAGAGACTGAAATCCTTGCCCATTCTTCTTTGCAAAACAGCTCCAGCTCAGTCAGATTAGATGGACAGCGTTTGCGAACAGCAGTTTTCAGATCTTTCCACAGATTCTCGATTGGATTTAGATCTAGACTTTGACTGGCCCATTCTAACACATGGTTATGGTTTGTTTTAAACCATTCCATTGTTGCCCTGGCTTTATGTTTAGGGTCGTTGTCCTGCTGGAAGGTGAACCTCCGCCCCAGTCTCAAGTCTTTTGCAGACTCCAAGAGGTTTTCTTCCAAGGTGTGTATAGAGTGATGTACAGTGTTATTTTTCCGCCACACATAGCGTTTTGCATTTTGGCCAAAAAGTTCCATTTTGGTCTCATCTGACCAGAGCACCTTCTTCCACATGTTTGCTGTGTCCCCATTTTTGGGGGTGCCTGGCTTAAAACAGGACATGTTAGCTGCATTTAACCTTCAGTTACTCTTTATATAGTTAGGTAGGAGTCAGACCATGTTTCTTTTTAGCTGAAAAACATTACACCCAGGTAACCTGCAGTGTTGAAAGCGTGTTTTCCGACAATGTTTGCTACCCTACAATCTGTCCTGCTCTGTAGTAAATTCAGCGACATTTGACCGTCCTGTTGCTCCCATTGAAATGTATACAGCCTATTTAAAATCTAAAACTTTAAATTGTCCGCCGCCTACTGTTGTTACCACTGTCCTGTTTGAAATGGATACTAACTAGCTAACTGACTGAATGCCCATTAACCTTATAACTCCTGTTGTGTGTGTGTTTGTGTACAGAGAGACAGCCAGGTTCATGATGGATATAAGGAAGTTTTTTCAAAAAAAGGAGCCACATTCAGGTAAAAGTGTAAGATCAAATGATCCATCAATCAAGAATAATGTTGGATCAGTGTTTCAATGTTTATATCTTTTATTAGATGTTCATGTGGTTTGATTATTTGCCTTTTGGTTGAAAGTAGACTGAGAGAGGACTTTTTGTTAGTGATCTTAATAGAATCAACTAATTGAATACAATCTATTTATGTATGATTGTCAGTCCAAAGAGGGAGAGAGGAAAGAGGGGAAGGTCAGGAAGAACCAGGTAAGAAAACAGACAGGGAATAGTGACAGGCACAACAGAAACTGTTAAACTGACAAAGAGAAAAAACCTGATTTTACTCACACAATCTGAAAGTTGTGTTCTCCCGATATTAAAGCTGCTATACAGAATCTGCAAAACAAACTAGGTTGAAACATTTTTGACCATCTTTAACAACATTCCAACATAACTTAAAATTGATTGGGGAGATTAAAATTAATGATATATTTTTATGTGGTTCAGCCACAACTCTACTAAAACCTCAGTCAGTAATAGGTAGGCCAACTTTTGGACCGTCCAGTTGTCTGTATGACTGCCGCAGTACGTACATCACATTTGCACACTATCAGAAAGTGCCAAACAGCCCTGGTGGAGTGAGGAGCTGTAAAGAGAAGCAGAGTGCTCTGTTTATATTCTAAAAATGTTTTAAGCTTGTTTCAAAGATTCTGTACTGCAGCTTTAAATGTTTTCCAAAAGCACACATACACTTAACTTATCAGTGTTTCTCAAACTTTTTACAGTGTGTACCACCTGATAAAAAAAATGTCAAGCTCTCCCAAGGACCACGATGAAAGCATGAAAGTCATAAAGCTTACAACACAAAATTAGTATTATTAAATTAGTAAAATTAGTATCTGCAATAAAGATTTTTTCATACATTGTATACATTCTACCACAGGCAAAGTTGCCTCCATTTTTATAGTTTTTATATTAATATTTTGTAATAATTTATTTGTAATAATTGATTCTGTTTTGGGAGTGTATTTTTATGTATCTGTATTATATTATACATACACATTAAAAGTGAATCTCTGTCCAAAAAAATGCACTCAGTTTACTTTTTACTCACTATGAGTATCATTCATTATTCTCCCCCAGTAATTAAGGTTAGGATATGTATTTTTTTTTTTATTCCAATCCATTCTTCTTTGGCAGCATTTAAATAACCTTTATCAGATTTGATGGTTTTGTTACAGACTTTTCAAAAAAGTGTTTTGCTTTTCTTTCACAAATGTTGGATTAAATTGTGTTAAAATGTACAAAACAGTGATGTCATGTTTTGTGACGAGGACCCAGGCACAGAGAGACTTGATGAATTTAAGAATCTTATGATTTAATAAAGAAATTTGCAGACTTGCAGAGAGATGGTAAAATTATGATGACTGATAATGGAGACGAAGACAACAGATGATGAGGACAGGGAGGAACAGGGGTTTAAATGCACCAAAGTGACAGCCAGAGAGAACTCAAGACAACATTTAAGGATGCAGGGACTGACAGAGACAGGTTTATCTTGCCTGGCTGGGCCGCTCTCTGGGTGGGTTTACAGGTGTGCCATACTCCTTCCATTTCTGAATGATCGCTTGAACAGTGCTCCGTGGGATGTTCAAGGATTGGGAAATCTTTTTGTAGCCTAAGCCTGCTTTAAATTTCTCAATAACTTTATCCCTGACGTGTGTGTGTGTGTGTGTGTGTGTGTGTGTGTGTGTGTGTGTGTGTGTGTGTGTGTGTGTGTGTGTTCGTTCTTTGGACTTCACAGTGTTGTTGCTCCCAATATTCTCTTAGACAACCTCTGAGGCTGTCACAGAGCAGCTGTATTTGTACTGACATTAGATTACACACAGGTGCACTCTATTTAGTCATTGGCACTCATCAGGCAATGTCTATGGGCAACTGACTGCACTCAGACCAAAGGGGGCTGAATAATTATGCACACCCCACTTTTCAGTTATTTATTTGTAAAAAATGTTTGGAATCATGTATGATTTTCATTCCACTTCTCACGTGTACACCACTTTGTATTGGTCTTTCAAGTGGAATTCCAATAAAATTTATTCATGTTTGTGGCTGTAATGTGACAAAATGTGGAAAAGTTCAACGGGGCCGAATACTTTTGCAAGCCACTGTAGGTGGGTACTATGTTATGATTAATGCCATGAATGTTTCCAAGCCAGGAAATGACACGTGAGACCTCTCAAAAGCAGTTACGTTAACCATTCGATTGTTCTTTGACCAGTAAATAGCACTATTCATGGCAGCAACACGCGTGTCACAAATTTAGAGGATCATCATTTAGCCTGGAGAAATAGTTTGCTGCTTTATAAGAAAGCCCTCCGCAAAGCCAGAACATCTTACTATTCATCACTGATTGAAGAAAATAAGAACAACCCCAGGTTTCTCTTCAGCACTGTCGCCAGGCTGACAAAAGGTCAGAGCTCTTTTGAGCCAACCATCCCTTTAACGTTAACTAGTAATGACTTCATGAACTTCTTCACAAATAAAATTTTTATCATTAGAGAAAAAATTACCAATAATCATCCCACAGATGTAATATTGAGACGGTGTGCTGAGGACAACAGGGACCAGTTTGACAGTAGAGCTATTGAAACCATACTGCAGAACTTTTACGTGGACGACTGCCTGAAGTCAGTTGGCTCTGAGGATGAAGCTGTGTTGCTTTTCCACAATGTGAAAGCGGCCTGTCAAACAGGAGGATTCAGGTTGATGAAATGGATAAGCAACAGTCGCGTGGTGCTGGCATCCATTCCTGATACTGAAAGGGCAAAGGAAGTTAAAGATCTGGACTTGGATCAGGATGTACTGCCCATAGAGAGAGCACTGGGAGTACAGTGGTGTGTCCAGTCTGATAGCTTCAAATTCCGAATTGCCATTCAGGAGAAAAAGCCCACAAGGAGGAACATTCTTTCTATTGCAAGTTCCATCTACGACCCACTAGGCATCTTGGCGCCAGTGGTTCTGCCGGCTAAAAGGATTTTGCAAGAGTGCTGTAGGCTAAAGATTAGCTGGGATAGCGTCATTCCAGAACATCTTGCTCAGCAGTGGCATGAATGGCTTAACGATTTGGAGTTACTCCGGGGATTTGAAGTTGAGCGATCTTCCAGCCAGCACATTTTGGAGGCACTTCATTTGCTCAGCTTCATCATTTCTGTGATGCTAGTGAGGAGGCTTATGGTACTGTAACCTATCTGGTGCAGAAAAGCTGGAATGGTCAAGTCCATTGTTCCTTTGTTATGGGGAAGGCAAGAGTTGCGCCACTCAAACACACCACCATTCCACGCCTGGAATTAACAGCAGCAACTATGGCAGGACGAATGGACAAGATGTTAAGGAAAGAGCTACAACTACAGCTTGCAGAGTCGGTGTTTTGGACTGATAGTACAGCGGTGCTAAAGTACATAAACAACGAGACAACAAGGTTCCGCACCTTTGTCGCCAACCGCGTCTCTCAAATCCTAAAAGTGTCCGTGGCTTCTCAATGGCGACACATCAACTCACATCTCAATCCGGCTGATTGTGTCTCAAGAGGACAGAACGTAGGCCTTTTCCTACGGAACCACATCTGGATTTCTGGACCAGACTTTCTCACGGCACCAAACAACAGTTGGCCAAAGACTCTTGATCATCTAGAAGCTCTTAACCCAGCAGACCCGGAGATCAAAAAGAATGTGTCCATAAGCACCTTCGCATTAAATAAAGGACCGGATGTACTGCAGCAGTTGATAGAACACTACTCCTCATGGATACGCCTTAAGAAAGCTGTGGCATGGATCCTTAAGGTAAAGAATATCTTGCTGGTTCGAGCCAAAGAACGGCTAGAACAGACTGCTGACACTGCACGAGACATCAGTAAAGCACGGCAAAGTCAAACCCTGACAAACATCAGGTTAAGCCATCGCAAAGAAAACCTCACAGTGGAAGACTTAAAAGAAGCTGAACTTGAGATTATAAGCCACTGCCAAGGACAAAAATTTCAAGAAGAAATCACTGCCCTACTAAAGGGTGAGCCTGTTAAAAAGGAGCAGCCACATATACAAGCTCAATCCGCTTCTTCAGGATGGGATCTTGAGAGTTGGGGGAAGGCTCAGTCGCTCAGCCTTGCCGGAAGAGTTCAAACACCCCGTCATTCTGGACAAGAGCTCTAGGGTGTCTGAGCTCATTCTACAAGAAATACACAAGGAGGTGGGTCACAGCGGACGCAACCATGTCCTGTCCAAGCTACGGCAAAGGTTCTGGATTCCCGGAGCCAACAGCGCTATCAGGAAAGTTCTTTCCAAATGCACTGTGTGTCGACGACTGCATGGCATCGTTGGGCAACAACAGATGGCTGACTTGCCACAAAACAGAGTTACACCTGACGAACCGCCATTCACGAGGACAGGAGTAGACTATTTTGGGCCCTTTGAAGTCAAACGTGAAAGAAGCACTGTGAAGAGATATGGTGTAATCTTCACCTGTTTGGCCATTCGAGCTGTACACTTAGAGGTGGCAGCATCTTTGGATACCGACTCTTTCATCAATGCTCTTCGCAGATTTATCGCAAGAAGAGGACAAGTGGTAGAGCTGCGCTCAGATAACGGGACCAATTTTGTCGGTGCAGAACGAGAACTTAGGAAGGCTATTCAAGAGTGGAACACCGGTAAAATAGAAAGCACGTTGACGCAAAAGGGCATTAAGTGGACCTTTAACACTCCAGCTGCTTCTCACCATGGAGGGGTATGGGAACGTTTGATTAAATCAGTCAGAAAAATCCTTGGTGCCACCCTTAAAACTCAGAGTCTGGATGAGGAGAGCCTTCAGACATTTCTTTGTGAAACCGAAGCGATCCTCAACAGTCGGCCTATTACTACACCCTCCAATGACCCTAATGACTTGGAAGCACTCACTCCAAATCATCTCCTGCTCTTAAAAGCAAGGCCATCTCTTCCCCCAGGACTGTTCCAAAGGGAGGACATCTATGCCCGCCGACGATGGAGGCAAGTTCAATATATGGCAGATGTTTTCTGGAAGCGCTGGGTGAGAGAGTATTTGCCTCAGCTTCAGACACGGCAGAAGTGGACACGGGTGTCTAGGAACTTTGTGCCTGGAGACATCGTTTTGCTCGTGGACGAAACAGCACCGAGAAACTCTTGGCTCATTGGTAGAGTCACTCAAGCCATGCCGGATGAACATGGCCTTGTTCGCAGGGTTCGTGTGAAGACCAAAACAAGTGAACTGGATAGACCAATCACTAAGGTCTGTCTGCTCCTAGAGGCAGTATGAGTCAGTGGTAAAGGCTGGACTCCCACGGTATGTCATGTACTGGTGACCTCTGACATCAGAAGAAAGAAGAAATTATGTTCTAAGGACTGAATGCCCATGTTGTTAATATGATCATTGTGCCAAATTGTTAATAATTGTTTATACGTTTATAGAACAATTAGGGGCCGGGAATGTATAGGATAAAGGTCTAATCATCTCTTAGTTTACTCAGATTGCACAGAGTGTATATTTGTTAATAATTTGAATCATTTTGGATAAGGTAAGTGTAAGATAATGGGGAATTTCAGTTTTTACTTTATGATTTGTTTAGTGTAAGATTTACAGTTAAATTGTATTTTTTTCTTGCCTTATTTAATTTTTACGTACTGTTCCTTTAACACACGGTAACTGTGCACGGGGGGAGGGTTGGCGACAGGCAGTGTGGAGCAACGGGGGCTTTAACTAGCTGTGGAGAAAAACAGTTTCTTACCATGTTTGCAGTGTACTGGAACATTCAAATGGATCACTGTATTTCAAAACTGTGGAAATAAATGTTTGCCTGTTTTTTTTCGACTACAAGCGGACTTTGTGGATTATGTTCAACTGCTCTAAGACATGCGTACGGCCCGACTACCAGCTAGTGCTTCCGCGGTAATATTCTGAGTTAACTTCAATAATTACTTCCTCCAAACCATCAACGTGTCTTTTAGACCCCATTCCTACAAAACTGCTCAAAGAGGTCCTGCCATTAATTAATTCTTCGATCTTAAATATGATCAACCTATGTCTAATAATCGGCTATGTACCACAGGCCTTCAAGCTGGCTGTAGTTAAACCTTTACTCAAAAAGCCATCTCTAGACCCAGCAGACTTAGCTAATTATAGGCCAATCTCCAACCTTCCTTTCATATCAAAAATCCTTGAAAGAGTAGTTGTCAAACAGCTAACAGATCATCTGCAGAGGAATGGTTTATTTGAAGAGTTTCAGTCAGGTTTCAGAGTTCATCACAGCACAGAAACTGCTTTAGTGAAGGTTACAAATGATCTTCTTATGGCCTCTGACAGTGAACTCATCTCTGTGCTTGTCCTGCTAGACCTTAGTGCAGCATTCGATACTGTTGACCATAATATCCTATTAGAGCGATTAGAACATGCTGTAGGTATTACAGGTATTGCACTGCAGTGGTTTGTATCATATCTATCTAATAGATTCCAATTTGTGCATGTAAATGGAGAGTCCTCTTCACACACCGAGGTTAATTATGGAGTTCCACAGGGTTCAGTGCTAGGACCAATTCTGTTTTCATTATACATGCTTCCCTTAGGCAGCATCATTAGAAGACATACCATACATTTTCACTGCTATGCAGATGACACCCAGCTCTATCTGTCCATGAAGCCAGATAACACACACCAATTAGTTAAACTGCAGGAATGTCTTAAAGACATAAAGACCTGGATGGCCGCTAACTTTCTGCTTCTTAATTCAGATAAAACTGAGGTTATTGTACTCGGCCCTGAAAAGCTTAGAAATATAGTATTTAACCAGATTCTTACTCTGGATGGCATTACCTTGGCCTCCAGTAATGCTGTGAGGAACCTTGGAGTCATTTTTGACCAGGATATGTCCTTCAACGCACATATTAAACAAATATGTAAGACTGCGTTCTTCCATTTGCGCAACATCTCTAAAATTAGAAATATCCTGTCTCATAGTGACGCTGAAAAACTAGTTCATGCATTTATTACTTCCAGGCTGGACTACTGTAATTCATTATTATCAGGATGTCCAAAAAACTCACTGAAAAGCCTTCAGCTAATCCAAAATGCTGCAGCAAGAGTCCTGACAGGGACTAGAAAGAGAGAGGATATTTCTCCTGTTTTGGCTTCCCTTCATTGGCTTCCTGTTAAATCCAGAATTGAATTCAAAATCCTGCTCCTCACATATAAGGTCTTAAATAATCAGGCCCCATCTTATCTTAATGACCTTGTAGTACCATATCACCCTATTAGAGCACTTCGCTCTCGCTCTGCAGGCCTACTTGTTGTTCCTAGAGTATTTAAAAGTAGAATGGGAGGGAGAGCCTTCAGTTTTCAGGCCCCTCTTCTGTGAAACCAGCTTCCAGTTTGGATTCGGGAGGCAGACACTATCTCTACTTTCAAGATTAGGCTTAAAACTTTCCTTTTTGCTAAAGCATATAGTTAGGGCTGGACCAGGTGACCCTGAATCCTCCCTTAGTTATGCTGCAATAGATGTAGGCTGCCGGGGGATTTCCATGATGCATTGAGTTTTTCCTTTCCAGTCACCTTTCTCACTCACTATGTATTAATAGACCTCTCTGCATTGAATCATATCTGTTATTAACCTCTGTCTCTCTTCCACAGCATGTCTTTTATCCTGTCTTCCTTCTCTCACCCCAACCGGTCGCAGCAGATGGCCGCCCCTCCCTGAGCCTGGTTCTGCCGGAGGTTTCTTCCTCTTAAAAGGGAGTTTTTCCTTCCCACTGTCGCCAAAGTGCTTGCTCATAGGGGGTCCCATGATTGATGGGTTTTTCTCTGTATCTATGAAGCGCCTTGAGGCGACTTTTGATGTGATTTGGCGCTATATAAATAAAATTTAATTGAATTGAATTAATACATTTTATTTATGAGCGCCTTTCAAGTCACCCAAGGACACGTTACAATAGGATAAAACACTTAGTAAAACAATGGCAGAATAAGAACAATAAAATAAAAGCACAAGATAAAATTAACAAACAGTGGATTCACAGTGAATATGCAGATTTGAACAGATGAGTTTTGAGTTGGGATTTAAACTGGGGGAGAGAACCAATGTTTCTTATTTCTGGGGGCAGAGCAGCTGATAGCTCTGCTTCCCATGGTGGTGAGGCGGAAGGAAAGTACAGTAAGCTGGATAGAAGAAGAACGAAGTAAACGGGCAGAACAGGTGGTGGTTAACAGGTCAGAAAGGTAAGGAGGAGCGAGGTTATGAATGGCCTTGAAGGTGAGCAGAAGAAGTTTGAAAATTATCCAGAATTTCACAGGGAGCCAGTGAAGTTCCTAAAGAACAGGGGTGATGTGCTGGTAGGAGGGGGTTCTGGTGATAATGCGCGCAGCAGAGTTCTGAACCAGTTGAAGCTTATGGAGGGATTTTTGGGGGAGACCATGCAAAAGAGAATTGCAGTAGTCAATACGGGAGGTAACAAGACTATGGACAAGAATGGACATAGACTGGGTGGAAAGAGAAGGAAGCAATCTGTTAATGTTACGTAGATGGAAGTAGGCAGAACGGGTGAGATTATTGATGTGAGATTTATAGGAAAGAGAAAAACATTCCATGAAATAAACTCGAGAAAATCAAACCAAACTACGAACTAAACAGTGGGAAGCTAGAAAACTAGTTTACGGGAGACAAAGGACAAAGAAAACCATGAGCACAGATGACGCACAGAGCAACGGGCAGTGGAAAACACAGGGCTTAAATATACAGAGGGATAGCGAGGAAACGAGAAACACAGGAGGAAAGCACAGCTGGGAGTAATCACACATAATGAGACGGGAAGGAAGCAAAACTGAAAACATTAGCAAAGGATGCAAGACTATCAAAGTAAAACAGGAACCATGAGAAATTCACAAAAACACAGACTAGACCATGAAACATGGAGCATGACTGACTGGGAAGACAGAGGGAACATAGAGACAATGGTGACTACACATGACACAAGGAACATGGGAGGCACAGAGACAAAACCGAAATCCTAGAAACTAAAGAAAAGACTATGACATGATTAACACTAAATCAGAGAATATAAACAAAAAACTGAAAACACAAACTCTGGGTCCCCAAACCTGGTACTGTGACACAAGTAGTCTAATTATTGTCCCCAAAAGTTGATTCTGTTCATCTGGATGTAATGTTTTCAGTGGAAGAAACGTTTCATCACTCATCCAAATGACTTCTTCAGTCTGTCTTCAGTCTAATGCCTTGTATTCAGGTGTGATTTGAAATACAATACTTTTAATTTTGTTTTTTCAAACACATAAAGTTTTTGTATAGGTAAGTTTTTGTATAGGTATCTGACCAATATTGTCGACACCAGGCTGAATTTTACTTGATATCAGATAAGAGAGGAAATTGGTGGTGAACATCACTAGTGCACGGGGTGCAAAGCAACCTTGAACAAGAACTGCTTCCGCTGCTGATAGGAAATGACATCATCTGACCTGTGTCTTTGATTTAAAAAAAATAAAATTGCCTGCACAGTAGAGAAAAGACAGGTTTACTTAAACAGTGTCTCAGATGTTGTGTCAGTTAAGGGTGGATTTCCAAAGGTGCTGGCATCTGCAGCGATGATGTTGAACAGATGGGACAAGTAGCTCACTTTCAGTTAAGATAAGATAAGATAAGATAAGATAGAACTTTATTAATCCCTCGGGTGGGTTCCTCTGGGAAATTCGATTTCCAAAAAAGCACAGCACCGACAGAAGTTACAGAGTTACAGAATATTATATATATATATATATATATATATATATATATATATATATATATATATATATATACACACACACACACACATACACACACATATATAAATACAGAGACAAATATAAATAAAATATACGAAGGGGATAAATAGAATAAATAGGAATAAAAATTAAAATACAAGTGAATTGCACATTTCAAGTATTGAGGTCTATTGCACCATTGACTATTTACAAAAAGTATTGCACAAGGTATTGTACAGTGAGGTGAAGAGGCACTACAGCTTAGTTGTTCCCCCCTCCTTTGTCCTCCTGTTTCCCCCCCCTCTCCCCTCCAGAGAGGAGTTAAACAGTTTGATGGCGTGTGGGACAAAGGAGTTTTTAAGTCTGTTAGTTCTTGTCTTGGGGAGAAGCAACCTGTCACTGAACAGACTCTTCTGGTTGTTAATGGCCATGTGCAGAGGATGCCCAGCATTGTTCATAATGTCCAACAGTTTCTTTAATGTCCTTTTCTCTGCCACTGTCACCAGAGTGTCCAGCTTCATGCCGACCACAGAGCTAGCCTTCCTGATCAGTTTCTCCAGCCTGGATGAGTCCTTCTTTGCTGTGCTGCTCCCCCAGCACACCACAGCATAGAAAAGTACTCCAGCAACCACCGACTGGTAAAACATCCTCAGGAGCTTCCTGCAGATGTTAAAAGACCTCAGCCTCCTGAGAAAGTACAGTACAGTTGGGGGGAAGACCAGAGGTTGATATCCAATAGAAGATCCAAATGGAGAATGACTGGCGGCAGAGGAGCTCATAGTGGATTGGTTGGCTGGTTGGTTGTACCTCCTTGGTGGAGAGGGAAAGGGGCACCAGATCTGAGCCCACTAAGGCCATGATAGAGGTTGGATTGGTCTGTCACATCCAGTGGAGCAGGCAGTACTCAGACATGATACTCACTCTCTCATAAATGTTCAACAGGTTCATTTACAGTCACCTCATCCAAACAAAACACTGGGGAATGGTTATCCAAGGGGTCAAGCGAGGTGGTAAAGAAGGTCCATACATCCAGTTCACGACAAAGCTCTCTCTCTCAGACTCTGGAACGCTCACACACCACACAAGGGGAAGTCAAACGGAAAGTTATCCAGGAAAAAACAAACGGAGCAATCTCTCAAAATTCGAGAAACAACAGTTTCACTGATGAGATACTTCAATGATTCAGCAAGGAAGGAAAATCAGCCACTACCTTACATAGTGGGAGCAACAACTTATCAGGAAAAGGTGAGAGATGATCCTCAGGTGTGTAGGGCAGGAACCTGGGATTTTTACAGTGAGATTTGGAAAATTTTTAAGAATGAATAAAATGCTGTGTCTGCCTGTGCTTTGAGGGAAAGATACCCTTGTTTGAATGTGAAAACCATTTGGCAAAATCCAGTTCTTTATTTTGCTTCCTAGCATTCTTTATGTTTGATGTTTCCAGTGACCAGCTTGTCAATCGGAATATTATTTTTAAAAAATTTAGTTGCAATTTAACGGCAAAACCATTTTGATAGATGAAAGACTCAGTAATCATGCTTAAATACCTCAGTCATCAGAAACCATTTCCTCCAGACAAAAGTGTTGTGATTGTGCAAAAATGAAGAAATAAGCCCTCTATCTCAAATGCCACATGTCAAATGGATTTGACTGACATAGATTGCAGAGGATAAGGTTTCAGACCACAAATTTCCAGCCTGACATACTCTGCAAATCTGGCTTACCAGCGAGGCATAAAGAGCTGTCGTATTCTCTCACAGAGGTTTACTTTGGAAAAAAAAACTTTGTCTTCAGACCTTTGGACAGAATTCCTTTTTTGACTTTTTATTAATTTATGATACAGAATATGTTCTACTTTTAAGGCATGTCTTTTCAGTATACTCTTTCAGTGATTGTTTAACAGTCATAAATCCTGTTTTCTACATTACCTCTGTTTTTATTAATCTTGCATTGTATCAGTGACATTTAAATTTAATGAACACAACTGCTGCTTTCAGTAATCGTACTCCATTTCTTGTTTTGCTCACCAGCTGCTACATGTTAACTTCACACAACATATTAATTGTATGCTGCTGCATACTGCATTTCTACAATGTCCATTCACTTGCAAAATTAATTAGAAAAAAAAGGTGTGTTGGAAGTTATATAAACATCACACCAGTTAAGCATTTACACACAGGTATTGTAAAAGACACTGATTCTCTTCTGGAAATCCTTTTCTATGTAAGAAAAAATATACACACACTGTGCATGCAGCCAAATGTGAAATAGCCAGTTGAATTCAAAGAGGTGGCATTAACAACATACATCACATACATGAAACCATGTGTGATTCCAAGATGGTCAAATTATAACTTTTTTTTTTTTTAAGTTCTGGCTGGGTTGAACTTAGCCTGTACTATGTTTTCACCCATTCAAAGCAGTGGTATGTTTTACTTAAAAAAATAATGTCAATGTTCAAGTAAGTACTTTGACTGGAAAAATGTAAAGCTTGACCTTTCAAGCTTCACATTTTTCCAGTTTTCCAGTCCACACTAATGTTGACACTGTAAGCTAGCAGATTTATCTGTATAATAAGATAATTGCATATTATTTGTGAGCAACGTGATTCTTTTATTTACAGCTCTTTGTCCAACTCCCACCACAGTCATCAACACACAAAGGCAGCAACATGCTCATATTCTCAGTAAAGTGTGGACATTTGGTTGAAGTTAATATTTCATATATGGGGTGACTCTATGTCAAAATATAGTGCAGAGTACCATGAAGGAATTTGCAGATATATTGTGTGTGTGTTTCTGGTCAGCAACAACGTGTTGTCAGTGCTGCTCTATTTCAAGTGTAATAGTTATAGTTGCCAGTCTCACTCTGCTTTTAGAATATAACACTTAATCAGCTGTTCATGCTTGAAATAATAGTACTATGCAGAAATACTTTCTGGCTAATTGAAGCAGTAATGCAATCAAATTACACAAATTATGTAATTAAAATGTCAATTCAACCTGTTTAAAGCAAATAGTACTGTGTGGATTGTAACACACTGTTCACTGTAAATTTTACATAGCTATGCCAAAGTGTTGCATTTTTCAATACAATCACTTAACAGAATACACTTTTACAGTATATTCCTCGTGGTATTCAATCAAAATCAAATAACTCCAATGTTACCCAAAGGTCAACCCTTGTAGAAAAATTATGAAAAAAGGTGAAAAAATCTCAATTTTCACCACTTTATTTTTGACTACAACTGGTAGTTTCTCTTTGTCAGCATACAAATGATTAGTTTAGTGTCATGGTCACAAATCAAAAGAGCAGAAGGGAAGGTCTCTTCTTCGTTAAAGCAAACGAAGAAGATCCATATTGTTTTTGTTTCTCATTTGCTTTTCTCACTAGCAGAGATAGGAAACGTACAGACATTCAGTACAAATTGTACTTTACATTTACTCAAGTGAAAGTGAAAAAGTGCATGATCTGAAACGATGATGTCCTTGACTCAGCAATACATTGACAGTCAATGACAGCATAAACAATAATGGTGAAAAGGTCTAACCCTGGAGTAACCTTGCTAAAAACATGAGGATGTTGGGCCAATTGTCATTAACACAGATTCTTGTGATGTGATAATAATAATGGATTGCATTTATATAGTGCTTTTACAATTCCACTATTCATTCACTCTCACATTCATACACTGGTGGAGGCAAGCTACAGTTGTAGCCACAACTGCCCTGGGGCAGACTGACAGAAGCGAAACTGCCATATCGTGCCATCGGCCCCCCTAGCTAACACCAGTAGGCGGTAGGTGAAGTGTCTTGCCCAAGGACACAACGACCAGGATAGAGAGCCCAGGGATTGAACCGGTGACCTTCCGGTTACAGATGCACTTCCCAACCCCCTGAGCCATGGTCGAAAGCAACCAGCCAATATATTGTTAGGTTAACTGTTCTTTTGGACAATGACACAGTGTTAGTAATTTTGTCTTTGTACGCTATCACGGTAGACTTTTAATTCCACTTAAATCAAACAAAAAATGAACTGAAATGCAGATTTTTCAACTTCAGTTCAAAGGGTTTAAAAAATTCTGCATTCTTACATATAAATCCCCATTTTCTGATACTCAAAATTGGACATACACTATCATTAAGAGGATGTTAAATGGTTAGACTGACTAATTGGCTTGGATGGTCTTTTGTGGCAAAGAAAGAAGTTGTGCACTAATAAAGTTCAAAAGTTTACTTCAAAGGAAATATGCACTGTCATCACTGCATTGCCAGGATAGCAGCATACTGTATCCATTAAATCTTCATACATTTTTTAACATGCACTGTTGCCAAACAGAACACTAATGCAAACACAAACAGAATATACCTTTTACCAAGATGAGTGATTCCTGTAATAAAGAATATGATTAATATCTAGCTTGCTGAGTGTATAGAAGAATGTGTTACACTTTATCCTATCTACTCTCTGTGACACTAATTATATATTTCAAAGAACATTTGTTTATTTTAAATTTTAGATTAGGGTCTTCTTTTCTTCACCGTACAAAGGAAGACAGATGTGTAACAAGAGAATACATAGACGCAGTGCTCGGACAGTTGGCTCCTGCTGGTGCATCTGCGGATTAGCTTTATGAGATGCCTGCTGCCTCCCTAAACAATGCTGCCCTCCAAGCCCTGTGTGGATTATAATGAAGACAAAATGTCCATACATCTAAGGACCTGCTGGCCCCTTTGCTCATCAAGCCTGTTTCATCTGTCCAAAGCACAGCCAGTTTGGAGGCTCCCTTAATCACTCTCTCCAGAAGGACCAAATGAAGATAAGAGCAAGTACCAAAAGTTCATCATGCTGCAGTGACAGAGACAGCAGCAGTAGATATCCCTGGGTGTTCCACAACTGTCAGTTTTCACAAATCAGCAGTGGAAAAACAAAATATTTTTTTAGTCTTTACATGATATGACAGCCTGAATCTATAGTGTTGGTATTTCTTTTGTCATTATCGTTACAGCTACATGCTACATGCTACATAGAGTCAAACATACAAGTAGACTATCTTGAGCCATCTCCCTTATGTTTATCCACTGACCATTTCACCACTGTGGAATTTCAGGGGGGCTTTGCAGAGTAAGACAGTTGGACCACTTTGGATTTAAGGTTCCCTTCTTTCTCCATTTATTCCTTTAGCCCCTGCTCTATTTTCTTGTGCTTCTTCTTCTCGTTGTTGCTGTTTACTGGTATTACCAGTCTTTCACAGTTTTAAACTTCTCTCCACATAGCAAAATTGGTATGGCCTGGATCTGGCCCACACAATGTGCTTACACATGGCCCACATACCACAAAGAATGACGGCCCTTCGATGGCCCAGATCTGGTTTGCCAGAGGTGGCCCACACAGGCGCCAGTACAAGGCCATTTGCAGACACACTGGTGGTCCTTTGCAAATGGAAAACCCTGAAAACAATGGCAAACTGTGCTGAGTCACTCCGAGCAGGTATTAATGGAAAAGAGGTCTTAGAGTCCTGGGGCACTGCTCCATCAACCATGAGCCCTCTGCTTTGGTCATCTTGTAATGCTTTTAAGACCTGTGCTCATGCATTGACTGATGTGTCTACTTACCTTGAATGCTACAATCCCTGGAGGAACTTCCATGTTGTTGAGAGGCTGATAATCTGCCTGTATTTTGATGGTGTCATGCCTTTTTGGGATCCTTCATCAGAATCAGGGAAACTTTACTATTCACAGAGGGAAATTCTGGGGTACCCTACACAGCTAGCTATCACAAGCCCTTAGCACTCTGGGACTGATGCCATTGGGTCTAGCTGCTTTGCGCAGTCTAAGCCTCTCCAGCTCTCTTCTGAGTGGAGTGGGATGTGCAAGTTGATGCTTTGCTGGTGTCGAGTGTGAGGGTAGAGGTAAATGTGGAGGGGTCACAGGAGCATAGATCGGCAGTGGGAGGCAGGCAGCTGGGAGTGGTGATGACGTTTGAGGAGATGGAGCTGAAGTTAAACCTGTTGAAAAACTGGTTTATCTCATTCAGTAACATCACATCCCCCACAGATTCTTTCCTCACTTTTCTTCTGGAAGCCAGTGATTTTTCTCAGGCATCTCCACACATCCCTGACCCTATTTCCCTGTAATCTTACCTCTAACTTCTTTCTGTAGGTACTCCTGCTGAATGCTGATGTGAACAGGACAAGAATGCAATCGGAACGGCCCAGTGGGGGAAGGGTAGTGGAGCTGCAGACATCTCTGACATTTGTAGCAGAGCCAGAATTCTATTGTCTTTTGTGTTGCATGTGACAAAGTGGTGAAAAGTGGAAAGTATGGAGGAGAGAAACATGTGGTTGAAGTCACCAATGAAGAAGGTTAAGAAACAGGGATGTTGTGTTTGGAAACATGCGAGCATCAAGCTGATAACTATAAAGGACCAGAAGAGCCACGTGCA
Source organism: Rhamphochromis longiceps (assembly GCF_057381845.1). Classification (NCBI taxonomy): domain Eukaryota; kingdom Metazoa; phylum Chordata; class Actinopteri; order Cichliformes; family Cichlidae; genus Rhamphochromis; species Rhamphochromis longiceps. The sequence goes on from NC_140571.1 coordinate 34,968,261, forward strand.
TCAAAATAAAGAATTGTGCGCTTCAGTAATGAATTGTGCAATAAAATATGTATTTGAAAATTCATATTTCACTTCTCAATTCTTGGATTTATTTGAACATTACTAAAGTAATTTATTATTTAATAATTTAACTTAAAAATAATAGCACCATTTATAAATGAATATGTCAAAAGGAATTATTTTTTAATTTTAAAATGCTTTTGCCAAGTGACCACGAGTTGCAGTTGTGTTACTCTGGCATCTAGCTAACACTAATGAAGGGAGTGACTTTTTTCAGTGACAGGTAATTTCAATGCAGCGTTTCTACTAGCTCACAATGTCAGATAAATTTAAAATAAAGAACAGTGTTTGACTGGTGCACAGTAGCTGTGGTTTCATGGTCAGAGTTAGGTTACATCAAGTGTAGCAGAGATTCATATGACTTTTAGCTGACGATGCATCTACTGGAGCTCTCAATGGAAATTGTTGTGAGTTATTCTTTTCCCCACACTGAGCCATTATGATTAATTTTAAGGTTCCATCACCTGCTGAATCCCACTTTAACCCTTGAGTGGGCACATTTTCCTGTTTAGAGGTAAAGTCACCTTATACAAAGCAGGCAACAGAAAATAGATGTACATTTTTTTATTTGTCTTCTTGTTCTTCAAATTCAAGCTGAGTATAATTAGAAATTTAAAAAAAAATGAGAATAAAGCTTGTATTCCCATCTACCGATACTATTACTGTATATCATTATGTTAATATAGCACAAGGTTCAGTTAGCTTTACACAAAAATAGAATAATCTTCCAAAGGACTACTTTGAAGGATGAAGTGCAGACTTTACATAATGCATGTACTTTTGTCAACTCTGCCTATAACCCACAATTCAAATCATTCCAAAACAGTCATGTACAGTTATAAAGAAGTCTAAAAACACATTTTTAGTTTTACCTGTTACTTGTTATATTTAAGAAAAGTAATCACTAGTCATGCTGAATTTAAAGGTGCATCTTTTCCCATCTTATGAATTCCAATCTAAAGTAAATTCACTGTTTGAGCTCAGTTTTGGTCTTAAACCACCGAGAATAACACCTGGTCCTTTTGTCTGTTGGTTTGCAGATAGTTTAAAATGGTTTTCTTCTGAAAACTGCTTCTTGCAAAGGCTAAAATTAAGGCAGGAGAAATTCTAACTGAAGAAACACAAAAATATCTCAATGCATGAATTATTGCCCAAAAGCTGAGTTCCTTTGGATACTCATCCAAATGATTACTTAAGTATTGTCCAGTCTGAGTGGATGAGTGATGAATTGATGAAAGTTGAATTGAATCTTGAACTTTTTGAGAGTAAAGAAATAGTTGTTAGATGGTAAAATAAACCTCACTAAAGCATAGGGAGAATGAAGCTTACAATATATGTGAAGTTGACCACTTTCCCTGATTACATATCATCACCCTAAAACACTCAAAGTCTTGTTTATTCACATTTCCAATTTCCCCCCTCTTATTATTTGGACCTTGTAAGTATAATAATAACTAAGAATCAACTTTGATTAAAAAGTCATATAAAAAGGTATGCTCATATGAGGACAATGGGTTTATTTCTTTTACAACATAACACAAAGCCTCCATATTTAAACAAATTGAAAGCACTTACTTGAGCAGAATGAAGATGCAAAAAAGTCAAAATGTAACATTACAATATGAAGACACATAGTCTCAGATCAATCATACATACTATTTTACAAAGAATGCAAGCATTTAACAGTTCTCTAGGACGGCTCGGAGATGTTAGCTCTGTCACAGGTCTCATCATCATCTACCTAATAATTGAGGTATTTATTATTTTCTCTGTTCTCTGTGATCTTGCTTTGCTCAGCCACAGCTGTAGAAAGGGGCAGGTTTCTGGCTGATCTTAATGAGTTGTTGATCTCTCTCTTGAATTACTGGACAGATGCTGTAACATCTGGGTAAAGTGCCGAGGTTTGTCTCTGTTAGGATTAAGTCATCATCAGCTTCGAGGTTAGGAAAAGTGGAACAAAAGACATTCAGATACATCTCTCCACAGATGCTAATGAATTCTACAAAAACAAGAAACAGTTTGTTATAAGCACTTTTGTCACGGCTGCCAGGGCAAGCCATGTGGTGTAGGACGAAAAGGACCCAAAATGCAGGCAGTTGACTGGTGATGAGAGTGACGTTTATTTACAGAAGTGGCAGTGACAAAAACAGGCAAAGAAGGGTGGGGGGCTAACTGAGACCTAAACTGGAGGAAACCAAAGAACAGACCTGAACATGGGACTGGGGACTGGGGACTGAGAACAGAGGATGCAGAGAGACGCAGGACACACTGACTTACACTGACTTACACTGACTTACACTGACTTACACTGACTTACACTGACTTACGCAGACTTACGCAGAGAAACACAGACAATCCAACGACGAGCAGAGGCAAACACACACTATAAATACACACCAGGTAATGAGGAGATGACACGCAGGGGTGGACACAGCTGAAACTAATGGACATAACGAGAAGCAGACCTACAAAGTAAAACAGGAAACACACAGACTGTTTTACAACACAAACTCGGGGACACGAACAGAGCATAGAGGGAAGACACAGGTAGGGACGATAAACACGACAACCAAACCCAAAGAACTAATACAAAATCAGAATAAACACCAAACCCAAGATGAAGTCAAAAGGAAACACAAAAAGCTGGGTCAACGACCCAGGACAATAACAACTTTAGTGTAGTAGTGAAATTCACCATTCATACTTTACTGAAATACTGCTGCAATAAGTAAAAACGACTGGGTTATACAGTTTAGAATTTAAACACAGTACCAGATGTGGTTTGCACGATTTTTAACAGGAACCTATAAAACTTGACACTACTCATGCTACTTTACCAAACCTTTGATGCTAGGTGTGCAGTTTCTGCTTTATTCACATAAGATTAATCATACTATATTAGAGGTTGGGATTAGGTGAACATGGTCCTTGATGGTCATCTATGTCCAGTTGAGAATGAATGGGCGCACTTGTGTAATTAAAATAAATTAAATTGAATAAAAAGTGTTAGCTCTAAGTAATGTGAGGAATGACAGAAATTACACCCTGTAATCACCCTGTCTCAGTTCTTGTAACTGAAAGTATTAGAAAGCTACGTGGTAACATCTGGACCGATGCGTTTACAAACTGCATTTTTATCAGGCTGTAGGGTGCAGCCATTGTGTATAAATGTAACAAAGCTGAGTCCTGGTTCTTACAGTTTGAGCTGCTTCAAGCATTATTTGTGAAGAGCACATTAGTTTATTAAAAATGATAGCTAACTAATACTGCTGGAGCCTTTTTTCATATGCTAAAGTGATCTTAAAAGGGAAGAGCATATGTGCAGTGATGCTAGAGTTAGCCATGTTAGCACATTACCTTCAACAGGGATGCTCTCCATTTCACTGTAAATGTAAGTGTAAATACTGAGGCTGAATGTCCTTTGTACAAGCACACACACTTGTTGGCAGTGTAAAGCAATCGGCACAAATTGCAGTGTAAATAAAATTATTAAATAAGAAAATATATTAGTAAGGTTTAAATAAATACGTGTAATTAAAACTGAATTTACAAATGCATAGTTTATTGCATAATTCATTATTGAAGCACACAATTCTTTACTTTGAGGCACGTGGTTCTTCTGCTCATCCATACTGAAGAAAGTGGTCAATACAATACCTCCTGTTGCAAAAAGCACTAACAAACATCAGTGGAGTGGTTAGGCCAGCACTCTGGCCTGTGCCCTGTCAAGCTGTAAACCCTGCTGGAATTGGCCCCATTCAAACCCATCACTCCATTAAGCCCGTACATTTTTCTCTTCATGAACATAGCTAGAAACCAATTAATTGAAGTGATTAAAGTGTTCCCCAACTCAAGTGGAGTTAATAAGATTAAGGTCAAATAGTGTTAATTTATTTTCATGAATATTCTACTGGTGCCCCTCATACCCAAATTATTAAAAGTACCCTGCTGCCTTTACACTGATTAGTTCCAAACCTTACATGCTGTGTATGAAGAAAAGGACAAAGATGCTCTTTACTTCAGTTTGTGTCTTTCAGTGATGTCACTTTAACACAGGAACATTGTGACAACCAGCAGAAAGCTGATCAGGTGTATAGCATTAGATGCCTAGAAAGTTGGCAATAGAGTGTTGCAACGCTGAAAGACGTATTCATTGAAAGATGATGTTTGCCTTGGTGAGCATTGGATTTCACATGTTTAGGGGCAGAATATCTGATTAATATTTAAATGACACTTATGCTCAAGTTAAATAAGGAAGCTCTGTAACACTCATCTGCCTGCTTTCCTGGGTGTAGGGCTGCTTTCTGTTCTTTACATCTCTACCAATTTCTCACAATATCAATCTCAATATTGACATCATTACCCTAGTCCAGTCGTCTTCGCAGCCTTCTATTTTGAGCATGGTTTAAATCTCCATCTTCTTAGACTCTCAGCCATGTAACCCACCACCTCACAATCTCAACCTCACAAATACCTAAGTCAAAACTCGAGTCAACCCTAGTCTTCATCTTCTCTACCACTAGCATCTAGACTCTGGGGTGTCCTGTCCTAAATCCTATCAGCAGTGGGATTCCATTCTTCTTCCATTCTCCTTCCTGGGTCATTAAAGTCTAATCCCCAAGTACATTAATTTCTGTAACTCGTAAATCATTTTCAGTTCTTTTAAGTGATCTCTCTTTGTTGAAATTAATAACAATTTTGGCTTGAAGCCTTGTTTTTATGTTTATGCAAACATAAGCACTAATACCAATATCATGTTATAACTGTATCTGTGCCACTGTGGGGCATCAGTTACCTAGTACCTAGTTAGGAAGGTAAGAAGCTCCAATAGCGTGCATCCAAGAGGCAGTGCCAAAGAGTATTGAAGATCCAAGGTCACATATCTTCATGGGCCCCAGGCATCTGTTATTGTTCCGTCCTTCATGGACGAGCAGTGGTTGCAGAACTTCAGGATGTCTGAAGAAATGTTAAGCTTCCTGTGCAGCAAACTGCATCATGTTATGGAGTGACAAGACACGACCTTCCACCAGTGTGTGGCCCTGAATAAGAGAGTGGCTATTGCGCTGTGGAAGCTTGCTACTAGTGCAAAGTACAGAGGTATTGGACATCTTTTTGGAGTAAGCAATACAACTGTTTGCAGGTTTGTGCTGCAGCTGAGACACTGTTGTTGCCTACATCAAGGGACTCCCACACTGTGTGGATGCTATTGATGGTTCCCACATATCAATTATTACAACACTATCGCACTGACTATTTCATCTGTAAAGGGTGGCACTCCGTAACCCTTCAGAGTGTTGTTGATGGAATGGATATGTTCTGGAATGTATTTGCTGGACTGCCAGGGAGCTTGCATGATGCTTGTGTTCTAAGACTGTCCACGCTGTGGGAATTGGCCAGCTGCGGAAACTTTCTACCAGCTCATATTAGGAGTATTGGTGTGTTGAATACTGGCTATTACATCCTTGGAGACACAGCTTATCCACTGCAGGGCTGGCTTGAAACCTTCCTATGACACTGGGTACCTGAGGAGCAAAACAGCAGTTGTTCAATCAAAAAAAAATCCATTGAGCACGGTTGGTTGTGGAAAATGTGTTTGGTTTGCGTTGTCTCATGAAAAGAAATGACTGTGATGTCCAACTGGGGAAATCTATGTCAGTGACTTGCTATGTTCTGCATAATCTGTGCGAAGACCATGGAGAGACTTGGCACTACTTGGGATGTACTTGCAGCTGCAGGACAAGAGTCTGTGGTTGCTGTGGAGTAAGGTACAGAGGAGGAGCAGAACAGGCATGTATGAGACGCTCTGCTTAAGTACTTGAGCTCTAGTTAATGATATTATTCTTGCCTCTTGTCATGTGCTTACAGGAATATTGCTGTGAGATGTCAAATGAAATATAGACAATAAAGTTTGTGTACCTTTGCAGTTATGTTGCTGTGTTGTACCAGATGGTGTAGGCTTCGATGCAGTGACCAGAATTATGTAAAGACAACGGAGCTTGGGGGGGGTCCATAATAATGGTTGCTTTTTTGTGAAAGACTTGAGTAGGTACTAAAAAAGGACCTGTACGACGTAATATGACCTAATGGAAAACCCTGAAAACTGTGGCAAACCGTGCCAAGTCGATCTAAGCAAGGTAGTAATGGAAAAGGGGCTTTTCTGTCGAAACAGCTTCATTTCTAGACTTGTAAGATTTTGATGTAATGTGGGGAGTGCTGGTCCAGAGGCTCAAAGAAAGCAAAAAGCAAGCCGAGGGAGAAAAACCACCAAATTTTTTTAGAAGCTGATTTGATCCCTAATGGCTGTGCAGCCATTATGACTTAAAACACAGAAGATCAATATACACCTCATTTAACTAAATTAGACTAAAACATATTTTACTTAGCTCCATCATCTAACTCACAAAATAAAAAAAGACCTTCTTCCATGAATTCTTGCCATCATTCCTTTGTGTAAAGCACAGTGTGAGGACATATGTTGGTGTTTTCAGATGCTATGGTTACATTCTTTCTCAGGTCATCATACATCTCCCAGATGCATGGGGTCCTTTACAGAATGTCATATGATGCCATTTTAAAGTGTTTCTGGTGTTGGGCTTTTCTGAAAAGCAATGGCTGCTTTCAGTGTGAATTTCTCTCCTTGAAGTAGCAGAGAGGATGGGAATCCACTAAGCGAAAACCATTTTGGATTGGGAAAACTGTGCTCCAGATTTTCTTTAGAGCATTTTCCAAGGTTTGCTCACTGTTTGTCACAGTTACAGCTTGGGAGAACTTGTCTAGATTGACACAGAGTAGCTTTCCTGATGAATCTGTTTCAAATCATGTTGGACTTTGGATTGGTCTTAGGCATGGAGATGGTACAAGGTTGACCGCTTGTTCAACAGCAGACTGAAGGTGAGCTATGCCAGAAGCTGAACGGACTGACAAATCAATGGAGACAAAAGGTACTTGCCGTGTGGTTGGTGTGTAAAGTTTGCAGGACTGGGAGGAACACTGTCTTGTGAAGTGAACACTTGGGTTTTCTATCATTGTTTTTTGAATTACTGTGGACACATGGCACTGTGCAAGGTGAAAACCAGTCTTCAACTGAACAGGACAGAATATTGAATTCAGAGCTTCTGCCCTCAAAGAATAGGTATGTTGACACCTTTTGAAGCAAGGGATTTCACAAGCTGGAATACTTTATTCTCCTGTGCACTCTTCAACATATTTTGAGAGACTGTGACAGAAAGCATAGCACAAACTTTGACAGAAAGCATCAAAGGCACAGGTGTTCATGACACAGTATTGTCCTGTGCCCAGTTTGACTGGCTGTTGATTATTTCCAGTCCAAAATGTACCTAGGTCCAGTGGAGTGGTTTGGTTTAAACTAGATTAAAACCAACAATGGTCTTAAAAATTATATATTTTAATATAAAATAATTAAACATACTAACCAAAAATGGATTTAGCTACACTTTGGACAGTGTTTCTGGAATGCAGTAGCTAGCGAGCTGATTGGAGACCAAACAGCCAATCGGAATGGTTGGTTTTGTGGCAACTTTTAATGGTGTACAGAAAGAGTTGAGTGTGCAGGCAGCAGAGATGCTGAGAGCAGGAGCGACACACTGAGAGCAGGTCTGCAGATGACTGTCAGCACACAAAGCAGAGATCTGTGTAAGAGCAAATGCCAACAACTGAGCGAGAGGCGCTGTATTGTGTGTATATGGATAATAGCAAACACTGAAATACATTTCTTGCACGCAGCAATTAATGTTGTTCACTCAAATTAAACTTTTCTTATCTCAAAATAATTTTCTCCTCAAAATGCAACATTTGTACTTTTTGTACATTTGCAAACTTTTTTACATGCGCTCAGAATAGAGGCACAAAAATGATGCCATATGCTTGACACAATCCACTTAATGCCACAATAGCAATGCTGCGTTTTAGGACCTTGCTTCCTCCAAGGATTTAGACTTGACAAGTTGTGCCATTAATCGCAAACAGAAATCTTTTACCCAATGAGGGGTTTTTTTCTCAAACAGGGCCACTGGAAAATCATTTTGATGAAGTGTGCCACATCTACTCTGATGAAACGTGGTAGGGTAGGATTTTTTCTGAAGCAAGACACCAACGCATTCATTAATGTAGCTCTTCAAATGATGTGTTAAAGCCTTAACTAAAGGGCCAAGTAAAGCTAAAGACAAATCAAAAATTGCCTGTTTTGGGATTGGTGCTCCAGCACGAATCCATTCTGACAAACATCTTGTGATTGCCTGGACATCATGTATCTCTGTCAACATTTGCTCCACTAGGACGTGAGAGTTGTTGCTTCTTGTTAAAACACCTTGATATAAGAAGATATTTCCAAACAAACCATTAGGCCTCAGAAGCTTTTTTACAACTTAGGCAGCTGTATCAAAGGCAACTATGGGGTGCTTCAACGTCTTGTACATCAGCATTTGAGTTTGACTCCAGTAGCCACAGAAGAACTTGTCTAATCCAGTGTCTTCCACTGTGAGGAGAACTGTATTTTAATGAGTGGAGTGACAGTATTGGGCTTATGAGCCACTTCTAGTTGATTTTGTTTTTGTTTGGTGACCAAGCCATCTACTAAATTTGACAACACTGCACAAAGCTTAAGACCATCAGCTTTGCTACCTCTGATGCTCTCCACACATGCGGTATTTGTCTGCCTTCTCAAAGTTCTTTTGTTACTTGTGCCCGCAGACTTCCAGACATAACTCTCTTAGAAAAGCCAGTGTGCATGGATTCATCTTTGTCTGCCACTACACACTTCAGCACCATTTTATGTGACTTTATCTGGAATCATATGTGTCCACTGTTCAAATGGGAGTTCCACATTGAAAGTCTTGCAGTCACTACTTGATTCAAAAGCATTGTCATTGTCACTGCTGTCTGTGTTAGCGATGCTCTTTTCATTACTGTAATCCAGAGCAGCCCATACGTTGTGTCTTTTTAATTTAACAAAAGTGTAAAGGCCTTTTGGTGTCATCTTTTTACCAAGTTATTTGCACTGATTTTCCCATATGTCATCACTTGGAATTAAAATGTTTCCATTTTTTATGACTGCTTCTTTTAAAAACAGAGCATTTCAAATACTGCAATTTTGTCCACAACTGATTTCTTTGGTATCTCTTAAAACATTTAAAAATGCGATATAGTACTGCTATAATTTGGTCATACGTGTAATTCAACATCTTTAAGTGGACATAATGGTCCACTTAAAGATGTTGACGGTCCAACCTGAGGCCTGCTGGACCTAACTTGTCAACAGAACCTCTAATTTGTGTACAACCGATATGCACTGCGTGGCAGGCCCCTTTGAATTTTGTCAGAAATGTTCTTTTATTGTATTTTTTTAAATGATACTGGAACAAACAAAGAATTTTGCAGCACAAACCACACAAACATAGCAGGAATGTTTGACATCAATTTTGTTTGATTTGGATAATGTGGGGAGCAGGTTGACCTTTTGACATTTACATTTTCATTAATATCTTGTAAATTTTTAAATATTTATCTATCTATCTATTTAGCTTGTAAATATTCTGGTAAGGTGAGGTGTTCCAGGCATGTCCCACCGGGAGGAGGCCCCGGGGCAGACCCAGGACACGCTGGAGAGATTATATCTCTCGGCTGGCCTGGGAACGCCTTGGTATTCCCCCGGATAAGCTGGAGGAGGTGGCTGGGGAGAGGGAGGTCTGGGCCTCTTTGCTTAGGCTGCTGCCCCCGCGACCCGGCCCCGGACAAAGCGGATGAAAATGGATGGATGGATGGATATTCTGGTAAATATTTTAAGTAAACTACAACTCACAGTAAGCTGATACCCAGCAGCATTCACAGAGAGCATTGGTAATACGAAAAACTAAGCAAACACTGACTAGCTAGCAAGTTCATAAACCTGGTGATAAACAAAGAATTATATATATAATAATTTTATTTGTACTTATATGGCAGCTGGGTGACTTTTTTGTATAATTTATATACAAAAGTCCAACAGTAATTTAAACTGTCAGATAATGTAAAGTAAAATATAAAATATAGTGAAGCAACAATATAGAATGAAGTAAAAAATAAAATATAGTGAAGCAACAATATAGAGTCATAAAAGAGAAGCCGAAAGCTCAAGTAAAACAGGCTACCTGTGAGTTGTAGGCTACTTATGTACAGTGTAGAGTAAATGTACTTAGTTACATTCCACCACTGAAAAGCAAAATTTCCAGTTTACTTAGTTTAAGTAAATTCATTCATTATTTCATTTGTTCATTATTTATATGTTCTGTATGAGCAACCAACATAAAAGAAGGGCATTCAGCGTCAGTTGCTTTGCAGAAGTGGACCATCTACTCTAGAATAGTTAACTGTGAGTGCTCAATATCTTCAACACATTCCCAATTGTTTTGCAATTTTCAGTAGAATTATACTTTAAAACTAGCTCCACAGCTGATGAATGACCTGTTTTTAGTTTCAAAGAGACATGACAGTTTATATTACCGATGCTTTCTGTGAATGCTGCTGGCTATCAGCTCATGTTACTTAAAAAATTTACCCCACAGCTTTAAAACCTTATATAAAGGGCTCTCGGGGAAATTTACTGTTGTTTGCTTAAAATGGAAAAGTGAGCTTTGCAACCACTACATAAGAGCCCAGACGAAACTTTTCCGGGAGGTGCAGCCGGGGTGCAGTATTGTTTTCAATCCATATCAACTATTATAACATATCAAATTGTATAATCTTTAAATTATACATTTAGATTCCAAAGTTAAATTTAATTTAAGTAAAAGTCACACACACACACACACACACACACACACACATTAATGAAATCAAACAACGTTGATATCAGTCAACTGTACTACGTTTGTGGTCGTTTGTGCTGCTAAAATTGTCGTTTGTGCTGCTTCTGTTTTAAAGATATTAATGAGAATGTAAATGTCAAAAGGTCAACCAGCTCCCCACATTATCCAAATCAAACAAAATTGATGTCAAACATTCCTGCTATGTTTGTGTGGTTTGTGCTGCAAAATTCTTTGTTTGTTCCAGTATCATTTAAAAAATATTAATAAAAGAACATTTCTGACAAAATTCAAAGGGGCCTGCCACGCAGTGCATATCAGTTGTACACACATTAGAGGTTCTGTTGGCAAGTTAGGTCAAGCAGGCCTCAGGTTGGACCATCAAGCAGCTTAAAAAAAACGGATAGTTTGTATTTCCACGTGATGAAAATTAAAAAAAAAAAAAAGAAATTGTAGTTGTCCATGAAAGCCCTTAATAAGTCTTTCTGTCTGTTGCGTCATCTTGTGTGGGTTAAAGGTAATTTGTTTATGAATAGGCTATAATTAGATAAAGTGACTTTAGCTAATATGCTAGAGATTATGTATCACTAACTACCATGTTAAAAAAAAAAAACATGTGCTAGCTATCTAATTAGCATTTCTAAGCTACACTGGAAAAAAATATTGTAGAATTTACAGTGAATTACTGGGAGCTGTGGTTGCCAGAATTTCACCATGAAAAATAAATTGTAAATGTAGAACACAAAACGGTATCCTATTTTGGTAACCTTAAATTTGACAGTAAATAATAATAATTTTTTGCATTAAATGACTGAATTTAAACATAAATTCATGTGAAAACAACAGACATTCCATTAACCTGATTACAGTCTTACTTATAGTGAAATTGTATAAAGTAATACGGTATCATACCTAAAAAGTTGAATATTACGGTAAATTACTGGCAGCTGTGGTTGCCAGAATTTCACTGTCGAAAATATAGTGTTAATGTAGAATATATAATGGTATACTTTGTTGATAAATGTAAAATTCACAATAAAGAATCATAAACCTGTTCATGGTAACTCATGTAAAAGCAACAAGCACTCTATTAACCTGATTACAGTTTTGCATTGTAAAATACAGTGAAACTATATAAAATAAATATTAAAAAGTTGAATATTACGGTAAAATACTGCACTGTAAAATATAACTTGTTCTTTCAACTTAAAAATATCAGGTAAAGGGCTGCCTTAAAATTTTAAGTTAAGTCAATAAATGGAGTTTGTTCTTGTAACACAACCAAATGTTATGTTGATGAAAAATCACATGTTGCCTAAACTATCGTCTTAGTTTAGTTGACTGAGATTTGTTAGTCAGTTCAACTCCTTTAATTGTCATTTTTACTTGGGAAAACCCTTTCAGCTAAATTAAAATAATCTATTGTTTAAACTTTTGTCCTAGTTCAGTTCACTTGGGTTTTTTAGTTAATTCAAATACTTTAGTAGTTCTTTTAACTTAGGAATCTATTTTAGCTTAACTAACATAATCTGTTAGCCAAGTTGATTTAAGTTTATTAATTATCTGAGCTCCTTAAGGTAGCTGAGTGAACTTGTAAATCAGTTTCATTTTAATTATCAGAATTGATTGACTGGATGTAAAAAAAAATGTGTATTGAACATCTTAAGTTCATTTTTTTTAGCTTTCTAACATCCATTTCAGCAAAACTACCTGTTAGGTTTATCTTAGATCTCAGGTTTAAATATCTACATTCCTTTAAATTAATTTTCTGTTGTTTACAGAAAAAAAATAAAAACCCACAGATTCCATTAAAGTGTATCTGATCATTTCAGGCAAAAAGTTTGTTTTAAGAACATGACAAGACAATTACTCATGAGCACCCAACATTCACCATTTATTGTGCCATCTCCCTTTGAGCTACTGTACGGCAGGCAGTCGTGGGGGGTGCTCGATATCATTAAAGAAAACTGGGAGGAACCGTCAAGCCCTGCAAAGAATGAGATTCAATACCTGCTGGAACTGAGAGCAAAATTGGACATGTTGGGGAGGGCATTACAGGAGAATTTGCTCCAGGCCCAGCAACATCAGTAAAGCCTGTACAACAGAGGGGCTAGGCTCAGGCAATTTTCACCGGGAGATAAAGTGCATGTATTACCCGATGCTGGATTTAACCAAGGGCTACTGGCAGATTCCCTTGTCTAAGGAGTCTAAGGAAAGAACAGCATTCTCCACTCCGTACGGTTTGTACCAATTTTTCACACTTCCGTTCGGCTTGTTCGGAGCCCCAGTCACCTTTCAGCGCCTTATGGACCAGGTGCTGTGGCTGCACGCTGCATATGCTGCCACCTATTTAGATGACGTGATCATCTACAGCAACACCTGGGGGGAGCATGTGCAGCGGGTGGCCGTGTTCCTGGAGTCCTTGAGGCAGGCGGGGCTCACAGCCAACCCGAAGAAGTGTGCAGTTGTACGGAGAAAGGTACAGTATTTGGGGTACCACTTGGGGGGTGGGCAGGTGCAACCACAGGAAGAGAAGACAGCCTCCCCCTCAAAAAAAAGACCAAAAAGGAGGTGAGACGGTTCCTGGGGTTGGCAGGCTACTACCGCCGGTTCATTCCGGGGTTGGCAGACCTGACTAGCCCCTTGAGAGATCTCACCCGAAAAGGTGCCCCAGATCTGGTCCAGTGGACGGAGCAGTGCCAGGCAGCGTTTGTGCAGGTAAAAAAAGCTCTGTGTGGGGAGCCGTTGTTGTTCACACTTAACTTTTCCCTCCCGTTTATTCTGAAGGCAGACGCCTCGAACAGAGGGCTGTGGGCCATTTTGTCCCAGCAGGTAGGGGGAGCCGATCGTCCCATCCTCTACATCAGCTGCAAGCTCGGCAGATTGGGAGACCTGCTACAGCACTGTGGAGAAGGAGTGCCTGGCGCTCCAGTGAGTGGTCGACTCCCTTCATTACTACCTCCTGGGGCACCTATTCATTCTCTGTTCAGACCATGGCCCACTGCAGTGGCTCCACCGCATGAAGGATGCCAATGCCCAGATCACCCGGTGGTATCTGACTTTGCAGCCTTTCAAGTTCAAGGTGGTCCACAGTCCAGGCATGCAGATTGTCATGGCCGATTTCCTCTCCCGGTTGCGGGGGGGGGAGTAGGTTTGGGCCGGATGTGGCCCCAGCCTCAGTCGGGCAGTGGGGATGTGTGGCGGAGGTGTGGTCTCTGGCCTGTCGCAGAGGAGGGCGACGCGGAGACGGGGAGCAGCAGGTGTGCCACTTCACTTCCTCCTCACTAATCCTCTTCACTTCCTGATTTAAAACTGCTCCATTTGTCTTTCTCTCCAGTCTTCTAGCTTGACTTCTCTGTCTAGACAAATGGTAGAAGTCCGCATCTCCTTCCTTATAGCCCCTTTCCACTAGTACCTAGTGGAAAGTTGACCATTTTCCATTACAATCGAGAATCACCTAATGTGTCGACTGAAGCTCAGCCACACAGTCAAGTAGGGAAACCGGCGATGGTAATCAGTGTAGATGACTCCAGCGCAGGAACACTTCTGGGTCGGATGACACTCGGAACCCAGGGACGAACGTCCCACAAAAAAACAAACACAACAAGGAGACAAAGATGAGAGGGGAGTAGAAACATAAACAAAATACATGGACACAATGGGCAGGTCGACCGCCAAGTGCTGCCAGACCATGACACTTTGTAAAGTACATATTCACTAGCAGAGATGGGCAATCTGATTACTTTTTTCAGGTAACGAGTAAAGTAAGGGATTACTATTGCAAAATCGGTAATTAGATTACCGTTACTTTCCCGTAGGAACGCTGCGTTACTGCGTTACTAAAACCGTGATTTTTTTGCGAGAATGTCTCATGACAGTGACGTAAGCGAGTGCGCCGTTGGTGACAACAGCTGTGTGCAGAGCAACAAGGGATCATATATCGATTGTGGGAGAGAGTATGAGCGTGCAGCGTTTAAAGCGTGGAAGTACTGACCTTATTTTGAGTTTGATTCCATAAAAAGTGACAAAAACATTAGCGTCCGTTGTGCGTGGAAAGAAAACTTTTTCCAGCGAAAAAAACCCCTAAACTTCTGAGCAAGCACCGAGTGCGCAACGACGTAATGGGAAATTCACAGAGAAACTCACGGATTCTTCAACTGACCGCGGCACACCTGCACCAGGGTAAACCTCCGCCTACCCCAGTCCTGCTTTACAGGTGAAAATAGAGCAACAGGACCGCTGAGTCATTGACTTTATTTATTTTCTGCTGTGTTTTACTTGCATCTATTTGAAAGAGTGAGTGTAAACACAAAAAATATTTTATTTTATGTGCTGGAATGTGCAGAAAATAGGTTTAAATGTTAAACTAATTTATTCAAGTCAGAGAATGTTGCATATAATTAAATTTTTG
Organism: Rhamphochromis longiceps; assembly: GCF_057381845.1. Lineage (NCBI taxonomy): Eukaryota > Metazoa > Chordata > Actinopteri > Cichliformes > Cichlidae > Rhamphochromis > Rhamphochromis longiceps. The sequence continues at coordinate 34,983,531 of NC_140571.1, forward strand.
CTTGATGCATAAAGTTAAAAGATTAAAACTGATAAAGCAAGTTAAAAAAAGAGACTTTTCCATTTGATTACATTTTGTATAATGGATTATGCAGAAAAAGTAGAATTGGGCTGAAAGATCTATCGCTTTATCACCTCTTCAGGTTGTAAATCGTGTTTTTAAAAAGTAACTAAGTAATTAATTACTTTTGAAAATAAGTAATCAGTAAAGTAACGGGATTACTTTTTGGGGGAAGTAATCAGTAATTAGTTACTGATTACTTTTTTCAAGTAACTTGACCAACACTGTTCACTAGTGATGGCAAATTCAAATCTTTTTATCGAGTTTGAATGCGTCACTCACCAAAATGAATCAGGTTTTTTGAGTCATTTGAGTCACTGAGTCAGTTCCCCAGAGAGTGCAAAAAATGTACAACTTCACTCAAACTTAATTGGTAAATCCTACTTCTAAGATGAGTGATTGAAAAAGAAAACTAATTTATAGAGCAAAAAAAGAGCAAATAAATTAAGACTTCTAAAGGGAACATTTATTTTACTTTTGTCAGAGATATACAGTTATCAAACAGTTAGGTGAATAAACAACACTGAGACACTTGGAGACTGTTAACGTGCTGCACGGGTGAGGACTCAGAGAGAGACTCACACCGAGCTGCAGTAGTCATTTTTATTTATAGTAGCAAGCAGGGTGGAACAAGCATAGCAGTTTCCTTTAATTTTGCATACGTGTGTGTGTGTATGTGTCACTAAGTTCGTGTGTGTGCTAATCTCTTGCGGTAAATGTCACAGGGTGAGCTTCCTGTTTCTGCAGACAAAGCTGTGGGTGTTGTAACTGTGCAAGGGAGCGAGTAGTACATTTCGGTCTTTCCTATAAGAGTAAAATATGAACATATACTTTAATGCAACATAAGACTCATAAAAGCGTTTCTTCCTTAACAACTTTCAATAGAATAACAATGAAATTTCTGACAAACAGAAAATGAAATGTGAATCAACAAAATAAAAATCCAAAATATAAATAAAAAAATAAAGTTCACAGATTAATGCGTTCAAAATTACTAGTCCACTTCTAAATGAATTGTCCCTTACAGATTGGCATTGAGGGAAAATAAGCTCCCGAACCTTTCCACAGTTGAGACGGTTTCTCTTGTCTGTAATTATTTTTCCTGCCTTTGAAAAGATCCATTCCAATGGAACTGAAGTTGCCACTATGCAGTCTCATCTTCATAACATCGCAGATTTTTTTGAAGACAGTGGTACAGGACTTCCACTACTCCAGGGGGTCAGTTGTTTGGGGTAGGCGTGGAACAAAACCAAACAGGAGCACCAAGAGTCCAAAACAAAAAAGTTCACAAGAAGTAAAGGAGCAATTCATAGATAGTTCAGGGGGTCGACAGCACGATACTCCAACACAGGGAAACTCAGGGGGCCGGTCACGCCGAAGGCAGTGGCGGTGACAGAGCAGGTCGAGAGGCAGGCCACGCGGAAGGCAGTGGCGACGGCAGGGCAGGTCTTGAGGCCGGCCGCGAAGCCAGCGGTGGCGGCAACAAACTCGTTCAGGGGGCCGCCCTCCACGGAAACTGGAAAGTGGCTGCATGAAAAGATAAAGAGCAGTCTATTAATTTCAGCGACGGCGCTGCAGGCGACGGCGGTGGCGCTGCAGGCAATGAAGGCTTGACGGGTTTCTCGGACCCTCCAGCGGAGACTGGTTGCTGAACGGGCCCCTCAGACCCTCCAGGGCTCAAAGGACATGGCTGAACGGGCCCCTCGGGCAATCCAGCAGAGACAGATTGCTGAACTGGCCCTTCTGGCCCTCCAGCGGAAACAGGAGATGGCTGAACGGGCCGCTCGGACCCTCCAGGGGAGATAAGGAAATGCTGGCTGGACTCTCCAGAATGCCCAGCGGATGAGGCAGATGACGGCGCGGGAGCCGCAGAGTGCTTGATTAGCTCACTCGAGCCTCCAGCAGGAGCAGATGCAGGGCCAGAGGGTAATGGGACCACTGGCTGAATGTGTAGCTGACTAGGAGACAGAGCTACAGGGGACTGAACTGTTAAGGGTGACAGAACAGGAGACTGAGCTGCCAAGGGCAACTAAGCAGGTGACTGAACTGAGAGAGACCGAGTAGCACACTGAGCTGAGAGAGACCGAGTAGCACACTGAGCTGAGAGAGACCGAGCAGCACACTGAACTGAGAGAGACCGAGCAGCACACTGAACTGAGAGAGACCGAGCATCACACTGAGGGAGACTGAGCGACAGGCAGGTCTAACGGCAGGGCTCACCGAATTGATGATTGAAGTGGCAATAGAGTAGGTGGAGATATTGGTTTTCCTGAACCTCCAGAACCTGGATTGACCAGCTGGACAGACTCACCAGAGCCTCCAGCGAAGACAGACACAGGTGCAGTCACCTACTGGAAACCAGCCGCTCCCACCCAAGGAGTGGATACGGGTGCGAAGGTCGGCAGTGTCCAGGCGGACCTCACCTCAGGGGTCGGCACAGAGCCTGGTCGCAGCTGGGCAGCTGCTGTCCCCACCCGAGGAGCTGATACAGGTGCAGAGGCCAGCAGAGCCTCAGGTGGACTGGAAATCGAAATGGGGATCAACTGGGCCCCAGCCCTCCTCTCCTAGGGAACTGGGACAGGAGCAGGAGAATGCTGGGCCGCAGCTGTCCTACGCACGGGAGCACAAAGAGGCAGGGAGGCAGGCTCAGGGAAAACAATCTTTTTGAGATTACTTTTCTGCTCCACATGAAAAGATAAAGAGCAGTCTGTTAATTTCACCGACTGTACAGATTCTGTTAACTCCAGGGGTCCAGAATCAGCTGAGGACAGTAACTCAACCTCTGGGGAAGCCCTGAGGAAAATTAGAGTCTCTAGAAAAGCCAGTTCTTTAACCCTCTGGGATCTAGGGTATAATTGGCCATTTTTGACTACTTTTGATTTTACCTCTGTATTTCACCTTTAAAAACTGTTTATCTTGCATGGGTTGGTATCATTATTTTAAGCCCAACCTCAAATATCTGAAATTTGAGTTATTTTTTTCATTTTGACATACTATATTAGCACAATTGATCTAAATTCAGACAAAAAATTCAAAATCTGAGTAGAAAAAAGTTATATTTTTTACTGTAAAACCCACAAACATGTTTAGCAAATCATTTTCATAACTTGAAATGCAAATAGAATGTACATTTCTAAAAATTATGCACAAGTTTTGCAAACAAAGTTATATGGTACTATTTACCTAGAAATGCAGCCTCAGGCGTTTTTTATATAACCATTTAAATCTATTTACAGAACAATCAGGTGTTCTGCATCAAATAAGAAGGCACACAAATTATTTGTGCCAGTCCAAAAAAATAGTTTGTGTTCAGTATAAGACAGAGGAGGACACCACAGGCCTAAACCCTGCAGGTCTGAGAGCAAGAGGTGTGTCAGTCCTGTTTTCCATTTGGGAGGGAACAGCGTTTACACTGGAATTTGCCTTTGGTGGCTTTTTTGGAGGGGGTGGAGATGCAGTTAATTAAGAAGAAAGTCCTGTATAAGCGGGTGGAGAAAGTTCAGTAGCCAGGGCAGACCAGAAATCAATCGCTGTAGCCGGCTAGCTAGAGTGCGACGATACTCCTCCACAGGAAAATCCAGCCACTGGTTGCATAGCTGAGTGAATGAGGTCCTCCTGGAGCTCTTCAGATGGAGCAAGTACTGCTGGGTCCATAGTGTGGTCGCGTCGTTCTGTCACAGTGCGGCTGTCTGGTAGGCAGGATGTAGACCCAAACGCAGGACTCGAACTCAAAGGTTTAACTGAGGGAGGCTACTTTATTGCAGTAGTAAGATTTCCACAAAAACAAAAATCTTGCAAAAAACAAAACCACACCAGAAACTAAGAACTAAAAAAAAAACTCTGGGAAACCTGGAAACTCAAGGAGCACGGAGGGAGGCACACAGCATGGTGAGGGGACGACGCGACAGAAAACAAAGGAAAACACACGGCTTATATACACAGAGGAGTAATCAGGGAGTGGAAAACAGGAGGGGGAGACACAGCAGGGAGAAATTGGGCCTAACGAGACAGGGGAAGCAAAGCTGAATACACTCACATGAGACAAGACCTTCAAATTAAAACAGGAAATAAGAAACAATTCACAAGGACACTGACTTGACACTGAACTCAACAGACAGACTAACGAGCAGACACTATGACATCATGACATCATGGGCAGACAGAGAGAACACAGGGAAGTGGGACCAGGGCAGGCACAGAACAGAAACCTAACCTAACAAATGGTAAATCTAAACAAAAGACATAACTAGAATAAACAAAAACATAATAAGGAAATACAAAACACTGAGTCGTTAGACTCAAGACCATGAAAGAGTGGCTCTGACAGGAATCCTTTAATTTTCAGCATTGCCTCTGTGAAGGGGTTTTGGACAATGCAACCCGCTCCTCAAAATCGACCCAAATCATAGGCACTGTCTCAGTGGAAGGATTGACCCGTGGGTTACCCTCCCCTTCCTCTGTGCTGGGTGTTGCCAATGGCAGTGGTCTTACAGACCTTGATGCAGCCCCCACAACTCTTGTTACAGCATCTTCTGCAAGTCTATCATGCAAAGATGCATGCTTCTTGAACCTAAGATCCAAAAGTGTAGCATTTGCAAGCAGACTTGTTTGAGTCCCCCCGGCCATTTGACAATTTCTGCCATGAGGATGTCGAACATGTTGCGGATTGGCTGATAGATGGAAGGATTTCTCTGTCTAGGTGCAGTAACCCTCTGCAGCTCTCTTGCCATTAAAATGGCTTTCGATGCAGAAAAAAACCTGTTGGGGAGAAATCAAGGAAAGACTATAGTACCATACTTTTTAATGCAGTTACAACCCCTACATTAAGCATACATTTTCATCGAAAAGTGAAGAGTTTCTGCAACCATTGAGTTTACATTTATTTGGAAGCTATTTTAAGAAACATCTTTAATGCTATTAATGAAAAATGTGCTTAGGCAAATTTAATGACAGAACATGAAATATATACATGTATTATGACACTATTTTAACATACCTTTCGGCACTCAGTTCCACAGTCACTTCCTCAAAAGGCTGCAGGCTTCCTTGACCATTCCCACTCTTCAAGTGACAGGATTTGCAGTTGAGGATTTACCAAGGCCAGGGTGTAAATGAGTAGTGGAAATGAGTGGACCCTTTACTTCTGTAATCCGCTTCACCATGTAAGAAGTGGAATTCCACCTGGTTGGCATGTCTTGCTTCAGTAATAGTAGGGGCTGGCCCATCTGCAGCTGTGTCTCTCGCAGTTTAGCAGAAGCCACTGTGCTGCGGCGTGTATATTCAGTTATTGCGTTTACCTTTGTGATAATTTCTTGAATTTCAGACTGCTGGATTCCATTTCTGACTATTAAATTCAAAATGTGTGCAAAACAATTTACATGGTCCAGTGCAGAATGTTGCCTACAGCCTTCTTGATATTGGCTGCACTATCACCTACACATGCAACTATCTTTTCCATAATGGCCCATTCACTTGCAATCCTTTCCAGCTCTCTAGCCAGATTTTCAGATGTATGGTTGTCCGTTAAATTAAAACAGTCCAACAAGTTAGACTGCTGCTAACTTGTTGGGCTAGCGTGTCACATAGTGGTATGTAAGAGACATGTAAGTTGTTGATGTGCTGGAAGTCCAGTAGTCAGTTGTTAAGCACACAGCAGGTGCTGTCTTGATTTTTTTCCGAACATCAGCTCTTATCTTCTCAAACAAATCAGGCATTAGCTGTCTGGATACTGTACTTCTACTGGGAAGAACGCATGAAGGACCAAGTGCTGTAGTGAATTCCCTAAATCCTCTGTCATCTACAATTGAAAAATTCTTGGGCAATCGTTTTAACCAGAGCCTTGTCAACCTTGCTTTGCTGAAGTGGCATCATGGGCCTTGACACAAATGATCCCGACTGTCTTCTTTTTGCTGCTTGTTGTCCTTGCCCTGCTGTGTGTGTGCTCGTATTTTCTTACTGAGTACTTGTTGACGTGCTGCTGGAAGAATCAGGTGATGTGATCTCTGTTGATAACGCTGCTGTTGAAGATTGTTGCTCGTGCTGCTGGCTGCTAGGTTGTCCAATGGTAGTAGCTGGGTTTTGACTCTGCTATTGTTGTAGCATGACGGTGGGGTGCTTGCTACTGAGATGTCTTCTCATATTGGATGTGCTTCCCCCTCGAAAAGATAAAACCGCCTTGCAAATGTTGCATTGTGCAGGTGTTGCACTTTTCATTTCAAAATGCATCCAAATATTACTTCTTCAGTGACTATCCATTTTTCCCTCTTATCATTAAGTTGCACTGCCCGCAAACAACACCGTGAAAAAAAAACACAGACACCTTTATTTAAAATTTTCCTCAAATGTGTCAAATATATATTTTCTCATCTAAATGATTTAGTGAAATAGCAAATTTCTGATTATTGTGTGGATGCTTTAAGCATCCACACTATTGAGTTCCTCTTGATACTTAACTACTTCCACAATTTTCAGCCGATTTTCACCGTTCAAATTTTAAACTATTCTGCTATTTCTGCTAATGTGCTATGTCTTTTTGTATTTTTCACTATTATACTTTTTAAAATATTAAGCTTAATTTGTCCCATTGAAATGAATGGGAAACTTCTGCAATTCTGCTAAAATTTTCTTGTTTTTGAAACTTAACTACTTCCTCATATTTTCACGTAGAACAACCATTCAAACTTTAAAATGTTCTCAAATTATTGGGCTATTCGGGTATAAATCAGCTTTTTCAAATCTTTTACCGTTTTACTTTTATGCCTCTTAAAGTTTTCACTTGCAAAATTGTGATTTTTCACAAAATACATGCGTTGTTATGGTTGCTATGCACTTGGCTTCCAGTGTGCCACTGAAGGTTTTGCAGTCTTTTCTTCATGTCCGAACAACTTCTTGCTACTTGCTCAATTTTCACTCAACTTCCACAAATTATACATCAAAACGTAGGTATTTTTGCTGGCTTTCCGAAAATGTCACTATCATTGTTGTGGGATTTATAGAATTTTGGCAAATCTCCTCAGACCAACACAAAGTCGCAAAACTCTCCATAGAAAGTCAATGGAGAGTTTGTTCAAAATCACCGCTTGATTTCTGTAATGAGAGGCATATTTGAATCGTCATATCTCCTTAATGAAGCAAAGTTAAGACATAAGGCTTGTCCCAGTATATCTTCAGACACTCCTGACGCTCACAATTCAAGAATTATTTTCTCACCTATTACCGTTCTGAAAAGAGTTAGACTTGTTTGACGGTAGGAAATTCGTCCTTCGCTCAGATTTCTTCAGATTTCAAACTCTGGAAATGAACCACTTATTTCTCTCGTCATATCTTTTTAATGGATTTCCACAGAGACCTGAAAATTTCCATGATTGTTCACCAAAGCCTGCTGTCTCTTACGGTGAAAGAATGATATTGATACTCCAAATAGATTTAGAGTTAGAAAGCGTTGTTTGAGGGCAAGTCAAGGCAGTTTTTGCTTTGCTCTACTCAGTTATGGTGCATTAGAAGTCAAATATCTTTAATAATTCATATTTTAATGATAAATTGTCAACACTTTAAGATTCCCCCATCTCTTCTGAACAAAACGGTGTAAGAATGACTGTTCTAGCCCCTACGGTTAGGAAATTATGGTCATTTGTTTGAGGGGAGTCGTCATTATGAGAAATAGACTGCAAAAATCCTGTGTCTCTCTGTGCTGCGTGCACCTGTTTTGGCGGGAAAAAGTGCACAGGCTCTCTGATTGGTGGATTCAAATTCAGCAGCTCCCAGGCTGCTTGACTGAGCTAGAAACTTACTTCTCTCTCCCTCTGTGTGTGTGTGTGTGTGTGTGTGTGTGTGTGTGTGTGTGTGTGTGTGTGTGTGTGTGTGTGTGTGTGTGACAGAGAGCGAGAGAGAGAGAGAAAGTCTTTTAATGGGATGATCTCATTGTAAGATTCAAATTCAATATATTTAGAGTGGTTGACTGAATTGGATCTTGTGTGTGTGTCTCTGTTATATATTTTTTTGCCGGTTTTTTTTTCATTTAACAAGCATATTTGAGGGACCCTCAGCATGTTCAGCATTTTTTCAGCTGTCCATTTTGCTTTTCCAATTTTTCTGTGTAAGATATTACTATTGTGCTAAATCATACTATTTCTGCTATTTTATAAGATTTGTGCTAAATATAGTATTTCTGCCAAATATAGTATTTCTGAATAATTATAGTTTTTCTACCAAATCACAGTATAGTATTTTTGCTTTTTATAGGATTTTTATAGGATATTTATATTGCTTAATATAGTATTTCTGCTTTTTATAGTATTTGTGCTAAAACATAGTATTTCTACTAAATGTAGTATTTATGCTTAATCATACTATTTCTGCTTTTTATAAGATTTGTGCTTAATATAGTATATCTGCTAAATTTTAGTAATTCTGCTTTTTATAGTATTTGTGCTAAAATATAGTATTTCTACTAAATGTAGTATTTATGCTTAATCATACTATTTCTGCTTTTTATAGTATTTGTGCTAAAATATAGTATTTCTACTAAATGTAGTATTTATGCTTAATCATACTATTTCCATATATTACTGCCAGGTCCCCAGGCAGCCAATCCTCTGTGAGGCCTGAGACATTCAAATTTACATATCAGGGCCTCCACGGCTTCCCAGCCAGCCAATCATATATGTGGGCTGAGGCATTCAAATTTGCATATTGGGGCCTTCGTGGCTTCTAAACCAACCCGTCATCCATGTCATATATCTCAAAAAATTCATATTTTAATGATAAATTGTCAACACTTGACGATTCCCCCATCTCTTATGAACAAAACTGTGTAAAAATGACCGTTCTTGCCCCTACGGTTAGGAAATTATGGTCATTTGTTTGAGGGGAATCCTCACTATGAGAAATAGACTACAAAAATCCTGTCTCTGTGCTGCGTGTGTGCACCTGTTTTGGCGGGAAAAGTACACAGCCTCTCTGATTGGTGGATTCAAATTTATCAGCTCCCAGGCTGCTTGACTGACCTAGAAACTTGCTTCTCTCCCTGTGTGTGTGTGTGTGAGAGAGACAGAGGCAGAGAGAGACAGAGAGACAGAGAGAGAGAGAGAAAGACCCTCTTTAGGGCAGCATCTCATTGTTTGACTGGCATAGACCCTGTGTGTGTGTCTCTCTCTTTACATTTCTGTATTTATTTATTTGTATTTCTTTTTTTCCCCACAGTTGAACAATAATTAGTTTTGAGACAGCTTAACCATGTTCTGTTTTTTTCTCAGCTTGTCATTTTAGTTTTCCAGTATTTTCACTTAAGTTATAACTATTCTGCTCAATCATAGTATTTGTTCTAAATCATTGTTATTATGCTATATTGTAGTATTTCTGCTAAATCATACTATTTCTACTATATTATATATTTTTTTCTAAATATAGCATTTCTGCTATATAATTGTATTTCTGCTATCTTATAATATTTGTGCTAAACCAGAGTATTTGTGCTGAATCATAGTATTTCTGCCAAATGATAGTATTTCTGCCAAATTATAGTATTTGTGCTAAAACATAGTATTAATTTAAAATTACAATATTCATAGTTCATCACAGTGTCTCTGGTAAAACAGTATTTCTGCTATGTTGTACTATTTTTCTAAATCATAGTGTTTCTGTAATGTTTAAGTATTTTTGGCTAAATATATTCTTTCTGTTATCTTATACTATTTCTCCTAAATTCTTGTATTTTTTGAGAAGTTGTCATGTTTCTGGTAAGTTACAATATTTCTGCTAAGTTCTGCTATGCTATTGTATTTCTGCCAAGTATTATGTTTCCTCTAAGATATTGCAGTTCTGCTAAGTTATTACATTTTAGCAAAGTTCCTTTGCTTCTGCAAAGTTTTTACAATTTCTGCAACTTTTCAGCTTTTTCAGCTAGTTTTTGCATACAGCTTCAGCTTTAAAGCATCCACACTGCATTTTCGCAGGAAATGCAAATTTTTCTAGTTTTACTTACATTTAATGCAGCAGATATTTTTTTTATAGTGGTGGTGATAGTAGTGAGTTCATATACTTTCTCCTTTTTCTGCTTATTTCTGCTTAATATCTATGCAAAACAAAGTGAATGTTTGTTAAAGTGACTATTTGTTAGAGTGACTGAATGTTATATTGCGTCAGTCAGACTTCATCTCAGGTGAAGAAGCGACTCTTGCACGGTAACACGCTTTGATTGTGATCTGATTCAACAGCTGAGAGCCGAGAGGCAGGGGTGAGTGAGTCGTATGTAGCGCAAGCGTCCACTGAGCTGTGTGCCGGGGTGCGGTAATGCACCTTAACGTTGGTTGCCAACCAAGAAGAAGAAGCTGTCAGGGGGGGTGTTGATTCGTTCAACTCTTTTGAGCTGTGAGCCGGGAGGGAGGGGGTGAGTGAGTCCCTAGTCCTGAATGAGTCCGGCTACGGAGGAACTGATTGATTTGTTCATGCTAGGATTCCATACCGGACATTAGCTCTCAGGAAGGGAGGGGGTGAGTAACTCAAATGAGCTGTTAGCATGTTAGCATGCTACTGTGAACTGATGAGCTATTGTCTTGATGTGAGCTTTCTACTCTGGGTTTTTTCTTCCAGACCAGAGCAGAAATGTTTTTGTTAAGAAACTGGCTGTTATTGTTTTTCCACAATTTTAATTATGAGCTAGATATAGCTCTACTAATAAATTTAGTTTGCTAACAGTAACAGGGATGAGTCAGTGAATGAGTCATGATTCACAAGTCAGTAAAGTGATTCTCGAGTATTGAACGATTCGTTCATGACTTGCACGTCACTTATGTTAACCACAAAAACTTCCATCTTCCAAAATCTACCATCTCTTGTTCTGCATTTCTCTCCTTAGTACTATATGTACCCAACAAATCAGCACTGTTATTAGTTTTTACACTGGATGCCCGTTCACATCTGTCCAACACATCTCTTTTTTTCTTGGCTTGTGACCAGAAAAAGGAGTACACTGGCTACAGTGCACCCCCCCTCCTCCCTTTGCTGGGTTTTTTGAAAAGGATGATATTGCAAATCTAATTTTACAAACAATAGTAATTTATTATAAAATATTTGATGATGAAATAATATTAATATCAGTTTATTTTAATTGAATAGCACGGGCTGTTTGCAACAATTATTTATGTTATAATGTATGTATTATGAGAGGCTATAAATGTATTTATATATTTATATACATTTGTAGCCTTTTTTTACACCCACTTACACTGAAGATATTTTTGACATGTTTTGCATGTGGAATATGGGAAAAGAGGGAACAAGAATGAAAGCAAGGACTCGCCCGTTGGACAGCTACAAGGCTAACACACACACACACACACACACACACACACACACACACACACACACACACACACACACACACACACACAGAGTATATCAAGGCCAAAGAAGAAAGAGCTCATCTTATACTGTTACAATGTATTCCCTACCCAGCACTTGAGTACATGAAAAACAACAGTGTCCGGGAGCCCTGAGCACTAATTATAACATTGCAATAAGTGTAATTGTTTTGATCACTGCACTACAGAGTTGTGCTTTCATAATCCCAATGATTATAGAGTGTTTTTTAGAAGTGGGTTAGTTGTCAGGCAGCTCTGAAAATCTCCAGCTTTGGCTGCTCTTGACACTCTGGTTGAACCCATCCTATTAATGCTGGATTACTGTGGAGAGGCCATGTCTCCTTGACAAGGGAATAGAGCAGAACATTTCAGCACAGATGATTTCATCTTGCACGTTTTAATTGCTCTACCATCTATTCGTGTGCTTTCAAGATGCGCCAAGCAGCTTTGTAAATTCCCAGGAAAATAAGTCAAGGTTCAGAAGAAATGACTGATACCAAATACTGAAGCTTCGACATCAAATATTTATCCACTCACAATAAACCGTTCCCTCTTTGGTGAGGATATGTTTTCTGCAAACAGCTGCCATTTCTTGGGAGCTTGTTTTTTCTTTGTATTTACAGTGAGCATGAACATTACTTTTCAGTGAAGGTAGTGATCAGAATAAAGTGAAAATGAGCTTCTTTGCTGGTGTAAACTTCTGAAAAAACCAACACAATGTTTTAAAACATCGTGCTATCATGATGTGAATATTAAATGATGGCAATTATATTAATATTATAATATTATTAAAACCCAGGCTGGCATTCATTGGATCTTGAAAGTATTCACAGTGCTTCATTTGTTCCACATTTTGTGATTTTAAAGCCATATGTTAAAATGTATTAAACTCATTTTCACCACAATATCCAACACACATATAACATTTATATACATATCCATACACAGCCTTTGCTCAATACTTAAAGCACCTTTGTCACCTATTACAGCCTCAAGTCTTTTTGAGTATGATGCTACAAGCTTGGCACACATTTTTGGGTAGCCTTTCTTTCATTGGTGGAGTGCTATAGAAATGGTTGTCCTTCTAGAAGGTTCTCCTCTCTCCACAGAGAAATGCTAGATCTCTGTTAGAGTGACCATTGGGTTCTTGGTCACATCCTTGACTAAGGCCTTCTATCCTGGTCACTCAGATAGGCCGGGGAGCCATTTCTGCGCAACCTACCTGAAAGAGTCCTGGTGTTTCCAAACTTCTTCCTTTTACAGATGATGCAGGTCACTGTCCTCATTAGGACCTTGAGTGCTGTAGATTTTTTTTTTTATGTGCCTTATTCCAGATTTGTGCCATGATACAGTTCTGTCTCTGAGGTCTACAGACAATTCCTTAGAGTTCATGGCATGGTTTGTGCTCTGAGATGCGTTGTCAACTATTATGTCAAAAATGCTGATTATTGTCCACTTCTAAAGAATTAGTTCCAAAATATAGTAAAGAAATAAATCATAATTTTAAAATGTCTACAACTCTTTTCTGACAGCCACATCGAGCAGACATTAGATCTAACTTCCCTTTTTTTTCTTTCTTTAAAACAACAGTTGTTTGAATCATCACTAAAACTATGATTACTGTGACTGGAAAGAAACTTTTTTTTCTGGACTAAGTAAAACTAAGGTTAAGAAACAGCTTTTTAAATAACTGTTTAACTACTGCCAGATTGAAGTCCTGTGGTACATAGCCGGTTATTAGACATAGGTTGATCATATTTAAGATTGAAGCATTAATTAATGGCAGGACTTATCTGAGCAGTCTTGTAGGAATGGGTTTGGAGGAAGTAATTACTGAAGTTATCTCAGAAAAATCATTTGGACAAAAAGACTCTAAGTTAATATCAATGGTACTAAAAGTAGCTGTAGATAATGTTATATCTGTGAGATAATTATGAGTCATTTTTTCTCTGATGATTAAAATTTTATTTGTGAAGAAGTTCATGAAGTAAACGTTAAAGAAATAGTTGACTCAACAGTGGTCTGACTTTTTGTCAGGTTGTCAAAGTGCTGAAGAGAAAACTAGGGTTGTTCTTATTTTCTTCACTCAATGATGAATAGTAAGATGTTCAGGCTTTACGGAGGGCTTTCTTATAAAGCAACAAACTAAATGATGATCTGCCAAATTTGTGACAAGCCATTTCCTCTCCAACTTACGAGTTATCTGCTTTAAGGTTCATGTTTGAGAATCATACCACGGAGTCAAGTACTTCTGATTTGAGGCTCTCTTTTTCACAGGAGCTACAGTATCCAGTGTCAAATGTAGTGAGGCGGCAAAATTTTTAACAAGACAGTTAACCTCTGTTGGAGTAGCATTCAGTTAGTTGCTCTGCTCTGTGTTGGTACATGGCATTGAAGATGATAACAGTGGGTAGATTATATTCTTAAACTTAGTTACAGCACTGTCATAAAGACATCTACCGTATTTACCGCACTATAAGGCGCACGTAAAATCCTTAAATCTTCACAAAAATTGACAGTGCACCTTATAATCTGGTGCGCCTTATGTATGAATTTTGGTTTGTGCTTACTGACCTCGAACCAGTTTTATGAGGCACACTATGCTCAAAAATCTGTCAAAAAAAGATTTTTAGTGCCACTTTTTGGAGCATTACGGTTACCGTTGCCAGGAGCCTCGCAGAGTAATACGTACTGTGCTTCAACACAACATTACCGTGTTGTGTGTGTATAACGACTCCAAAATGGCACCCGCGAAGAGACACGCTTACGAAGCTGATTTTAAACTTCGAGCAATTAGTTATGCAGAAGAGAATGGAAATAGAGCAGCTGCCAGACAATTCGGCATTAATGAGTCCATGGTGCGCAAGTGGAGGAAGCAAAAAGATGACCTAAAACAAGTAAAGAAGACCAAAAGGAGTTTCCGAGGGAACAAGGCGCGATGGCCGCAGTTAGAGGACAAAATTGAACAGTGGGTTATTGAACAGAGAACAGCAGGTAGAAGTGTCTCTACAGTCTCTATTCGACTCAAGGCAACAGCGGTAGCACGTGGCATGCAGATCAACGACTTTCGAGGGGGACATTCTTGGTGCTTCCGTTTTATGAAAAGGCATAATCTCTCAATCCGCACAAGAACTACTGTCTCACAGCAACTGCCAAACGATTACAAAGAAAAGTTGGCCATTTTCCGCACGTACTGCCAGAATAAGATCACTGAAAAGAAGATCCGGCCAGAACACATCACTAACATGGACGAGGTCCCCCTCACCTTTGACATCCCCGTGAACCCTACTGTCGAGAAAACAGGGACCAGTACGGTATCTATACGCACCACAGGGAACGAGAAGTCATCCTTCACTGTAGTTCTGGGCTGCCAAGCTAATGGCCAGAAACTACCACCCATGGTCATTTTCAAGAGGAAGACTTTGCCAAAAGAAAAGTTTCCGGCCGGCGTCATCGTCAAGGCTAACTCAAAGGGCTGGATGGACGAAGAGAAAATGAGCGAGTGGCTGAGGGAAGTTTATGTCAAGAGACCGGATGGCTTTTTCCACAAATCTCCGTCTCTTTTGATCTACGACTCCATGCGCGCCCATCTCACCGAGGCTGTCAAAACCCAAGTGAAGCAAACTAATTCGGAGCTTGCCGTCATTCCGGGTGGATTAACCAAAGAACTCCAACCACTAGATATTGGTATCAACAGGTCGTTCAAAGTTAAATTACGAGCTGCGTGGGAGCATTGGATGACAGAAGGCGAACACACATTCACCAAGACAGGGAGGCAACGCCGAGCGAGTTACGCCACTATCTGCCAATGGATCGTGGCTGCTTGGGCTAAGGTATCAGTCTCAAGTGTCGTCCGAGCTTTCACGAAGGCTGGAATAATCACTGAACAGCTAAGTAACAGCAACAAGACTGATTCGGATAATGATGAGAGGGATCCGGGCATGCTTGATGCCGAAATTGCCCAGCTGTTTAACTCAGACACTGAAGGTGAAGAGTTTGATGGATTTGTGGAAGTTGAATGAACTGGAAATGTAAGTGTATTGTTCAATATTTGATGTTTAACAGCTTAACAATGTTAAGAGTTACTGTGAATGAGTTGGTTAAATTTTAACTCATCCGATTGTTTTATTCTGCTGAATGCACTTTAAACGTCTTTTAATCTGGCGTGAGAGGGATCCGGGCATGCTTGATGCCGAAATTGCCCAGCTGTTTACTGTAAGTCAGACACGGAAGGTGAAGAGTTTGATGGATTTGTGGAAGTTGAATGTACTGGAAATGTAAGTGTATTGTTAAATATTTGATGTTTAACAGCTTAACAATGTTAAGAGATACTGTGAATGAGTTGGTTAAATTTTAACTCATCCGATTGTTTTATTCTGCTGAATGCACTTGAAACACTTTTTAATCCGGTGTGAGAGGAATCCGGGCATGCTTGATGCCGAAATTGCCCAGCTGTTTACCGTAACTCAGACACGGAAGGTGAAGAGTTTGATGGAATTGTGGAAGTTGAATGTACCGTACTGGAAAAAGTGTATTTTTCAATATTTAATGTGTTACAGCTTAACAGTGTTAAGAGTTACTGTGAATGAGCTTAATAAAGGTCGAGTTATTTTTTGTTTGTTTTAATGCACCTTATAATATGATGCGCCTTATGTATGAAAACAGAGCCAGTCTTCAACAGTCCGCCTTATTCTCTGGTGAGCCTTATAGTGCGGTAAATACGGTACTGTGATGAAATCTGATGTGTAATCAATTATTGTAAATTTAAATGTTATTAGTAAATGATCAGCCAAGAGACTGTTTTCAGGAATCGAACCTAGTCTAATAATAGATTAAATCCTGTGTTGAGGCTGTCATTTTAGCATCTACATGGTTATTAAAATCACCCACAATAATCATTTTTATCTGAGCTGAGCACTAAATCAGAGAAAAGTCTGAGAAATCTGACAGAAACTCTGTAAGGCCCAGGTGGACGATAGATGATCTCAAATAAGATTGGCTTTTGAGTTTTCCAGCTGGGGTGGGCAAAGATAAGCATCGGGCCTTTAAATGAATTAAAACTCCGTCTTTGTCTTTGGTTGATTAATAGGCTGATGTGGAAGATTGCTGCCACAACGCCCCACGGCCTCTGCTTCGAAGATTCTGATCGTTAGAATGACTCGGGGGTGTTGATTCATTTAAACTAATATAATCATCCTGCTGTAACCAGGTTTCTGTAAAGCAGAGTAAATCAATTAGTTGATCAATTGTTAAGTCATGTACTAACAGAGACTTGGAAGAGAGAGACCTAATGTTAAATAATCCACATTTCACTGTTTTACTCTTTGGTGGAGATGTGGATACTGTATTATTCTTTCTTTGTGGCTTTTTATGTTTAAATTGTTTTTTTGTTGATTTTTTGTTTTTTGTCTGTTTCGGAGCTGGCAGAGTCTCTAAGTATATGGGTTTTGGGGGATAATTCACCGCTTTATCCCCAAATCATCACAGCATTAGACACCTCACTTTGGTTTTCTTCTCTGTACTCAAACTGACAACCACAATGGGGCTGCAAGTTGATTATCACACATTACCAATAACAATAATGTTATAATGTTTGAGAGATTCAAGTGTGCTCCTCGTGATTTGTTTGTGGTGCAGTGATTTTAGCCTGGTTAAAAAACATTAAAGTTCATACAACTAGCAATTATCAGGCAGCCTGATTTACTTCTTGCAATTGGACCAAGCTAGCATTTCAGTTCTGTTCTGCTGAACCTCATGCCAGCAATAATTGTGAGGAGTCTTGGTGAGTGTGACTTTCTCAAAGCAGCAATAATTATCTGGTGTTTGTTTGCTCAGTCACTTTGTGCAATTGTGTATTCAATAATTTACTCTTTTATATCCCAGGTGAGGGGTGTCTTTGATTGTTAGCCCACAAGACATATGCATGCATGTTTTATTTCTAACTTCACTTTGCTGCTTTGGCACTGCAAGCTGCTGCAGTGTTCTCATTGCTACCTGAATTTGTTTGTTTCATGATCCATGTACAAAGTATATTTCATTTAGAGTTTTTGGAAGTTGTATAATAACAAATGCCAGTTATTTGGGTTATTTCCTTTTTTTACTTCTCTTTGGGCTAATCCAAATGTAAATTGACACATATGAGATAACCTTTTTTACAGCCAATGTTGTCTAAATGATGTGAAAACTTTGCCTGTCTTACTTTGGAAGCAGATGTGCACAACAAAGTATCAGTTTAAAATAAGATAAGATGACCTTTATTAGTCCCACAGGTGGGAAACTTGTTTCATTACAGCAAAAGTGCAAAGTTACGTAGCATAAATTAGAAAACACTGGAATGGAATAAAATAAAATACTATATACACAATAGAATAAAATAGAATACAAATGCTATATATAACTGAGTAAGAAAATACAAAAGTACAACTTTGTCAGAAAAAGAATTGCATATATAGCAGTCTTAATTCACATGTGTGGGTTTGTGTGTGTTTGATCAGTTGAAGTCTTTGTTGTAGAGTCTGACAGCAGTGGGGAGGAAAGACCTGTGAAATCTCTCCGTCCCACATCGTGGTGCCGCACCCTGCCACTGAAGGAGCTGCTCAGTGCTGTCAGTGTCTCCTGCATGGGGTAGGAGATGTTGTCCAACAGGGATGATAGCTTAGCCACCATTCTCCTGTCACTCACCACCTCCACTGCAATGTCCAGAGGGCATCCTAGAACAGAGCTGGCCCTCCGAATATAATTAATATAAATTGTCATGTCCACACGAGAATACCTTGGTAACTTCGTAATGGGCAATGTAAACCTTTTGCTCATGAAGGTGGAGGTAGACGAGAAGAAGGTTGGTGGCTTAATCCTTGGCTCCTCCAGTCTGCATGCTACAGAAAACCAAGTTGCTCTCTGAAGCATTCATTGGCATGTGAAAGTGTGTGAATGTTGACTAGAAAGATCTAGGCATATAAACTGCCATGGCTGAGTTGCCGGTGTGTTGTGATGTGGACCCAAAAGCAGAATTCACAGGAGGCAAAACTGAAGTGTAACATAAAGCGAGCCATTTATTTAGTCTGTTAGTGAAAAAACAAAGGCAAAGGAGAACAGAGGTAAGGGCTAAACAATTATCTTAACTGCAGCTAGAACTAAACATGAAAACTATTACATGAACCTGAACCAGAGCATGAAAAAACTAGAGACCTGAAGAGACATGAGAATCCATGGAAACTAGTCGAGATAAACAGGCAACCTGACACTGAACAAAGGGAGACAGAGGACCAGAATACACAGAAGGGTAATGAGGCAAGTGGAAACACCTGGGGAACACAGTTGACACAAATGAACGTGATGCAACAGGGGTAGCAAAACTAAACACAATGAACATGGAAACACAAGACTGTCAAAATAAAACGGAAAACATAATGAGATGAAGACTAAGACAACACAAGCTTGACAATAGGACATGGAAACCACAGACATGAAACACATGACAGACTGGGGGAAACGGAAAGGAACACAAGAGGAACATGGGAATAGATAAGGGGGACGAGGCATTGGCATAGCTAAAAGTAATACATAGAGGACAAGACAGACTTACACAGGGAACAGGAAATGATGCCTAAACACAGAAGCATGGGTGACAACATTAACTAAACTAAAACCTAACTAAGACTAATAATAACCACTAGAAGTTAACATTTCTCCAGTACATCATAAGAAATCAAAAATACAAGACAAACTCAAAATGCTGGGTCACAGATCCAGCGCCCTGACAGAAACAAAAGCTTGCGTGAATGAGGTGTGTTCTGTACTCAAACAGAGTGCATGTGCTATAAAAAAAAGCAGTTCATTTAAGTAACATACATCTTTAGAATAAAAAAAAGAAATTGCTTTGACTGACTGACTATTCATACAAGGTCAATCAATCAGGGCCCCATCTCATCACTTTACTGCTTTCACCTCATAGTACCGTATCTGTCATGGTCCTGGGTCGTTGACCCAGCGTTTTGTGTTCATTTTGGTATCATCTTATGTTTTGTGTTAATTCTTATTTTGTATTAGTTCTTAGGGTTTGGTTCTTGTGTTTAGTGCTTTAGTGTTCTCCCTCCTGTATGCTCTGTTTGTGTTCCTGAGTTTGTCTTTGTGAATGTCCTGTTTTACTTTGAAGGTCTGTGTCCGTTATCACTGTGTCAGCTTGTTTCTTCCTGTCGTCTTGTGAATTAGGTTCAGCTGTGCTCCCCTCCTGTGTGTCATTACCTGATTACCTTGTGTGTATATATAGTGGGTGTCAGTCTGTGCTCCTTGTTGGTTCGTCTGTGTTACTCAGTGTTAATCTGTTATTCTGCGTCTCTCTGTGCCACGGCCTGCTCTTCGTTCCCAGCTCCCCATTCCCTGCTCACTTCCTTATGTCTTTCTCTGCATGTGACCTTGTGAGTTATGGTTTCATGTTTTGTTACTTTTAGTTCTCCCCAGTTTAGGTTTTTGTTCAGTTCCGCCCTCACTTTTGTTATCAAGCAATGTAAATAAACCTCACTCGCATCTCCACTACTGTCTCCAAATTGGGTCCTCATTTACTCCACCACACGACTGCTGCCCCAGCCGTGACAGTATCACCCCAATAAAGCACTTTGCATTATAACTGCTGGTTTACTTGTGGTCTCGAGAGTATTTAAAAGTAGAGGCAAAACGAGCTCCCAGTTTGGATTCAGGATATAGAAACCCTCTCTACTTTTGAGATTGTCAAAAGGGAAAGCTTTAAACCCAAAGTATAGAGATAGAGCTGATTTAGGTAACCCCTGAATCCTCCTGGATGCTGTGGCCTTCCCATGAACTAAGTTTTTCTTCTTTACTCTCTTCCATGGTGTGTCTTTTGCCCTGTCTTATTTTACATATCTATATAAATAAAACTGAATTGAATTAAGTGGCCTGAAACCTTTGCTTGAAATCTCATTTCTTCTAACTACATTTATTATATATATTTATTTCTACCAATGGAAAAAGAAAGAGCAATGGGGAAAAAAAAAACCCTGAACAATCTTCACCCCCCCCCCCCCCCCCCCCCCCCGCGCGCGCGCATGTACCTGAATCATAACCCTCATGCTAGCAGTCAAATTCTAAAAGCAAAATATGTCTGTGAAAGTGACAGAAGTAAAACACCATAAGTGAGTATGTGTTCAATAAGTAATTACTACCTTAATTCTCATTTATAGGATTATGCCAAAATCTCCCTGAAAGAAAATTGATCCAGAATGCTGAGTATTAACTGGGACTCGAAGAAGAAGAAGCCATATTTCTGCCATATTACTCCTCATTGTCTCCCTGTCATACCTTTGTGTTAATCAGGCCCCATTAAAAAAAAACAAAAAAGCATTAAAGACCTCATACTACCTTATTATCCTAACAAAATACTTTGCTCTCTGACTGCAGGCTTATCTGTGGTTCCTAGCCAGAGAATGTAATTAATTTCTCTTGTAGTTCAAGTTCAAAGCAATCGTCACAGTGGCTCTACATTATAAATGGAAACAAAAACAACATTCCTGACTCCTGATCACTGCTTTTTTTTACCTGTTGAAGATCAGGATCTCACTGTGGCTGGAGTTAGGATTCTGTGCAGATACTTAAAAGAGTCCAAGTTGTGTAAGCAGTATAACGCAGGTCTTTCTGTCCTGAATGCATTTTCCACTTTACCATTGAGCTCTTGTCATTATGTGCAATAAAAATAAATGTAATGTTCATATCGCCACTCCAAAAGCTGTATCACTGTCCACACATGAACTTAAACCAGCTAGTTGTAGCTCCAGTGTAAAAATATAAATAAAAATACATTTTAAACACAGATAACAGGAACATTTGGAATGCCAGTAAAAAATAAAATCAAAACTGTAATGTATTTACTGAATTTAGTAGTATGGCATGAATTAACCCATTGTGAGATCTTGCCCCACCCTATCATGTGACTTACTGAGATCAAATGGCCCAACATGTGAGTGGGTGTTAAGGCATAAGTGAAGGAATCTCAAAACTGGATTATAGATGGCAGACAGTTGGCGTCCTAAGCCATCACCTGTGTTCAAGGATGGTCTTCACAGTGGACATAAATGGCTTCTTTCACTCCAGACCATCTGCCTTCTCTGTCCAAAATGTGAACATTGGCATCCTTGAAAAAGTGACCTTTACCCTTTAGATGCAGATGTACAGCTGAGTCATGTCCTCTCAAGGTGACTCTTCTATGTTGTGTTCTGTGTTAATGGATTGGGTGTTGGTCTTTCTTCAGTGTAGAGGTCTAAGTACTCTTTGCTGCATATACTGCATGGTTTGTGTTTGGGAGTTTTGTTCTTGGGATGAACCAGTGTTTTTTTTCTGAGTGTACGGCTGAGTCTGAAGTACACTGGGATGCCGTGTTTGGAGAAACAAACTAAACAATGTAGCATATGCTGTGCAGTGCAGCAAGGAGTGCTCAGTCCTCTACATAAAGAGTCATGGGCCATACACTAGCTGCAAAGAAAACATTCCACAATTGGATAATTTCATATATAATATGTATTCCCAAAACTTTAATTATGCAAAAGGGCTTGAGTGGAAATGCATTTTTCTGAAGTCACATTTGTGTTTGCAAAAGCTTCATATGTAAAAATGTTTTCTAGAGACATGTTTACCTCTTGAGAGCTGTGTTTATAAGAAAGAGATCTTGTCAGAGTTGTAGTCTCCTCCCATCCTCCAATATATATTTTATTATTATGCTAATGTTCACATCTTATTGTTCACGCAGGAGTTAGTAGATGTGGCTTTGTCTTCTGCTGACCTTCCAGCTATAGTCAATAAGCCATTTTGTGACACTTTATCAATGTAGGAGATTTATATTCTCATAATAGAGAACCTTGGCAGCAATATTACTTTCTGATTAGTGACTAAAAATGGACTGCCAACCTGTGGAGTGGTTATTCATTCCTCTAACTGATTGTAGCTGGCCCTATTTGGGAAGGCACCCAAAGAGATTAAGTTTTATTAGTAGAGTAATATTAATTAACAACTTACAGAAATTAATCTAGGGAAAGCTTAGATGACAGCTCTGATGACCTACTGTAATATTGCAGCAGGCTTGGTGGTCAATGTTTCATAATCACAAGTGAGGAATTTTCAGATCCCCAAATAAATATTATCCCTAAAATGTCACTTTTGAGCCATGGGTGACTATGAGGTCAGCGGTACTGGTGGACATCTTCCCTTAGAGCAGTACACATTATTACTTTTCTTTTCTGGTATGATATTGTGAACATGGGAACTCTCAGGAAAAAGGGAAAAAAGAAGAAATATCTAACTGTAGCTGTTTGTTACAGGCTATAGCCTTTGTATGAACATCAATTCAGAGCAACTTTTTTTTTCTCACACTGTTTAGTTCAAAGTACAGTGGAACCCCAACTTACGAAATTAATTCGTTCCAGAGGGTGAGAAGGGTTATATGTGAAACATGTCCCACTAATCACATCAACAGTGGGACTCCTTTTTGATAGTTTTTCTACTATCAAAGCAGGAGAAGCTACAGCACAGTAGAAAAAATAGTGAGCAATGTGGATGTAATGAGCCAACCCTGGAAGAAGAGCGCAGTAAAACTGAACTAGATGATGCCCAACCACCTGCATTGACAAATGACATCTTCTGAGCTGAAGATAAAGATTGCTAACCCACCAAGAGTTTAAACCTTGTTAGGTTTAATGTATGTGTTGTAGATTGCCATTTAAAAAGCTAGAATGCTTCTGTTTGCTCTCTATGTAACCCACGCATATAAGTACGTGCACGACCTCGATAAGGGGAACAAGCAGCCTTGAGAAGAACAGATTCTACTCAATGAAGGAAGCCACTTGGCTGGGACGAGATACCGACAACATCCTGGGAGAGCTGCACTCCCATCATATAACCACACACATTGTATAACCATGCTTGCACAGCACCATCACACTTTGTAACCAGTTATAGTAATTTCTCACAGGTAATACAGCAACAAGCTTTATGAATATTCATGTGTGTAACCAATAAAAAAAACCTGCAGGGGGAAAGCAAGTTGAAGTGGATTGGAAACAACTGCTTACCCCTCGCGAGTGAAAACTTGAGCTCTGTGTGACCTCATGTTAGGCATCATAGCAACCGAGCTCAATAGGCACAGGAGCACAGTTCAGAAAGGATACCTGTCTGATACATAGATATAAAGTGCTTCATGACCTTGAACACAGCTTACAATTACTTGTTTTCCATCTTTGCACACACCAAGTGCTCTACAAGAAGGTTAAAATTACAAACCAATAGTATGAAGAGGGTAAATGAAAGGAAATGCACCCAGAAATGTGTCTATTCATCACATAGTGGTCTCAGTGGGAGAAATGTTTTGTCACTCATCAAAGTTACTTCCTTAGTCGTAGCTTACTGCAGACCTCATCACAGTATATTTGAATAATGAACAGAATTAGCACAATTGATTAACAATAAATCATGAGTTCAGTTTAATAATTGTTAGTGTGCAAATTGTCATGGCCATTGATCAATAGCTATGAAAATTTGCCATTTATCAATGGCCATAGCAGTTCAAAGAGTGTCACTGGCTGGGTCTCAGACCTAGCATTTTTGAGCTTATTCTGTGTTTTTAAGCTTTCATGCTAGGTTGTGATTATTAGTTCTTGTGTTGTCATGTCTGTGTCTTCATGTTTCCTGTTTTATTTTGAAAGAGTCTTTTGTTTTTTGTTCGTTGTATCTAGTTCCACTGGTCTGCTGTCTGGTCCAGGCGAAGGAGACACTCCAAGCCTGGGAGATGCCAAGGTACTCCGCGGTGCTGTGGCAGCCAGAGGTCTTCGCGCCTGCTGACCCTGCTACGCTGTCGCCCACAGTTCCATCAGTCACGACTCCCCTGCCGTCACTTACAGCCCCTTCAATCACAGATCCCTCGCTGTCCCTTGCAGCCCCACCATTCACAGATCTCTTGTCGTCACCTGCAGCTCCACTATTCACGGCTCCCTCACTGTTGCCTGCAACTCCATCACTCACAGCCCCCATGCTGCCATTATGTTCAGGGCGTCCGGCACCTGCCAAGCCACGTTCAGCACGTCTGGAGCCTACCATGTGACTGGATGATTTCTTGTCACGTATACACTGGCACCATCGCCGTCTTGGAGAACTACTGAATTATGGATTTTCGTGCTGCTGACCTCCAGGTCAGTCTCCAAAACTACTCACAGTCACCGCCACGGGCCTCCTGGTCGACCCCCAGAGTGGCATAAGCATGGACTGTTAAGCCATCAACCTCCAGGTCGACCCCCAGAACTTTTTCATTTTGGACCATTGTACTGCCACCCTCCAAGTCGTCCTCCTGAAATTCTGAGTGATGGACGTTGAGTATCTGACCTCCAGAGTTATGTTTTCTGTCCTTATTTTGGCTCATGTTTCTTTTCTTTTTCCTTTCACGGTTTAGGGCGTCTGGAATCCGCCCTTGGGGGTCGTGACTGAAAGCTTTAACCCTCTCCAGGCAGGCGTTGCCCATTTGCAACAGTTGAAATCTAACAACCTGATTACCCCACATACATATTTTATGAGTTTTTTTTACTCAGAAGTACCACTGCAGGACTTGGTTGTGCAATAGCAACAAAAAGTTTAATTTGAGCCTGACAGGGTTAAATTAAGGCTTGGTTTACAGATGGTTCCCTTTTAACGTATTAATGTGGGAAGTGGACCTATGGCACATGCAGGCAGGGTGAGGTAAAGAAAAGGAAAGCCATTTACAAGTTAAAGAGGAAATGCAAAAACAGAAAAGGGAACTGAAGATCTTCTACCATCAGAAACCTAAAGTGGGACCACAAGAAGGCAGGAGCAGTAAAACTAGGAGGCACAAAAGGAAGGTGATGTTCTGACAAAGGACTGACATGATATCACTACACATAAATAAACTTAACACAGGAGACTTGACACCAGATGATCCACACTGAGTTTTCTGCCTTAGGTTTAGTGCCCCCTACTGGGCCTTGTAAATTGTTGTTAATGTGACATGCACTTTGAACCAGAACAGGAAGTTGGCCATGTTAGTTGGGGTAAGCAGGTTCACATGTGCTGAAGGGTTCCTGTAGTTATCCGCTGCAATCCTATTTCTTGTTTATGCCTTCGAAAGCATCATCTGTGAGTACTTGTTGACTTAAGATTATAGAGCCATATTTTATTAACATTTTGGTAGGTTTGTGTATTAGTATATTGCTAATGTAACCACATATAATGTATGCATAGGACGACCTATTGCATGAATATGTCACTGGTTACTGAGGCAGTTAAACAACTCCTTGGTAGCAGGGCCCCTAGGGTGGATGAGGTTAGCCCTGAGTTCCTGAAGGCTATGGATGTTGTAAGGCTGTCTTGGTTGACACACCTCTGTTGCATGGTACCTCTGGATGGCAGACCAGGGTGGTGGTTCCCATCTTTAAGAAGGGGGACCGAAGGGTGTGCTCCAACTATAGAGGGATCAAACTCGTCAGTCTCCCTGGGAAAGTCTATGCCAGCGTGCTGGACGGGAGAGTACGTTCGTGAGTCAAACCTCGGCTACAGCAGGAACAATGCAGTTTTTGTCCTGGTTGTGGAACACTGGACCAGCTCTTTATCCTCTCAAGGATGCATGGAAGTTTACCCAACCAGTCTACATGTGTTTGGTGGACTTGGAGAAGGCATTCAACCGTGTCCCTCAGAATGTTCAGTGGGAGGTGCTTCGGAAGTATGGGGTGGGGAAGCAATGGGCCCATTGCTACGGGCCATTCGATCCTTATACAACCGTTGTAAGAGCTTGGTCCACATAGCCGCCAATAGTCGGACTTGTTTCTCGTGGGCGATGGACTCTGCTACGGCTGCCCTTTGTCACTGATTCTGTTTGTAATTTTTATTGACAGAATTTATAGGCGTAGTCAAGTGGTGGAAGGCTTTCACTTGGGTAGTCTCACAATCTCATTTCTGCTTTTCACAGATAATGTGGTTCTGTTGGCTTCATCGGGTGATGGCCTCCAGCTCACAAGTGGAGGAGTTTAAGTATCTCTGGATCTTGTTCATGAGTGACGGCAGATGGGAGCAGGAGATCGACAAATGGATTGGTGTGCAGCTGCAGTGATGTGGACACTGTACCAGTTTGTCATGCTGTAGAGAGAGCTGTGTAAAACTGAAGCTCTCAATTTACAAGTTGATCGATGTCCTTACCCTCACCTCTGGTTGATAAGCTGTGGGTAGTGACCAAAAGAATGAGATCACAGATACAAGAGGCAGAAATTAGCTTCCTCTGAATGATGGCTGACCTTGTAGTCTTGTAGAAATAGGGTCTAAAAGACACGTTGATGGTTTGGAGGAAGTAATTACTGAAGTTAACTCAGAAAGCTCTACTGGAGAAAAAGACTAAATAAGTATCAAGGGTACTGAAAGAAGCTATACATAATGTTATGTCTGTGAGGTAATTATGGGTAATGTTTTCTCTAATAGTTAAAATTTTATTTGTGAAGAAGTTCATGAAGTAATTACTAGGTAAGATTAAACGATGGTTGGTTCAACAGTGCTCTGACTTTTTGTCAGGCTGGCTACAGTGTTGAAGACAAATCTAGGGTTATTCTTATTTTCTTCAATCAGTGATGTACTGTAAGATGTTCTAGATTCACAGAGGGCTTTCTTTTTACAAAGCAGCAAACTATTTTTTAAGGCTCAATTTTTTACATGTGAGTGAAGTTGGCCCCCCCCACCTTCTTCAAATCCAACAAAAGTGGTATCAAACGTTTGTGCTACGTTTGTGCTGGTTTGTGCTGCAAAAATTTTCGTTTGTGCTACTATCATTTTAAAGATATTAATAGAAATTTCTAGAGGTCATCAGAGGTCAACCAGCCCCCACACATTAATTAAATCAAACAAAATGGGTGTCAATCAACTGTGCTACGTTTGTGCTGGTTTGTGCTGCTAAAAGTTTCGTTTGTGCTGCTTCTGTTTTAAAGATATTAATGAAAATGTAAAGTTCAAAAGGTCAACCAGCCCCCCCACATTACCCAAATCAAACAAAATTGATGTCAAACGTTTGTGCTAAGTTTGTGCTGGTTTGTGCTGCAAAAATTTTCGTTTGTGCTGCTATCATTTTAAAGATATTAATAAAAATTTCTAGAGGTCATCAGAGGTCAACCAGCCCCCCCACATTACCCAAATCCAACAAAAGTGGTATCAAACGTTTGTGCTGCGTTTGTGCTGGTTTGTGCTGCAAAAATTTTCGTTTGTGCTACTATCATTTTAAAGATATTAATAGAAATTTCTAGAGGTCATCAGAGGTCAACCAGCCCCCCCACATTACCCAAATCCAACAAAAGTGGTATCAAACGTTTGTGCTGGTTTGTGCTGCAAAAATTTTCGTTTGTGCTGCTATCATTTTAAAGATATTAATAGAAATTTCTAGAGGTCATCAGAGGTCAACCAGCCCCCCCACATTACCCAAATCAGACAAAATGGGTGTCAATCAACTGTGCTGGTTTGTGCTGCTAAAAGTTTTGTTTGTGCTGCTTCTGTTTTAAAGATATTAATGAAAAGGTAAAGGTCAAAAGGTCAACCAGCCCCCCCACATTACCCAAATCCAACAAAATTGATGTTAAACGTTTGTGCTACGTTTGTGCTGGTTTGTGCTGCAGAAATTTGTGTTTGTGCTGCTATCATTTTAAAGATATTAGCAAAAATTTCTAGAGGTCAACCAGCCCCCCCATATTAATGGAATCAAACAAAATTGATGTTAAACGTTTGTGCTACGTTTGTGCTGGTTTGTGCTGCAAAAATGTTTGTTTGTGCTGCTAACATTTTAAAATTTTTAATAAAATAACGTCTTGATGCGTGCTTAATCATCCAGGTAAGTAAATCCCAAAAGGTTGATTCTGTTCATCTGGACATTTTCAGTTGGAGAAACGTTTCGTCACTCATCCAAGTGACTTCTTCAGTCTCAGCTGACTGCAGGTTTCCCCAACCTTATTTTGTTTGTGCAGGTTATGTTTCCCTAATTTTGTAAACAATACATGTACAGTGAGAGAGAGATGTTACATCTGTCTTCACTTGCATCCCCAGTCATAGAAGCGTTGGAGGTCGTTCATAAGAGATTACAGGATCATCCCAACCTCAGCAACAGGACCACTCTCAGCACTGATCAGTTGTGTTTGCTTTTGGAACTGTGTCTTAATTCCACCTATTTTGCATAAGGGTCAGTACAGGCAGAAATCTAGGTGTGCCATGGGCAGGGCCGTTGCTAGCCATTTGGGTGCCCTAAGCACAAATGCTTTATGGTGCCCCCCCCCGCCACTGAAAAAAAAAACAAAAAACATTAATACTTTTGAATTTCTCAGTGGAATTTGTTTAATTAAATAACAACAAACATGACAGTTAAACAAATAAATAAAGTTAAAGGAGGTTAAAAATACTGTTACAAATAAATACTGAAACAAAAATTGAACATTGGAACAAGAACAAAGAGCCTGGCAATAATGTGTAATTTTTTTTATAAAAAAATAATATATATAATATAATAGTATTATTATTAATATATTTACAAATAGTTTCACAATAGAATTTAAATAAGAAACTTAAATAAGAAAAATAAGAATTTGAACACAAAAGCCACATTCCTTAAGTAACTATGTTAAACATTTTTACAATTCGTTGTCAGAGTATGCCCTAGACTCTAGGGCATACTCTGACAACCAGAAAATGCAGGCGTGGTGTGCCTCTCTAGGGCCTAGAGAGGCACACCACGCCTGCATTTTCTGGTTGTCAGAGTATGCCCTAGACTCTAGGGCATACTCTGACAACCAGAAAATGCAGGCGTGGTGTGCCTCTCTAGGGCCTAGAGAGGCACACGCCTGCATTTTCTGGTTGCAAAATCAGCTATAAGGTCATCATATGATAGCTTCTGAGCCACGTCACCATTGATGCTGATAACAGCCAGACCACTTAAACGTTCCTGCCCCATTGATGAACGCAGGTACGTTTTAATGAGTTTGAGCTTTGAAAAGCTTCGCTCAGCAGAGGCAACTGTGACAGGCAGGGTCAGTGCAATACGCAGAGCAATCCACAGATTGGGATATACCTCTTGAAGCTGATTGTCATGTAAAAATGACAGCATTTCCAAAGCAGACGTCTGTGGTGGCAGCTGAGGAAGGTTGATGATTTCCTGCATCATCTCAGGTCCATCAATGTCAGCTACTCCCTTATCTGTCAGTGTCTTCTGTACTTCAGTGCAGTGTTTTTTTAAATCCTCCTTGGACATCCCATTCACTTTGCTGAAATCAAGCAGCACTCCATATTTCTCCTTCACTTGATTCATGGTCTCAAACCTCTCCTGTAGGGAGATTAAAGCAGAGTCCACAACACAATTGAAAAATGTGACCTCAAGCTTTTTAAGGGCATCATGGAGGGGCTCATCAACAGCTTCATATGCAAACTGCCTTTTTGTGCTCCTGAGCCTTTTCTCCTTCAACTGTGGTTCTATGTTCAGGGCCTCACAGAGTTCTTTGGCAGCTGACACAGCCTCATCAAACCCAGACTGTCTGTATTTAGAGAGGTTACTTTTGGCAGTGTCAATGAGCCTGACAGCAACATCGAGCTGCATGGAGCTGGACTGTAGTAACTTGTTCACCTGGTTTGTGATTGTAAGAAGTTCACACCACACGATGGAGCAAATCAAAAATCGAAATGAGGCTACTTCCTCAGCAAGCACTTGAGCCTCCACCTTTGCGACTGCATCACTTACAGCTTCTCTGGCCTCCAGGAGAGCATCCCTCACTTCTTTTGTCTGACTCCGGACAGCAGTTACACTTTGAAGCCTGCTTTCCCATCTAACGTCACTCCAAGATTTAAGTGTCAATTTCACATGTTTTGTTAAAATGGCCCATCGCTGGGTGGCACTGGAAAAGAAATTGAACAACTTCTGCAAATACCCAAAGTAGCCAGTTGCATCTGGAGAGGACTTGGCAGCATCAGCTATGACCAGATTCATCGTGTGAGCTCCACAAGGCACAAACAATGCTCTCGGGTTTAATTGTAGCAGTCTGGCCTGAACACCTTGCTTCTTCCCCTTCATGTTGGCCCCATTGTCATAGGCCTGTCCTCGACAGTTTTCAAATGGAATGCCAAGCTCCTTCAACTTGTCAAGGACAACATTGGACAGGTTAAGGCCAGTTGTTTGCTCCACATTTATATAGCCAAGAAAGTATTCTTTAATATCTGGTTGTGCTTGGAAACAAACAATGCGTACTATGACTGACATTTGTTCAGTGTGACTCACATCTGGAGTACAGTCAAGAATGATGGAGAAGTATTTTGCCAACTGGATTTGCTTCACAATGGCGCGGAATGTTTCTGAAGAGATAATCTGAATTAGTTCGTTCTGTGTCTCAGGGCTGAGGTAATGTGTGTGGGAACCTTCATCTTTTATGTTGGCCAAGTGATTTGCCATTACAAGGTCATATGTTGCCATAAGCTCTACTTCCTTCAAGAAGTTGCCATTGTCCGGCTCATAAAGACAGTCAGAAGAGCCCCTAAAAGACAAATTTCTGGAAGCCAGTGAGAGAGTTATTGAGAGTAATCGTTTGAGAATCTCTCGCCACTTTTTCCTTTCTGCCTCTAGTA
This sequence comes from Rhamphochromis longiceps, assembly GCF_057381845.1. Classification (NCBI taxonomy): domain Eukaryota; kingdom Metazoa; phylum Chordata; class Actinopteri; order Cichliformes; family Cichlidae; genus Rhamphochromis; species Rhamphochromis longiceps. The sequence goes on from NC_140571.1 coordinate 35,014,583, forward strand.
AGGTCAACTCCTGTTGATCTATTGCCATGCTTTTCTTTAGCCGTGTGTCCAGTTCTCTCCACTTAAGCATGCACTGTATGTGGTCTTGGCTACACTCATGACCCCTCAAACGGATGTTGATGTTCGACCAGTCACTGAAGCCCTCTGTACTCAGCTTTATATCCTTCACACTGAAAAGCTTACATGCAAAGCAGAACACAGCATTGTTCTGCGGTGAGTACACTAACCAGCTCCGGTGAACCTTTTCTCCATTGGGAAGAATTTTGAACTTAAGGCTAGTGTGAAATGCTCTTCCATCAGGCCCCTTTGGAAAATTAAAATCAGAGCTGACATTAAAAGGACCTCTCCGCACAATTTCAACACGATCAGCATCTACAATGTGAGCTGGCCAAAGAGCAGGATCGGTTGAAGGGGGCACACATGTCTCCACAGTGTCACTTTCTGATAGTCTCTCAGTGACAGGACTCTCAGTGGTACTTGTGTATGGAACTGTACCTGAACTGGTGGTTGATGGTTCTTGTTCTTCTTGGCTAGGGATTGTTGCAGGGTCTACAATGGCTGGTGGTTGATGTCCAGGGATGGCACTACTACTGGATGGTTCATCCTGTCCTTGAGATCCTCCTTGAACATATTTAAGCATTGACCCTGCATACAAGAGAAAATATTCAGGGATTTTACAGAAATACAATTTTGAATCTACAGTAGGCCTACGAAAGATTGCATTATAAGACTAATAAATTAAGTAAGTCACTGGTACATTTAAAAATTACTAACTATATTTTACATGTATAGATTTTCATAATGGCAATATAAACATGCTGTACATAATTTGATATAAATGCGCAAGTAGGAAATCTATATTACTGGAAGATATAGGTTTCATATTACAGTTTCACCAACAGATGTCGCCCTTGATCTATGAACCTAAAGAAAGACGAGAACTATTTATGTGTTCAGACGTCAATGGCATAAATAAGATATGCGTCTTTATAGATATCCTGAAATGCAGCAACATACAAAGTAATCTTGTCTAATCTGATAATAATACTTGACTGCATCACTGACCTATCCCAAAGTTAAGGTTAATCAGTAGCATGCATGACGTTAGCCAGCTAGCAACCTGAGGAGGGAAATGCTAGTCTCACGAATCACGATAACGTTAGCAATCGTGAGTCACGATTGCTAACGTTATCTGAAAACCGTCAATTGAGTGACCATGATGAGTTGCTTTTAGTAGTCCATTCTATATTCATATCCACAACGTAAACAAACTACCCAACATCAATCATTTGCAACATTTGTTAACACAGTATGAACACTGCTAACAGGAGCTATCACAGAGTTGACGGACATGAGCGTGCAAGCAAGGGCTACAATAATGAACTTTTTTTATTATTATTATTTAAACATTGCCTTACCGGCAAGCGACGCCTGAGTTTCATCACGCTTCCTCTTCTTCTTTCTTTTCTCCGCTCCCGACTCCTGTTGCCGTTTCGAGGCCATGTTCAAACAGGTGTTTACCAATTATAGAACAGACCACTGGGAGTGGGGGGGCACCAGGAGGAGACTGGAGACAGGGCACAAAGCAGATTCACCCCTTTTCTCGGGAAAATTGTTTTATGTTGCTTTTGTATTGTTTAACCATATTAATGCATATGATATTTATAGTATTAATATGGTTTACTTTTTTTTTTTTACGACCCTGATTTTTTTGGTGCCCTACCGGCCATTTGGTGCCCTACGCAGTGTGCGTTATGTGCGTTTGCGGAGCTACGGCACTGGCCATGGGTTCCCACAGGCCCCTGCTCAAAGTCACCAAACCAGTTCGTAAGCAGGTACAGGTGTGGCCAGAAGGGTCCTCAGAGGCACTGCTTTTCCACCATAGGCTGCCACACACGACAACACCACAGACTTTCAGGAATATACAGAAACTGTCACTGCCTACATCCCAAAATGCATCGATGATGTCACAGAGACCAGGACTATCACTGTCCGGGCCAATCAGAAACCATGGCTCACAGGTCAGGTTTAAATGCTCCTAAGGTTGAAAAATGCAAGCCTTCAGAGCCGGGAATTAGGTGAGTCTAAGAACAGCAAGGGCAAACCTGTCACGTGGCATCAGCTACAGCAAAGCTTCAGCGACAGCAGAAATACTTGGAGGCAGTGGCAAGGAATACAAACCATCACAGACTACAAGCCCACTCTACAGACCGTGGTGACACAATCCCCAGACAGTGTGTGGAGATCCCTTTCCAAAATCAGTACACGCAAAGCTCCAGGTCCTGATAACATCCTTGGACAAGCACTGACGGACTATGCTGTGGAACTCACAAATGTCTTCACAGACATCTTTAACACATCACTAGGGTCAGGCCGTCGTTCCCACATGCCTCAAAGCCTCCACCATCATTACTGTACCCAAGAAGTCATCTATCTCCTGCTTTAAGGACTACCGTCCTGTCAAACTCACCTCCATCATTATTAAGTTAAGTGCTTTGAACGGTTAGTCATGCATCAAATCAAATTATCGCTTTCCCCCAACCTGGATCCATTTCAGTTCGCATACCGGTCAAAACGCTCAACCGATGATGGAATTTCAACTGCCCCTCACTCAGCCCTCACACATCTGAACACTAGAGACTCATATGTCAGAGTGCTGTTCATAGACTTCAGTTCAGCATTCAACACCATCATTCCCCAGCAACTCATTCACAAACTGGATCTGCTGGGGATCAGCACCTTGCTGTATAACGGGCTGCTAGATTTCTTGACAGGAAGACAGCAGACAGTACGGGTCGACAGCAACACCTCCAGCCCAAGAACACGGAATACGGGGGCTCCCCAAGGATGTGTGTTGAGCTCCCTTCTCTTCACTCTGCTGACCCACGACAAGATCTACTACAGGGGTGAAGTTAACCATCTGCCAGAGTGGTACAGCAACAACAACAACCTGTCCCTGAATGTGGAGAAGACCAACAGCGACTCTACTTCCTCTGCAAACTGAGAAGCACAAGAGATTCAACCCCCATTATGAGCACCTTTTACAGAGGCACAGTTGAGAGTATCCTCACCAGCTGCATCACTGTGTGGTATGACTCCTGCATTGGGTTCTGCAGGAAAAAATGACAACGGGTAGTGAGAGCATTGTGGGGACCTCTCTTGCCTCCCTCCCCAGGAGATCTACTGCACCTGCCTCATCTGGAAGGTCCTCTCCATTACAGGTGACTCCACTCATCCCTTCAACAGCATCTTCAGTTTGCTGCCATCAGGAAGGATACTGAAGAGCCTCCGGGCCAGAACCAGCAGACTGAGTGACAGCTTAGTCCATCAGGCTGTCAGGATGCTGATCATCTCTGAATCGAGAAGAGGGGCCCAAGGGTACATCTTTTGCCATCTTACAATGCTGTGATTGTAGCCATTCCCCACTTTCTGTGAATGGTACTCATGGCCATTGATCAGTAGGCTTTGATTAGTTGTCATTGATCAATGGTCATAAGAATTTGCATACTAACAATCATGGAACTAACCCCCCAGCACATTGTTCATTCAGTGGTGCTAGTTTCCTTCACTATGCAAATGTACTGTTTATAAGGTTGGGGAAACCTGCAGTCAGCTGAGACTGAAGAAGTCACTTGGATGAGTGACGAAACGTTTCTCCAACTGAAAATGTCCAGATGAACAGAATCAACCTTTTGGGATTTACTTACCTGGATGATTAAGCACGCATCAAGACGTTATTTTATTAAAATTTTTTAAATGTTAGCAGCACAAACAAACATTTTTGCAGCACAAACCAGCACAAACGTTTGACATCAATTTTGTTTGATTCCATTAATATGGGGGGGCTGGTTGACCTCTAGAAATTTTTGTTAATATCTTTAAAATAATAGCGGCACAAACAAAAATTTCTGCAGCACAAACCAGCACAAACGTAGCACAAACGTTTAACATCAATTTTGTTGGATTTGGGTAATGTGGGGGGGCTGGTTGACCTTTTGACCTTTACCTTTTCATTAATATCTTTAAAACAGAGGCAGCACAAATGAAAATTTTTGCAGCACAAACCAGCACAAACGTAGCACAGTTGATTGACACCCATTTTGTTTGATTTGGGTAATGTGGGGGGGCTGGTTGACCTCTGATGACCTCTAGAAATTTCTATTAATATCTTTAAAATGATAGCAGCACAAACGAAAATTTTTGCAGCACAAACCAGCACAAATGTAGCACAAACGTTTGATACCATTTGAAGAAGGTGGGGGGGGGCAACTTCACTCACATGTTGGAGTAGCGTTCAGGTAGCTGCTCTGCTCAGGTTGCTGCTTAGTTACAACATTCACACTGCTGGTCTTAAATACTGAAAATAATGTTTTAACTTCAAAAAATGGTTTTGCAGTGGTGTAGGCTTTTAGTTAATTTTAAACTTATTGTTTAAACTTCAAATCAGGTAAAAATAAATCAGGTGAAAACAAATGTAAACGGCAACAATTCAAAGTGATCCCAAACAAGACAAAAATTTCCATTAATACATCACTGGAGTAATTTAAAAATACATTGTAATCTTCTGTTTGCCTGATGTGTTTTCCACCCTCTTCGATGAACAGGCGTGAAGAATTCATGCAAAAGTAAAAAAATCGAGAGGTTACCACACGGACGGAACAAAAAAGATAAGATCAGCTATTTGAAGTTCTTGCAAACCACAATGATATGAAATGCAAATTCATACCAAATACCCTTTACTTTAATCCCTAAAAACAACTTTTGCACATATTGTTCTAGAGTTTAGAAATAAACTGCCAAGAAAGAAAGAAAATTTTGAAGACAGCTGTGAATCCCTTCCAGCATGAAGGTGTTTTGGAGTATCTTCAAAAGAAACCATAAGAAAGAGTGGCCTGCCGTGGGAATATGCACTGTTCATGTTTATGCATTTTACATGTAGTCATTTTGTTTGGGTGTTTTGAAACATGGATAATGATTTATCCTGGCTTTGACAAACCCAGATTTGCTACTTGTTTATGCTATGGGATGATATTACAATATTAGTAAAAGAACTCCAACAATCATACGACTCCTTTATGAGCAGCTATTTGCAGCTATTTGGAATGAAGGTTTCAAATAGGCAGTACCACAGTTACAATTTAAAATGACTTGTTTCACCAGCAGGATGCAGGGAGTGCAGACCCAGTGAGGTTTGAGTTGATGACCCAAACACAGAGAATGACACAAATCGTGTGACACCAACTGTATGATGATGATGTTTTCTTTCAAATCCTTAGTGTTTAGGTATTAGCAAATGATTCACATTGGCCAGCAGCAGTTTCCGGTCCAGGTTATTCTTTATCAGGACATGAAGGAAGTGCAGCTGCCGTGGGTCCACGTGAGATCAACAGAGAAAACTTAGTTGTGTGTGTCCCTGCTTAGTGTTTCCTGATTTTCAGTTTGACTTGCTCCTGCCCACCACATTTTGGCTTTGCATCTCAGTCCACAGTCTGTATGCCATATAGCTGCTAAATTACACACATATTGGGTAAAATAAATGATAAGCCAACATATGCCAGAGCAATGTTCCCTCTAAGCTGCGCGCGTGTGCAATTGCGAACAAAAAAAAAATCTAACCTGAATTGAAATTAAAATTAATACGTTAACAATTCTGTTTTGCAGTGTTAGTAAGTGACTAGCTGCTCCTGTATGGGATTAGAACGATGCCACCTTATCCCATAGTCCAGCCAATAATGCGATTCACATTCGTTTAAACACAGCTAATCAACGTGGTTGACAGGCTATGACAGCGTCCTTATGTGCCGACACCGATGTTTTAGCTAGCAAAGCGGCGTGGTTGCTGTGGAGTGAAGCCACGTTAATGACAACGTGTACAACCATTGGAGATGTGAGCAGGACAGGCGGAACAATTGACGGAAAAAGTGTGGACTTTATACCAGTTTTTAAATTGTGTTGATAGGCCACGTAATGTTTGGTTATCTTCCTGAATACTATCGTTGTTTATTTTTACTGCAGGAAGAAACACTCGAAAGAACTCTCCGCCTGTGAGCAAAGACAAAAGCAAAAACCCCGCCCTTTCCAATTGGTGGAAAACTGTACCATGTCGACCAATCAAAAACTTATATGGCAACATGGCATTTAGGTGTTAAGAAACGGGGGGAGGTTTTACGAGTGACGGCGGTGTTTGAGATGTGCGACGTTTAGCGCAAATCATGTGTAGTTAGTGTATAGTGTAGTCAATAGTTTTGTTGTGTGTGTCAGAACAATGAGGCGACTGCTGAATGTTACAGGTGTTACAGGAGCGATACATCTCCTGTTGTCAGGCCTGCAGGTATCAGACTGTTTTTCTCCTTTATCTCATAGTGGACAGAAATTATTTTTTGGAGTGGCACAAATAATTTGTGTGGCATCAGATTTGATGCAGAACACCTGATTGTTCTGTAAATAGTTTTAATAGTTTTTAGGTAAACAGCTGCAAAAAACCTTGTTGTTTGCAAAACTCAGTTACTTTTTTGAAGAAGTAACTATGTAATTAATTGCCCAACATTGGTCATTATATACTGTATTTTGCAAACAGAGTTACAGGACTTTCTTCCAGACCACAGACTCATACTCATAATACAAGTCAGAGCTTTATAAAAAAAAAAGTTGTGTTTTCAAAATTGGAGTTAAGTTATTTTTTGAGTTATTTTTACTTCCAACAGTGTTAACATACTACACAGGTCATGAACAAGATTTTTTTAATTTTCATTGTAAGTGGGCTAAAAGCAGTTATTTAAAAGTAGTCTAACATAAATGTAAATGCTGTAATTTGATTATTTTAATAAACCATGTAACTTGGATGGATTCGACGCTGGCGTGACCACAGTGCACACGTCTAATGTTGCTCAGAGTGGTCCAAGGGACTGCTCAGGGAGTTTGTGTGTTCGCTCAGATACATGAAAAATTAGAGGGAACATTGCCCTAGAGCTATCACCTTTTAGCTGACTATTTAACTGTATGTGTGCCTGGCATCTTACATAGATAGAGACATCAAATTCCACAACTCAATACAATGATCAGAATTTGTCCGTGCAAAGGTCAGGGGGGGGAAAGAAATCACTATTAGTGATTTGGGGTTTTTTTGCACGTTACTTATTTTCACTGATAATATTGTCAAAGTAGGTGAAAACGTAATACATTCTGGTAGGCGAACAATGCAGTCATTTTTTAAAGCTCAAAGTTAATCTACTGAATAAGCTGGATTTTAATGTAATTACAGTGGTCCCTCGCTAATCACGGGAGTTACATTCAAAAAATAACCCAAGATAAGTGAAATCTACGAAGTAGCCAATTTTATTTTTTACGATTATTATAGATGTTTTAAGGCTGTAAAACCCCTTACTACAAACTTTATACAATTTTCTCAGACAGGCACTAACATTTTCACACTTTTCTCTCTTGTTTAAACACTCTCAAAGTTCAAACCTTCGTAGAAAAATAAGTCCAGAATTATAGAATGAAACCAAAGGCGAGCACAGGTGCCTTTGACAGTGCAAAACTGTGTTTCGTTGACATTGTTGTGTTTGTTGGGGAGAAAACTTACAAACATACAGTACAGCACTTCAGAGTCACACTGCTAGCGATCGAAGATTTATGTAAATTTCACAAGCTGAACGTATTCTGTACTGTACAGGAGACAAGGCATGAGATTGATTGACAATGGTGAACCGCGTTATAGCGAGGGACCACTGTACGTCATGTACCGAATGTCCTGTATGCCCAGTTTCCCTACCTACTATATTAATACAGCACTTCAACAGGTTGAAATACACCTCTGCAACTGCTTTATGTTCTTTGTTTTAGAGTGTGAAGAAAAGCAAAATAAAAATGCTGTTTAACACTTGTCCTGCTGGATGATTTTCACACTTGCTTCATAGCAAATTGCTATAAAAATGAGCCCAAGTACTCCTTGGCTGCAGCCAAGGTGCTGCCAACCAACCCACTTACATACTGTTAGGATTGAACCATATCCTTAGGTATTTATCTCCTATGCTGAGAGACGTTGTAGCTTAATATTCATTGTCTTCAAATTAAAACTAGATATACCGTAAAGTTCTCATTTGTCCTGCAAAAGATGTCATTTGTTGGCAGGACATAAATGTGCTGGAGAACACAGCGATGTGATTAAAATTCTTACACACTCTCACAGTCTAAAATACTTTGGGGCAGACAGCTTATTATGGCATTCCCTTTCAAGTCTTTTGAATAAACTTATCACTGTAATGCTCTTCAACAGATCTTACACTGAATCACATCCCCTTTGGCATATCAGGAAACTTCAGATGGAGATGAAACGAGAAGGGGAATAAATAATCTTTTAGACATGCAAGCCAGCATAATCAGCGGGAAGACAAACAGCTTGAGTTGAAAGAAAGGTCAACCATTAGCATTGCTGTTGTCAAATCATCAAGACCAGCAAGTCTCAGATGTATGCCCATAGAGATTTATGAAGATGCATGTCATCAACACTACTCATCACATTTTTTTTTTTGTTCTATGTAACTTAAAGTAACAGTTTTCCATAATGTTAATTTCTAGCTCATTTTATTAGTTAGCTGCTTCACTTCTTGAGTTAGAGAGTTAGAGTTAGTTACGAGCATTTCTAGCGATTTAGCTGGACATGTGCTGCAGCGATTGTGAAGTGGAGACTGCAGCTGCTGAGAGTCCACTACTGCTGAACCTTTGGATGGCCGACAAAACGGATCTTCCGATGTTTTCAGCTAAATCGCTGGACGTACTGGTAGGCAAGAAGTGAAGCCGCTTATGGTGTTAAGAAGTGACCATCAGGAGAGAGCAGACACAATCTGACCACTACCGGCACACTTTTGCACCGGAGGTTTTCGTAAAGCTTTTATTTTGGTATTTCCGTTGATCCGTACAATAAATTTGCATGTTAGCTAAATATTTCGTTTCCTGTAACATTTAGATTTAACATTTAGATTTAACACTTAACATTTAGATTTAACATTTAGATTTAAATATATTATTTAGATTTAATATTTAACATTTAGATTTAACATTTGAAATTGTGCTTTAAATATGAAAAGTTACAAATATTTTACTAAATGTTGTAAAAAATGACTCAAAAAAATGTTTTTGTAAGGTTATGAGCTAAATGTGGAAAAATGTTGCTGTTAATTTCAGCCGGCATTAGAGCCGGCAGTGTCACTTCTAGGAGCAGCCACCTCATTCCTGCGAATTTTCCACACCGTCTGGTAATCAAGCTGTCTGTATTTAGGGCCAGTCTTCTCAGCCATTCTTCGCCAGATCTTCAGCTAACCCTAGTTAATGCATGTCGCCACAGTTTTGCGAGACTCATAGAAAATTACTTTAACTTACCTCGTGCTTTCTGTTTCTCAGCTACTCACCAGACTGCCACATTCTACCTCTGAAAATAATCCTCTCCTCAGGACGCTGGGCCTCTCGACAACTTCACAGCCACAGTTCTTGCCCATTCCACTTACTTTCCTGCCTCCCTGCTGCAGTAATTGGAGCAACTTAGACTCACCATCTCTCACCCGGACCTTACCCCTCCATGGCATTTCTCTACCTGTGACAAATAAGCACCAAGATCGGACTCATGTTCATGCCTGCCGCATATCCTTGGACAATTTCTGAACCTGTCTCTCTCATTCCAGTGACTCTGAGCTCCCCAGTTCCCATCACTCAGCCGGACTTTCCCTTGCCCCACATCACAAAAGCTCCAGTCAGAACAGTGTCTAGCTCACGTTTTCTGCCTTGCTCAAGTTTTGCTTAGTATTTCACGTCCTTGTCTTAGCTCAGGTTTACTTAATTGTTCATCGTACCAGTTAATGCTCATTCATTTAATTATTTCACTGCGCTGTAAACAGGGCTGGACTGGGACAAAAAATCGGCCCGGGCATTTTGACTAGAGACCGGCCCACCAAAAATGTGACGTCATTCAGGGGTAAAACCGCAAAGGATTCTGGGAACTTGTGGCAAGAGGTACTAGCACATGCAGGCTTTCAATTGAACTCAGTTACACAGTGATAATAAGAAACACAAAAAATGGCAAGAAGCTGTTGTATTATTAACTGCAATAGCCGGTGTTGTGCCAAAAAGTGATTGTCTGCCAAAAACTGATTGCTCGTATTTAAATTGCTATAAGTAACTTGTTGGGCTATAATATGTGAAACATATGTCAAATGCATCCCTCATGGATGACATAAAATCATCTCTCCATCTCCATCTCTCTCTCCTGCTCTTTTATTTCTCTCTCTTGCTCCATCTCTCTCTGCTGCTCTTCTGTGTCCTCTGTCACAGACTTCTCCACTTTTGATGATAAATCAGCCTGGTGCAACATGTAAGGATTGGCACAATTTGTTAAGATTTTGAGGAGTTTGAAAAACTAACCTTAAGCATAAAATAAAATTTACTATCAGTAACTTCATAGCACCTGCCCAGCAGTATACAAACTCCGTCATGCTAGCTAGTACGCAGTACCAGTTATTCTAAGCGACTGTAAAAAGTCAGCACAGCGAAAACAAACTACAACTAAACTTGGTTTATATCTGACACAGATAGACAGCAGGGCCCTGTTTCAGAAAGCCGGTTTAGTGCAAACTCTGAGTAAGTATACCCTGAGTTAACGAAAACTCTGGGTTTTCGGTTTCACAAAGCGAGTTTAGATTAATTCTGAGTGAGTTACTATGACGACACACTCCGTGAAGCTAACCTGCCCCCTAGCAGGTTTACTTCAACTAACCCTGACGTTCTCCGCCTCTTTGTCAGAAACCTGACTGTAGGAAGTGTCAGACATGGCGTGCCCCTTCCTTGAAGAGCCAGTAGATGTTGAAGCCCAAATTCTCCGCAGAGCTCTCCGCCGGGAGAGAGTGATTAGAGCGCGTTTGGACATTTTATCATTTCCTGATGATTTTCTGTGTGAACGTTACTGTTTTTCAGCACAATCTATAATTTATTTGAATAACATCCTCAGGCCTAATATTGCTCATGTGACACATCGCGGACATTCTCTCAGTTCTGTACATATTACTTGTATTGCACTTCGGTTTTTTGCAAACGGGAGCTTTCTATATAATATTGGTGATGCTGAGCACGTTTCCAAGGCTACCGTCTGTCGGGCAGTCAGGAATGTTACAGTTGCACTGAAACGTCTCCTGCACTCGTTTGTGGTGTTCCCCGGTCATAGACCCACAAGATTTATCAAAGAGGGATTCCACAAAATTGCAGGTAGCAGGATGAACAAAACTTAATTCATGATGTGGTGATACTTGAACTACTACTTAAATTTTACATTTATTTTCAGGGTTCCCAGGCGTGATTGGCTGTATAGATGGCACTCACATTCCAATCATTGCTCCTTCAGTAAATGAAGGAGACTATGTGAACAGGAAGTCTTTCCACAGCATTAATGTACAGGTACATAGTTCCCTGTAGCATTTCAAACTAACAAATTTCTTTCTCCCTAATTTCTTCTGCACCTCCTTTCCTTTTTTTGTTCTCCATTTTCTTTAGTTTGTCTATAAGATTGCTAAACAAGGGGGAGGGTGCATCCGACCTCCTCGGCTGTAATTGGTCCAGCTCAGAGTCGATCATGACCAATTGGCCAATCCAACACCTTTCATTATTTATACCCTTCCAAAAAAAAAAAAAAATCGATCGGCCCATAAAAACAAAAAATCGCCAGCGGCCCACTGGGCAAATGCCCGGTATGCCCGATGGCCAGTCCAGCTATGGCTGTAAATAAACATTGTTTCACATGTCTATCCTACGCCTCCGTCTGAATTCTGTACTTGAGTCGTTTTACTTTGACTTGGCCGTTGGCCCTGACAATATGACCAACTTTAAGACCTCCCAATTAAAGTGAGAGGTACTTGGGGAGGTAGTCAATCTTGCCAGGAAGAAAGGCTGACCAGATTGTGCCATCCCCATCCCTAACTGCAACCGTCTTCAGTTCCTGCTTGTTCTTGGGACATTTTCCCTTCAGTTTTGTCTTCAGCAAGTGAAATGCATGCTCAGTTGGATTCAAGGTTCAAGGTTCAAGGTTCTTTATTTGTCACATGCATAGTTATACAAGTATAACACACAGTGAAATGTAGCCTGACACGCTCCTTGACATGTGCAAAAATTGGGGGGGTGTAGAGGAAGAACATTATATATATATATATATATATATATATACACACATATAGTATATACACTGGGTGAATGTGCAGTAGTAGCAGCAAGCAGGTGAATTCTGTACATTAATATGAATAGACATCTGACTATTTTACAGGATAGACAATATAAACATATTTAAAATTAAAGGAATTTGAAATGTACATTGTGCCTTGGTTTAGAGTGTCTGGAAGAGTCCTGTCTCAGTCAATTATAGATGATGTGAGCGGGCGGGTGTGTGTGTTTAGGGCACGGATGGCTTGGGGATAGAAGCTCCTCTTGAGTCTCTCTGTCCTTGCCCGGATGATGAGGAACCTTCTACCAGATTGCAGAAGTTGGAACAGTTTGTTGCCAGGATGGGACGGGTCCTTCAGTATCTGCGCTGCTCTAGTCCGGCATCTCCTGGTGTAGGTGTCCTGAAGCGGGGGGAGAGCAATCCTGCAGCAGCGTTCTGCTGTACGGATCACTCTCTGGAGAGCTTTTTGGTCCTTCACACAGCTGTTCCCGAACCACGATGTCATGTTCTGTGTGAGGATGCTCTCCACAGCGCCTGTATAGAAAATCCTGAGGATCTTTGGAGAGACCCTGAACTTCCTCAGTTGTCGTAGGTGATACAGGCGCTGCCTAGCCTTTTTGGTCTGGACCTGAATGTGGGCAGCCCATGTCAGGTCTGAGGAGATGTGGACACCAAGATACTTGAAGGACTGCACCCTCTCCACTGGAGCTCCATTGATGATAATGGGCTTGTAGTCTGTGCTGACCCCTTCTGAAGTCCACCACCAGCTCCTTGGTCTTGCTGACGTTCAGCTGGAGGTGGTTGTCCTGGCACCACGATGCCAGATTCTTCACTTCATCCATGTAGGCCGCCTCATCGTTGTTGGAGATGGCACCCAACACCACTGTGTCGTCAGCAAACTTCACAATGGTGTTGGAGCCATGGGTGGCCACACAGTCTGAAGTGTAGAGGGAGTAGAGCAGTGGCGAGAGGACACATCCCTGAGGTGCTCCTGTGTTGATGGTGATGCTGTTGGAGAAGCACCTGCCCACCCTCACCACCTGAGTTCTGCCAGTGAGGAAGTCCAACACCCATGCACACAGACGGCTGTTAAGTCCCAGATCCCTCAGCTTTGTGAACAGTCTGCAGGGCACTATTGTGTTAAACGCTGAACTGTAATCAACAAACAGCATTCGCACATAGTTACCCTGTTTCTTGTCCACGTGGCTGAGAGTGGTGTGTAGGATGTGGGCGATGGCATCCTCTGTGGATCTGTTGGATCTGTAGGCGAACTGCAGCGGATCTGTGGTGACTGGGATGGAGGAGGAGATGATGTTCTTCAGCAGCCTCTCAAACACCTTCATTACTACCGAGGTCAGTGCAACTGGCCGGTAATCGTTCAGGGATGAGGGTTTGCTGTTCTTGGGCACAGGGATGATGGTGGATCTTTTGAAGCATGTGGGGACCACAGACTTCGCCAGGGACTCGTTGAAGATGTAAGTGAACACACCTGCTAGCTGGTCAGCACAGCAGCGCAGCAGACGGCCGGTGATGCCGTCTGGCCCCGCCGCTTTCCTTGTGTTCACTCTCCTCAGTGCCGCTCGGACGTCATGCTCCGCGATGCTGGTCACCGGTCTCTCGCTGATGACGTCACTGTCCTCGGTAGTCAGGCGGTAGATAGCATTAGCCGCCTGGCTAACCTCGAAACGGGCGTAGAACCGATTCAGCTCGTTGGTGAATGCAGAGTCGGCGTTGATCGGCGCAGTGTCCCTGGCTTTGTAGTCCGTAATGGTGCGTAGTCCGTGCCACATACTCCGTGTGTCGCCCTGGTGGAAGCGGGACTCCACACGTTCCCGGTATCGGCGTTTGGCATCTCTCACTGCGCGCCGCACGCCGTATGAGGCCACTTTGTAGTTCAGTTCAGGTGATTGACTTGGCCATTGCAAAACAGTCCACTTCTTTCCATTCAAAAACTCTTTGGTTGCTTTTGCAGTATTCTTTGGGTCGTTGTCCATCTGCACTGTGAAGCGTCGTCCAATGAGTTTTGAAGCATTTGTCTGAATATGAGCAGATATTATTGCCCCTAACACTTCAGAATTCATCGTGCTGCTTTTGTCAGCAGTCACATCATCAATGAATACAAGAGAACCAGTTCCACTGGCAGCCATACATGCCCACGCCATGACACTTCCACCACAATGCTTCATTGATGAGGTGGTATGCTTTGGATCATGAGCAGTTCCTTTCCTTCTCCATACTCTTCTCTTCCCATCACTCTGCTACAAGTTGATCTTGGTCTGTTTTGAGTTTTGTTCAAAAAAGAATGACTTCATATAGGGAAAAATATATATCACATATGCAGGACACCTTAAGCTAGGTTTTTAATTAAGCAGCAAGGCAGAACAAAATCAGGGCTGTATCAAGACACAAGGACTAAACCCCCATTCAACCAGACCAAGAACTGATCCGGAATTAAAACAGGACTACAACAGTTCAAAATCAGGAGTACTTAGGACTTAACCAAAACAGAACCAGAATCAGAACTAGATGATAGTAGCACTAAAAATCATCACCTGCACTACACTTATTTTTTTAATTCTACCAAAGTACACTATTTAGATTCAGAAAAGTTTATATAATTATTTAGCCTTGTTGTGCAAACAAGCCTGCATAGCTTAATAAATATATAACTTGAAAAATAACAAACCTAAAAAGAAACACTAGGTACAAGATACATGAGTACCTATGATACGGTGATACTTTTGGTAAACAACCATTTGACTAACATGTGTGTCTCACCTGCTCTTGTTCATCTCTGCTCTGTCCTCATTCTCCTCTCTCTCCCTCTCTGTTCCTCTCTCTCCCTCTCTGTTTCTCTTTCTCCCTCTTTGTGCTGACAATCATCAAATATACAGTTGAAACCAGATATTTACATACTCTTCAGATCAAAACACAAACACTTTTTTAATTGTAACATCAAATCAGACTAAATGTTTATTTTTTTTTAGATTGATAAAGATAAAAAAAACATATTTGTTAACTTTAAGAGTAAAGAGAGAAACTATTTGTATTTCTTAATTGCAAATGGCACCAAATTGTATTCAAAATTGAGCCACACTTATGGAGCTCCACAGTTCTTTTTCTGGTGTTTTGGTTGACATCTCTTGATTTTCCCATTTCAAAGAAACAGGCTCTGTGTTTTGCCTTATATGCATCCACAGGTGTGCCACCCTCACATGGACTCTACTAACCCATCAGAAGCTTCTTCAGCTCAGAATGGAATCGTCTGGAGTTTTCTTATTAATTAACAGTAAACTTAGTGTATATGTGCTCCTAAATTTGATGAAAGTGATAAAAAATAGACAGCTGTCTCTCTTTATTCTGACATTTAACTAATTCAAAAGATATTTCAATATTTATTTATCTAAAACAAAACAAGTTTACTTTAAATTGATGTTCTACAGTAAAAAAAATGTTCTTGTGTTTTCCATAAAGTGTATGTAAATATCTGGTTTAAACTGTGAATATACTGCTGTGTATTGAAGTTCCTCTTGTTTTGCATAGAAATATACTGAACAACATACAAAGCATAATATATAAAATAACATCTACCAGAGTTTTTTCTTTGAAAGAAGCCCCTTATGTCCATTCTTGTATATCAGTGCATTACTGAAACTAATTTATTTAGCCGTGGAGGGTAACAACTGAAAATATGAAATAAACACACATGTAAGCTAAGACTCTCTAAAAAAAACAGCATTGTTGTTGTTCGGCTTTTCATATCGCCATTTGTTGATTCACTTGAAGAGAAAGTAACGTAATATGGGTCAAGTGATCAGTTTGACATCAATCTTTCTTGATACACCATCATATTTACATTATTTGTACAGTACGAATGATTTGCTTTGGTACCTGGTCAAACTTCAGTTCTCTTCTGTCTGCCTAGCTCCGTTTCTCCAACAGCGCCCTTGCAGGCAGCAGCTGCCCCACCCCGCTTAGTGCCTGAGCTCGGATCATACCAATATTAGGGGGGATTTACGCACAGTCGTAAATTCCCACAGTGTGCACTATGTGCTTCGAATATTGTGTGTAGTTTTTTGTTTTATACAGTTGTCAGCCAGGCATCTAACTATGAAAAAATTACACTCCAAAAGACCCCGGGCTTCTGACAAAACAACCCGGGCTTAAGCCCTGTAGAAATAAGCATTAAACTAACTAACAAACAATCATTAACTGGTAGAAAAGGCGAGGCTAAATTAGTGGGTTTTTAACCACGATTTGAAGGATTGAATGGAATCAGATGGGGAGGTTATTCCATAGATAATAGAACATCATGTCAGTGTGACTACCTGACAGAAAATGACAATAAATCCTCATTTTTGCACAGATTTGGCCTTTTACAGGCATGTGGTCTTAAACTTTTGATCAGCTGTAAAACAGCCTGCTTCAGTTTAAGCATTGTTTTCAATAAACTGCATGCTCAAAAAAATGTTTTGTCTCACTCCCATTTCTTCTTGTTGCATGTTTTTGCCATTTTTCAAATGTTCTTAAGCTTTTGATCGGGACTGTATCTTAACTCTGAGGCACGTCTGTCAGTTAGTCTACAAAACACTCATTTTACACTGTATATTGAGGACACTCTTTGTCTCTGTTGCTTTCCCCTCAAACATTCTGGGTTTCTCTTTTTCTTTCCGACCTTCTCTTCCCTCACTTCTAGTCTCTGAAGGCCTATAGAAGTATAAGATGTGGTGTTACATCTCCCCTTGGGGTGCCATAGCAATGTAATAGAGCAGCTCTGCTTTCCCCAACTTCATGTTATTTAAGGTGGAAGGAGGCTGGACTCCAAAGGTCTTCAAAAAAATGTGTGAAATTGCTGCAGCAATGGTAAGGACCAGTGGGGTGAATTTCAGGTGAATTGTGTCTCTTGAGTCTGCTTTTTATGTGTGATAGTGTGAATTTGCTCTTCTTTTGGAGAATTAGTGTAAAACCAGTGTATTCTATAGTATCTACCTAAACCACAGACAAGGCTGGCTGCATTAGCCTTAGCCTGCCTTTGAGTAAAATATTAAGAGATTTACAGATTAGGGCAGAATAAACCCCACCCTTCACCCCCAGACCATCATGAAAGTTTTATTTTTGTATTTCCCAAAAGCTGTTAGATGAAGCAAAGCATTTGTAACATAGTTTTTCTAAACATACTTATTTTGGATACTTACATTATTCTATTTGGCGCATGGAAACAAAATTATTTCACAAAAGAAAGAAAAACATTAGCCCCTTTGAGTCTAATAGTCAGTTGTCTATCTTTTTTGTTGAATAATATCCCGCACTAGTTCAAATTTTCTGCAAGTCTTGCATACGTCCCCTGAGCAATCCCAGCCAATTCTTCTCTGGAATCTCTTTCAAGCTCCTCCAGATCTTCTGTTATGGATCTTGTTCTTCACTTCATATGAATGCATGTGCATGTTAGATAGAAGGCGCTTGTGTGAATGGGTGAATGAGGCAAGTTATGTAAACTGCTTTAAGAGCTGAGCTAGAGGAGAAAAGTGCTATCAGTCCATTCACCATTTAGCAACTTCAAATGTGTACAGGGTGTAGCTCAAAGAGTCAGGCTTCCTGATCATTTTCAGTCTGCTGGCTTCACCAGTGCTGTTCCCCCAGCAGACCACAAAAATGTACACAAGGCTCACCATAACTGACTAACTGCACATATTCAAGGATCTTAGTTTCCTTGGGATATAGATCTTGCTTATTCTTTCCTTCTGTAAAGCCTCTGTGTTGGACTGTACTACAAAGCAGGACTTATCCAGTTGACCTCAGGTTCAGTGTTGGGTTTTAAGATCCAAATCCATGTTCAGCCTATGCACATTTTCTGATATAACAGTATATCATCTCCCAACATCACTGCTTTTATGTAAACACTCTTCTGGCTAGACTGATAAATATTGGGATCACTTATCCATTCCATCTGAAGTCTATCACCATCTCTATAGTCTTATTCACATTCAGAGACTAATAATGCCTCCCACACTATTCCAAAATCATCTACTTTCTAATCTTTTCTTTTGTCCTCCTTCTCATCTTTTTCTCTTCTTCTTTATCTCCTTCTTTTGTTCTTTTTTTCTTCTTTTTTGCAAAACAGCTAGTGTTGGTAGTGCTGTCATGGTCTTGTTGCTTTGGTCTGAATCTGTGATAATCATCACCGAAATGGAAATTTAAAATGTATTGAAAACAAATGTGGCATTTTTATTTCAAAGTCATTTAAATGAAGACAGCATTACATATTGTTGTTCTAATTGCTTTGCTGAAATCAGATTTGCTGTTGTTATAACGGTTAACGTCTTAATTTCTTTTCTTAGGCTGTTGTGAAATGGCTGCTGTGGTGAAACTCAGAATCATTCTTGGTGAAAATGATTCGTGGAGATTGATCTTTCCAAATGGGATGCCAAAGTCTATCAGGGAACTTGATCAGCAAATAAAGGGACAGTGTGGAGTTAATGGGGACATCTGGCTTTAGTTCACGGATGCAGAGTTTGAGAAGAAATTCACCAACTTGGAGTCAATTTCGGACATCCAGGACAAAAGTACCATCAAGGTCATCATCAGCTCAGTTGCATCTGCCCAGCCTGGTGACTCACAGCTCCATATTTACTCAGCTGATGCCACAAATATCCTCCTGCATATGATGTGAAGAAGCCAAAAAAAAGCTGAAGTAAATGCACTTTTTATTTAATCTATCCGAGCACTCAGAGCACTTCACACAACTTATCTCATTCACCCACAAGCACTTTTTCTATCTACCTTTCACACACATTCATACTCTGATGGATGCATTGCAGTTAGTGTCTTGCACAAGGACACAAGGATATGTGGCAAGTAGCCAGGGATGGAAAAACCAACCTTCCAATTAGCAGATGACCTGCTCTACCTCCTGAGCTACAGCCACTATGTAGCCCTCTACCTTCTGAAGAGGTAGAGAAGTGAATTATTGCCCCACCTATCCAGTTGGTGAACCTGCAGAGATGTTAGAAGAGTTCAGAGAGCTAAGGAAAAACAATGACCCCAGGGTGGCAGCAAGCTTTGGTCTCATAAGTTAATTGGTACATGAAGCACCGTTTATGGCTGATTTCAAAATAAGTTGGCCAACTTTATTCCATGTGTGTTAGGTAAGTGAATGGATCAAAAAGGACATCAATATTTAGCTTCCAGCTACAAATGGCAATATATGAATTCAGGAACCTAACATACAAGAAACTAGTGGACTATGCTTTCACATGTCTTGAAGAGACTTAAGTGATTGTAGCATTCCAGCCGGACCTTATTCAGACGATGCACTCAATGATCATAATCAATGGACCATGGTGGGGTATTCCAACCCATTTATTCACAAGTTACCATAGACACATCGTAAGAGCTGTAATCATAATATAAAACAAAATAAACATTCACTTGATATAATTACGTTTCCCCCATGCTAAATAATTCACAGAAAAGACACAGGAGGCGCTAGCATCAGCCTACTAGATCACTCAGAAACTTGTTAACAATCAAGTAATACATTTACAAATTGTCAGAAATGTAAACAACAAGTACAATACACAAACATACCTGTTCGCTTTCCAGCTAGATGCTAATTTAAAGATGTATGGAAAATGATAACTTTCTCATTAACCTTTTCTAGTGAGCAAACAGTAGCAGTTTGATCTTAATTCCCGGAAGTTGTCCATTCCGAATTTCAAAATAAGAGTCTAATGAACATTATAAGGTATAAATCATTCAGGGATTTAAGTATCTAAAAAATATCAAACAGAACAAATCTGGGTCATTTACAGTGATATTAAATGTATACTGAACAGTCATGTCACAGTCCTTGGTAAATTATTTTTGTTGTCTTGCTGCTTTAAGTTTCCTGGGGTTTCTCAAAGCTGCTATGTAAATCTAAGTTATGAAAGTATTGTTACTATTAGCCAAACTAAGTTTTGTCCATCAAGGTCTATGCCAAAAAGGGTGGAGTACAAGGGAGAAAGATGAAGACCATCATGGCACCTACAACCCAGCTATGATCCCAATTAAAAAGTTACGGAAACCTAGCTATCCGCATTAGGGATCATGAGTGAATGCCAATTAACATCAGAAAACCATGAGCACATTACTAATTATCCTGTGCTCTAATATCAGAGCCCTTTGGAATTTCTTATTTATAAAAGATAACGATGATCCAGAGTTTGATTAAAGTGGCGGGTGGGCTCTTTAAGCCAATTGAGTCTAATAGTAGATTAAATGCCATGTTATGGATGTTAAATTATCCATGATAATTATTTTATCTGAACTGATAACTAAATCAGATAAAAAGTCAGGAAAAAACAGTTTTTCGAGTTTTCCAATTAGGGTGGACAAAGCTAAAAATTAGACTAATGAATTAAAACTCTGTCTGGGTCTATAGTTGATAGATGACCAGGTGTGGAAGATTGCTGCCAATCCCCCTCCTCAGCATGTACTTTGAGGATTGTGACAGAGATCAAACTCATTTTGCTAACTAAAGGAGTATCAGACAATCATCCTGCTGTAACCAGGTCTCTGAAATTGTTATGACATAATATCAGTGGAGCAGAACACACAGACATGTTTGGTTGCGGTGCAGTGGTTTTATTTACAATGACAAAAACAACACAATTCCAGGGTGTGAGGGGAGTGCTCAAATGGTCTGCAGAAAAAGGAGAGCAGAGATTAGTGCTAGTATACGGAGAGGCAAAAACAAGGATAATACGAGGGAGAGAGTTGGAGAGCTTACTTGTCACGAACTGATTACCAGCCCGGGCTGGGGCGATGAGGAGCCAAAGGTCTGAGGAGGGTTGAGTGCGGGCAGGCTGTGCCGAAGGTAAAGGAAAAAAGTCAAGAGAGTCCAGATGGAGATGAACCTCAGAGGATATGGGGCTGACGATCGTAGAAGCGAGGCTGGCGGTAGGAAGGAATACAAGCGAGGAACGATCTTCACACATTCGTTGGTTTGAAAGTATAGCATTCAGCACATTTGGCATGTTACCACTTGTGGATGAAACAATACTCCGACACCAGACATCTTCTGCACAGCTCCTTAAAAGCCCCAGCTGATGATGCCTGATGTTTCGCAGGGGTGCCAGGGATCCCACAGATCACAGCCCTGCCCTTCTGTTCTGCAAAAGTGAAAGTGACAGCTCAGCCACAGCACACTACCTCCCAGCTCCTAATAGTAATATGTTGATCAATTATTAAATCGTGTACCAACAGGGACTAAGAGGAGAGAACTAATATTTAATAAACCACATTTAACTGTTTTACTTTTTGGTACAGCTGAGGATGCTATATTGTTCTTTCTTTGTGTGTTTTTAAATCATTTTTTGCTGATTTTTGGTTTGTCTCTTGGTGATTTGGAAATAGACACAGTCTCTGTAGGAATGGGGGATAACACCTGTATAGGTCCCTCAGAATGATCTATACTAAGACTTGAGAAGCTTATTCAAGGTTATTTTCAAAATAGTGAAAATGTGACAGTGATAGGACAGGCATCCTCTAAATAGATGCCTGTCCCATGCTGTTACCTGATGAGCCACGTTAATGTTAACCTTCACAGACATGCGTTTACTTGCATCTTAACTTCATGGAAGGGGGGAAAAAAGATTTAAATACATCACAAAAAATTGCGTTATTGTATAAGAAATGCCTTTGGTGCAAGAAGGTGTCTGCCTCACACAGTGTATATTGACAATGAGGTGGAGTGGTTAAACTCTTCAGGTTCAACTACCATCAGTTGAGCAGTATCCGTTTTGCATCTGAGGTGCTCCACATACCAAGCAGGGAAAAATTCAACAACATTTGAGCAGCTGTCAGCTCCCCACTCCTCTCTCTCTCTCCCAGGGCCTAGCATGCTACTAAAATAGGGGAGCCATGATTAGATGGTGGCTGCCAGCCACACTGGCCAGCCTCCCCTTGCACTCCCTGAACCCACTGCACCACCCCTCTGCTACCGCTGAACCACAGACTACACCCTGCCACATATCTCCACTGACTGAGTCAGGCCACGGAGCTACCAGGCCTAGTCTCGGGCTACACCAAACACATCTGCAAAATGCTGTTGCAATGCAGCAACATCTGCTCTCTGGAGTGGCTCTGTGTTTACATACACTCTGGGCCAGCTGACAGTGGAGGAAGGGAGTTCCAAAGACGGGGGGCAAAGCAACAGAAAGCCCTGCACCCCATGGTGCCTAGCTGGGGGGAAGGGACGGAAAAAGAAGGAGAGGAGGAGGATCTGAGACACCGAGAAGGAATGGTGATTTGAACCAGGTCAGAGAGGTATGAAGACGAGAGATGATGGATAGCCTTGAATGTGTACAAAAGTATCTTGAAATTGATGTGGTATTGAACCGGAAGCCAGTGAAGCTGGTATAAGTAGATTTTCCTGTATGTAAGGGTTTCGGATGTATACTTTCCATCTTCATGACAAGAAAAACTCCTCAATAGGGTTCAAAAAGGGAGAGTATGGTGGAGGAAACATATTCATAAAATGCTACTCATTGTGAAACGAATCACATATTCCTGGACCACGGTGAAAGCTCACATTGTCTACATTGTCTACCTGGCTGTAGCTCAGGAGGTAGAGCAGGTACTGATCGGAAGGTTGGTGGTTCGATCCTCCTCCAGTCTGCATGTTAAGTATCCTTGGGCAAGATACTGACCCCAAGTTGCTCATCCATTGGAGTATGAATGTGTGTGTGTGTGTGTGTGTGTGTGTGTGTGTGTGTGTGTGTGTGTGAGTGAATGTAGTTAGAAAGCACTAAGTATAGAGAAAGTGCTTGAGGTAATGGGTGTGATTGGGTGAATGTGGCATGTTGTATACAGCGCTTTCAGTACCCCAGCAGAGTAGAAAAGTGCTATATAAGAATCAGTCCATTCAGTCTACAATGATAAAATACAAGGGATGCGCTCTCATGATCTCTCTGCTCAAGCAAAGCATCCCGTAGACAAGTGGTTCGCGTACGTGGTATTTGGGTTCTATCTAGTAGTACACGGGAAGTCTACAGATTAAATAATACACCATGTTCTGGCTGAGGGATTTCTGAAAAATTAAAATGTACAGCTCTGTTATCACTTCCAACATAAATGAAGACAGAAAACTAAACAGCAGTGGCATTTGTAGGGTTACTGAAGTTGTACTAGGTGGTATATAATTATGTGCTATGTGGTAGCTAGCTACACAGCTATGTTAGCATAATATAAACACAGTGAAGCTGGAGGATGAACGCTAAATTTTTTCCACTTGCTAAAGGTTAACATGAGGGTTCCCAATGGTTAGGGACAAATGCTGTTGCATGGCAGGATGATGTAAACAGACCAAACTTCAGTCAGAAGAGCAACTGAGATAATCTTTCCACAATACGAGGTCAGTCATTAATATACTGCTGCATGGGCTGGGCTGTAAGGTTTGAAAAACTGATCTTTAAAATGAATAGCGGTAATAAAATCCGAGAGAGGCCGACAGTGATCACTGCCTTTTTTGGGGGGCTTGTTCCGATTAAACAGAACAAGACACAAAGCATTGACACATGTTAAAAATACAACAGCCCTGATAAACCCAGAGTAGTTTGTTCATACGTCATCACTTAAAGACTGGATATCTCACCTGCTGCGAATGTTTTAAAACAGTACAGTTGTTATTATTATCACTTGTCACATCCACATCCAGCCACTCCACCAACCTGTCAGTCTGAGGGTGGTAGATGCTAGTTCGAACAGATTTAATGCCCAGTAGTTCATGCAGTTCTTTTAGTGTGCGAGACATGAACAATATGCAAGGTTACCTGAAAGAGTGTTACATTCTTTGCTGAAATGCTGCAGAGCTGCACTGCTTCGGGATACCATTTCACATTGTCCACCAGAACTAATACAAAGTGATATCCTAGTGCGCTCTGGTGAAAGGGCCTGATGAGGTCCGTGCCAATGTGCTCAAATGGCACTTCCATTAAAGGCAGTGGGCACAAAGGCGGTCTTGGAATGGCCGGCTGGTTCAACAGCTGACATTCTGGGTACATCAACAGATTGACACTGACAGCACAGACATCACATGTTCCTACTAATTGTGAACAGATCTCCACCCACTGCCCCAATAATTCATTAAACCCAGGCCAATCCGATCCCAGAACTAAGGGATACGTTAGGCAAGATCTAAGCCTATGTGTTTTGCCCTTATATTTAATTTCCACTTATGAATATCCCCATGCACACATCTAACTTCCACCCACTCTGCTTCCAGCAATGGCCCCTTACATACCAGGATTTGATGGATGCATGGAAGTTGATATAAGTTGCTGATTTACCTGGGCATTCATTTGTTTTTGTGTTGTTGAGATGTTTTTAAACTTGTAATACCATGCTATAACAACTTCAGAAATCATCTACATCTAGTCACATTAACATAGAGTATCCATCCATCCATTCATCCATTCATTCTCTTCTGCTTATCCTTATTAGGGTCGCAGAGGGTGAGAGGAAGGGTATACCCTGGACCAATGTTCCCTCTAATTTTTCATGCGTCTGAGCGAACACACAAACTCCCTGAGCGGTCCCTTGGACCACTGTGAGCAACATTAGACCTATGCACTGTGGTCACGCCAGCATCGAATCCATCCAAGTTACATGGTTTATTAAAATAATCAAATTACAGCATTTACATTTATGTTGGACTACTTTTAATTAACTGCTTTAGCCCACTTACAATAAAAATTAAAAAAAATCTTGTTCATGACCTGTGTAGAATGTGTCATGGTTCGCTTGAGAACTCAAACGCAGGACTCAGAGGCACAGTCAGTATTTATTACAGTTCCACCAGGTGTATATACAAACAGTGCAGGGGATAGTGCTATATACAAAGCGGTGACAGGGAAAAGGCTCCGGGGAAGTCCAGGTAGGGAAAAGACACTTGCTCCTCTTCTGACTCTCTCTCCAAACACTCACACAAAAAGGGAATCCGCTCTGGGAATGCAGGGTCGGGTCCAGGGGATCTATGTACAGAAGGAAACACACGTTAGAGGTTTTGCAAAGGGAAGCAAAAGAGAACTTGCTCAGAGCCGGGCTGCACTGACGTGAGTCACACACAACGATCCAGCGATGAGTAGAAGCCACTCCCTGGCTTAAATGCTGGCTGCACTGATGAGGCCCAGGTGTTTCCTCGTGGGCCAAGGGCGTGAACCCACCATGAGTTCCGCCCTGGCGGGAGAGAGAGAGAGAGAGAGCAAGAGAGAGAACACTACTAGTCAGCGGCCTGCTGATCCCTGGCCGTGACAGTACTCCCCCCCCCCCCCCCCCCCCCAAACGGGAGCCCCCCGGCGACCCCCAGGCTTCCCCGGGTGAGCCGCATTGAACTCCCGCAACATGTCCTTGTCCAGCAGCGCCGCCCGCAGGATCCACGAGCGCTCCTCAAGACCGTAGCCCTCCCAGTCCACCAGATACTGCAAGCCGCGCCCCAGGCGCCTGACATTCATGATCCGAGAGACAGTGAACGCCGGATGGCCGTCGATGAACCAGGCGGGCGGCGGGGGCCTGGAGGGAGGGCACAAAGGACTGGAGAGACAGGGTTTCACTTGAGACACGTGGAAAACGTTATGAATGCGCATATTCCGAGGTAGCTGAAGACGGACGGAAACTGGGTTAATCAAAGAGTCAATCACAAATGGGCCGATTAAGGTGGGAGACAGCTTCTTCGATTCTGACCTGAGAGAAACAAACCTGGTCGACAGCCAAACCGGTCCTGTGGCGGTCCGCCAAGCGTTTGTTCCGGTCCGCTGTTCGGAGAAGGGCGGTCCACGTGGCCTTCCAGGCACGCCGACACCGTCGGAGGTGCTGTTGAACTGAAGGCACAAAATGCTCACCTTCAACTGCCGGGAACAGGGGTGGTTGGAAGCCCAGAGAGGCCTCGAAGGGGGAAACACCGGTGGCCGAGGAGGTGAGGCTGTTATGCGCATACTCGATCCAAGGGAGCTGTTCGCTCCAGGTGGTTTGGTGGGTGGAGGCCACACATCGCAGGGCCGCTTCGAGCTCTGTTTGACCATTCGTCTGCGGGTGAAAGCCGGAGGAGAGACTGACCTGAGCCCCAAGGGCGGAGCAGAATTCCCTCCAGACGCGGGAAGTGAATTGCGGACCTCTGTCGGACACAACATCAGTGGGGATCCCATGGAGACGGAAGACGTGGGTTGTTAGGAGCTGGGCGGTCTCCAGAGCCGTGGGAAGCTTAGGGAGGGCGACAAAGCGTACAGCTTTAGAAAAACGGTCAATTATGGTGACAATAACTGTGTTACCTGAAGATGGTGGTAGGCCTGTCACAAAGTCGATAGCGATATGTGACCAGGGGCGGCTTGGTGTAGGTAGAGGCCGGAGCAGACCAGCGCAGGTTGGTTAACAGTCTTGTTCTGCGCGCAGACTGGACAGGCAGTGACGTACTCACGGACGTCGTTGGTGAGGGTGGGCCACCAGGCGAAACGTTGGATGAATGAGATGGTGCGGTGGACCCCTGGGTGGCAGGTAAACTTGGCGGTATGAGCCCAGTGCAGCACCTGGTAGGGAACAAAAAGCAATCCAGGTGGGCCGGTTCCAGGGTCCGGTTCCGTTCGTTGGGCCTCCTTTATGGCAGACTCTATTTCCCAGGTCAGCGTTCCGATAACACAAGTGGGCGGGAGAATGGGAGAGTCACGGGCAACGTCCTCGGAGACAGTGAATTGACGAGAGAGAGCATCGGGTTTGGTGTTGCGAGATCCAGGCCTGTAAGTGATAGTGAACTGAAACCGAGTGAAGAACAGGGCCCACCTGACTTGTCGGGCATTGAGCCGTTTTGCTGACCGGATATACTCCAGATTTTTATGATCTGTCCAAACCACAAAAGGCTGGGCTGCGCCCTCCTTTCCTCTTCAGAGGGGCGTGGGCCAAGGGCGTGAACCCACCAGTTCCGCCCTGGCGGGAGAGAGAGAGAGAGAGAGCAAGAGAGAGAACACTACTAGTCAGCGGCCTGCTGATCCCCTGGCCGTGACAAAATCCAATTTTGAAAACACAACTTTGTTTTAATAAAGCTCTGACTTGTATTATGAGTATGAATCTGTGGTCTAGGAGAGAGTCCTGTAACTCTCTGTCTGCAAAATACAGTAAATAATGACCAATGTTGGGCAATTAATTATATAGTTACTTCTTCAAAAAAAGTAACTGAGTTTTGCAAACAACAAAGTTTCTTGCAGCTGTTTACCTAAAAATGCAGCCAAGGCGTTTTTTTAAATAAACATTTCAAACTATTTACAGAACAATCGGGTGTTCTGCATCAAATTTGATGCCACACAAATTATTTGTGCCACTCCGAAGAATAATTTCTGTCCACTATGAGATAAAGGCGAACAACAGACTGATACCTGCAGGCCTGACAACAGGAGATTTATCACTCCTGTAACACCTGTAACATTCAGTAGTCACCTCATTGTTCTGACACACACAACAAAACTATTGACTACACTACACACTAACTACAGAAGATTTGCGCTAAATGTTGCAAATCTCTCACATCTCAAAATACTGCCGTCACTCGTAAAACTTCCCCCTTTCCTAAACAACTAAATGCCATGTTGCCATATAAGTTTTTGATTGGTTGACATGGTACTTTTTTCGATGAACAGGAAAGGGTGGGGTTTTTTTTGGTTTTGTCTCACAGGCGGAGAGTGCTTTTGAACGTTTTCCTTATAAACACCGTTTTTACCATTTCTTCCCGCAGTAAAAATAAACAACGATAGTATTCAGGAAGAAAACCAAACATTACAGATATTTTTATCATAACTCTGGTTTTACGTGGCCTATCAACACAATTTAAAAACTGGTATAAAGTCCACATTTTTTCCGTTAATTGTTCCGCCTGTCCTGCTCACATCTCCAATGGTTGTACACGTTGTCATTACACGTTGTCATTTTCTGTGCACAGAGACCGCGCCAGCCGTGCGCAATTGCGCACGCGCACAGCTTAGAGGGAACATTGCCCTGGACTGATCACCAGTTTGTCGCAAGGCTAACACAGAGACAGACAACTATTCATCATTTACACCTATGGCCAATATTCTGCCCCCCTGTTGTTGCTTTATTGGGTTTCTTTGGCTGATGCATTTCTGAGTTTTCCCACTAGTGGGCAGAATTACCCCTTGTGTGCACTACACTGCCCCCTTTGGGGATGTGTTGTAAGCAGCAGGAAAAGTTCACGCAGGCAGTGTGAGAAAATGCTTGGAGCAAAAAACAAGCTGCACAACTTTAAGCCCAGTTTACATCGTTGGGGAGTTTGTTGAGCCATAATCTGTAAGTAATCAATGTGTAGCTTTATTTTCTGTAAGATTTGTTACTTTCCTGTTACTTAAGAGGTTATTTGAACTGATAAGGAAAGATGTTTATGGTGAATGTAATGGATAAGAAAAGCTGTGTTGCTAACTTCTGTTTTTGGTTACATAATAAGTCGATACTGATGCTTACATATTATTTTACTGTATGTTCACATTCTTACAAATTAAAAGAGAAAAAAACGGTCTTCAGTTAAAGACACAAAGACAAAGCGATGTGTCCTGTCGTTCCTGGAACCATCTCGTCTTATGCATAGGGTGAATAGCCATACATTCACCTGAGGGCAGCAGAGCCAATCTAGAATAACCAATTCACCCAACCAAACTAATTGCATGTATTTGGACTTTGGGAGGAAGCCAGAGTACCCAGAGAGAGAGCACGCACAAACACAAAGAGAACATACAAATTCTACACAGAAAGGCTTTGGCCTTTGGAGTCAAACCTTCTTGCTATGAAGCAACAGTACCACCACATCACCGTTCTGCCCTAACATGGCGAAATATGTTAAAATAACAAACATCAAGTTTATACAGTGTGGAAGTGCAAGTTAGAGATTTGTGCTAGCTCAGGGATACTGTTTTCTAACCTGAAGATAAAGGATGGTTATAAAACATGTGAAAAAATCTGCCTCTAAAACAAGCTTAGTTTAAATAAATGCCTATGACGTCTGCAGTTCATATAAATAGTGGACAATTCAAGGTCACTATTTGAGGAAACGTGGAAACATTATAATTTCCCTTTGACATGCATTATCTTTTGCCTATGATTTTACTTTTTTTCTGTTTTACAGTATATAAAACAACATTATCTTTCTACTGTCAAAACAAGGAACACAGTATGCAGCAAAGCAGGATAATAAAGATGTCTAGTGAGAGCTCAAGCTCTGAAAGTGGAGAAAAAAGTCTGGAATTTTATTTTTGACTCTGCAGAGGCAAAGTGACAATCTGTGTCTAGCTGAAAAAATAATGAGCCAGCAATGCTCACTCATCACTTTAGGCAGAGGATCTCTTTGCAATTAGACAGGATAGTCCGACCCATCCACACCCGTGCCAGTGTGTTGTTTGTAGACAGTTCAGAAAGTTGCTCAGTCTTGGTTTGCCCCTGGGAGAGCAGTTGGCTGTTTCACCCTACAAATACATAGCTGCAGCAGTCACTTGACACCTGATTGAATCTTTAGAATCGTGGGATGCAGCTTTATAAAAGGAATGATGAGATAAGAGTTCTATACGGTGGCTGGGAAGTGCAAATCGCAACAAATTAAAAAACCCCAACAAATTACAAAAACCCACAACAAATTTAAAAAAAACACAACAAATTAAAAATCCTTGACGGAAAGGGATTGTCTGAAATACCGGAAGTGACACAACGATTAGGCTTACTCCATATTTGTAACTCAGAAAAGTGATTCGGGATGTCAACAAATGTCAAGAAACGCACTCCTCACAGCGCTTCCTCATTACCCTGACGGTGCTCGCTGCACTACATAGAGAACCGGAAAATGTTTTGCCCGTTTTGTGGCGTTAGCTTCAGCCTTTTCACCCCTTTTTGTGCTTCCTGTGGACAGTCTCTGGAGCTTTTGCAGGACACAGACCAGGCTGAAGGGTCAGACAAGCTACAGTACTGCATGAAATATTTCAACAAAGGTCACTTATATAGTGTTATCATGGACATGATGTTAGGTTTGCATGGTGTAAAGATGAGTTTAAGGAGTCTTAAAAGTAAACTCAATAATGCTGGACTTTACTGAAGAAAACATTTTCACTCCAGAACAACGATCATTAACGCAATCAGAGCGGAGCTTCAAGGACCTGGGCGATTGTTTGGGTATCGAACAATGTGGCAGGTACTTAAACAAAAGCATCATCTTAAAGTGAAGAGGGATGATGTGATGAAAATACTCCGGGAGCTTAATCCTCATGGATGCCAGATGAGAACACGCAGAAGATTCATTAGGAGAACCTATCATTTGCTGGGACCCAACTACATGTGGCATGCTGATGGTTATGACAAGCTCAAACCATTCGGTTTGGCCATTTCAGGGTGCATTGATGGATTTTCACGCAAGGTTTTGTTGCTAGAATGTGGACCTACCAATAATAATCCAGTGGTCATGGCTTACTATTACTTGTCATGTGTTGGGAGCCTTGGTGTTGTACCGATGAGACTGAGAACTGACTGTGGGACAGAAAACGGCATTATGGCTGCAGTTCAGTGTGCACTACGTCACCATCATGATGACCACTTCAGCGGAGACTCCAGTCACATGTTTGGTTCATCAACGAATAACCAGCGAATTGAGTCCTGGTGGTCCATATATCGAAAAGGAAGGTAAATATAACATTTAAGTTTGCCTGATATTTAAAGGTGTAACAAATTTGAATGTTGTGCAAAAGTTGATTTATTGTCAGTCTGCCCCAGGGCAGCTGTGGCTACAACTGTAGCTGCCTCCACCAGTGTGCGAATGTGAGAGTGAATGAATAGTGGAATTGTAAAGCGCTTTGAGGGCCTCGGAAAGCGCTATATAATGCAATTCATTATTATTATTATTATTATTATTATTATTATTTCAGTAATTCAACTTAAAAAGTAAAACCGATATTAAATACTCATTATTTGCCAAACTAGACATTTTTAGCCCATTTAGTAATTATGATGATTATGATTTGGAACTTAAGAAAAACCCAACTTCAAAACCAGAATATTGTGAAAAGGTTAAATATTTTAGATTTAAAGTGCCACTCTACTATGAGCTAATTAATTCAAATTACCTGCAAAGGGTTCCTGAGCCTCTAAATGGTCTTTCTAATTCAGGAGGACTCACAGGATGGACATGACTGCTGTCCTGACAGCTGTGGGGAAAAAAAACATAATTGACACCCTCCATAAAGAACACCTTAAAACAGCGGTCCCCAACCTTTTTTGCGCCACGGACCGGTTCATGCCCGACAATATTTTCATGGACCGGCCTTTAAAGTGTCACGGATAAATACAACAAAATAAAACTAGTACCCGTACCGAAAAAAAGAAAATTTATTCATAACACACGTGAAAAGACCAAGGAAAACCGAGTAAATGATAAAAACGATAACAAAATAATGCTGAAAACTGATAAAAACCCTGAAAACTATACATTTCACACCTGAGCCTCAACTCTCGCGGCCCGGTACCAAACGACTCACGGACCGGTACCCGCTTGAGGCCCGGGGTTTGGGGACTGCTGCCTTAAAAGACGTTGGCTGTTCCCAGAGACTATCAAAGCACATTAATAGAAAGTTTTGTCTAATGTAAGTGTGGATAAAAGGGGTGTCACATAGTGTAGTGGCTAAGACCTCAAGGCTGCTACTGAAGCATCCTGGTCTTCCATAACACCTCAACAGATCCACAGACTGATAGCAGTAATTTATGCAAAAAGGACCCAAACAAATAGAACATACAAATTGTTAGAGACTTTGAATTTGGGTTTTTCATAAGCTCTACGTCTTAATCATTAACATTATAACAAATACTTGAAATACCTCACTTTGTATGTAATGAGTTAATATCAATTCAATTCAATATCAATTTGAATTACTAAAATAAATGAACTTTTGCACATTACTCAAATGTTTTAGATTTTTGCGTGTATGCAATCCCTTTCAATAGAAAACTGACTGGAGTCTATATATGATTCAGTTAAAATGAACTGTAAAGTGCCATGCGATGACATGTTGTGAAACGATGCCATGTAAACAAACTAAACTATTTCTAAACATTTTTTTTAACAATTTCTGTAGGGCTCAGTTTTGGTTGGAGCTGTTTGCGGATCTTCGAGACGTCAATGGAAGTCACGAGCATCAGTGCCTTTTGAGATTTTGCCTCACTGACATTGTTCAGAAGGATCTTGATGAATGTGTGAAGCTGTGGAACACTCATCGGATTCGTCCCTCAAGAACAGCTTCATGTCCAGGAGGTGTGCCAAATAAACTGTACTACCTACCCCCACAGGTAATGGATAATAATGATCAAATAATTACTTTGTGTAAATGTCAGTGAGAGGTGAAATGTCTTCAAGCAACTTATAGAAGTCCAGACGCTTTTCTTTGCAAGCTCCTTTGACTACGATGACCTGGATGACTGAGAACCTTCACAGACACTTTGTGTAAACCTATATTAATGCAATTGTCTTCCATTGACCACAGACACGGCTCCAGGGACTGTGGATTCCTGATTCAACAATCTGAACTGGACACTTTTCCTGAGTCTAGGCTGTCAGTAGTTGTATGTGGGGACTCAAACATACAGGAGTATCTGAATTTTGTAATGGAGCAAAATCATTTTCAAAAGCCAGTCTGCTGGGAGTCTGCCACTGAACTTTACATGAAGTTATTAGAAATTGCACATTTCTAAAAAAAAAAAAAAAGAAAAAAAAAGGGCTTTTTGTTGTTTTTACCAAAACCTATAGCATATGCTGTATTTTTGGACTAGGCTACATGAGTTGGCTGAAGATGCCAAAAGTTTAAGTTAGTGTTTGTAAAAGCACATTCTTACTGCAATGTCTTGCTAATTGTGGTCCTTGTTTGGCAGATGGAAGTTGAGATACAGTCCTCAACATTTAGATAAATAATAAAGCAAAATCAAATCTTGCACTGTATTGTGGGTTTATTACAACTTTTAAGAGTAGAACACAGTACACTTTTAAATGCCTTTAGTTTTAGTAGCACTGTCAAACCTTTGAACAAATCAAGCCATTGCATTTTAAATCTCCTTTGAACATATGTACCTACATTTTAGAATAAAAAAACATGCTCAAATACATAACTGATTTCTGGATAAGTCCCGTAGCAAAAAACCTACAGAATTTACAATGTAATGCCAAGAAGAAGCAGCTGTAAGTGACTGGGTTATCTAATAAAACTACAATAAACCTGGTAAACTATAATGGATTTGTGCTGTACCACCAGCATGTCCCACCTTCTCCTATTCATAACATCTTTAAAAAAATCTTGACTTAAAAACTTGAGAAACAAATCAACAGCAGGTTTGAACTACAAGGCCAGACATCCTAGAAACATCCAAATCCTGGGGAGTTTTGAATTCCAAAATCCATGTTGGATTTAAACACGGAATATGAGGTTGTCATTGGTAGTTTCAATAAGTTTAAGCATGTATTTGCCATCGGGAATAAAGAGTCATCCAGGAACTGTAGGCTTGGTAGTGGATCTAATCCAGAAGGTGACAGTGATGTTAGCCCAGTTGCAAACATCACAACATCGCCCACCGACACAGCAGTTTGTGATTCTGCAAAAAAAAAAAAAAATAATAATAATAATATATGTATATGTAGCACATTGTCTTGTAATGAGTACTAAAATAAATACCTTCACAGCCTTCACAGAAAGTCTGACCAGTAGCCCACAGTTTGACTTTCCAGACGTCTTCCAGATGGGCTGAAGTCAGGTTTGAAAAGTCTCTCAAGTTCAAGAGCTGTGAGTTTCTTTTCCATGTGACACAAGACTGGGGAAAGCAAAGTAGGGTGTTGCTGGAGTGCACTCAGGAAATTAAGTGCTGAAAGACCCTCTTTAAATCTAAAGAATGAGGAGAACTTTGTGTCATTTACCAGTTCATAATACATGCACAAACTATGGACACACTTTGAACTTTGGAAACCTTGGAGAATGTAAAACATTTCAGTCGGAAATTATGCACAACACCGTCATAACAATAATTCTATAGTCTCTTCTATAATAGTCTCACCTGTCAATTACAGATGAGTTTCGAGCAATTATATACCACCGGAGATAGTCAGACACAATGTCTTTCTTTTCTTCAACTGTGGAAACATGCCTTAGACAACCAGCCACCTGTAGCATAGTACTGTTTTTATGACACAGTCACGCAGGACATCCACTGAACCAGCACTGTCGATCTGAAAAACCCATAAAAATGGACATACACAATGTAAGCTTACGTGTCTGATTTTCATTCCTGTTTTTTCCCTACACAAAGAAAGAATATTTTAATTTCATACAGATAAAGAAGCTATAGTTCTATCCTGCATTCAAATCCTGTGCTGTCCTCACCTCTTGTAAAGCTTTTCCTATGTCGTCATCTGTGACTGAGGCAACTGCTGCTTTTACTGAAGTCTGGCCTGCAAGATAATGTACCAACTCTTCTGACAGGAAATGGGGCCCTGGACCACCATGCACAACTGACACGGCTATCATCTTTCCTGCTAGGTAGTAGTCACCCTCCCTTACAGCTGTGAATGAATACAGTAAATGATAAAATCTCTTAGACACACACAACTCTCTCTATCGATCGATCAGAGCCAATCGATGTCAGATCGATCGATCAGATAGACAGACAGACTAATGCTGTGTTGAAATAAACCAAAAAAATATTATGAGTTGCTTCTGATAATAATTAAAAACAAATTGATTTACAAGTCCCAAAAATGTCTTTAAATTAAGTTTATCAAACATCTGATCATTGCATACCCTTTGCATTGTAGACGAGGAATCGATGTCCTTCTGGTCCATCAAAAATGGGACGATCTTTCATGTGTTTCATTAGCAGACTCAAAAACTCTCGTTTTGGGCCACCTGCATCAAGTCCTTCTTCTAGAATACCAGCATCATCAGTAAATTTAACCAGCATGTCATTGGTTTCAGAGTATGACAACTGCCTGAAACCCCTGACTGCTCCATCCCAGACATTTGCTCTTGAGATGTTGAATCTGCTGACACTTCTGATGAAGTAGCACTGGATAAATTTGCAACGATGTCAGGTAGAGTAATGTTAACGTCTTCCCTGTAATCATGCAAGACTATACAATTTAGCGTTGTTATTTGAAGTAGTATTTGATATTTTACAGTGCTTTGTAATCAATCGGTGAAGCAACTTCAACCAGCTCTTCATCCTCGTCCTCAATGCAGGGGGCACACAGGTCTGTTGAGAAATTATAATTCCAACATTAGAAAAACTTGTATTCACCCTATAACTATCTTTACCCATTTCACTAACCCAAATAGGGATGGGTATTGATAAGATTTTAACGATTCCGATTCCATTTTTGATTCTGTTTAACGATTCGATTCTTTATCGATTCTCTTATCGATTCTTTTTTTTTTTTTTTAAAAAGGAGAACACTAAGGTCGATTAGCTTAGAACTTTGTTTTATATCTTCTCTTTGAACAAGATAGAAATTTAGGAGTAACATGGCCTTACAAACCCAGCAGTGAGATCTTAAGAGATCCAGCCTACGGCTCTTCAATGTGGTGTCACAGGGTCCCCAGGAAAAAAAATTGTAAATGTAAAATAATAAAATAAATATTCTTCTGTAGCAATAACAAAGTATAACATAAATTGTTCTGTGGCAATTACACAAGAATATCCAGTAATGTCCCTGCCTACAATTAAACACATTCACTTACCAAAAATCGGGGGCATCTGCTGTGGCAAATGGGTGCAAGCCTTTGACCACAAACTGAGTCACTGCTCGGTGACATTCGTCTGTCCTGGCCTGAAAGGAGACGCTACCTGTAGACTGCAGCGAGAACTGCCAGCGAGCGCCAGCCAGACTCTGTCTGTCTCTCTCATCATGGTCACCTACATGTACAGTAATGGCAGGTCTTGTAATAAGGCAGAACGCGCTAACATAATATGCACTGTTAGTTGATTATTTACCTGCCGCATTAACGGGAGAGGACGTGCAAACGTTACCGCTGCTGCTGGGTTGAGATTCACGAGTCCGGAGCGGAATTAAAAACACGTGTCATCACGTGTTTTGTGAGCAAATGCTTTTGCATATTCGTAGTGTTTCCTCCCTTAAATGAAATATCTACTTTGCAAGTTGCCCTGTTGTCATCGGTTCTCATAAAGTATAATCAAACTTTTGAGCATTTGAGCCGCTTAGGCGCCATGTTTCCTGCCAGGTAAATGACGCTCCGCAACGTGGTGACGTCATTCGGGGCGACTGGAATCGATAAGGGAATCGTTTGCAAAAATGGCAAACGATTCCAAGGAATTGAAACAGTGGGAACCGGTTCTCAACAAGAACCGGTTTTCGATACCCATCCCTAAACCCAAACGTGTACTCTAGTTACAGGTTTAAAATTACTTATAAGACACAATTTTATTTACCTATAGGGACTTATGACTGGATTTGTTTCACTTTGGTGATCAAGATCCTCTGTATCAGATATTACAATCTGAAAAACAACAACAACAAAAATTGCATACTGTACATAAACATACATAGCATTGTATTATTTCAACAATAGCAAAAAACCTCATGCTGACATAAATTGCCCAAATCCCTGACATGGCTGTATGGTAGATGAAGGTCCTGGAGCATGTCTGAAACAGAATAAGAGTATTGGAATTAAAATGTCCAGATAAGTAGCTCATACAATTTAATATTTTTTATGATACCAACATTATAAAAATGCTATGAAACCAATAAATATTTATATTAGGGTGGGGGAATAAAATAACCACAATATGTATTGCAGTATACTTTTTCCTCAATGGAAATATGAGACTATTGCAATAGAGCTATCCATCCATCCATCCATCCATCCATCCATTTTATATGCTGCTTATTCCTCTAATCCCTCTTTTTTTCATTGACGTAAGAATAGTCAATCCTTATCAGGTAGCGCAGTGACCAATCGCTCTGGGAACAGCGTCATGTCCAGTTAGGGTGACTTGTTACCTGCAGCACAGTGAAGTAGCAGCGCCACACGTGGAGATGTTTGGGCACCATTTGCATCTAAACCAACCATTAAAATAAATATACAAGGAGAGATTAGGAGAATTTGCTTTTATTTCTTAGCTTATTCATATGATATTGACAAAAATTTTTATGTCTCTTCTCCTGTAAAACTTACTGTAAACTAAGATTTATTTTTAGAATCATTCTTTTTTGCTTTTAAATGTAATTGACCAAGCAATTGAGTGATCTGGTGTTTGTTGTCTTTTGAAATCTTTATCTCTGACTTTTTATCTAGTTTTTAACATGTACCTTTTTTTAGTTATCTGAAATGGATGTAATATGTTAATACATCTGTCTGTCTGAACTTATGACAGGAAATAAATATTTAAATCAAAACAAGCTTCTGAGGATTTCACGTCTACTTATGAGCAACGGCACATTTAATATGTACAAATCTAGCTGTTTATATTGTGATGTATATCAATATTCCCTGAAATAAAACAAAAAAATATTGTGACATGAGAAAATATTGTATTGCCCAACTCTAATATACAGTGGGGCAAAAAAGTATTTAGTCAGCCACCGACTGTGCAAGTTCCCCCACCTAAAATGATGACAGAGGTCAGTAATTTGCACCAGAGGTACACTTCAACTGTGAGAGACAGAATGTGAAAAAAGAAAAATCCATGAATCCACATGGTAGGATTTGTAAAGAATTTATTCGTAAATCAGGGTGGAAAATAAGTATTTGGTCAATAACAAAAATACAACTCAATACTTTGTAACATAACCTTTGTTGGCAATAACAGAGGTCAAACGTTTACTATAGGTCTTTACCAGGTTTGCACACAAAGTAGCTGGTATTTTGGCCCATTCCTCCATGCAGATCTTCTCGAGAGCAATGATGTTTTGGGGCTGTCGCCGAGCAACACGGACTTTCAACTCCCGCCACAGATTTTCTATGGGGTTGAGGTCTGGAGACTGGCTAGGCCACTCCAGGACTTTCAAATGCTTCTTACGGAGCCACTCCTTTGTTGCCCTGGCAGTGTGTTTTGGATCATTGTCATGTTGGAAGACCCAGCCTCGTTTCATCTTCAAAGTTCTCACTGATGGAAGGAGGTTTTGGCTCAAAATCTCACGATACATGGCCCCATTCATTCTGTCCTTAACACGGATCAGTCGTCCTGTCCCCTTGGCAGAAAAACAGCCCCATAGCATGATGTTTCCACCCCCATGCTTCACAGTAGGTATGGTGTTCTTGGGATGCAACTCAGTATTCTTCTTCCTCCAAACACGACGAGTTGAGTTTATACCAAAAAGTTCTACTTTGGTTTCATCTGACCACATGACATTCTCCCAATCCTCTGCTGTATCATCCATGTGCTCTCTGGCAAACTTCAGACGGGCCTGGACATGCACTGGCTTCAGCAGCGGAACACGTCTGGCACTGCGGGATTTGATTCCCTGCCGTTGTAGTGTGTTACTGATGGTGACCTTTGTTACTTTGGTCCCAGCTCTCTGCAGGTCATTCACCAGGTCCCCCCGTGTGGTTCTGGGATCTTTGCTCACCGTTCTCATGATCATTTTGACCCCACGGGATGAGATCTTGCGTGGAGCCCCAGATCGAGGGAGATTATCAGTGGTCTTGTATGTCTTCCATTTTCTGATGATTGCTCCCACAGTTGATTTTTTCACACCAAGCTGCTTGCCTATTGTAGATTCACTCTTCCCAGTCTGGTGCAGGTCTACATTACTTTTCCTGGTGTCCTTCAAAAGCTCTTTGGTCTTGGCCATGGCGGAGTTTGGAGTCTGACTGTTTGAGGCTGTGGACAGGTGTCTTTTATACAGATGATGAGTTCAAACAGGTGCCATTCATACAGGTAATGAGTGGGGGACAGAAAAGCTTCTTACAGAAGACGTTACAGGTCTGTGAGAGCCAGAGATTTTCCTTGTTTGAGGTGACCAAATACTTATTTTCCACCCTAATTTATGAATAAATTCTTTACAAATCCTACCATGTGAATTCATGGATTTTTTTTTCACATTCTGTCTCTCACAGTTGAAGTGTACCTCTGGTGCAAATTACTGACCTCTGTCATCATTTTAGGTGGGGGAACTTGCACAATCGGTGGCTGACTAAATACTTTTTTGCCCCACTGTATAGCAGAACAAGCTCTGAAATAACTTACTCCTTCTCTGCATGTTTACCATTAGGGGTACTCTGGTCTTGTGGTTTGAAAACCTAAGATGAAAAATATGCACTTTTTAAAGCTTTCACCAACTTCGTATCGCATTTAGATAGTTCATCAATACTTAAAAGATAATAATTTTTTTTTAAAGAACATACAATCACACAATGAAAATAATCCACCCATGGATGTTACAGAATTATGATCATTATAGAGAAAAAAAATAGAGCACTTAGCCAGGGCCACTCACAGGCCTCTGGCATGGTGTAGGGGTAAAAAAGTACACACCAATGTGTCTGCCTGGTTGAACTCAGCTGTGCTTCTTGATGTAATCACAATCTCAAGGTCTGAGTCTGAGGTACCATCCTCTGAAATCAGAGCTGAGAAAATAAACACATTATTAGTTGTTGTATATGTAAACACGTCAAAATATAAAATTAACAAACCTTGTTTGAAGTGGCTCTCTGGGCAAATGAAAAGAGAAATCCTGTTGTAGTTCTTTCCTATTTCCTCTTTGTAGTCTGCCAATCGGAATGGCCTTTCTGTCCCAGGCACATTTATCACCTCTGTGCAGTCAGGATACAAAAGGACATATGGTCCCTCCACAATCCGTGTACTTTTCGGTATTTGAAGTTTCGTTTCAGAAAGTATAATTTAAAAAAGAAAATGAGACACTTATTTAATTCTCAACTTAAAAAGCTAAAATGAAAAACGTAAAACAATTGTTTTTTTCATTTTGTCCTTTCGCACATCAGAAACGAAAAACCCAAGAAAAAAGAACGAGAAAGGGCCCTTTATTTATTTTGTCTGAACCGGAAGTTTTAGTAGGTCAACAACCTGTACAAGTGATGCGCAAACTTATGGCAAACACTGTAGTGTGGACATCATGACGTTGGAAAAATACTCAGACGTGATCATGGAGATGGCAAAACAAGGCCTGTCATCGGAAATTATATCAGAGCGTCTGTCATATGAACACGGGGAAGTGAGAGGATTTTCTGCGAGAAATGTTAGAAAGTTTTGTGCTGAGCAAATCACTAGCTGTCGACTCTCGGACACACGGTTGGAGCTTGAGGTGACACAAGCTATAAATGAGGTAAGGTACTTTCTTCCTTCACCTTATGACTGTGTATGGTTGTCTTAACTGGGTTGTAAGGGGGTTAGTCTAGACTGTGTGCGCGCGCCCGCACGTTTTAGCGTCTTGCGGGTGGTGGGTAACGTTAGTTATTTTAAAGATGTCTCTCACTGGTATTTGTACAGTTAATTAGCACAATACTTTAGCTTTACACATTTGCTTTCAGAATAAGCTACTTTACATTTGTTGTTCTAGTAGTAGCATGATCTTTTATTTTAAACAGGTGGGCCCAACATATGGCCGCAAAATGATGAAGGGCTATCTGTCCACAAAAGGGGTACATGCTGCAGAGGGACGAATTGGGTCAATTTTAAGAGAGGTGCATCAACCTTATCATGAAGCAAGACGCCAGGTAGCCTATGTTATTTAATCTTCCACTAGAACTGTATTCCAATGTTCTTTGTCATATTTGTGATATACATCATGTAATGGTAGGGCCTAATTCTGTTTAACAGATGTACGCCCTGCTTTAACAGTTACTTGACTCTTCCTCAAACGTATGATCAAATCTGCCTTTATCCAGTCAGCTGTCATTTATTTTTGTGATTTTTTTGTAAGGGAGCTCGGAATCTTAATCCCACACCGTACCATGCTGAATGCATGGGGCACAAGGTTCACCTGGACCAAAACGAGAAACTTGTAATGTTTGGAGTCACCCATGTTTTAGCTGTAGATGGATTCAGTAAAAAGATTGTGAGTCATTCCACAATGCCAATCAAAAACAACTTGAGCATCTATGAATATGTTTTCAGGTAATACAACCTCTCAAACCATTTATTTCATCTTAAGTGTTTTGATGGACATGTTAGTCATATTGGACATGAGCTGCACCCAAATTTACAATATTTGAATTTAAATTAGACATGCAACAGATGGGTCTGGTTATGTTCCTGAATATAATATATTAAGAACTTACCAAACATTTTGATCAACATTTTCTATTAATGTAAAAATAAATAAAATGGAATTGCACATGAATCATTTAACTACTTTATTGCAATTAATCAGTGTTCATTTATGAATGGAACAAGGTTCTTGGATTTCCACATATCTTTCAATTGTTCTGACATACATCTAAAGTCTGAGCATGACAGTGACATTGCAAAGAAACTTAAGAAATATATGTTGTCCTACTACAACTAAAATATTACCCAAAAAAAACATGAATGAATACATTCAAAATAATAACACCTTTGCTGGTCTTAAAGCAAAATAGTTAATAAATGTTCTTTATTTTTCCTGTACCAGACCTGCAGTGATCACCTATGGTATGTGGGACCAGGTGCGAGTAGACCATGGAAAGGAATTTTATTTAACACTGTTCATGCAAGAGATGCTGTCACATCATCGCTTCAATCAGGAGAGACTGCCTTATTTACAGACCTCATCCACAAGAGTAAGATTTAAGTACCATTAACATCAGCTGAAATTCTTATACTATTACGTGTACTACTACGTACATTTAAGACATGTTTCTTTTAACTCTTTTAGAACCACACAGTTGAAAGGATTTGGCCTGAAATCAACAAC
This sequence comes from Rhamphochromis longiceps, assembly GCF_057381845.1. Classification (NCBI taxonomy): domain Eukaryota; kingdom Metazoa; phylum Chordata; class Actinopteri; order Cichliformes; family Cichlidae; genus Rhamphochromis; species Rhamphochromis longiceps. The sequence goes on from NC_140571.1 coordinate 35,056,696, forward strand.
CGTGTCAACTACCCACTAAAAACTGCCCTACTCCAGCTGATGGACCAGGAGGAGATAGATATGGAGGATAACCTTGTGCGATACTGTGTGTCCAATCTAACCTGTCAGCTGTGTAACATTGGTCTTGCAAGTGTGGTAGAATCATGGAATGCTCATAGAATCCCAGGTAAAAAAAAAAAAAAAAAAAAGTCAGATTGCTTACAACCCTGATAATGAACATTTAAACACCTCCTCTATTTTTTACAGGAAAAGGCATACCAAATCACTTTGCAGAACATGGGTGTAAAAGAAGAATTTCTCCAGAGCTCTTGCCAAATGCACTTGAAGCAGCAGACCTTTACAGGCAGCACTTGGGATCTGCACTCAAAGAATATTCGACTTTTGGAGTTGATCCCTTCACAACCGAACAGGACAAACTTAGAACAGAGAGTCATTTTGCAGAAAAATATCCTGATATTTCACATTTGTTTTTTAGAGCCGTAAATGGTGACTTTATGCCATACAAAGAAGCTCTGCTCTGTCTCATAAACATAACTCAGAGAAATGTATGAACCACTGCATCTGTAAACTGTACAGAACAGACAAAAAAAAAATCAACTGACTGTAAACATTTGTGTGTACACACTACATTACTCCTCTGCAAAAAAAGATTTCAATACAGAAAATGCAGCTGTTAGACCAGTAATTTGTAGAACTCCGTTGTTACTCTCCCTGCATTTTGCACAGTGCTGTGATGTCTCTTGCCACTGTTCCACACATGTCTTGCAGCCAATAATGCTTCTGCAGCACAGTGAGAACACTGGATCCTCAATGATGTCTGCAAAAGTAAATCAGATAAGTGAGACTGTTATCCATTTATGTTGAATTTAGTTCAAACTATAGGTTCAAAGTCAGTCTTGACATAAATTTACAGACAGCATGCAGAATATTTTTGGTTATTCTGTAATTCCTCTTGTTCACGCTGTTCTGAGAAAGTCCCTGTCTATATTTTTGTCTATAATTGATGAGGGGCAAAATCAGTACATTTTCTCAATTAGCAAGCAAGAAAAATGAAAAAGTTACAGGTACTTGATTCAATATATGCAACTACAGTCCCATTTTAAATGTGAACTTTTTAGTTTTACATTACTGTGAACAGTGTACCGTCACCCATACTGACATTGTAATCAATTTGAAAAGCTATACTTTCATAGTCAAGATTGCAAGGAGAACCCAAATTAAATGTGCATGTAAACTTTTGAATGTTATGTTACAGTAGACCTGCATCTTGATTGTCTGTGCCTAAGTATTTAAATGGACACTGCTGAATAAAGAGCCTATGTTTGGTAAAAAAATGTTTGTCCAAAGTAATGATTGAATGTGGTTTGACATTGTTTTAATTGTAATTAAAATGTTAGTGTAGATGTAATGTATTTACTAAGCAACATTTGAACATACTCATACAAACCACGCAGCTAAATCCCTCCTTGAGTGTCTGCAGCTTGGGGGTTGTGACTTTCTGGGCAACTGCAAGATCAGTGAGCTCTTTGATTGCTGCTGTGACAGCTGGCAGACTTTGAGATGCCAACACCAACTCTTCTATTTTGTCACTCACTTCTCCCAAACTGGCACTGTCATCATCTTTACGGCTGCTACAAATAAAAATGGATAATCAGATGTCAAAGCTACTTACTGGCTTAAAGAAACATCACATCACTTACTGATAGATGATGATTTATGTAGTGATGTCTTACTGCTATTATAGGATTTAAATCAAATTAATTCTTCTATATTGATGTTCATCCTATAGTATATACATATTTATTCACATACCTCAGTTTCTTCCTCTTTGTTCCCTGGAGGCAATTAAAGTCTTGTTCAGGCACAGCAAGAATTTTTCGTGCATTTTGTCTCCAGTACTGTGACCCTACAGATGAAAAACAAAACCAAAGAAACCTGTTTAGAAGCCAATACCATATTACCCAATAAATATTACAAAGAGTCTGGTAAGACATGTCTCTCCATAAGATATGGGCTTTAGCTGTAATATTATGGCTCACCTGTTGTGCCCTCCGACTCCAGAATTGCATTGCCCTGTGCATCTGTCAAAATTATTGGGTTGTAATTACCAATGGCATCTTGCACTTTTCCTACTATCCCTTGAAGCGTAGCCTCAGACTCCAGGAATCGTACAACCACCATTCTATTGGGAATCAACCTCCCACCAACTACATCTGCAAAGTACACTGATCTGTAAAACAAAACATAATAATTTTACATATCTTGTAAAAGACAGCAGGCCACAAATCCATTCAGTGATTGCTATAGGCAAATTGTACTAAAACAGCTTTGCTATTCTTAACAATTCAACTATCCATGCACCTTATGTTTCTTTTTATTTTGCCTGTTCTGTAATTTAATATTCAAGAACACAGACTCATCCTACCTCTGAAATGTTTTGGAGGACATAGGGGAACTTGAAGTAGCCTGCTGTGAACGTGAAGGTGCAGACGCTGCCACAGCTGGTGCTCGCATAAATGCAAAACGCTGCCCGCTGGAACCTGCTGTTGGAATTGACTCCATGTCTTCTCCGTGGACTTCATAGTGACCTCTGGGTGTAAGGTCTAATGCGCTGAAAACACCAGAGACCGCACCGGGGAACATAGCCACGTTTGAATCATCCGTGATGTACAGAGTATGCGCGGATACCTGTTTAAGAAAAGTTTCCGTAAATCACGTTGCTCTGCTAACGTGTTACTCCTGTGCACACGGTTAATAGGCTCTAAAGGCTTACTTATTAGCTAGTAGCCGGTAAAAGTCAATGAATAACTATTTACACATTAGCACATGTGCACAATTCACATATTAGCACAATGAAGACGGCTAGACATAGTATTAGTAAAAGTAGGCCTACATGAAATCACCAAATGTTAACGTTAGCCGTTCCGCAGTAAGGAAGAACAATAACGTTCATAAAAAAACTGCTGAAAGCAAAGTTTGCGAAGTTTACATATCTACCTGAAAGATGCGACCCAGTTTTTCTGCAGTCATGCCTTCGTCCCGGAGTGTCACTCTCTTAGTTTTCCTAAAAACAACGTAATGGTCCATCTGTTTATTCCAGTGTAACTTTAAGGCCGTCGATCTCTTGTGTGGGGGACGGTGTGCGCGCGCCATAAAAAAAGCGCGCAGAAGAAGTACTTCCCGTTTCAGACATTGAAAATGCGTCTATTTTTTTGTTTTTGCGCTAGTATACTTTCATTATTTGAATCACGAAGAAATCCAAAAAAGCACGTCTAATTTTAAGTGTATGACGGCTATTTGTTACCACCGAATGAAAAAACAAGTTATTTTCGCCCATTTTATTCTTTATCAAAAATTTAAAAAATGAAAATTCTTTTAAATATCGTTTTTTCGTTTTGGTTTCTGAAACAAAACTTCAAATACCGAAAAGTACACGGACCCTCCACCAAGTCCTTGTTGAATGTTATAATTTTTTCTACAGCCTGCTTCAAGAGGTCAGGGGCTGTAATTTCGGGGCTAATAAATAAGGGCAGTGTTTTCCCTCTTAGCGGTTTTAAGTCTGTTTGTTGTGACACCATTATTCCTATATTGATCTAGAAACAAATAATACAAGCAAGATCACTTTAAGAATAATTGCCAAATCCTTGTTTATAAATTTACCTGTGATGGCTTACCTTGACAGGTTTACTCTGTTGCTTGAGTTTTAATTTTGCTCCACAGCTGAAGGCCTGACGCTCTTTGGATTTTGATTTTTTGTACTCCATGAACTGCTTGTATGACGGACATGTTTGTTTTGGTTGAATGAAAAACGTTTAACATCAAAACAGGGTTATAAGCACTCTCCATTACTAAACGTAGACGAGAATAAAGTATAAGCAAACATAAAAAGAAACCGGAGCCAAAATGGTAAATAAACGTGCTATTTAACTGAAATAGCATAGACTGTCTGAAGAGAACAAAAAGTGAGTAATATATCAAAATTACTTTGTTCAGAATTTTCTGTTTGTTTTGATGTCCCTGGGGACTCTGATCCTTCAGCCTGGTCTGTGTCCCGCAAAAGCTCCAGAGACTGTCCACAGGAAGCACAAAAAGGGGTGAAAAGCCACAAAACGGGCAAAACATTTTCCAGTTCTCTATGTAGTGCAGCGAGCACCGTCAGGGTAATGAGGAAGCGCTGTGAGGAGTGCGTTTCTCGACGTTTGTTGACATCCCGAATCACTTTTCTGAGCTACAAATATGGAGTAAGACTAATTGTTGTGTCACTTCCGGTATTTCAGACAATCCCTTTCCGTCAAGGATTTTTAATTTGTTGTGGGTTTTTTTAAATTTGTTGCGGGGTTTTGTAATTTGTTGCGGGTTTTTGTAATTTGTTGCGATTTTTTAATTTGTTGCAATTTGCACTTCCCAGCCACCGTAGTTCTATCATGATTGGAAGTCAGTGGATATGACCCCTGTCTAATTTCTGGTCTCAGTGTAAATACTAAAGAAGAAAATATTGTCAAAAAATAGCAAATGTCAAGGAGGTTTTACCTGTGAGTGCATTCCATTTTCCTTGACAGGCACACAGGCCTATGTAGCAAGCAAACCAAGTCTAATAAGATTTCTCTCTTTCCCCTTAGCCGAATTATTTCGATTGAGATTGGAGCTGAATAAAAAAAAGGCATGGCACATAATTCTTTGCAAAATTGTGGAGCAGTAAACTTACTTAGAAGATGCAAATTAAGATATCAACAGTAGTGTGTGTAAGTGGAAGTGCATAGTCCTTTAAAGTCAGATGCTGGATTATTTTAACGGGAACAGGGTAGATAACCTGAATCATCATTGGAATCAGTCTCAGTAACAGTAGTCACATTATGGTCACATTATGAACTTTAAAAATTTAATTTTTCTAAATCATTTTTTTTATTATATTCACTTCTAACACTCACAAATGTAAACCATGGTTGGTCCATCAAATCCTGGTTTGCCAGGGGCCATTGCTGAAGGCAGAATGGGTGGAAGTTAGATGTGTGTGCATGGGGACATTAAATATCCCATAGTGCCAGTGGAAATTAAATATAAGGGTAAAACACATTTTACCCTTAATTTTCTATTATATTCACTTCTAACATTCACAAATGTACCCTATGTTTGTGAAATGGAGAAACAACAAAATAACGGCAGATGAGGAAACTTCACTGTATATGTGAAGCATATATATATATATAACATATAAGTTTAGCAAAGTGGGTAAAAGAGGATCTTATGCCAAAAGAAAACTGTCAAAAGCTGAACAGTCAATGAAGAAAGAAAGACATTGAGGATGAGGAGAGAAGGAATGTTAGTATTCTACAGGGAGCTGCTGAGGAACACTGTGGAGTTGTCTGGAAGAAATCACTTCCTTCTTTATTATTATTATTAGTATTTATTTTTGTTATTTTCTATGTATTACCATTCAAATCTCTCAATGAATACAGAAGAAAACACAAGAGAAGGCTAATCAAAGGTATCTGCTGTAGCACATGCTTGTTATGCCAAACTTTTTAATGAAAGATTGTTCTGCAAGCAGCTCATTTACATAAGGCTTGAAGCAAAAGAACAAAACAAAACAATAATAAGACTTCCATCTTAGATAAGAAAATACATTCATTTAGATTTTATAACAATAATCCAGGCAAAAGAACCAAGAATTTCAGCACTGTCATGATTTCTCTTCTTCATTCTTCATTTATATATTTTTCCAATACTGTAGTTTTAAACATGTTTTTAAACGAGGAATGTGAACTACACCTTTTTAAGTCACTGTCATAACTATTCCACAAATTGACACCTCTAACACAAACACATCTTTGCTTTATTTTCTTATCTAGTTTTTGTATTATTTTTTTTAATCTGTTCCCCTCAAGTAATATTGACTCACTCTGGCTTAAACCGCTTCTGAGTACCGCAGCAAATCATTTTATTTTGTGCTTTGTACATTATCTGTGCCATTTATTATTCAACTAGATCATACAATTCATTTAATAAACAAAATGTTAGTTGGTTCTCTATAGTTTTATTGATTCATAATTCTTATAGCTCTTTTTTGTAACTTAAAGATAGGAAGTACATTGGTTTTATAGGCATTGCCCCATATCTCTAAGCAATATGTCATATATGGATATAAAAACAATAAAGCGTATATCATGATTTCTTGTTTAGGACATGCTTTGTTTTGTGGAGAATAGCAATGGTTTTTGACTATTTTGTTTTCACATGGGTTATATGAGACTTCCAAAAAAACTTTTATTATTATTCCAAGAAATTTATTTTTGCACACTCTTTCAATTTCAATTCCATTTTAACCATATTTTTTAGTTGTCCGGTTCCAAAAAATAATACATTTTGTTTTATTTATATTTAACAATGACTTATTTATATCAAACCAAATTTTTCATATATTTAACTAGGGGTGGGCGATATAAACGATATACGATATAAACTATATAAATTTGGCCAACGATAGAGATTTTGACTATACCGCTCTATCGCAATAGCGCATGTTGATGATGTCATCAAGCTGCACCTGTTTTGGTTGAAAGCATCGCAGCGGCTACAACCATTATCATCTGCAAATTATGCCTGGCGACAGTCATAGCAGTGGCTTACCAAAGTTGTACTAAAACATTTTTTAACAGATTTCTGCCTGCCAAAATCAGTTCGAGGTCAGTAAGCACAACCAGAATTCATACATAAGGCACACTCTTGATTTTTGAGAAAATTAAAGGATTTTAAGTGCGCCTTATAGAGTGGGAAATACATTATACAGAAGAAAAGAATATATCGTGATATATATCATTACCGTACGTGCTTCAAATTATATCGTGATATGGATTTTAGGCCATATCGCCCAGCCTTATATTTAACTCCTTTTCCACTGTAGTCAAAAACTGCTCAAGGTTTTGACCTGAGCAATATAGATTGGTATCAAACAAAACACAATTTAACAGTTTGGTAACATTATATATATCATTTATATATAAAATGAAAAATGAACAGCTATGCCTAGAAACATCTATCTATAAAAACTAGGGACTGAATGGCCCGTAACAATGGGCCAGATAACCCATACTCCCGAAGCACCCCAAGGGATCCAGTCAAATTCCTTCTTCAAGTCCACATAACACATGTAGATTAGTTGAACAAACTCCCCAGCAGCCATAAATATCTTTGATGGGATGAAGAGCTTATCTAATGTCAATGGGCAAGACAAAAGCCACATTGTTCCTCCTGAATTCGAGGTTCGAAAAGTGTGGGGCCCGCAGAGCCATTGCAGGGGGGGCGTGGTATGGAAAAAAAAAAATGCTTGGACACTGCTAGCATAATGGACAGGTTTTTGAAGGGGTGCCCACACAAACGCAAAGCAGAAGATGAAGCATCGCCAAATATGTTTCCAAACCAACTTCCTTCCAAGCCAAAGACTTGAAAATATGGTGAAGCATATCTTCCCTTTGACTTCACCTGCACAAGTGCCAAGGTAGGTCTCCTCTGCAGAATTGTTTTTCCCTGTGTCGGGAGCACGCACTGGGCTCTCCAAATCATGGACAAACAGTATCCCACATTCTTGATTTTTAGTTCACAAACACTTCTTGTAATGACTAACTACTGACGTTTTGGAGATGTTAGCTCTTTATACAGTAAAGTTACAGTGGGATACAAATAATATCAGGCTGATCCTGCCATGATTTGTTCCCCGGGTTCAAATCACGGACAAACAGCATCTCACAGTTGTTTATGTTTTTGCACAGAGAGGCATTTTTTGAAAAATGTATTGTTAGTAATGTTAAACATTATTATACAGGAAAAAAACAACTACACGTAAAATAATTACACCATGATGCCTCTGCCTTTCTAAATGGAGGGACAGTAATTGCGTGTGTAAATGTAAGCGTGTAAAAACAGAAGATAGTAGGATTAACAGTAACAGTATTTTGTCTCTATCTGCCATTCTGCAATTCATCTCATGTAAACAATAATGTGGCACACAGCGTGACGTGAAAAAAGGCACATACCTTTGATGTTGCGTGATGAACTCTGTATTCCTCGTCCACACGTAAACGCAAAAAAGGAGTTTTAAAAAAAATCTCAGTTTTCGATGATCCGAAACGCCGTTCACGTGTGGATGAAAGGTCCAAATGCACAGAAACAGCTGCGTTTCCAAATATACCTGTGTAGGTGTGGACGTAGCGTAAAAGAGTTAGCAGTGTATTTTATTACTACCTGTAATTTATTGCAGTTTACTTGTATTTGCTGTTTTGGTATTGACATGATATTAGTTAAAAGTATTATAGAATATATAGTACAACCTTTCGCATACATTTGTAATCTGTCCTTTCAAACTGGTGTGTTTCCCTCACAAATGAAAATAGCAAAAGTTATTCCAATCCATAAAAACGGAGTGAGATGTCAGTTTACCAATTATAGGCCAATATTACTACTCCCACAGTTCTCAAAATTTTAGAAAAGTTATTTGTTAATAGACTTGATAAATATATTGAGAAGCATAATCTCCTAAGTGATAACCAATATGGCTTTAGAGTGAAAAGGTTCACTTCGATGGCAGTGATGGAACTTGTTGAAGGGATATCTGTTGGTGTTTTTATAGACTTAAAAAAGGCGTTTGATACAATTGATCATTCTATATTAATGAATAAACTAGAGAGTGTTAAGGTTCAAAATATTGGGGATGGACACCAGAGGAAAAACCCACAATAACAACACTGGTCCGGTCGGGTTGAGTCAAACGATGATTTAATGATCACACACGTGGGAGATGGACACTGTATGCAGACAGTCTCAGATCTCATCTCAAAAAACACATCACCATAGTTTTATGAAATCAGGGTATTAGAACGCCCCCTCATGCGTAGTGACAGGTGTAATACAATCAATGTTGACAAGTTTATTTAACACAAAGAATAACATTGTCTCCTTCCCGAGGGCAGACGCTGACTGCCCCCGTCTCCTGGAACCGTCTGTACCCTGCTAAGACACAACATGGCAGCTACAAGGACTCTTTCATTTGTTAAGACCATCAGTGTGTATTGCTCTAAATCAAGTATATAATATTAAATGAATATTGCTGGATCAGCTACTTCTACTTAAAACATATTAAAACATGACTAAGCACAAAATCATCAAGAATAACATCTTATAAGTGCTGTGTAAGCGCGTGCGGCCTTCCAAGCTCAAAGCCTTTGCCCTCCATAGATCAGCCAGACTCGCGCTGGCTGTAGCTTTTAACCTTTAATTACCTTGAGCACAACTCTAGAATGAGCAACAAACTGCAATGTGTATGGAATGATCATGGTTACATCTGCAATGGAAAATCATGTTATTATTCTGGTACCTGTAAGAAAAGATCAAACTAAAGTTATCACCATCACTGTAATGCAAAGAATAATGTAAGGTCAAAAACTTCAATTTATGCTTAATGCAAAGCTGGTTATATACTTCTAATGAACTAATAATGCCATATTAAAATATTAAATGATAATGAGAAAAACATCCCCTCCTTATTCTACAATTCCCTCTGTTGACCTCTGGAGAATCCAGAGGTCACAAACAGTTGTGTCCCTCCTTGGCCTACACATTCAGTTCCACATGCATCATTGGCATCATGGACATTGGAGTAATGACTCCAGGGTCCACTGCCCTCACAGACATACTTTTGAACATTCTTCTGGCACAAGGGATGAGACAACAACAAATAATCATAATACCCACCACAACAGACAAAGAAAACATGACCGAAGCGATGACCCCCTTCCACCGTCCGAACACTGAGGTCAGCCAGCCTTCTAACGGATTACCAACACCGGAGTGATCATGCATAGTTTCAGAAACTTAAACTTAACTTAAAGCACGTATAATTATCTTTCCGGGGCATAAACGGCCCTACTTGCGTGAGCTTGCCAATAGGGGGAAATAGACTGGACAACACAGTGCAGTTCCCCGTATTCACAGCTCCTCTAGTCATCCGCAGCATACAATCATAGCCCCACTGATCCTCTGGATGCAGAGGTGCAGGCTCTATAAATAAACGCGGCCTTGCAGAAGCGCAAGCTACACAATTAGCCACTTTTTGTTCTCTAGCATTTTGGGCTATCCAGTCCAGCCAGATGTTACTGTCACTGAACCCGGTAGCGCGTTCAATCAAATCCTGAGGTTTCAGGGTGGTATAGTCCACCGACACTACTCGCCTCTCCCTTGGTTCGTGCTCCTCTGGTGTAGCTTCCGACGACCCGCTCCCCTCCTGCCCTGTAAAAGATGCAACAGAGCTGGTGGGGCTGGCAAACACACGAGTTGTTATGTCTTCTCTACCTGACGGTACGCGATTAGTTTTTTCTAGGAAATTAACTTTAATTAACCCTTTTGGATCAACCCCCGCTGTTTCCACCCCCAAAATTAAATACATAGATTGTTTGCGATGCCAATTCCCCAATGATAAAGTTAACGCGTTTCCAGAGGGGCTAAAATCCCTCTGTAGTTTAAGCCCGTTTTCTGGTCCTGATTCTAACGGTTCCCAATTTTGCCCAGTGTAACCCCTTACCTGGTCCCAATTACGGCACCAGCTGTCATAAGGACGATTTCCCCTCTCTTAGTGCGTACTCACTGAATAATCCCAACAGACCCACACATTGTATCCCCTCCAAGCACTGCCGACGTCCCTGCAATTAACAACATCACACAGATCAAACGTAAAGGAAGTTGTGGAGCCAATAACATAATCTAATTCTAAACCACCATATGTGCTGAGACACTCATCCTTTTTACCAGAGACCTCGCGCTTCACTCTTGCCCGCAGCTTTAAATCACTATAGATCACGCGTGATGTAATTGGTGTACCAAACAACGCCGGACTGGCATGGCCTCCGTGCTCAGACTGGTTTCCCGGGTCGGTCTGCAACAAACAAATCAAAAAACAAATAGCCATGATTAGCAACATAGTTAACATCAAACTCATAATAATTTTGAACATTGTGATGGCTTTTGAAACTCTTCTTTCATCACCAGTATCTAATTGTTGTGATGGCATGGTGGTATGTGAATGTTATGGTGTAGTAAAAAGTTCAAAGCCCTTTATCAGAGCCTCTCTCTTGTTTTAGGTGTTCAGTGTGGTACCGCTCCTTTTCGTTGGCGCGGCGATCTCCTCCTTGGCTGCTCTTCTTTCTTCGACCTTCCGGGTAGACCACCGGTCGGTCCGTTGCACAGGTGTGAGGGATTATTCTGCCGCTCAATTTCACCTGCGTCGGGTTGAGATTGATCCTTCCCCACCAAGCCCTCGTGCGCAGCCGCGCACTGCGTCCAGTGATACCAGGTGTCGCCTTTCCCCTTCAGTTGGACCGCTGTCGCCGTCCGAGCCGATACCTCATATGGACCAGTCCAGCGGGGCTCCTTCCACTTTCGTTTGATGACTCTCAGCCACACTGTTTTCGCGTCCGGGACCTCTCCTTCTCCTGTGGGCCCTTTACAAGCCGCCTGTTTCGTGAAACTGGACACTAGCGCCTTTAGCTCGTTCCAGTAGTCTGCGTGGGACCGGTTCCCCTTTTTGTCCCGTTCAACCGAGCCCACCGTCCAAGGTGCCGGAAACTGTCTCCCGGTTTGCAGCTCGTATGGTGTAAAACCTGTGGATTGATTAACAGAACATCTTATGGTCATCAACGCAACCGGCAGGGCTGCGACCCAATTTAGCCCTGTTTGCGCGCAGATTTTTGCCAATTTGTTTTTCAAATTTAGGTTCATTCTTTCTACTTTCCCCTGGGACTGAGGATGATAGACCGTTCCAAATTTATGCTGGACGCCCAACATTTTTTCTACTTTTTCCAAATCTTGATTTTTAAAATGGGTTCCATTATCTGATCTAATTCTTTTCGGGAACCCATGACGGGGAATGTAATGATTGATTAAACACTTAACGACAGTCTTAGCATCCTCCTTTTTTGTAGCCCAGGCCTCTGGCCAGCCGGTCAGAGCGTCAACACACACTAACAAATATCTTACACCGCCAGGCCCGGAATCAATCATATCAGTGAAATCAATAACAATCTCCTCTCCCGGCCTCTCAGGGGGCCGAAACTTACCCACTTCCGGTTTTACTGCTGGCTTAGGATTGTGTGCCCCACAGATTAAGCACATCCTGGCCTTCTCTCTTATCATTCCTCGCAGCTCAGGATGCCACCAATGACACAAATTTCTTTCCATCTGGGCTCTCCCCACGTGGGCAAGTCCGTGGGCCTCATCCACCTTCTGTTCTGCCATTTTGGCTGTCAGCACGGGGCGCCCGTCTGGCCCCCTCCACAAATGTCCATCCTGCCAGGCTCCTTTGTTTTTCCACACCCCCTTTTCCTCTGGGGATGCCTCCTCCTGGGCCCGTTTAACTTCCTCAATCAGGTCAACAGATATCTCCTCTTCTGGAGTTACCTGTATCATTTGTCTCCGTCCTTTGTAGCCTGCGGCCTCCTTTGCGGCTTCGTCTGCTCTCTGGTTTCCTTTTTCCACCATGCTGGTTCCTTGGGAGTGAGCTTTGCATTTTATAATGCTCACCTCCTCTGGGTCAGCCAAGGCCTTTTCCAGTTCCTCCATTTCATGTTTGTGGGAAATAGGTGCATTGGTTGCTGTTCTGAATCCTGCTCTTTTCCACTGAGGCAGCTCCACATGCGCTGCTCCAAACGCATATGCCGAATCGGTGTAGATGTTCACCCTCCTGTTCTTGGCTAGTCTCAAAGCTCGAGCTAAGGCTATCACTTCAGCTCTCTGGGCCGACTGCTTTCCCTCAATCCTTCCTGACTCTCTGACCTGATAATCTCCTTCTACTCTGCAAACCACCGCATACCCTGCTTTCAGTCCTCCTTCGTCTCGGTGGCAACATCCATCGGTGAACCAGTCCTCAGCTCCCGGTATGGGTTCGGCCTTCAGGTCCTCTCTAATCTTTTCCTCGATCTGTGCTCTTTTGGCGCAGTCATGTGGTTCCCCTACACCCATTAAATCTGCCATGTTAATTCCTTCATGTGTGAATGTCAAATTTGGGGCCTCTAAGACTTTGCTCAGTCTCTGTTGTGCCCGTGGTGACATACAAAATGCTTGTGAATTCACGTATGCCACTATGCTATGTGTAGTGAGTATTTTTAGTGGGTGTTCTCTCACTACATGTGCTGTTTTTTGGATAATTCTAGCGACCCCTGCTGCATGTTGTGCGCATGTAGGATGCTTTGCTTCTGTTGGATGTAGTTTTACACTAACATACATGAGCACTTCTCTACCCCCCCCTTTTTTCTGAAACAACACTCCATTTACAATTGAGTTTGTTTCAGAAACATCCAAATAGAATGGCTCATCATAATTGGGTGTGGCTAAATCTGAGGCCCTTGACAAATCCTGTTTTACCCTAATAAATGCGGCTTCAGCTTCAGGCGTCCAAGGCAACTCAGCCTTAAAGTTTCGAACACCAACTTGCTTCATTAGGCCCCTTAAAGGGGCAGTTTTGCCTGCATAATCCGGAATGAACTGCCTGCTGTAACCTGTTAAACCAAGAAAAGAAAGCATTTCTCTGACAGTTCGCGGTTTTGGGTGTGTCAAAATTTGGTCTCTGTGTGTGTTCATCAAACCCACTGATTTGTGTGCGATTACCCGGCCCAAAAAGGTCACTTCAGGGCAAACTAACTGCAGCTTGTCTTTACTTACTTTAAAGCCACATTCCGCCAACCTATTCAACACAACGAACGATGCCGCTGTACAATCCGCTGCTGACGGGGCTGCAATGAGAAGATCATCAACATATTGTATTAATGTACAATCATTAGGCAAATTACATGACGACAGGGCTTCTTTAAGCACCTGATTGAAAATACCTGGAGAAAGTGCAAAGCCTTGTGGCAAACGTGTGTATCTGAGTTGTTGGCCTCTGTATGTGAATGAAAAAATGTCTCTGAGTGACTCATGCAGAGGAAGACAAAAGAATGCATTTGCCAGGTCAATGCACGTGAACCACTTTTGGTCACATGTGATAGCTGATAAAGCTGTGTACGGATTTGGTACCGGTGCAGTAGTAGAGAGCAATATTTCATTAATGGCTCTCAAGTCATGTGCCATGCGGTATTTTCCTGTTCCATGTTTCTCCACTGGTAGAATTGGTGTGTTCCACAGTGAGTGAGAGGGCCCTAACACCCCGGCCCTTAACAGGCCTTCTATTGTTTCTGTAATTCCTGCCTCTGCTTCAGGTTTGTGTTTATACTGTGGTCTATTGATTGGTGTGTGTGTGACTTGAGCTGGAACAAGACAGGAGGACACTTAGCTAGGCCAACATCCGTGGGCCCTTTTGACCATAGACTGTCGGGCAGATTTGACAGTCCAGCAACTGCGTGAGGATGATCTACACACTCCTCACCATGTGTTTTTGAAATTTCTTTATGTTCCAAAATCACTGTACCCTCACAGGCACAAGTTATGCGATAGGTTTTACAATTTGGAGCATAAGATAAGTTAGGAATTTGGGTTCTTTGCCACCCTGTGTCGTCCAGTGCTCGCCTGACCATTGGACCTAGATCACCTGCACCATGACCTTGGTGGACCGCCAATGTAATGTGAGGGGTTGAATTTTCTTCCACATTGTACCAAGGCAGTTGTTCATCAGTTAATTTCACAGCCGCGGCTACACCTTCTGGTCCAATGTAGATGTCATGTGTTTGCACATTCCACGTCTGACCCTCAAGATCAGATTGAAATAATTCACGATAGGTGTCGTCATTCTCTTTATCATAAAACAGGGTAACGTGGTAAGGGTCGCGCGGAGGGGAGTAAACTGCCAAGCTCATTATCCAGGGTCTCCACAGCTGAAATTGCCTCAGAACATCCTCTTTCACTAGTCTCCCCCAGTAGATATCGGCTTTTGCTCTTTCACAGTCTTGAAGCAGATATTGAGTCTTTGAATTTGTTCCCAGGCACGGAAAATGCTGGCCCCCTGGCAGAGTCACAGATAATCCATCTGCTGAACATGTGATTGTGGCGCCCAACTTCACGAGCAGGTCCCTGCCCATGAGATTTACTGGCGCTTGCGATGACACCACATAGTTGTGTTTCAAAGTCTGCTTGCCCAGCTTTGTCAAAGCTGGGTCAGTCACTGGCAGAGTTGTCGGGATCCCGGAAAAACCCACCACGTTCACTGTGTGGCAGGACAACGTTGCACTGTCTGGTGCTGCTCTCAAGGTTGAATATGTTGCTCCAGTGTCTACTAAGAAGGGCAATTCTGTCCCTTCTACAGTCATTGACAGCATGGGATCTGCCATCCCCATGCTGTTTGGTCCCTCCGGGTCCCTTCAGTACTGGTCCTCCCTCCAGTCAGCCACTGGATACTGCGCGGCTGGTGCTGCACTCGGGTTTGGGGCCTGATATGCTCCCCTAGAGCCATCTCTTGCTCTCGGAGCTCCACGTGCCTGGGATTGGTAGCCTCTTCTTTGATTGTTCTGACGACGTTCTGGGCAATATTTGCTCCAATGACCCTCTGCTCCACACCTCCAACAGACATTCCAAGGCACTCCGCTGAGATTCCCCGTGTTACGAGCTCTTTGTACTCCCCCCGCTGAGCCACCACGCCCTCTGTACGATCCACCGGTTCCCCAATTCCCTGTGGGTTGGTTCTGCCTTGGTGCATTGGCGGGCCATCCGTCATTAGTGCAGGGACCCGGGCCACTATCTGGCCATTCAGGCCCAGGACCAGGCTGGGTCGCAACTATCATAATTTTTTCTGTTTTTTCTTTTTCCTCTTTTTTCTTTTCGCTGGCTTTGTTTCTGGCCTCCACCAACTGTAGTTTGAGTAGAGACGCTTGTGCCTCCTCCAACTCTTTTTTCTGCTTGTTCGCCCTGTCCTGCTCCAGCTGCAAACGATGTGAGACGTGTCTTTCCCACTGCACCGAATCTGCTACGGCAAAATCTGGGTTTTTCTGTAGATCTTCTGTGACCTGGTTTGGCAGCCCTGCCAGCACCGCTGAGCGAAACCACGCCCGATGCTCACCTTCTCTACCCGGATGGGTACCTGTTTCTAACAACCACTGATCTCTGGCTTTTTCTAAAAACTCTCTAGGTGTGTTTTGGGGGTCCCAAATTATTTTAGGTATGGCTCCTGTATTAGGGGTTGGGTACTTTTCACGGACTGCGTCAGACAAAGCACATTGCACTTCATGATAAGGCAAATCATTTGCATGGCGAGTTGTGCGAGCTATAGCCTCTACATCTGCTAGCCCACCACCGAGCATACACCGCGCAGAAATGGCGCGAAAATCGCCAATCGCAAGCTCCTCTCCTTCTGTTAGTCTGCCTAATTCACGCAACCACCTTGCTCCTCCTCCAGTTATAGGTGGAAGCTGTTTAACCAATGCCTCCAAATCTCTTACTTTGTATGCGCGGTACACTGGTTCGTTTTTTGCACCAGCCACTAAAGGCAAATTATAATAAGTGCCCGCAGCTTTTTCTGCTTTGGTCACAGTTTTACACTGTCCCAATTTTCCCTTGCCTTTTGAACTCTTAAAAATAGGCCTCCTCTGTCCCTGCTCTTTTTTCACCTGTCTTGACCTAAGATTCCTGGCTATACTTGGTTCTGACGCGACTCCTCCTCTGTCGTTATCTTCGTCATCATCTTCCTCCTCTGAGGTAGATGAATCATTGTCGCTCTCCTCTTCTGCCATGCTTTTGGTCATTTTGTCCTTTACGGTCTTCAGCGTATTTAATACTTCCAATAGCCCTTGCGGGGCTTCAAGCATTCGTCCGAATACTTCTCCTGCCCATGTGTCTGACTTGGCCATTGCTTTGGAATGTTTTGACCTGGTTTGGGCCTGCTCTTCTCTTGCTGGTGTTGGCAGCCCGATGAAAGCCGGTTGTGCCATCCTTTCCACCGGTGAAATCATTTCCTCGTTTGTTGGGGTCCAATCCGCTTCTCCAGTCTGGTCTGGCAGGCTCTCTCTTGATGC
Source organism: Rhamphochromis longiceps (assembly GCF_057381845.1). Lineage (NCBI taxonomy): Eukaryota > Metazoa > Chordata > Actinopteri > Cichliformes > Cichlidae > Rhamphochromis > Rhamphochromis longiceps. The sequence continues at coordinate 35,073,675 of NC_140571.1, forward strand.
TTCGGCTTCTGGCCTGTCTCCTCTCTCATGTGAACAAGAAGGCGAAGGCAAGCCTTCCTCTGCGGCTGATGTTATCACTTTCCCTTCCCCACTCAGGGACTGACATTTAACTGTCATAGGCCCTTCATTATGAAACACCAGTGGTGCTCTGGTGTATTCAACATCAGCTACTCCTCCTACAACCGCTGCCGTCTGTCCATCTGGGCCCTGAACTTGTCCTCCTCTGAGGGTCATTACAGGCATGACATGTTGTCGTCCTACGGCATTAGATGTTAATGTGGCCCAAGGAAGAATCTCTGCTGTGTGATACTTGTTAGCATCTCCTGGTTTTGGAATCCAGTTCTTCATTTGGTCTTCCAGCTTCTTATTTTGCTCTTTCAGTTGTTTCAAAGCCTCCATTATGCTTTCCATATCTTCTGTTTCAGCTGTGTCATCCTCCTCCATCCAGGAAGATGCTCCGTTCCACAAGAACATCCACTTGCAACACTTTGCATGAGTTTGCTGTAGTTTCTTGATTTTCTGGTTAATTCTCCAGTTGATTGAACGTTTCTCTGCCTCGGTTTGCAGTTGTTCCAATTGCTGCTCACATCTCTCTCCTTCTATTTTGAGCACAAGACTTAGGGCTATTTTGTCATCCAGCCCTCTCTGTTGGGAAGCAATAAGCTTGCTTAGCTCAGCTTCCATTGCTTTGCATTCCTTCTCAGCTAACTTTGATGATCCAGGAGAAGCTAAACGAATGGCTCTTTTTAACTGTTGCTGCTGCTCCTTTAGAGGCTTATAGCCTCTGTGCCCAGTAGGTGTCATGCTCGGGCCGTCAGCCATTATCCTAGAACACAGGCTTACCTCCCTTTTTGTGACGTTATACGGCTCCTCCTTCTGGATCACTCCGCAATGTCTGCCTGTTAGCTTTCAGAATTACTTTCGCTCCTCCAAGGGTCACTGTCTCCTTGTGATCTGCTTGGTAAGACACACAGCCAACGCAGTGTGTCAAGACTTAACCAAGCCTCTTTCAATATTCACTTTTAATGACTACTTTTTACTCTGTAACATAAATGTTATAAACTCATACACACTGCATGTTAACTTTGGGGCACAAAACAATAACACAGCTCGAATTCATTCACACAGCCTTAAATTTTTTCACAGAAAATTGCCCCAAAGCAATATCATGTTTGCTCACAAAGTGACAAATTCACCGTGTTCTACCGTAGCATAGGCAAAATGAGCCGCGTCTGTAGGCACCCAATTTGGATCATTTTCATTCTCAGTTATCTCCTTTAAGCCTCGAAATAGGAGAAGACAACGTTGCACATAGGCATTTAATTCATGCATCTCAATCTCAGACCACACTGTCATCTCATAAGGTGAAACACCTTCCTCAGTCACTATGTGACATTTACAGGTCACCTCCAGCCGACCCTCTTCCTCTGCAATTTGTATGTTACAGGTTGCAAAATAGAGCACAGGCATGTTTGCTTGTATTCTATTTAACAACGATTTAACAGTATTAGATGGGACTGTTTAGTGCATGGGACACAATATAATCATTTATTGTTGAAGGGACAAATGTCAAAGGGGTTCTAACAGGTCCACTTTATTGCGTGCTCATAAATTATTGTTATCTGGGTCACTCACCCAATGTGCTTTATTGTTTGAAATTATTAATTATGTCACGCTTATTAGTGGCTCATATTTATTTACGGCCTATGTTTGAACTTGACAACAAAGGCAGAGCATCATTTCATCCTTTCAGGGTGAAACACTCCACTTTCTCTGTGTCATGGCAGCTCAGAAAACTTCATGAACTTTACTTATTTAAAGGTATGACTTAAAATCAGTTGTGTTATCAGTATAAAATATTTAAGATTTAATTAAATTGTTTTCAATTGACTTACAGCAGCTTACTCTGATCTAGGAACGCTCTCTTATCCTCCTCAAAAACTGAAGTTACTCCGTCTTAAATGCTTTTTACATTACATAAATCAACTGTGATTAACTAATAACCTTCTAGTGATTCACACTTGGTTTAAAACATTCAAAAGCCTTCTAGGGACCTATTCTGATCATAACCTATGTGTGTGTAAGCTTGTTTGCATTTAACCCTCTGCACTCAAGGCATTTACTACACTTTATCAATCCGGACAGTCACGCCGAATGAAGCTTCTGAACTTCAAAGGCCGAGTGCCAACTCATTATAAGCACAGTTGCAAGGTATGTCTGAAAATTATTAAAACCACTCTTTTTCAATTAGAAGCCATTTATATTGTTATAACATCAAAACCAGCAGCATATTTACAAACTTTCAGCAATAAAAAGCCTTCTGCTTATAAGGCTCACACACACTCTGGGCAGGAAGTGAAGAGCTCCGTTCTCCTCCCTTGCAAATGCAGCTCATTTGCATGTTCACACCGTCTAAAAATAGCTCGCAGCGCAGCAGCTGCGCTTCACACAGAGTCTCACACAAAGCTCAGACAAAACTCTATTTTATATTACAAAGACGTCTTATATTTACAACCACTGACAGGCCTGACAGATTCAGCACCTAACAAATTTCGACAAATTTAAAATAACGGGTCTCACCGAAGAAAGTCTCACTTTTTTGTAATCAATTAACCAGTATCTGTTTCCTCCAGAACAGCCTATGGCCTGATTTCTAAAGAACCTAAACAATTTTGACAAATTTTACCATCTCACCGAAGTAAGATAACTTTTCTGTAATCAATTAACCAGTATCTGTTTCCTCCAGAACAGTTTCTGTCCTAATTTCCCTACCAAACTACCTGAGCCTTCAGCTCAATATCCAGGGACTCAAACCCAACATTATTACTTTCATATTTCTTCAACTTCATTAAATACTCTTAAACAACTTTAACTGCATAACACACGGTGATTCTCATCAAAATCAAAACAGACACTCACCAGCAACGTCAGTGAGTAGGCTTTTAATTTAATGCAGCCCAATTTGGCACAGTTTGGGAAACAACTCAACAGGCAGTGCCTTACCTTTAGATGCACCCGCGGAGCTCACTCACATCAGATCCCTGGTCCGTGCCTGTCCGCTCGACCACCTCAGACCGTCCACACCTCGCACGTCCACCCCAATACCACAGGACGAGCCCCCAAAATGTTATGGTTCAAAAATATTGGGGATGGACACCAGAGGAAAAACCCACAATAACAACACTGGTCCGGTCGGGTTGAGTCAAACGATGATTTAATGATCACACACGTGGGAGATGGACACTGTATGCAGACAGTCTCAGATCTCATCTCAAAAAACACATCACCATAGTTTTATGAAATCAGGGTATTAGAACGCCCCCTCATGCGTAGTGACAGGTGTAATACAATCAATGTTGACAAGTTTATTTAACACAAAGAATAACATTGTCTCCTTCCCGAGGGCAGACGCTGACTGCCCCCGTCTCCTGGAACCGTCTGTACCCTGCTAAGACACAACATGGCAGCTACAAGGACTCTTTCATTTGTTAAGACCATCAGTGTGTATTGCTCTAAATCAAGTATATAATATTAAATGAATATTGCTGGATCAGCTACTTCTACTTAAAACATATTAAAACATGACTAAGCACAAAATCATCAAGAATAACATCTTATAAGTGCTGTGTAAGCGCGTGCGGCCTTCCAAGCTCAAAGCCTTTGCCCTCCATAGATCAGCCAGACTCGCGCTGGCTGTAGCTTTTAACCTTTAATTACCTTGAGCACAACTCTAGAATGAGCAACAAACTGCAATGTGTATGGAATGATCATGGTTACATCTGCATTGGAAAATCATGTTATTATTCTGGTACCTGTAAGAAAAGATCAAACTAAAGTTATCACCATCACTGTAATGCAAAGAATAATGTAAGGTCAAAAACTTCAATTTATGCTTAATGCAAAGCTGGTTATATACTTCTAATGAACTAATAATGCCATATTAAAATATTAAATGATAATGAGAAAAACATCCCCTCCTTATTCTACAAGAGATATGGCATAAGAGGGTTAGCATACAAGTGGATGAAAAGTTACCTGGATGAAAGATATCAATATGTCGAATTCAATAATGTAAAATCTAAGCAGTTGAAGGTAACTTGTGGTGTTCCTCAGGGCTCTGTGCCCTAAATTATTTATATTATATATAAATGACATATGTAGCATTTCCAAACTGTTAAAATGTCAAATTCAAAATTCAAATTCAAATTTTATTTGTCACGTACACAGTCATACACAGTACGATATGCAGTGAAATGCTTGGACAACTGCTTGTGACCTAAAGAAAACAAAAAAGGAAAAGGCTATGAATAAGATAGGAAATAAATATGAAAAATTAAAAAGGGAAATAAATATGAAAAATTAAAAAGGGAAATAAATATGAAAAATTAAAAAGGGTAAATTTTACTAGGAAGGAATAAAATATAAATTAAGGTTAAAAAGGAAATAACTGTACAACACAAATTAGAATGAAGGGTAAATTTAACTGGGAAAGAATAAGATAAAATATATAAATTAAAGTTGAAAATAAAATAACTGTACAACAAAATACACAATATAGAACTATATAAGAATGTATGAAGAAATATAAATAAATATATACACAATAACAGCAGCGTGATTTAAGTAATGAAGTGAAAACAATGTCCAGAATGTCCAGTGTGTGTAAGAACTGTATGTGTGGGTCAGGACTGTGTGGTGGTGTGATTGAGAGACCGTATCGCCTGCGGGAAGAAGCTCCTCCTCAGTCTCTCTGTGTTGGTCTTCAGGGAGCGGAATCGCTTTCCTGACCTCAACAGAGAGAACAGTCTGTTGTTGGGATGGCTGAGGTCCTTCACGATCTTCCTGGCCTTGGTCCAGCACCGCCTGCTGTAGATTGAGTGCAGGTCAGGGAGCTCGGAGCGGATGGTGCGCTCAGCTGACCGCACAACCCTCTGTAGAGCTCGTCTGTCCTGCATGGTGCTGTTTCCGAACCAGGTTAAGATGTTTCCCGCCAGGATGCTCTCTATGGTGCACGAGTAAAAGTTCCTGAGCACCTTGGAGGGCAGTTGGAAGTCTCTCAAGCGTCTGAGGTGGTAGAGACGCTGACGGGCCTTTTTCACCATGGTGTTGATGTGACAGGACCATGACAGGTCCTGCGTGATGTGAACTCCGAGGTATTTGAAGCTGTCCACTCTCTCCACTGGGCACTCGTTAATGACGGGGGTCTGGTAGTTCCTCTCCTGCTTAGTGCTGAAGTCCACTATCAGCTCCTTTGTCTTACTGACGTTTAGAAGGAGGTTGTTCCTCTGGCACCAGTTCTCCAGATTCCTAATCTCCTTCAGGTAGGCCGTCTCGTTGTTATCAGAGATCAGGCCCACCACGACGGTGTCGTCAGCAAACTTGATGATGGTGGTGGAGCTGGTAGTGGCCACACAGTCATATGTGTACAAAGAGTACAGCAGGGGGCTCAGAACACACCCCTGGGGGGCTCCAGTACTGAGAGTGGTGGAGGCTGAGACATGTCCGCCCATCCTTACTGCCTGTGGTCTGCCAGTTAGGAAGTTGGAGATCCACTGACACATAGATGAGCTGAGTCCCAGATGCTCCAGCTTGGTGGTGAGTGTGGAGGGAATTATGGTGTTAAATGCAGAGCTGTAGTCTATGAAGAGCATTTTAACATAATTCCCCCTTCTAGTGTCCAAGTGAGTGAGTGATGTGTGGAGGAGATGAGAGATGGCATCGTCTGTGGAACGATTTGGACGGTAAGCGAACTGTAGTGGGTCCAGTGTGTCTGGTAGTGAAGAAATGATGAAGTCTCTGACCAGGCGTTCAAAGCACTTCATCACTACTGAGGTGAGGGCTACAGGGCGATAGTCATTGAGAGAAGCAGGGTGGGGTTTCTTCGGGACAGGAACAATGATGGACTCTTTGAAGCATGTGGGGATCACCGACTGAGATAAAGAGATGTTGAATATCTCAGTGAACACAGGAGCTAGCTGGTATGCGCAGTCTCTTAGGATACGACCTGGGATGCCGTCTGGTCCTGCTGCTTTCCTGGTGTTCACTCTCTTGAAGGCTCTCCTTACTTCATGCTCGGAGATGACGAGCACGTTTCCGGTGCTGGCAGTATCTTCCTGTCTGCAGCCGTTAGCGCCGCTAACACTAGCATTGTTGGAGACCTTAGCTGCAGCCTCGAAGCGAGCATAGAAAGTGTTCAGCTCGTCTGCCAGAGTCACGGCCGCGTTCGTCATACCGGTTGTTGGTGCTTTATAGTCCGTTATTGTCCTTAGTCCCCGCCACAGGCTCCTAGAGTCACTCTGTTGGAGTTGTGACTCTAGTTTCCTCCCGTAGCGCTGCTTCGCCTCTTTCACCGCCCTCCGCACGTTATATGACGCGGCTTTGTACGGGTCCATGTCCCCCGTCGTGAGTCCCGTGTTGTAGGCAGTGGTGCGGGATCTCAGAGCGTCGCGGATGGTTTTATCCACCCACGGCTTCTGGTTGGGAAACGTTGTGATAGTCTTTGTCTCCACGGTATCATCCGCTAGTTTCCCGATGAATCCCACAACCGCTTCCGTAAACACGTTGACATCATCATCGGAGCTGTTTCTGAACATGCCCCAGTCTGCGTCATCGAGTGCGTCCTGTAACGCGGCCACCGATTGATCAGTCCAGCGCGCGACCTTCCTCTGAACCGGAACTTCCTGTTTCAGCCTTTGTTTGTATTTTGGCATGAGGAAGATGGCGGCGTGATCAGATTTGCCAAACGGGGGGCGGGGTTGTGCCTTGTAACCGTCCTTGACCGTAGTGTAGCAGTGGTCCAGTGTCCTTTCACCTCTGGTGGGGCAGGTGATGTGTTGATAAAAGTTCGGCGCTGCACGTTTGAGGTTGGCACTATTAAAGTCCCCCGTCACAATAAGCGCAGCGTCCCGGTGTTGTGTCTGGTGCTGTGTGAGTGCCTCATGCAGCTCGCATAAGGCGGTGACCGTGTCCGCTTGTGGTGGAATATAAACGGCACTTATAATGACCGATGTAAATTCCCGAGGTAGATAAAAAGGACGACACATGATGGACAGTAGTTCCAAATTTGGTGTGCAGGAGCGTGTGAGAGGAACAACGTTTGCACTGTTGCACCAGTTGTTGTTCACCATTAAACACACGCCGCCTCCCCTTGACTTCCCCGAGTCCCGTGTCCTGTCCATGCGGTGAACCGAGAAGAACTCAGCCGGCTGGATGGCGTGGTCCGGCACCGCTGGGTTCAGCCATGTCTCGGTGAAGCAGAGGAGATTGCAGTCCCGAATGTCTCTCTGGAACTTTACCCTGGCCCTGAGGTCGTCAAGCTTGTTCTCCAGTGACTGGACGTTGGCGAGCAGGATGCTAGGCAGAGGTGTGCAGTGTGCACGAGCTCTCAGCCTGTTCCTGACGCCGGCTCCCTCTAGGCCGCCGCTTCCCTTTGTTCTTCCTCAAGATCTCACTCGGCCAGCTCGGATCCGGAGTTAAGAACTTCGAATTGTGAGTACATTGTAAACCAATAGAAACAAGAGTGTCACTGTCATACCTAATGTACCCAATGGTGATGATTTTGCCGATTTAGAAACGCTGAAAACTAACTTAAAAAACAAAGAAAAAGTGGTCGGAGCAGTCGTGACGGCAGCCGACTAGTGATGGGATTTCCGGCTCTTTTTAGAGACCCGGCTCTTTCGGTTCGGCTCACTAAAAAGAGCCGGCTCTTTCGGCCCCGAACCGGCTCTTCAGGTTGTTTTGTTGCTTTAATTAATTTATTATTAACAATAATATAAAATTATGCACAAAAGGAATTACTAACATAAAAACAAGTGGTTTTATTTATATATGTTTATATATAAATATATGCGGTGGCCCCTAGAGACAAAACACGTACAAACTCCAAAACACATTTCTAGCATGAACTGAACTTCCAAAGCAGAGCTACTAGATCACTTAAATTACACAATTGAAAGCATGTGTGTATTGTTTGTGTATTTATACACAGGCACTCATATATATATTCAAATAATTTAAAAAAAAGTTCATTTACCTGTTATTACCACACACCAAATCCGGTCGTTGGTACTTGCTGGCTTGTGTAGCCACAAGATAACAAAGGCTCAACACTGCGCCCAGCATCCTGGAGCACTTCTGTTGTCTTTTGTACGTGTTTTGAGTTTTTATGTGCTTCTGAGTTTTTATATGCTTCTGAGTTTTTACGTGCTTCGGAGTTTGTACGTGTTTTTACGTGTTTTGGAGTTTTTACGTGTTTTGGAGTTTGTACGTGTTTTTACGTGTTTTGGAGTTTGTACATGCTTCAGAGTTCGTACGTGATTTGAAGTTTGTATGTGCTTTGTCTCTAGGGGCCACCGTAAATATACTTTTATTTATTCACTCCACATAAAATGTAATACATAAATCATATAATACAAAAATCAACTATTCACATTTCAAGTTTTAACTATTTAAATTTTCAGCTTTTTCCTTTCACAAATTTAAAATGAAAAGAACACAAAACACTGCAAACCACAACACAATTAAATATAAATTATAATATGAAAACTAAAAGAACATGCATATTCTCTGTCATATGGACCTGCATGAATAAACTTTCTCAATCCTTTATCATCTGCAACCGAAAATAGTTGTGGATGATTACTATACCTTTCTAATGTTGTTGTCCCTGCCTCTCTTTCTCTCTCTCTGGCTCTGTTCCTGTGCTACTGAGTGTAACTACCGCCCCTCCCCCCTCTGCCCAGCGTAAAGCACAAGGCTCCCGTGCAGAGTGAAGCGGGAAAAAAGTGCGAGAGAGAGGCTGAGAGAAAGAAAAAGAAAAAAAAAACCCACGTGACGGCTCGCGATAAGGAGCCGGCTCGCGTCGTTCACGTCAAAGAGCCGGCTCTAAGAGCCATTTCGTTCGCGAACGACCCATCACTACAGCCGACCTCACAGGTGCCATCTTTATCTTTAAATGTGTATTGTTTGCTGATGATACCACTCTGTACTGCTCAGGTAAAAATCTAGAACAGCTTCTGACTACAGCGGAAAAGGAGTTAAATATATAAAAAACTGGTTTGATGTAAATAAGTTATCATTAAATATAAAGAAAACAAAATTGATTATTTTTGGCACTGCATGCAAAAAGATATTTTGTGGAAAGGGTTGGCGTAATAAGCAAATGCTTCAGCCAATACCTTTTGATTAGCCTTGTCTCATGCTTTCTTGCTTTGTGGTAGATCTTTGTTCTGTTTTCACTGAGATATTTGAATGCTAATCAATAAAAATCAAAATAAAAAAATAAAAAAATAGTTTACTAAATGTCTGAGGTGTGAAATAAACCGCAATGGAGTTTGAAAACAAAATATGAGTGTGTGTGGTTGGAGGATGTGTTTGTGCAGGGGGTTTAGGTGGTGGGGGGGGGCGCAAACATTTTTCTTGTAAAGGAAAGGGGGGCCTAGCAAAAAAAAGTTTGGAAACTACTGGACTAACTGATGATGACTGATCATGACTGATAGTTTGTAAAAAGACTTTTGGTTGGCCTCGAAGTGGTTTTAGTCTCATCAAATATGATAATGTGTAATGTATACTTTATTGATCCCCGTGGGGAAACTCCTCTCTGCATTTAACCCATTCACTCAGTGAAGCAGTGGGCAGTTTAGCTATTCCTGCTATCCCAAACTCCTCCCATGCCCGAGCTTTTGCATTAGCAACTGCCAGAGCACCACGCTGCTTAGCCTGCTGGTACCTGTCAGCTCCACTGGAGTCCTGCAGGCTAACCAAGCCTGAAAAGACTCCTTCTTCCAACTGAAAGTCTTGTTGCATGGTCTCTCCGAACTCCTCACACACACTGTTCAGAACCCCTACCAGTGACTGTAAGGATGCTGGGCACTGTAAACTGTTGTTTGGCGGATAGGCACAAATGACATTCAATTTCCTTTCCTAGACCCAAAGGCAAAGGGAAGCAACCGTCTTGTACAGCGGGAAAAACCTAAATGAATGTAATGGGTAAAACACATCACTAGTGACTAGGGCTGTTCGATATAACGATATACATCGGATGACGATATAAAAACGTCTATCGTTTCATTTTACGCTATCTTTTGTTTCGTGGTGTCGCAAAATAAACTCTTTACGGTAATATTTTTTCATCGTTTTGATGGTCACTGTAGTTGCTATATTAATTTCTTAAAGTTCTCTCTTTCTCTTATATTTTATATAACCAAACTACGGATGGACAAGCGCCTGTTTTTATGCGTTGTCGTTAACAACAACGACGGTAAAACCATTGCGTGTCCGCTTGTTTATTTTCCACACAAACCTTTCACAATAAAGCTCAAGATCCTGTCGAGACTTTTCAAAATAAACTGAATCACGTGAAAGAGCAGATTATTTACGGATGAGAAGTAAAAAAAAGAGCTGCCTGGTGCTAAAAAATAAACCTTAGACTCAAACCTTAGAAAAGGCTTTTCCTCGCAGCACGCCGTGTAATAAATACTCACAAAGAAAACGGCGGCCGTTACAACTTTTGTCTAAAAATGTATAGTTTCATGCATCGGTTAAAACACTTGACTCCAACTACATGACGCGCAGCTGCAAACACTTCCCGCAAGTCGAGCTGCCTGAGATTCACAGAATTTACAGAAAATGTTACATTTTTGTGATTTATATCGTTATCGGGACGATAGAATTCTTATATCGGGATATGAGATTTTGGTCATATCACACAGCGATACATGTGACATGACTGACGTGCTGTCTTTGTACTGATACCACCACTGATCTAAATTGCATGTTTAGGTAATCAATGTGAGTTAAAGAAAGAAAAATAAAATATGCATATTATTATACTTTTAACTGCACTTTTCACCTCTATAATGAGGAAGGAGCCTACACTGGTGCATGGTCTTGGGGGATACCAACTAGATATAGTTTGGCTTGCATTCATTTTTTCTGTGGTGATCACTTTATGAATCACTTTACAGAAGTCTTTTTGTGCTGGTTTTCATTGTTGCTTTGTGTTGTGTTTTGTGTTGGCTTTATGTTCTCAAATAACTATTAAGAGAAAGATTGAATGTATGTCCTAATTAGGATAGGGGCTTGTTTTGGTGTCAGGGACTGTATAGATGTATATAGTTAAATGCAGAGGTGGGTCGAGTATCCAAAAATTGTACTCAAGTAAGAGTAGCATTACCTTAAAATATTATTACTCAAGTAAAAGTGAAAAGTAGTCTTCAAAAATGTTACTCAAGTAAGAGTAAAAAAGTACTGGGTGAAAAGACTACTCAAGTAGCAAGTAACTGTTCAAAATGTCTGATTTATTTTTTAAATAAATGCTATCAGACAAACAAAAATAAATAACTAGAAAGTGCATTTTCTGAAGAAACTGCAGTGTGAATGCTTGAATCTGAATGTATGCACTGAAATGAATTAATTGCTGAATTTAAGTTAAAAATGTTGAACGAGATGAAAAATACAGAAATTTTCACCTGAAAACCAAAGTGCTGAAGTGCTAAAAGCTGACATTCACAGAGAGGAAGTTGGAAAATAGCTGAAAATGTTTTAAATGTAATGTAGCATTCACACTAAATATACAAATTTTAGTATTTTCAACAGGAATATATGTAAAAAGATCAACAAAATAAAAATTTCCACATTTCAGTTTTTCACAACATAAAGCTTTTTTCACCAATACCTACAGTAAATAATATAAATATATAAACAGTGCAAACAATTTCCAGTGACAAGATATGCTGTAAACCTATATTCATTTTGGCTCCAAATGGCACAGCAGCCTCAGAGAAAACAGAACGAGGCATCTTCAACATATGTACATACAAGGCAGCTCAGTTTACAATAAATTGTATGGGTGTGCATCTATTTCTGCATATTTATCAAAAATGTGCCATTTCTTTACTCAGTGAAGTGATGGTTAAGCTTCAGCAGCAGTTTGCTCTCAAGGTTCATTCTGTGAAGCTGTAACTGCTTAGCAGTGAACAGGAGTCCTGCATGACTGAGAAGTCCTTCACAAGCTCCAGATGCATGAAGAGCTGTGTTGATTTTGATCGACAGCTTCTTGATGTGAGGAATGCCATGCAATAGAACCACGCCTCCAGTGAATGGACATGAAAGGTACCTCTCCAGTTCCCCTGCTTCTGGCTTTCCTGACCCCATGGATCCATCATCTTCATCGAATAGGCCGCTGTTTGTGCTGGCCTCATCCAGCTCTGAGTCTAGGTGATGTTTGATGAAGTTGAGACCTGTGGAAAGATGTATGGTTTTCAAAAGAATTAGGTCTGGTCATTATAGTGCTGCATACACTGCCAAACTGCAGATGTTTGGCAAGAAGAGATGTTTTTTACTAACTCTTGAAGAAAAACAAAATCCTGTCATTCATATCCCGCACAAACAGTTTGCAATGAATTCCAGATTAAGTTTAAAATAAGAATGCGTGCAAGGCTAAGCAGTGCTAGCCAATGGGTCCTCCTGTTTGGCTGTTACTCTGGGAAAAGACGAGAACGACATTGATGGAAGCCGAGACTGGAGCTGCGAAGTAGCCTATATAACATTTATATTGTACGAACGTGATAATTATGTATATTGTACTAACATGATAGTATGTTGTACAAACATGAAAAGTATATTGTTAGAACAATATACTTTTCTATTTTTCTTTTGCCTGGATGGCAGCTCCACGCTTCCGTATCCGAGCCTTTTCAATGTGGCCTCACAAAATTGTGACGACTACAACAACCATGAAAAGAGTTGGATGGACACTGCTGCTCAATTGCAGTGGCCTGGTCAATGTTTTCCATTAGTAATTTAGCAATGTTGATGGTGGTGGTGTGTGTGTGTCTGTAAGACAGAGAGAGGGAGAGCGAGGGACAGATTTTGTATGATAAGCTTCATGTTATGGACGCACAGTTTGAGCACTCAGGTCGCATCAGAGCATCAGGCCGTATAGTGTGAGACCCTGCATCGTGACCTATGAACTTCTAACCCCAATTGTACAGTTTGAGCAGGAGCTGACTAACCCGACGCACAGTGTTTGCCCAGCTTAATGCAGACTGTTTAAAATAAACAAGCTGCTTTTTCACATAATAAACCCTGTCACCCGCAGTATTGCCTTCTGTTTTAACAGTTAAAGCAGTAGAGACGAGCAGTTTGCATGTGCGTTGAACTCTAGCGTCATTAACCAGGCTAGCTGTGAGCTTATAGCTCACGCTAGCTAACCAGCGAGCAGTTAAAAAGACATCCAAAGCTGCACAAAACACCCACAAACTTATCTCACTACAAAGTAGCTCCGAAAATATGACTCGCAGCTCGAGCTCGACACATCTGCTGTAACATAAGACTGACATCCAGCTAACCACAGCTAAAAAGATATTTAGAGAAAACTTACCGTTTCCTCAGATTACACGAGCTGAGTTCTCTTTCAAACATTCGTTTTGTTTTGGTGTCTCACTATGGGGAACGCTCTCTCAGCGTTGTCCTCAGAAGCCTCTATATCATTACTCCAGCCAGTATTGGCTGTTAGTTGTGACGCTTGCGTAAGGGAGGGGCCACCCTCCTCCCTATAAAAGGGTGTGACGCAGCGTCACCCGTCATTCAATTTCCTCTTCTCGCTTCTTAGAAACCTCATCTCTCCTGACTGTGAACGTGAGTGCTAGCTTAACTGTCCACACGAGCAAGCTAACACCTTGGTCACCGGGCGCTAGCACGGCTCGCGTTTCGAGTCGCCTGCTCTTCACCACAGAGCCAGGTCGGAGAGTGTGTTAGCTGCCACCACGCATCTAGCACAACAGTTAGCTGACCAAGCTAACTGTCTTTGCTACACACGGTCACCAAGCCAAGTAGCACAAGCGCTAGCCACCACACTAGCCAGGTCATACTACCTCACCATAGCTACCCGACCGAGAGAAGAAAAGAAAAAAAGATCAGCGTTAGCCATCCAGCCATTCCAAGCTAGCTACACCAAGCTTCCTTAATATGGCAGACTGCAAACCGCTGCCCAGAATTTGCCCCTGCGGTTGCAAAATCTCAGGTTCAAATACACATGACGCGTGTGTGATGTGCCTCGGGCTGCAACACGCCCAAGCGGCTATTTCCACACCGGGTATATGCGAACATTGCGCTCGCTTCACCCTAAAAAGCCTTCGCCGAAGGCTAGCCCGCCAGGCTAACCTGTCGAAGGAGGACCCAATGCTGTCTCCAATCGGCCCACCGATGGAGCACACTGAGTCCGCCACACCAGGCACCAGCTGGGGCGACGAGATGGATATCGTCCTCCCGCTGGTGGATGATGCCGAGGTCAGCTGCGAAGCTATGCTTGATTCCCTCGAGGCTAATGACGAGCTACTCAGCGAATCCTCTGAGGGGGCGTCGGAACATCTCGTCTCAGGCAAGGATGACAACGTTTTCTTTGCCCCCTCTGGTCGGAATTCTGTGACACAAGGGGCCGATTGTGATAACCCTGGCACACAGTCCCGCGGCATGGAGCTATTTGACGTTGCAAAACGGGCAGCTGAAAAGCTGGCAATCCCATGGCCCACGGTGACAACGGAGATCATCTGGCCCGTCCCTGCCCTCCAAGGCCGAACGCCTGCAGTCCTCCCTGGCTGACAAAGCGTATAAATCGGTTGCCACCACCGCGAGGGCACCGAGTAGGCTCCTGCTAGCCTACTCGGCGGAGCTCCAGGACCAGGCTGCTGCGAATCCGGATGCTAGCGAACTGTGGGAAGAGCTGGGCGTAGTTACGGACCAGTGTCTCCACCTCACAAGAGCAGCAGTACAAGCGGCGGGCAGAGCCCTCAGCATCATCGTCCTACAGGAGAGGGCAAGATGGCTGAACTTGTCGGGGCTTTCGGACAGAGAAAAACGTGACATTCTGGACGAAAGCATCGACCCCGCTGGGCTTTTCGGGACCGCCGTTGCCACCATGCAAAGACGGCGCGAGGAGAAAAAGAAAGAGGGAGAGGCCCTGCAGCTGTGTCTCCCTAGAAAGACCCAGGCTGCGCCTCCACCCGGTCGCCACACGTTCGCTCAGGTCACCAGCCGTCCAGCCGACGTTTAAAATCCCTCGCCGCCCAGCCCCGCAGGTCGCGGCCCAGGGTCCCCTAGGATCGCAGAACCCTAAGACCCACTGACCCAAGAAACACGTAAAAACATCGAAGCCATAATATTATCTCTAGATGCAGAAAAAGCATTTGACAGAGTTAATTGGAAATTTTTATTCGCAACTTTACACAAATTTGGTTTTGGAAACTCTTTCATAAACTGGATAAGAATATTATACAATTCCCCAACGGCTCGTATCAGAACAAATGACCAGACATCCTCCAGCTTCTGTCTCCTGAGGGGCACCAGACAGGGATGCCCACTCTCCCCCTCACTTTTTGCAATTTTTATCGAACCTCTAGCAGCAGCATTTAGACAGGCTACAACAATTAAGGGCATAAAATGTAAGAACATAGAACATAAAATCAGTCTCTATGCGGATGATGTGTTGCTTTTTCTGCAAAACACACAAACCAACCTCTCTGAGGTAATTACTTTAATAAACTGGTTTTCAAGAGTTTCAGATTATTCAATTAACTGGCCAAAATCTACAGTTCTCCCCATTAACTGCTCCTTCCATAATTCTTCCTCTGCCCCACTGCAATCCGGAAATATTAAATATTTAGGTATTAATATCTCTCCTAAGCTTTCAGACTTAACTAAACTAAACCACATCCCACTTCTAAAGAAAGTAGAAGGCGATCTGACTAGATGGAAATCTTTACCCATATCACTCATGGGAAGGGTCGCCACTATAAAAATGATGATCTTGCCAAAAATAAATTACTTATTTTTGATGATCCCTAACAAACCATCACAAGATTGGTTCAGATCTCTGGATTCATATATTTCCAAATTCCTTTGGAAAGATAAACCCCCGCGTATTAGCTTAAAAACGCTACAAAGAACCAAGGATAGAGGAGGATTAGATCTGCCTAATTTTCACCAATACTTCTTAGCCAACAGGCTTCAGTTCATCTCAGAATGGTTAAAACATACCTTCTTAGTTGAGCCCTGGCTAGATGTTGAACAGGCACTATGCAAGGATCTAGAGATTTCAGACCTACCATTTATTAGCTCAAACATCAAAAGACATGAATGCTTTAAAAGTATCAACATCAGCTTTTCTCTAACAGCATGGTGGGAGTTTCTAAAAATAACGGAGTCTTCATTAATCCCATGCAAACGTACACCTATCTGGAATAACCCTGACATATTACAAAACAATAATATGATTAATTTCCCAGAATGGAGTTGTAAAGGAATTAAATACTTAGAACATATATTAGAGGGAACAGAATTTATTCCATTTGACAGACTAGTTGAACAATATGGGATCAACAAGACAAGGTTTTTAGAATATCAACAAATTAAATCCATAGTAAAAAAGAAATTTAACCTCAGTCAAGTTGAATTACAAACACCACTAAGTGCGGCACATTTTCTTACTCTTAAATCCCCCAAATTATTATCTAAAATATACAGAACACTTTCTAAATTAGATGAATCAATATCCCTTCCTACTGCAAAGTGGGAAGCAGATTTATCAGTCAACCTAGACCAAAACTTCTGGTCTCAGATTTGCTTAAAAACTTTTAAATTAATTAAAAATCCCAGTCTGCAATTAATACAATACAAAATACTTCATAGAGTGCACTATACAGGTCATCGGATGTTCAAGATGGGCTTTACATCTTCCAACAACTGCTCACACTGTCAAGGCAATACACCAGACAATTACATCCACGCTCTTTGGTTCTGTCCACCAGTGCAAAAGTTTTGGCGCGAGATATGTGAAGACTTATCAAAATGTCTGAAATGTAACATTCCAACCTCCCCCTTAGTGTGTTTGTTGGGCAGCTTAGATAATGTCACTTCAGAAAAGAATATAGCCCATATGATCTTCACTGCCCTATGCATAGCCAAGAAAACAGTCCTCATGAACTGGAAAAATAAAAATAATCTTAATTCTAACCAATATAGAAATTATCTATTAGATTACATTAGTCTTGACACAGCCTCTGCCACCACATTAGATCAATTGCTCTGGGCCCCTTTTATCAGCCCCATCACCTGGTGGGGGTGGGGGGGTCATAGTTTGGTCCCGCCTTCACTGTTGTGATTGGTGAGGGGGTAGGGACAGGCTTAGGGCGTCGGGGGGTTCCCCGGAGGCATCTTCCTTGGGGGGCTCAACCCGGGGTAGCGGTCACGTCCGGTTGAGGGCTCTGTTGGCTCTCAGGTGACTGTTTCCTCGCGGCTGCGTGCAGTGGGGCTAGGGGAGGGTCTGTGCTGACGGACGTGGGTTACTGACCTGGCAACCTGGCTGCCCCTGGGTGGGTCCGGGATGGGCGTGAGGTTTTGGGGGCGCTCCGTCTCTGGGCTGGGGCCCCAGCCGGGCCTCGGGGGCTCGGGTCCTGGTTGGTGTGTTGCCGGGGTTGTGGGCGGGTGGGTGCATGGGGGCCCGGCCCTGGAGCAGGGTGCCGCCGGTGCATCGAGCCGCCTGGGGGGCTCTTCAACTGGTGGGGGGGATGGTCACATCTTGCAGGAGCTTTCTTCTCTCAGGAACTCTCTGCAGGAGGGGGAGATACAGGAGAGGTGGAGGAAGATCTCAGCCTGGGCGTTTACCGTCTTATGTAGTCTGGAAGATGTGTGGTTGGTGGGGTGGGTGCAGTTTTCTCTGTGGTGGGGTTGGGTGGACTGTCCAGGGCTCTGTGGAGCCGGGGGGCGCTACTGCACTGGGCCCCGGTCTGATGGGCCTGGGCCCCCCTTCCCTGGCGGGTCGCGGAGGGTGGGAGTGCCTACTGGGGTCAGCGGGGGAGCTGGCCCCAGGGAGGGGTTACCTGCCCCTCCCTTCCTTCCCTCCCCATCTCCAGCTGCCTCCCTCTTCCCGCTCCTCCACAACCACCCACACATGCAGGGCCTTGGAGTGGGGGTATGTCACCAGGGTGCAGAGGAGGCTACCCCCCCGTCCCCTTCTGGCTGCCTCTGCCTCAATTTTATCCCACAACTTAGACATTCACATTATTCACACTCTCATTACACATACATATAGGATCTTGGGGGTGGGCACAATCACGGAGTCCAAATCACCATCAGGGTGTATACCTCACCCCTGACGTCGTTGCCCACCTCTCAATTTTAAATACACTTAGTCATTGAGGGTTAGCAGGAGGGACTATGCGCTTACCTGCTGCTCCTTGGCAGGTAGCTCCATGCCCTCCTGGGTTTTAATTGCACCTTAGAACACATATGCATCAACACTACAATGAGCGGGTGGAGGGAGGTTTGGAGTCTTCTCCCACCCCCATTCTCTGCGGCCTGCTGGAGCGGGAGGGCTAGTAGGAGGAGTTGGCCGTCCGACTGCGGTCTGGGGTGTGGGGCCTCCCTGCTGCTGCGGAGTCGGGGTGGTCTGCCTCTCCCCACCGCAGGGAAAAGGGTAACACCACCTGGGTCTGGGTGCAATTCCCCCCTCCAGGGGCAAGGGTACCTAGACCCGGTTTGTAGAGTACGCTTGGGGAGTGTGATTGTGTGTACAGCGTCTCTTTATGTCTGTCTCCACGTTGGTTGAGTGTGGCGTGAGTGCATATGAGAGCATGAGGGTGGGAATGGATGTTTGTGTCTGTGTGTGCCTGTATGTCTGTGTCTATATGTCAGGTTGGGTATCAGACGCCACCTCTCTGGGGACACCTCAGGCCCTCCAAGGTTTGGAGGCCTATCTCCACCCACCACCACTTCCCCTGCCGGTGGCGGACTCCCTCAGGTGTCGGTGTGTTGGTGGTTCTTTGTGTCTGGGGGTGGGCGTCCGGGTGCACACCGGCTCACTCCTTGGCGGCCGCTTGTCGGGGCCTGGGGCCTGGGGCTCGCTCGGGCCCCTTTGGAGGTGGGGTGCCCCCGGCCTCTCGGCCTAGGGCTCGGTCACTCAGGCGCAGCTGGGGGCCGGCGGAGCTCACGGGCGCGTCACTGCAACTCCCCCTGACTTCTGCTCCGCGGCTGCTGGGCGAGCCCTCATCTGGGACTCTCCTCAGCTCTTACTGGGACAGTGGCGCGGCTGCCCCTCTGTTGGTCTTCCATGGTCTCTTGTGTTCTGGGGGCCTCTGGATGTCTGGAGTTTTGATCTCCTCCATACCCGCTTCACACCCTGGAGGACGGGGCTGTGGCCCCCCCACACTCCCTAGCAGATCATTACATGGAGAAACCTTTGGAATGCAAGCATGCTGATCCACACAGGTATGCACACATGGGTATTCACAGACGCGGACTAAAGCTTTCTTGGCTGCTGCCTCAAAGCACACTGTGCGCTGTCTATCTTGCGTGCTGCACAATATCGTTTATTACTTAGTAAATACTGATATCTATGACTAGCTAGTTTATTGTGATGGTGCTTTGTTTTCTCTATTATTATGTTGCTCTTTGTTGTTTGCTGTCTCCTCTGTTTGTTTTTGTTTGTTTGTTTTTTGTTTTTTTTTTCTCCATACAGGTGACCCAGGAGTTTTTTTTTTTTTTCTCTCTCTTCCCCCCCCTTCTCACCGTCTCTTCTCCCCTTTGGTTTTCTTTCTTTCTCTCCCCCTCTCTCTCTCATTCATTCCCCCTGTCCTATTTATTAAAAAAAAAAAAAAAAAAGGATGAACTGAAGCTCTGCCATCACGTAATGTCGCATACTGCTGTTTCTGATGTCATTTAGAAAAAAAAAAAAAAAAAAGAAACACGTCCCGCCTGCTGCCGCTCAGGGTGCCCCACCACCAGCCAAGCAGTCGGACCGCAAGAAGAAGCGGACTGCCTAACATCCCCCACGGGGTGATCGGAGCCGGACCAGCCCGGGCTCCAAGTTCACTCCAGGGCTCAGTTCCGGAGCCCGTTCGGAGAAGTGTGTTCTGCCTCCACCTTTCAGAGCCTGGGACTCGAGTTGGATCCCACAGAGCGTATTTCAACAAAGAGACGACGAAACACTGTTCAGCTGAATCAAGCATGTCTGTCTCACAAAACACACTGTTTATTAAAAACTCACCCGTTGCATCCAGGCATGTTGCCAAGGGCATGGGAAAAATGTGTGAAAAACACAGAAAGTATGTTGAAAAACATAATGCCCCCACGCACCCAGACACCACCGGGGTTGATTCCCTCAGTGGTGTCTGGCCCCATAAGTGCTGGTCAAGCGCGGGCCGCCCGCGCATGCGCAGTCGGGTCTGGCCCGAAGGACCGGTTTCTGCCACAAGAGGGAGCCAGAGCTCCGTCTACTTTGGAGTGCCTGTCTTTGGGGCCACTGTCAGCAAGAATAGAGAGATGGCGAGCTCTTGCTGCGCCAGAATGGGTTGTGAGGACATTAGAGCGAGGCTATCGTTTGCAATTCGCAACCACCCCTCCCAGATTTCACAAAGTGATTTTCTCTCTTGCAAAAGGCGAATCAGCCAGGATCCTGCAAGAAGAAATAACTACCTTGCTATCAAAGGGAGCAGTACGAGAAATAGCCCAGGAGCAGAGCCAATGCGGCATTTACTCAAAGTATTTTCTCGTGCCCAAGAAGGGAGGGGGACTGCATCCGATACTGGACCTACGGGCTCTGAATCAGCATCTGAGGTCATACAAATTCAGGATGTTGACGACCACCGCTCTGCTGCATGTAGTGCACCCAGGCAATTGGTTTACATCAATAGACCTGAAGGACACATATTTTCACATCCCTATTTACCCGCCTCACAGAAAATTCCTGCTCTTTGCGTTTCAGGGCAGAATGTACGAGTATCAGGTCCTGCCGTTTGGTCTCTCACTGAGCCCTCGGGTATTTGTGAAATGCACAGAGGCAGCCATAGCCCCACTGAAGAGGCGGGGCATCCGCATAGCAACATACATAGACGATTGGCTGCTGCTATCAGAGTCAGAAATAATGGGAAGAGAGCACACCAGGCTGACAGTGGATCATCTGATGGCTCTGGGTTTCACCATAAACTACCAAAAGAGTGTCCTGCAGCCAGCTCAGGCCATCTCTTTCATAGGGATAGCTCTAAACTCTGCCTCGTACAGAGCGTGTCTCTCTGTGGACAGAGTAAAGAATGCTATCACATGCCGGCATTTTTCAGTTGGGAAGATTTCTCCCATTCAGAAAATGCCTGCAGATGCTGGGATTAATGGCGTCTTCACTGGCAGTCATTCCACTAGGC
The DNA here is from genome assembly GCF_057381845.1 of Rhamphochromis longiceps. Classification (NCBI taxonomy): domain Eukaryota; kingdom Metazoa; phylum Chordata; class Actinopteri; order Cichliformes; family Cichlidae; genus Rhamphochromis; species Rhamphochromis longiceps. The sequence goes on from NC_140571.1 coordinate 35,094,866, forward strand.
AGACTGCATATGAGGGAATTTCAGCGATTCTCCCTGAGGGACCAGGAGGCTCCGCTAGGGGTAGACGCATTAGCTCACAACTGGCCACATGCTCTGCTTTATGCGTTCCCACCACTGGCCTTAATTTCTCCCACTCTAACCGGAGTGAGAGAGAGAGGGCTAATAATGATATTGATCGCCCCAAGGTGGATGAGGTCCCATTGGTTAGCGGAGATTATGCCACTCTTGTGGAGTGAATCTTGGCCTCTCCCTCTCCGACGAGACCTAGTCTCCCAAGCCAGGGGGGAGATTTTTCACCCTCACCCCGAGCGCCTCGCCCTGTGGGCTTGGCCCGTGAGAGGTTGAATCTGAGTACGGCAGGACTCCCCCAGGGTGTTATAGCCACTATTCAGAGTGTTAGAGCCCCCTCCACAAGATCATTGTATGAAAACAAGTGGAGGGTATTTGAGGAATGGTGTGGAAAGTCTCACACTCTCTCCTTTCAGTGCTCTGTGACAACAATTCTCTCCTTTCTCCAAGAACTGTTAGATAAAGGAAAGGCCTTTTCCACAATTAAAGTATATCTAGCAGCCATTTCAGCCTGCCATGTGGGCTTCGTGGATGGCCTGGTGAGCCACCACCCGCTAGTCTGCCGTTTCATGAAAGGGGCACGACGGCTCCACCCAGTGTCTAAACCTCTCGTTATTCCTGGTGCTGGGGGCAGTTTCACAGCCACCATTTGAACCACTAAACCAGGTGGAAATAAAAATCCTGTCTTTGAAGACTGCATTGCTCCTGGCTCTCGCATCTCGAAGTGATATTCATGCGCTGTCAATACACAAAGAGTGCACCCGATTCACGCGGGATAACTCTAGAGTCACACTCAGGCCAAATCCGGCCTTTGTGCCCAAAAATCCTTTCTCCAATGCACCCCATTGGAGCTGGAAGCTTTTTGCCCTCCTCCTTTCTCCTCCCCTGAACAGGAGCGCCTACATGCTCTCTGTCCAGTTAGGGCTTTATGTACCTATATAGAGAGAACGAAGGCTTTCAGGACATCGGATCAGCTGTTTGTTTCCTGTGCTAAACCACATCTTGGCAAGCCCGTTAGCAAACAACGCATTTCCCACTGGATTGTTGAGGCGATCCAATTGGCTTATTCCAGCACGGGTCTGCCCCCCCCCGGAGGGACTTCGTGCTCATTCTGCCAGAGGGATGGCAACCTCTTGGGCCCTTTTTAGGGATGTCTGTATAGAAGAGATATGTGCAGCTGCGAGCTGGGCTTCACCTTTGACCTTTGCAAGGTTTTACAGGTTGGATGTCACTGCACCATCTCTAGCCCACACTGTGTTAAGTGTGGGTCCCCACGAGACCACCTAAATTGGCAGTCAGTCATTCAGATGGGCTTATCTGGCAATACGGGAGTCTGCATATCCCCATAGTGAGACACCGAAACGAATGTTTGAAAGAGAACTTGAGGTTACTCTATTCCGTAACCGCTGTTCTCTGATAACATGAGTGAGGTGTCTCACCAGATCACCCTCCTTGCACGAAGCGAGGAAGAGGTGAGCTTATCTTGAATGACGGGTGACGCTGTGTCACACCCTTTTACAGGGAGGAGGGTTGAGAGAGCGTTCCCCATAGTGAGACACCTCACTCATGTTATCAGAGAACAGGGGTTACGGAATAGAGTAACCTCAAGTTTTTTCACGCTGAAAAGTTGGTTTGTTTTGGCTCTCACTGAAGACACCGACACTGAAGACAAAGCTGTTCTTTTGTACTGCTTTTATGCAAAACATTCTTTGTATATGAGGCCAAGGGTGTTCATCCTCTTCAGCTCTGCTTTAGCTCTGCCATGTTTTCTTCTTTCCGTGTGTCCGCTACTTTGAAACGCTTGGGCGGCTCTGCCCGCCACAGTTTCAAACTGGTCATGTGACTGCATGGCTACATCTGATTACCGGAAAGTTACCGGAAACTCCACTGGCGGCATGTTATCTAATGTGTTAAACTAATTATTTTTTCAAAAGTACCGTTTCTTCTTCACAAATGTATTCAAGTAAAAGTAAAAAGTACCGTGCAAAAAAGGTACTTTAAAAGTACTTTTTTTTTTCAAAAACTTACTCAAGTAAATGTAACGGAGTAAATGTAACTCATTACTACCCACCTCTGGTTAAATGATTATTATGAGACAGTGCACTTCAGGTCATTTCATGGAGAAACGAAGTCTCAGAAGCTTCTGTTAAGTAAATCTCTCATTGTTCACTAGCCAATTTTGGCTTTTCAGTCCATCTTAGGCTGTGTCATCAACATTCTCCGCTCAGATGAGAAATCAAGTTGTGTATAATGTGTGGAGTTTCTGGGCATTTTAGGAATCCAGAATAATCAAATCCTGTTCAAATTTCGGGGCTCCTTCGGGGCCAAGACAAGGATGTGGCCACTTGCCCATAGAAACCCATTCCACAAAGCTCTCTAAGCACTGTTCTTGAGCTACTCTGAAGACCTCATGAAGTTTGGAGGTCTGTAGCTATTGCCTCTTCAGAAAGTTGGCAACCTCTGCATACTATGCGCCTCAGCATGCATTGACTTGTGGTTGAGTAGCTGTCATTAGAAATAAGCTTTGTGTACTACATTTTGACTATTAACAGTTGAGTGTGGAATATTTAGTAGCCAGGGAATTTCATGGACTTGTTGCACGGGTGGCATCCTATCCATCTTATTCAAACACATTACCATACTGGATTTCCCTAAACTCCTGAGTGTGACCTATTCTTTCACAAATGTTTTTAGATGCAGTCTGTATCACTAGGTGCTTGATTTTATTCACCTGTACCCATGGAAGTGATTGGAACACCTAAATTCAATTATGGATGGGTGAATTAATACTTCTGGCAATATAGCATATATGTCCACTGGATTTTCAATTCCAACTCCAGAAACAGGGACAGTTAAGAGTTAAGCAGATTTGAAATATAATTGAAAAGAGGTTTATTACTGGACCTTTTCATCACATCCTATTCATCACATGTCATAAACCTTACCCCAAATGTAAGTATTGATCAATATTTTGTATGCTGTCGGTAGTTTTTTGACAACAGGATTTTGTTTTAGCTCAGAAAAGACATTTTTTAATTTTCCTACATTTCCTGTATTATCCCATCACATCAAACCTTATATTCATCTGAGCTGTATATTTGTTTTATTTATTTTTAAAATCATACCTGCATCTTTTATGCTGTCAGCAAGATCTGAGTGCCTCATTTATATTTTAATCTGCCATTGTGTTGCAGCAAAAAAAGAAGTCTGCCATGATTGTGTTTTAAAATACATGAACTGATGCTGAAGGCTCTTCTTAGCTTTTAATTTTAATGAGTGTGTTTTGTGAGACAGACATGCTTGATTTTAGATATTCCAATGCTGTCCCAAGGTAGTTGGAGGAAATGTGTTTTCTATTTGTTCCACTCATCAGTTAATCCCCAGGAATCTTTGGAACATCATACTCTACCTGTTTGATTGCTATGAACAGGTAACAAAATCATCTGAAAGCAACTGGTACTAGTTATGGCTATCATTTATCAGTTGACATGGGTTGTGATTTTGTTTTGGATATTAATGCTTGATTATTTAAATGTAATTGTAGTACGTCACACTGACAGCTACTGTTGAGTCATTTTGGCATGTCATTAAAAAAGAGATGCAATGCTAGAGTGTCACGGTCCTGGGTCTCCTGACCCAGCGTTTTTAGTTCTTTGTGATGTTTGTATTATTGTACTTGTGTGAGTTATTCTATGGTTTCTAGTTTCGATCCCTTGCCCTTCATGTTTGTCTGTGTCCCCTCTGTTCTGTGTAAGTCTGTGTCTGCATGTTTGAGTTCCCCTCTGTGTCTTTCGGTTCTTAGAGTCCTCTGCCTTATGGTTTATGTCTCTGTGTTTCTTAGTTGCTGTCTCCACTGTGTCAAGTTCGCGTCTCTGTGTGATCCTTCCTGTTTTACTTTGAAGGTTCGTGTCTTATGTGAATGTGTCCTGCTTTGCTTGTCCCGTCAGTCCTGATTTCTCCCAGCTGTGCCCTCCTTCTGTGCCTCATTCCCCTCGTTACTTCCCAGTGTATTTAAACCCTGTGTTTCTCTGAGTCAGTGTCGCGTCGTCCCTCATGCTGTGTGGATCACCCTGTGTCTCTCTGTGAGTTCTTAGTTTGTTGTTTCCTAGTTTAGTTTAGTTTGTATGTTTGTCCTACCAGCAAATAAAGCTGTGATTTTTGAGTTCATCCCCTGAGTCTGTGAGTCTTGCATTTTGGGTCCAACTCCTGCCTGCCACACAGCGATTCATGACATAGAGAGCCTTGGACGGATCTAGAGTTAAGCTCTCGTCGAATTCTCATGTAGAACCCATGCCTTGCACTCTCTCACCACAGCGGCAGATTTAGTTTTAGTCAGATGGAAAAAAATGGTAAACAATAAACAAAGCAAACTGGTTTTTATGCTGGTCGCTTTTCTTGGGCAAATCTTAAACTTCAAGAACACCAGTCAATTTGTTTAGATTAATTAACTGCTTCCCCCTACAGCCCAAAACATACAATTAGTTCGGTTAGGTTAGTTGGTGATTCTAAATTTCCCATAGGTGTAAATGTGAGCGCGAATGATTGTCTATCTCTGTGTATTAGCCCTTTGACAGACTGGAGACCTGTCCAGGGTGTACCCTTCCTCTCGGCCTATGGTAGCTGGAATATGCTCCAGTCACCACACGACCCTGATAAGAATAAAGAGAAGAGAACGAATGAATGGAGGGACAACTGCAGTGTAGTTCTCAGTGTAAAATTGAAGTTCAGTCTTTACAACCACATTTCATGGGTGCTATTACTGTCAAACCGTACATCCCAAATGTGAAATTATAGCCTATTATATGAATCAGATTGTGGTAATCACTAGAACTACTGAGTAAGTACTTAATGATAATCTTGATTATCCACTAACACTACAATGAAACCACAAGCCTTAAACTTACAGTAGGAATCGAGTAATAACAATGTACTTTCAGTTAAAGAGCTAAAATCAGAGCTAAAATCTTAATTATATGATGCCACTGACAAGTGACTAAAGGCAAATAATATTCCAGATTAGTCGTGGTTTTAACATTGCTTGAAATGCTTGTGTAAATAGTAGCATACATATTAAAATGGTATATCTAAGAAAACTGAAAATGAATTGCTTGGTGTTGTGGAGAGCACTGTTACTTTACAGTAAGGATGTCCTGGGTTCAAATCCAGCCTTGGTCCTTTCTGTGTGGAGTTTGTATGTTTTCCTTGTGTTTATGTGGGCTATTAGAACAAGGTGGCATGTGTGGACCAGGGACAAGAATAATGAACTACTGGGTTGCTACTAAGCATGTAATCCCAGGGGAAAGGGGTGTCAGTTTGGCCGGCAGTCATGTGTAAGTTAAAAAAAAAATTGCGTAAAACAGGAATGAAGTTTTTTCCATCAACTGGTAGTCTTTATTAAAGATTCCGTGCCAACATACACACAAAGAACCTAACCCCTCTAAAAGCAACTGGCTTCCTTTTATACTCTACCTGATTCAGGTAATCTGGGATAGCCCAGGTCTGGGGTTAGCAAACCAAATAAGAAAAAAAAACACCTACATAAGCAAACATCAGACCACAATAAAACACATGAAAGACATACACTCAACAAAAATATAAACGCAACACCTTTGTTACTGCTCCCATTCCCCATGGGATGGACGTAGAGACCTAAAATTCATTCCAGATACACAATATAACCATCCCTCCCAAACAGTGGTCACAAATCAGTCCAAATGTGTGGCAGTGGGCACATCTGCTATATTGAGATAATCCATCCCACCTCACAGGTGTGCCACATCAGGATGCTGATCTGACATCATGAGTAGTGCACAGGTGTACCTCAGACTGCCCACAACAAAAGGCCACCCTGGAATGTGCAGTTTTGTCTCACAGCAAAATGCCACAGATGCCACAAGCAATGAGGGAGCGTGCAATTGGCATGCTGACAGCAGGAATGTCAACCAGATCTGTCGCCCGTGCATTGAATGTTCATTTCTCAACCATAAGCCGTCTCCACAGGCGTTTCAGAGAATATGTACAGTACATCCAACCGGCCTCACAACCGCAGACCTCGTGTAACCACACCAGCCCAGGACCTCCACATCCAAGATCGTCTGAGACCAGCCACCCAGACAGCTGCTGGAACAATTGGTTTGCACAACCAAACAATTTCTGCACAAACTGTCAGAAACCGTCTCAGGGACGCTCAACTGCATGCCCGTCGTCCTCATCGGGGTCTTGACCTGACTCCAGCTCGTCGCCATAACAGACTTGTGTGGGCAAATGCTCACATTCGATGGCGTCTGGCACGTTGGAGAGGTGTGCGCTTCACGGATGAATCATGGTTCACATTGTTCAGGGCAGATGGCAGCTGAGAATGTCCCAGTTCTTGCATGGCCAGCATACTCACCGGACATGTCACCCATTGAGCATGTTCGGGATGTGATTGACCGGCGCATACGACAGCGTGTACCAGTTCCCACGAATATCCAACAACCTCGCACAGCCATTGAAGTGGAGTGGACCAACATTCCACAGGCCACAATTGACAATCTGATAGACTCCATGCGACGATGTGTTGCACTGCATGAGGCAAATGGTGGTCACACCAGATACTGACCGGTTCTGGGTCCCCAGACCCCCAATAGCGCAAAAAACTGCACATTCCAGGGTGGCCTTTTGTTGTGGGCAGTCTGAGGTACACCTGTGCACTACTCATGATGTCAGATCAGCATCCTGATGTGGCACACCTGTGAGGTGGGATGGATTATCTCAATATGGCAGATGTGCCCACTGCATCACATTTGGACTGATTTGTGACCACTGTTTGGGAGGGATGGTTATATTGTGTATCTGGAATGAATTTTAGGTCTCTACGTCCATCCCATGGGGAATGGGAGCAGTAACAAAGGTGTTGCGTTTATATTTTTGTTGAGTGTATATTCATACCAAGTCCTATAAGTGATCCAATGACATAGAGACTTCACTTACCTATAAACTAAAAACACCTTAACCAAGACTCCCCTAACCTGGCACATTGGTTTACTTCAGAAGCTCATAAGCATGTGATTGAGTTGCTTTTACTCCCTTGCTCCACATCCTGCAAAGGAAGCAACCAGAAAAATCTCAGTACAGTGGTCCCTCGTTTATTGCGGTATTTACCTTCTAAAAAATAACCACGATAAGTCGCCAACCCCTCACTACACATTTTATACTCTTTTATATATGTGTTTATTTTCAAACCAGCCCACAGTGGATTAAAACAATATCGTGCAAATCACAATAAACATGCAATACAAATATCAAAGTAAAATCATGCAAACAAAATCAAAATAAAACAAACACAAATTTCCAATGTGTGACAATTACAGTGATAGCATCTGATATTTGAACATGAATGTGACTTGTGTTACATGGTTAGCACAAGTCACATTCATATTAATTTTACCAGAAACAAATGTCTGCCACTAGGATAGCTTCTACTCTGGCCTGTACCACCACCCCTTACACCCCCATCAGACTTACTTTGTCCAGCAATAAAACTATCTCGGCCAAAGGTGGTTCTTATGGACCCTGTTCTTGCAGAAATGAAGATCTCTGCTAGCTGTGCAGCCTCCTCTGCAGATTTGGGGGAACATTCCCTAATCTACACTTCCAGATCTGGGTGAACCATCCTCAGAAACTGCTCCAAGATCATCAGTTCAGAAATATCTTTCACTGTAGATTTTTTTTTTTTTAGGTTTTGCCCATATGTAAAACATATTTTAATCGCATATAGAGTTCCCTTGACGTTTCACCTGGGTGAATATCCACGGCTCGAAACTGATAGGTTTGTAGAATAAACCTATCTGCTGGAACGTTCAGGACAATTTAATTATACAGCAAAGCAGGACCCGAGTAGGCAAAGTTCTTCATGTTTCTCGTGCACGGGAGAGAACTGGACAAACGCCGTTCCTTCGCTTGACCCCAGTTTCTCTCATCCGCTCCCCCGTAACACTGCTCTTTTATTGAGGTTACATGAATATGCATAGGTTCATTAACATATGACGTCTACATACAAACAAAGAGTACCGTGTGTGTGTGTGGGGGGGTCAGAGTGTGACCCCATAAACGACTTCCCTAAACCTGCTGGTCTGGAAGTCCAGCAGTTCATCTAAACAAAAGGCACTTAGCCTAAAACAGACATAGATACGTTTATCCTACCACAAAACAATAAGAGAAGGTACGACCTCTCCCATGCTCCCAGGATGTGGGTGCCAGAGCACTCTGGAATGCACACAAAGTCTTTGCAGCCTATTAATGATCAAACCTCTACCAACATGACATTGATTATACAACTCTAAGCATATATGACAATCAACAATACAAATCTAACAGAAACCTGTAGGTGTCAGCGGTTATCTCATACTTTGCAAGAATGGTATCTGTTATTTTATCATAGACTTCAGAATCAGCAGTGTCCATATGCACATAAACACTATGTGCTTTACGTGTGAGCAGACATACCAGTCAAACTGCCGCTCTTCTCTAGGACAACGGCAGACTTGAGCCATCTTTCTCAAAAGTAGTGAGGAAATCCTCCATATTGTCATCTGGAGTGAGTGGTAATAACTTGGGATCTCTCTGATGGATTGTTTCCTTTCTTGGCAGGGACCACATCTGGTCAGACCAGCCCCCTCATTGGGTTCACCTCTCTCCTCATTTTGGCTGCCATTATCCCTCCTGAAGTCCTCTTATCCCCGCTGCTCTTCTCTCATTTCTTTCACTTGAGCTTGAATTTGCTGAAACTGGTGTTGCATGCTCGTCTATCTTTGTTCCTGTCGGGCTGATTCTTTGTCCATTCTCTTGTCTCTTGTTGCCTGAGACTGTATGAATGATTTGACCATATCTTTCAGTTCATCCAGTCTATCACCAGGATTAACTCCTGGTTTAGGCACTTTAAGCAACCAGGAAAATGTGAACATTGATAACCCACCTCTCTTAATACATATACAAAGGAATTTAGGTTAAAAACAAATGATAAAATTTGAAGCCCTAGCTCTAACTCAGGCTCTTTTTTTCCTGACACAGGTAGGATGGCCAGTCCCACTCTGTCTCTTCACCTTCCACAAGCAGTCACTTAAATACTAGGTCACCTGCAGAATCCCTAACCCTTGGAACCCTTGGTCTCCATTAAAAGTAGTTAGATGAAAAAGATGTGGGACCTATGGATTCATCAAGACCCAACATCTACACAAAAATCAAAACAACTATTAGCTCAGTGTGTCAACATCTGAATGAATGAAAATTGAACTCAGCTTCCCAAAGATGTGGATACACCAGTTAATTTATGTTAACTGTTGTGGCATCCTTGTCTAATATTTAAATCTGTTTGATGATCTTACACATTCAAGCCAGAGAAGAGTACTTGTCAGTACTTGTCAATACTTGTCGTACCTCAGTGTGCCAAGTGTGACGCTTTTTTTTGGAGGGGGAATATGGTGTGGGGTTGTTTTTCAGGGACTATGCTCATTTCTTCAGTTCTAGTGAAGGGAATCATCAGAATCAGAAAACTTTATTAATCCCTAAGGAAATTCTGGAACTCTTACTGCTTCCTTATACCAAGACATTTTGGATAATTTCATGCTCCCAACTTTGTGGAAAGAGCACGGTCCCTTCCTCTTCCAACATGACTATGCACCATGCACAAAGTCAGGTCCATAAACACATGAAACAGTATGTTTGTTGTGGAAGAACTTGACTGGCTTGAAGAGTCATGACCTCAAGCAGATTGAAAACTTTAGGATGAATTAGAGTGGAAACTGTGAGCCAGTCCTTCTTGTCCTACTTCAGTGTCTGACCTCACAAATGCATATATGAATAAATGGTCATAAATCCCCATAAATAGTCTTCTAAACCTTGTGGAAAGCCTTCCCAGAAGAGTTGAGGCTGCTATAGCTGCAAAGAGTGGGCCAACTTTATATCAAACCCTAAACGTGTGAAGGCAGACAAGATATATATACAATAAACCAGCTGCTAACTGATGACTGGCATCCAGAATAGCTAACTGAAGGCCAGACAATCCTAATTCTCAAGAATCCCCAGAACGGACGAATCCAGTTAACTATCTGCCAGTAACCAGCCTCAGAACAACATGGAACCTGCTATCAAGCATCATAGTGGTTTGTTTTTTGAACAGCTGGGTGGTGCATTGAAGTGAAATTGTTTACTTGGCTTTCATAAAGGATGGTTTAGTCTGTCGTCTTTTGGAATTTCACCTGTCACTAGATCACTTCATCAGTTAGGAATCTTTCACAGCAAAATTTTACCATGCTGTGTCTGTTCCGTCCATCTATATTAAGTTATGATCCTCCCTCTCACCTATTTTTTAGTTTGCATTGTGTATTAGACTTGTCTGGGTTTGACTCCTTTTGTTTTTCATAGTACTCCTGAGTTTGTTATTTTAGCTTCTCGTTATCTTGCTTGTGTAATATTTAGTTATCATGTTTTGTTCCCTGCTTGCTTTTGTTAGGTTTATTTTGCATTCCCATTCTGTTCACCTCTGTATTTCAATCATGTCTGTTACGTGTCCATGGTTTGTGTGTCTTAGTCCTGGTCTTAGTGTTTGTTACTTCCTGTTTTATTTTCAGAGCCTCTTCTCCTGTGTGTACTATGTTCTATTTTGCTTCCCTAGTCTTGTTACTCCTTCTTCTTTTTTTTTTTTTTTGCCTGTCCCGTTTGGCTCTTTTGCCATCAGAATTGTTGTCTAAAGGCAAAGAAAGATGCCCAACGGATTTACTTTACCAAATTGACCATCCCAGCCTTGCCGTAATGGTCCATTTGATTCACCTTTTATTGTTTATTTTATTTTCACTTACTGAATACGGGACAGACTTGACTGGGGGAAAGAAGGGGAGAAAGAAAGAGGGATAGAGAAACAGCTGAGAAGAGGGACGGGGGAGAAGGGCAAAAGACAAAAACCAACAGAATGAGCAGAAAAAGAAAAAAAAGAAATAAAAAATGCATATATCAATCACCTGGATCACCTGCTGAGAAAGAAAAAAGAAAACAAGCAGAAGAGAACAAGAGTAATAGAATAAACAGCATCACAATGATATATGGGACAGTAAATACTAAATATTAAACATTATTGTGCAGCACATAAGATCAACAGAACAGTGTGCTTTGAGGTAGGAGCCACAAAGGGTGTAGTTTGTGGGTGTGATCACCCGTGTGTACACCTGTGAGCATGGATGCGTTTGTTTTTTGTTTTTTAAAAGGTTCCTTCATGTAATGATCTGCTAGAGGGTGTGGGGGGGCCACAGCCCCATCCTCCAGGGCATGAAGCAGGTATGGAGGAGATCAAAACTCCAGACATCCAGAGGCCCCCAGAACACAAGAGACCAAGGAAGACCAACAGAGGGGCAGCCGCGCCACTGTCCCAGAAAGAGCTGAGGAGAGTCCCAGATGAGGGCTCACTCAGCAGCCGCGGAGCAGAAGCCAGGGGGAGTTGCAGTGACGCGCCCGTGAGCTCCGCCGGCAGCCAGCCGTGCCTGAGTGACCGAGCCCCAGGCCGAGAGGCCGGGGGCACCCCACCTCCAAAGTGGCCCGAGCGAGCCCCAGGCTCCAGGCCCCGATAAGCGGCCACCAAGGAGTGAGCCGGTGTGTACCTGGACGCCCACCCCCGGACACAAAGAACCACCAACGCACCGACACCTGAGGGAGTCCGCCACTGGCAGGGGAAGTGGTGGTAGGGGGAGATAGGCCTCCAAACCTTGGAGGGCCTGAGATGTCCCCAGAGAGGTGGCGCCTGACACCCAACCTGACATATAGACACAGAAATACAGGCACACACGGATACAAACATCCATTCCCACCCTCATGCTTTCATATGCACTTACTCCACACTCAACCAACGTGGAGACAGACATAAAGACATACACACGATCACACTCCCCAAGCGTACTCTACAAACCGGGTCTAGGTACCCTTACCCCTGGAGGGGGAACTGCACCCAGACCCAGGTGGTGTTACCCTTTTCCCTGCGGTGGGGGGAGGCAGACGGCCCCGACTCCGCAGCAGCAGGGAGGCCCCACACTCCAGACCACAGTCGGACGGCCAACTCCTCCTCCTAGCCCCCCCGCTCCAGCAGGTCGCAGAGAACGGGGGTGAGAGAAGACTCCAAACCTCCCTCCACCCGCTCATTGTAGTGTTGATGCATGTGTGTTCTAAGGTGCATTTAAAACCCAGGAGGGCATGGAGCTACCTGCCAGAGAGCAGCAGGTAAGCGCATGGTCCCTCCTGCTAGCCCTCAATGTCTACGTGTATTTAACCTTGAGAGGTGGGCAACGACGCCAGGGGTGGGGTGTACACCCTGATGGTACTTTGGATTCCGTGTATCGTGCCCACCCCCAAGATCCTATATGTATGTGTAATGAGAGTGTGAGTAATGTGAATGTCTAAGTTGTGGGATAAAATTGAGGCAGAGGCAGCCAGAAGGGGGGGGGGATGCCTCCTCTGCACCCTGGTGACATACCCCTACTCCAAGGTCCTGCATGTGTGGGTGGTTGTGGTGGAGCGGGAAGAGGGAGGCAGCTGGAGATGGGGAAGGAAGGAAGGGAGGGGCAGGTGACCCCTCCCTGGGGCCAGCTCCCCCGCTGACCCCAGTAGGCACCCCCATACTCCGCGACCCGCCAGGGAAAGGGGGCCCAGGCCCATCCAGACCGGGGCCCAGTGCAGCAGCGCCCCCCGGCCCCACAGAGCCCGGGACAGTCCACCCAACCCCACCACAGAGAAAACTGCACCCACCCCACCATCCACTCATCTTCCAGACTACATAAGACAATAAACACCCAGGCTGAGGTCTTCCTCCACCTCTCCTGTATCTCCCCCTCCTGCAGAGAGAGCTCCCGAGGAGAGGAAAGCTCCTGCAAGATGTGACAATCTCCCCCACCAGTTGAAGAGCCCCCCAGGTGGCTCGATGCACCCACCCGCCCACAACCCCGGCAACACACCAACCAGGACCCAAGCCCCCGAGGCCCGGCCCGGGCCCCAGCCCAGAGACTGAGCGCCCCCAGAACCTCACGCCCATCCCGGACCCACCCAGGGGCAGCCAGGCTACCAGGTCAGTAACCCACGTCCGTCAGCACAGACCCTCCCCTAGCCCCGCTGCACGCAGCCGCGAGGAAACAGTCACCTGAGAGCCAACAGAGCCCCTAACCGGACATGACCGCTACCCCGGGTTGAGCCCCCCAAGGAAGATGCCTCCGGGGAACCCCCCGACGCCCTAAGCCTGTCCCTACCCCCACACCAATCACAACAGTGAAGGCGGGACCAAACTATGACCCCCCACCCCCACTAGGTGATGGAGCTGATCAAAGGAGCCCAGAGCAATTGATCTGATGTGGTGGCAGAGGCTGTATCAAGACTAATGTAATCTAATAGATAATTTCTATATTGGTTAGAATTAAGATTATTTTTATTTTTCCAGTTCATGAGGACTGTTTTCTTGGCTATGCATAGGGCAGTGAAAACCATATGGGCGATATTCTTTTCTGAAGTGACATTATCTAAGCTGCCCAACAAACACACTAAGGGGGAAGTTGGAATGTTACATTTCAGACACTTCGATAAGTCTTCACATATCTCGCGCCAAAACTTCTGAACTGGTGGACAGAACCAAAGAGCGTGGATATAATTGTCCGGTGAATTGGTTTGGCAGTGTGAGCAGTTGTTGGTAGACGTAAAGCCCATCTTGAACATCCGATGACCTGTATAGTGCACTCTATGTAATATTTTGTATTGAATTAATTGAAGACTGGGATTTCTAATTAGATGAAAGGTTTTTAAGCAAATCTGAGACCAGAAGTTTAGGTCTAAGTTAACTGATAAATCCGCTTCCCATTTTGCAATAGGAAGTGATATTGATTCATCTGTTTTAGAAAGCATTCTGTATATTTTGGATAGTAATTTGGGGGTTTTAAGAGTAAGAAATTGAACCACACTTGGTGGTGTTTGTAGTTCAACTTGACCTGGTTTAAATTTCTTTTTTACTATGGATTTAATTTGTTGATATTCTAAAAATCTTTTCTTGTTGATTCCATATTGTGTAACTAGTCGGTCAAATGAAATAAATTCTGTTCCTTCTAGTATATGTTCTAAATATTTGATTCCTTTACCACTCCAATCTGAAAAGTTTATCATATTATTGTTTTGTAATATGTCAGGGTTGTTCCAGATAGGTGTACGTTTGCATGGGATTAATGAAGACGCCGTCAATTTTAGAAACTCCCACCATGCTGTCAGAGAAGAGCTGATGTTGATGCTTTTAAAGCATTCATGTCGTAGTCTTGTTACTCCTGATCTGTGCCTGCTGTGTTCTCAGCTGTCTCCACTTTCCTAAACACCCTCCCATGTTTTTATTGTCTCTGTCTTGCTTGGTCCCTTGCTCTTTGCAGCCAAAATGCAGATCATATAACTTTGCTTTTTTGGAGGCTCCATAATGTGCTTACAATCTCCTTTCAAACTCGTGATGATCTTCGGAATCACCTCAGATCCAGTTCATTCAGTTTCCCCTGCGTCGGGAGCATACACTGGCCTGTCGAAATTATGGACTAACAGTATCCCACATTCATGATTTTTAGTTCATAAACACTTCTTATAATGACTAACTATTCCAGAAATTTTGGAGATGTTAGCTCTTTATACAGTAAAGTTACAGTGGGATACAAATAATACCAGGCTGATTCTACCACAATTTGTTCCCCCGTCCAAAGACGTATTGCTTCTGAAATTTTGGAGGTTTTATCTCAGTACAGTTCTGTACAGTTACAGAAGGATACAAATAATGATCAGTCAAAATGTCATTGGTTTATTTGGGAGCATTCATGATGCCCACATATTTGCTAATTCTAACACCAGCGCCTACTTGAGAGATGGCAAGATTCCTTCTTGTCCAAACGTAATTGTGGAGGGAGAGGATCCTGTTCCTGTTTTTCTCCTCCTCAGTGACCCGGCATACCCCCCACTGCCATATGTTATGAAAGAGTATGTTAGTGGAGGGGCTTCTCATCAGGAACAGTATTTTTGGGTTGTCATTATGTAAATGCAGAATGGTGATCGAGTGTGCCTTTGGATGATTAAAAGGCCGTTTTGGAGCACTACAGAGGGCAATGGACATCAATCTGGATGCACAACTTTGTGAAAACGACTGAAAACGCTAGTGTGGATGCGGACCGTTTTCAGAAAAAAACGCAGTTTTCAAATCTATTCGGGCTAGTGTGGACGTAGCCTCACTTACTCCCTCCCTCTTCACATTGCACCATAGTCTCCTGTAAAAGTCCCGACACCCCTACACCACCTGTCACTTTTCCTCATGAAGAAGACTCCACTCAGGCAAGTCTGCTGGACCTCCTCAGGGCCTGTGCCCCACAGCTTTGGGGGGGTTTCATGAATTGTTCATAAGTCTGAGTCTGCAAAGGGTCCCAGTGCCGTGGAAGATGTCATGGCTCGTTCCTGTACTTAACAGCCACCAGGATTACAGGCCTGGGGCACTGATTTCCCGGATAATAATAATAATAATACTAATAATGGATTGGATTTATATAGCGCTTTTCAAGGCACCCAAAGCGCTTTACAATTCCATTATTCTGGAATATAAAATACTTAATTTCTGTTCATTAAAAATTTCAGTTAAAAACAAATTCCATGCATGTGAAAACCGTCACAGACGGTGGGAGAGATGCTCTGCTATGATGGTTATGATGGTTTGTGAGCTTTTGAGACTTCTACATAAGTGGTAGTGATGTGTCGGTCGCGAACTAAATGGCTCTTAGAGCCGGATCTTTGATGTGAACGACCGAGCCGGCTCCTTATCAGAAGCCGTGGGTTTTTTTTTTTTTTTCTTTCTCTCACCCTTTCTCTCGCACTTTTTCCCCGCGTCACTCCGCACGCGAGCCTTGTGCTTTGCGCTGGGAAGAAGGGGGGAGGGGCAGTAGTTACACAAGCAGTAGCACAGGAAAAGAGCGGGAGGGAGAGAGAGAAAGAGAGCCAGGGACAACAACATCACATTAGAAAGGTATAGTAATCATCCACAACTATTTTTAGTTGCGGATGATAAAGGATTCAGAAAGTTTATTCATATAGGCCCATATGACAGAGAATATGCGTGTTCTTTTTGTTTTCATATTTTAATTTATATTTAATTGTGTTATGGTTTGCAGTGTTTTGTGTTGTTACACTTTAAATATGCTTAAAAGGAAAAAGCTGAAAATTTAAATACAGGGTGGGCCATTTATATGGATACACCGTAATAAAATGGGAATGGTTGGTGATATTAAAGTCCTGTTTGTGGCACGTTAGTATATGTGAGGGTGCAAACTCCTCAAGATGGGTGGTGACCATGGTGGCCATTTAGAACTCGGCCATCTTGGATACAAGTTTCTGACCACTTATGAAATGTGTTCAATGGGCTGCCCATTGTGTTGGATTGTCAATGCAACCCTCTTCTCCCACTCTTCACACACTGATAGCAACACTGCAGGAGAAATGCCATCTCCCATGCTACAGTTAGCAAACTGCTTGCTAAGTTTTGTGAAACTGGTTCAGTGTTGGATTTGCCAAAATGTGGACGCAAGAAAACTGGCACCAATGAAGAAACATCAGTGGCTGTCCTAGCTTCATTCAGCAAGAGCCCACAGCGTAGCACTCGCCGCATGTCACTGGAGAGCGGCATTAGTCGAACATCCCTTCGGCGGATATTAGCTACTCACAAATGGCACCCTTACAAACTTCAGCTACTGCAGCATCTCAACGAGGGTGACCCAGATCGGAACAGGACCCTCAGTTCACGCAGAAGATTTTGTTCAGTGATGAGGCAAACTTTTATGTGAATGGTGAAGTTAACAAACAAAACCACTGCTATTGGTCTGACACTAACCCACATTGGATGGATCCCTCCAAGACTGTTGGAACAACAAAAGTGATGGTTTGGGGTGGTATATGGGGTACAACGATAGTGGGCCCATTCTTCATCAATGGAAATCTCAAAGCCACTGGATATTTGAAATTGCTACATGATGATGTGTTTCCCTCTTTATGCACTGAAGCTGGCACGTTCCCTGAGTTCTTCCAGCAGGATGGTGCACCACCACATTATGGATGCCAGGTCCGAGCATTCCTAGATGAACAGTTTCCTGAAAAGTGGATTGGTCGTCGTGGGCCAGTTGAATGGCCCCCAAGGTCTCCCGATCTGACCCCCTTAGACTTTTATCTTTGGGGTCATCTGAAGGCAATTGTCTATGGTGTGAAGATATGAGATGTGCAGCACCTGAAACTACGGATACTGGATGCCTGTGCTGGCATTTCTCCTGCAGTGTTGCTATCAGTGTGTGAAGAGTGGGAGAAGAGGGTTGCATTGACAATCCAACACAATTCAATTCAATTTTATTTATATAGCGCCAAATCACAACAAAAGTCGCCTCAATTGAGAATTATACCACGGAGTCAGGTACTTCTGATTTGAGACCTTAGTTTTCACAGGAGCTACAGTATCCAGAGTCGTACGCAGTGAGGAGGTAAAATTATTAACAAGATAATTGACCTCTGTTGGAGTAGCGTTCAGATAGCTGCTCTGCTCTATGTTGGTACAGGGCATTGAAGATGATAACAGTGGGTGGATTATATTCTTAAACTTAGTTACAGCACTTTCAGAAAGACATCTACTGTGATAAAGTCTACTCTCCACCGCTGTGTAATCAATTAGTGTAAATGTAAATGTTATCAGGAAATGATCAGACAGGAGAGGGTTTTCAGGAAACACTGTTAAATGTTCAGTTTCTATGCCATATGTTAAAACAAGATCTAGAGTGTGATTAAAGTGGTGGGTGGGTTCTTTTACATTTTGAGAGAAACCAATTGAGTCTAATAACAAATTAAATGCCATGTTGAGGCTGTCATTTTTAGCATCTACATGGATGTTAAAATCACCCACAATAATTATTTTTATCTGAGCTCAGAACTAAATTAGATATAAAGTCTGAGAAATCAGACAGAAACTCTGTGTAAGGCCCAGGTGGACGATAGATGATAACAAGTAAGACTGGTTTCTGAGTTTCACAGCTGGGGTGGACAATGTTAAGCATCAGGCTTTCAAATGAATTAAAAGTCTGTCTTGGTCTTTCATTAATTATTAGGCTGGTGTGAAAAATTGCTGCCACACCGCCCCCTCGGCCTGTGCTTCGAGATTTCTGGTAGTTAGAATGACTCGGGGGTGTTGATTCATTTAAACTAACATAATCATCCTGCTGCAACTAGGTTTCTGTAAGGCAGAGTAAATCAATTTGTTGATCAATTATTAAGTCATGTACTAACAGAGACTTGGAGGAGAGAGACCTACACTGCAAAAATGGCTAGTCTATATTTAGGAAAGAAATACTACATTTGATACAAAAAGCACTGAAAACAAGTGAAATTATCTGTCCATGCAGCAAGTTTATTTTACTTAATAAGAAATCTTGAAATAAGATTTTTTAATCCAGAAATAAAAGAACACATTTGAGAATTGAAGAGGGTTAAAATAAGCTTTAAAAAGCTCAATTTAAGATAAAATTACTTGATATCAAGTCCCAAAAGTAAGTTAAATATGCTAAATTACAGTCTTTTTTTATGTTTTGAATTCTTACTTGCAGCAAATGAATGCACTGCAACGAGAAAAATAGTTCTAATACTATGAAAAACTACTCAATATTAGTGAAGTATGATTAATTTGTTTCTTGATTCAGGTTGGCTTATCTTAAAATAGAGCCG
Organism: Rhamphochromis longiceps; assembly: GCF_057381845.1. Taxonomy (NCBI): domain Eukaryota; kingdom Metazoa; phylum Chordata; class Actinopteri; order Cichliformes; family Cichlidae; genus Rhamphochromis; species Rhamphochromis longiceps. Next base: position 35,113,700 of record NC_140571.1, read on the forward strand.
AATCGATATTAAATCCAGGCAAAAAAACCTTAAAACAGACCTTTTTCCTAGAATACTCCTTGGCTTCTACTGAAATCACAACCAGGGCAAGAGTGATATATGTCAACATTTATTTCTCTCATGAGAACAAAATCCTTTATTTAAACAATATAGGGCTGCTGCACAATCCCTAAAAGTCTAAATCAACCCTTTAAAAGGCCTAAACAGAGAAAAGAAGTTACATTTTTGGCCTTAAACTTTTGTGACAGTCACATAGTCTCACAATGTTGTAAATAATGGCATTACTGACTTAAAACTTTACATGCCTCAGGTAAAGTATCACTAAGAAAAAACAACAACAACTTTCATTTGTAAAGCATTATAAGTAAAGCCGTTTCTCAGGACATTGCTAGGCAAATTAGGAACAAAGTTGTACAAACGTACTACAAAACTAAACAAACTGCAAATGACCTGATAAAATCCTGCTTGGTATTCACCTATTTCTCAAAGAACGACTTCCACTCAGCTATTGCTTTCTTATATGCACTAGTGGCATCTTGATCATGGATGGCATCAGTGATTACCTCAGTTTGTATGACAGAGAGGACCGTTGCAACACATTTTGGGTATGTTAAGTGCAAGGTGTAGTAATATGCCATCAACACCAACATTCCTTCCCAGAAATCCTCCAAGGGGAGAGTGGTCACTGGTATGTTTCCTACAGCAACAATGCTGGTTGTTCCATCAAAAAGCAGCACTGGGGAGGAGAGAGGCCGCTTCTCCAGGTATAGCATTGCATCTTCACCTGGCTAGAAAAGCACAAAAAAAGGACAAATTCTTCAAGATTTTAAATGAAAGGGTTGCTGTGCATCCAAACAGCTTAAGACACAAAAAGCAATATCAACAGTTTAGAATGCTCCAACTGATTTACTGTTGGAATAGAAGAAATAAATGTAAAATATCTGACTTACATGAATATGAAATTTTGGAAATGTACACAGCAAAATCTCCAGTGTTAAATTAACACTACAGAGTGTCTATATGGGTCCACACCTCTGAGTGTTAAATACAACACTGTTGAGTGTTAAATTAACACTTTGACAGTGTTATATGTTTAAAAGTAACCTAGTCAGTTTTGAAGATTAACAATGGCTAACACTGAGCAGTGCTGATTTTCTAACACTGGAATATTTCTAACATTTTGATTTATTTTCCTGTGTTAGAAAATCAGCACTGCTCAGTGTTAGTCATTGTTAATCTTCAAAACTGACTAGGTTACTTTTAAACATATAACACTGTCAAAAGTGTTAATTTAACACTGGAGATTTTGCTGTGTATTAATTCTGAGCATGAATTTTCTCTAGTTTGCAGCATTTTTATCATGTCTATTTGTGCTTTTTTTCCTCATTTGTTTTTTAAAACTATTTCTTTTAACTGTTTTACATATTCTAGTTTTTGAAGGCCTTTTTAAATATATCATTTTACTGCTTCTACTTGTATCCTAACTGCAATGTGCTTTTGCTCTGTGCTGCCTCTCTGGAGTAGGTTTTGAATAACAATTAAGAAATCCTGACTAAGGAGTAATTTAATCCCTGCTGAATTGAACTTCAACCCACTCTTATTAAGCAGGAAAAGCAAAATAATAATATTAATAATAACAATACAAGTAAATGGAGTACAAGTTACAGTGGCTGGTATTGCAGCTGTTCGCACCTTGAGGATATGAAGGAGAGCCTCACTGGCACTTCCCAGCCGCTTTGGTGGTGTAGTTTTTGAAGGAAAAAGAGATGGAAGTGCATTGAAGAGAGTGACAGTAAAATCCACTGTGAACGGAGAAAAGTATCTCAACAAAGTAGGGCTGAACGATTATGGAAAATAATCTAATTGCGATTTTTTGCCCCAATATTGCGATTGCGATGCGATATGCGATTATTTTTTAAGGTCTTTGTCTTCTGTATTATTAAACAAAGACAAGCAATACATCATATAGTATGGCCAATACTATATTACATTAATTTTAAACTGTTCTTTCCTGGAAGACAGACCTCTGTTATGATGACATGAGGTGATGCATGAATTGATGACTGACATTTTTATTTAACTTCTTCAATCACAACAGTATATTTGAACATACACAATAGTTTATTTTTAGCTTACAAACATCTGAGCATAAAGTGCTGACAAGGAACCCTGGTGTAAACATTAAAATGAAAGTCAGTACAATGTGCAGATTGCAGAAATATACATAAACAAAATCAGTGGCTTTACCACACTCAGTTTTTCGACATCTGTGAACTACTAGACAGTCATTCAATTAAAAAATAATATAAAATAAATAAAACTAATAAATAAAAAATACACACATCTTACTGATCTCTGCAGTCAGTAACATTACACATAAAGTGCAAACATAATAGCAATTGTATAAACACACACACACACAAACACGCCTTTAAAATTTAAAGGCGTGAAATTGGACGGTCTAGTTCTGATTAGCGTCACCGCTGTCTCGGTGGAGTTTAATAAACTCGGCCGTCTGCTTCTTGCTATCTAAAATATAACCAGACACTGGTGTAAATTCTCGACTGTCTCATACTTCTGTTTAATAAGTTTTCTGTTTGACGTTTAGTCAGCTGTGTGAAAACCAAGGAGGAACCCACCCGGGGGATTAATAAAGTTTTATTTTATCTAATCTAATAACTTTAATCTCAGCCAAACCGATTTACTCAGGAACAAACAAAACACTGAAAAAAGCCCAACAATAACATTTTTAGGTTGTCTAAGTGACTTATATATTACGTTTAACCCGAGCAGCGAAACTCCGCGGTGATCTGAAAATGATGTGCCGGGAGTTGTGCCGTTCTCGGCCGCATCAGTAACCCTCGAGCTCCCGGCTAGCTGTCGAGCTGGTGGGTAGCAGACGCCTCTGAAAACGTCGAAGCACTTTTGCAAATATGGGATATCTTGATAAACCGAGCAGATATTCGATGTTTACACAACTACTTTCTCGCCTGAAAATATTTTAAAAGTTTATTTTGTGACCCAGAAAGATTAGTATGAGTAATTTTAAAACTTAGTAGCGGCCGCCATTGTTGGAAACTGGAGTTTGGCTGGGCCGCGCTATGAATTCTGGGATATGGTAGTAATTTGGACAGCCTTCGGCGCGTCGCTGTGACGTAATCGGTCTACAAATGCGGCCTCAGGAGGATGCAGCCCATGAATTTGGACATGTCCAGAGTATAATCGCAGCCTTTGCGGTTAGAAAATTGCACTTGATCATGTCGCGATATTATCGCAAATGCGATATATCGTTCAGCCCTACAACAAAGCAATCCGAACATATCTGATGTATGATTTTAATGTATGCAAAGGCCACTTACCTCCACGTACATCCAAGGGGAGAGGAGGTTTCAGGACCTTCTTCCAAATGCCATAGAACTGCACCTTCGAACAAAACTCTGCCCATCGACCCTTCATTTGATCTATGTATTTGCAGTTGGAGCCACCAATGATGCGACGCAGTTCATCCATCGCCTATGACAAAGTTGTGCTCAGTTAGTCAAGAACTAACTAAACCTATCCAGAGAAAGCAAGGAATTTAACTGAAGGTAGTTGAACTTACATTTCGTATGTCTTTGAAGCACGGGTATGCTTCAAGTATTTTTCTAGGCCTGTCTTCTTCCCTTGTAACATCTGCGTCAATAAAGGCTCGTCTGGCCTCAAACTCCAGGTCCAAAATTTGAGCAACGTCACTTTGGTTGGGTTTTGCATTGGGTTTCCTGTACATGTTGCTCAAGGTTTTGTAATGTCTTGCCTGCATCTTCAGGCTGTCATGGTCTGCTAGGGAAAGCAAAGAGCAATTGTAAGACATGGTGTAACTAGACTTCACAAAATTCAGATTTTTCTAATCAGTCATTTCTAGTAAGGTTGCATGGTTGTTTTTAAGTATAATATTTATGAGAATTAATGTTTAGGTTAAATATGTTTGAGTAATGAACTGACCCTATATGTCCTGATCATTTCCCTTTGTGTCCTTTTCTTATAATGATCATGGATTTATGTTAATTGTTAGTTTGAACAGAATCAAATATTAAAACGAAAGTTTAAGATGCCCGTGAATAAAACTGTGGTGAAAATAAGGTAAAGGTTGTTTACTGTGTATATCGTTCACATCAGTGTGAACAGTGATTATGAGCTGATGGATAAAAATATTTTAGGTAATTTGATCTATGACAGAAACACTGTGATAAGGCATGATAGATGTGACCAGCATGAGGATTTACATGTGTAAATAATTAGCACTGAGTAACACCCATTACAACACAAAGTGGTAAAATACTTACTATGGCTAACTGGCAAACTGGAATGAGGGATCTATCATATGTTGATTTTACACACCAACTCGAGTTAATGACAAACCACTATGATTTATGGAATAAACACTTAGAACGGGGTTCATTGCTTCAACCATATTTTGGAAAGAGCTGTAAGAGGAACAGTCAGACTGAGAGGTAGATAAGGGTGATGGTGGACTTACCAACAACATCATCTGGAGGTGCAGTTGAAGGACCTATATCAGACCTGGGTGCAGAGCATGAGGCTGACTTGAATAATAGTGGTAAAGCCAGCGTAGTATTGTTTGACGTAGTTGGTACAGTGGAGGGTAGCGGCAATTGGGATTCTTTCTCTGAGGAAAAAACAGAAGATGAACAGAATGGGTGGTCTCTTTGAAGTTTTAGATGTCCAAAAGTCATTAGTACAGCAGACCAAAGTACACACCTGCATTTGAGTTATCCTCGCTGAGGTCATCATTGCTCTCAAGAAGTATGGTACAGTCACTTGAACCACTTGCTTCACCACTTAGGTCACCTTCAGTCCCATTGTCTGTGTCATCTGAGCTGAAAAGAGTCTTCCTGGGCCTGCCTCGTTGTGGCATGGAGCCCTGCCTCTTCCTTGGAGACTTCATATTTTGGAGTCGTTTGTACAGTTTGGTGTAGATGGTCAGCTGTGGTAAAATAATATATTTTTGTACATCCTTTTATTATCTCACTCAATTTTAGATATTGTAGTGGGTAAAGAATGACTTACGTATGGCATGTGTGTGTCAGCATCACGTAACATGGGGTAATAGTCGACAATCTTCTGTGACATTGCTCTCATTTCGAGTTTGGAGGGGTATGTTACTTCTTTCCCCATGGGACTAGCTCGGAGGATTGCAACCATGCTGGTGACTGTGTTCCTTACAAGTCTGCAACAGAGCTCCTTCGACATCCTACAGTCCTTTTCCTTTCCACTGTGGAGCAATGCAAAGTACTGACTGCGCACCATGTCCAACTCTGAATCTGTATACACCACATACTCTGGTGGGTCTGGCATTTTCATTTTTTTGTCAGCAGTGTAGGAAATGGGAGTGGAAGTTTGAGGCTGACATTGTGACACATCAAAGCCTAAGGGGTTACTCTCGCTTCGATGGAAAGTGTTGGCATCTTGGTCAGTACTCTTAAACTATAACAGTTGTGGGATATAAACAAAAATACACAATTAGGCAAGTTAATGCTAGACAATATGGACAGTAATCATCTTCTTAGTGGTATAATGTGTTTACCTTTTGGCTGATAAAATCCCAAATCTTCTTTCTATGGAAGAAATTTTCATGGCCCGGAAAAAGATCCTTTAGGTCATCCCGGGTAAAGCTTCTCAAAGTTTCCTCATCAATATTCGCAGCTGTAAAAGAGAAAAACAACTTCAAAAGTGATATTTATTTCTCTTTTCCTGGGCGTGGCTTACTACATATTGAGGTCATTTTTTGTCAGTAAATGTATTTTAGCAATAAGTAATATTAACAGGATAAAATGTCAAACTTAAAACAGTTTATCAAATATTTGGGAATGCAATAAAACTATTTTTGGGTGTCTTCAAGAATGATGTTCCAAGTCTATTTAGGCAAAGACAGCTCAAGGCTATAATGTGGATAAAGTTCAGAGTAGAGTACAATCCTAGCTCCAAGTTTCAGAAATGATGCTAACAGATGCTGAGGCTGCTTAGCTAACGTACCAAAATAACTGAAAAATAAGACTTACCCTGCAACACAGACAGTATGGCATCATCAAACTTGTCCATGCCGTGACAGCAGTTCTCTAGTTCGTTCCAAAGCCTCCACTCACAGTACCTGGAAATATCCTACAGCTTAAATAAGATCATTTAGCTAAAGTTAACACATTAGCTAGATTGCTAACTAGCAGCAGCCCTCACAAAACACGACTTTATCTTAATAACACCGTTGTACCATAGTATTTTTCAAATCAACTTAATGTTACCAACCTTAAATTACTGTTCGCTTTGTTTAGATAAATAATTTTGATCTTCGTAACGGTCCTGATGGTTAACAAAGCAGGGGAAAAGAGTTTGTCCCGCGTGAAAGTAACGTCACGACCGGAACTGAGAATGCGCATGCAGAAAATTATTTATATTTAAATTTTTTTAAGTAAAAAAAAAAGAAAATAAAAATATAAATTCAGTCTTAAACACTTATTGCCTAAAAATAAATATAACTGATGTAATTTAAACCTGAAAAATTGGATAATTAAGGATACATATATTTTTAAAATCGCCTACCTTTCCCATGGTCCCACACTCTCATCTGTGGCCTTCAGTGGAGAGCGGTAAAGTAAAGCTGCATTGCTACAGCGCGAAAACAGTTCACCATGGCGCTCTGGAGATGTATGATCTGTTTTATCTTTGTTTCTTTAACTCTGAAGGTGCTCCTTAGCCACATAAATGCAGCTCATGGTCGAAGGCAGGATTTTTGGGTTTACTGTGGAATAGATGGCTGTGAACAAGATTTCAGAGTTTTTAACTCATTCTTTCGCCACATTAAACGGACGCACCCTCTGTATTTGACGAATGGAAGCCCACCAAGAGGATGGAGGATCCCCCCAACATCCCACTCTTTAGGATCGGAAAATTTTGGTGTTTCAGTCTTTGCCAACTGTAGTACTGCAACAACAACCAGCACTGTGGAAATATCAACTGGTGGATCTTTGCCTGAAGTGCAGGAGCCTCAGGTTGTTGACAGCCCGATCACGGTAAGTGTTAAACTAAATAAAATGTAGTGTGGCTTCTGATGACAAATTTAGCTATGTCTAACTCCTCGTATGTGGTCCTATATTACTTTTAATCCTTTTCTCCATTTTTAATCAAGAGAAATTTAACGAGATCTCGCGATATTATACCGCTAGATATTGTTCTTCAATCTGTTACAAGCGATTTCCACTATGGTTGGATTTTAAATCACAATTTCATCCTGCAGGATGAAATAAAAAATAAATAAACAGAATAGCAGTTCAGTGTAGATAGTACAGGCTATGCTGCAGCCGGAGAAGGCACACACTCTGCGGCTGGCATGTCTCCTGGTGAAGTTTGCATCAAAGACACTCTCAGCGCGCTTAAATCGTTCAATGTGGCAGCAATTTGGGTATCTCGTAGGAATTATAAGTGGTGAATACGGTTTCAGGTAAGACACAGAGTATTTCGAAGCACTGTAAAAAAATCCGTTGACCAGAAATACTGTCAAAACATGGCTAAGAATGATTTTCTTGAAAATTAAATAAATTAATAAATGCATACAATAAAATATATCCATATACTAATACTAACATAAATTCTAAGTGCAAATCTAAATTACATGATTTAAAAATACATAAATAATTTAATAAATACAACAAACATGTAAAGAAACTAAAATCTAAGTGCGAACAAAAATTCATTATTTAAAAAAATAAAATCTTATTCTCATGAATCCAATCCCTAGCCTCATCAAAACAATGGACAACCCCTTTTTTTGTTTCTTTGTCTTTGATTTCTTTTCCATTTCTTTTTTCTTTATTCCAAAGAATGAATATTATATTATCTTATATTATATTGAATATTCACAACTGTAACACTAGTCACTGTCATGCACTTTGTTTTTTAGTGGACCAATCATTAGGTGTAACTGATTATACCTGTTATGTAAGAATTTCTATAATTGGCCAGGAGTTTGGAGTAACTTTGTTTTTCTGCTCTAAAGGAAGAAGCTGTTGCTACAACATCCTTTACCAGACATGATATTACCAGATCTGCTGCAGCTTTTGCTATCTGTGTTCAAGAACAGTGCCACTTATCACAGGTATGTTATAGTCTTAATGGATCAATACATTACATAAGGCAATCAATGTCTTACTTGTTCATAATGGAATTCAGAATTATTATTTTTTTATATAAATGCAGAATAAGTTACTTTTATTTCAAATGTTTTCACAGAGAACGGTCAAACATATCATCTCAGGAGTGCAACAGTATCAGGCTGTTCTTTTGGATACGCTCAAGGAAAGAATGAAGACAGTGTTTGAAGATAATGCCGAGGGAACCACTCAGCTTCAAGATGAGGCTTTGGCTACATTTGATAAATTCATGGATCCTTTCTCCACCATTGCATATGGACAGAGTAGAGCCATAGGGGAAATGTTCTGTCAAGTCAACGCAGAGGAAGTAGTAGTATCCCAGAAGATATGTTGGGTAAAGCAAGGTCTTTCAAGGGTCATGTCCATAAGGAACAAAAGTTTTTACTATGTACCATTAATTGAAAGTCTAAAGCAGTTAATGACTAATGAGAGAATCTTTACCATGTTGAACACTGCACCACAAAGAAGCAGAGAGGGATTCTTCTATGATTTTAGAGATGGGTCCCTCTTTACATCTCACCCCTTGTTTTCTCAGAGGCCAAATGCATTGCAATTAATACTGTACACAGATGAAATTGAAATATGTAACCCCTTAGGGTCCCATGCTTCTGCAAACAAATTGGTCATGTTTTATTATACTTTAGGAAATATTGATCCAAAATTTAGGTCAAAGTTAGCTGCAATACGACTTCTTGCTATTGCTAAAGCAAATGACATTTCTCAGTGGGGTATTGATGTTGTACTGAAAAGAATACTTCAAGATCTATCACTGCTTTACAATGGTGTAAGGATTGAAATGTCAAATGGTGAAATTGAATTGTTTGGTGCTGTTATAGCCATTTGCGGAGACACGCTAGCCCAGCATGAGATTGCTGGCTTTAAAGAAGGGATTGGTTTTGCTTATAGCAAATGTAGACACTGTGAATGCAACTTTGATGATATGCAAAGTGTTTTTGAGAAGAAGTTTGTTCAAAGAACTCTGGAGAAACACATGAGGCAGTGTTTTGAAATAGATAAAGCAAGCACAGATTTATTGAAAGCATCCCTCAAAACTACTTATGGAATTAATAGAAGAAGCAGACTAGTTGATGTTCCTGCATTTGACCTGATCAAACAAACTCCACAGGATATAATGCATGTTATTTTTGAAGGTGTTGCATCAATGGAAGTTAAATTTGTATTAAAACACCTAATTCTCTCAGGACAATTAGAATTAGACAAGTTTAATTCAGACATTCAAAATTTTCCTTACTCACCTCTTGAAATACGGGATAAACCATGTCCTATTAGCTTTGGCACTTTAGTGGCTAACGACAACAAATTGAAACAGTCTTGTGGACAGATGCTAATTCTTTTAAAAATATTACTTTTTCTTTTGTATGGTGTGGAGAGTGAGTATGTTGTATTTATTAGAAAGTTAATTATGATAGTTCAAATAGTTCTTGCTCCCATTATTTCTTTACAAACTGTATTGCAACTGAGAAGTATGATTGAAGAACACCTGTATCAGTTCAAGCAACTTTTTCCCGAAGCCAATATAATACCTAAGCAACATTATATGTTGCATCTTCCCAGTCAAATCTTATCCCTTGGACCTTTAATAAGGAGTATGTGCATGCGCTTTGAGGCAAAGCACTCCTATTTTAAACAGTGGGCTTCTAAGTTAAATTTTAAAAATGTTTGTAAATCCCTAGCAAACCACAATCAATTTCTTGAGTGTTGTCAAAATGAAATAAGAACTGAACATCCTATTTTTGCAAAAGAAAAGGAATTCGGGCCAGTATCAGCTGTTAAAAATAATGAATATGTTAGGAAAAAAATTAAAGAATTTTTTGGAATAGATGTCATGCAGTCTGTTGTCTCAGTGAAATGGTATGTTCTAAATGGCAATAAATACATTGCTGGGAAGTCCATGATTATTGCAGATGTGGATGGCACTTTCCCTGTGTTTGGACTGATAAAGGATATCTTTTTGATTGACTCATCTTTTATTGCTTTTGAGTACCAACGCTATGAAACTTTGAATTTAAATGAAGACTTATTGGCATATGAAGTAACTGTGCCCATTGTTGCTCAAGCTACAGAATTAGCCCATGAGCTCATTGATTATACTTCATACTTTTCTATTAGTTTTAGGGACAGTGTGTTTGTGCCAATCAAATACAGTCTTTCTGATATTATTTCCCATAGAAATCACCCTTAAGATTAGGGTTGCACCAAGTATTGGCTTAGTGTAGTTTGTGATGATATCAGTTGACAGTCATTAAATGTTCGCTAAACCAATGTCAATGTTGTACCACATAATGCTGGCATGCTGGGACAAACAGCTGTCTTTGAAATGTGATTTGTATCATAAATTGTGGTTAATTTTTTTCCCTTATATGTACAACTTTGAAGTCAGACATGATTTTGAATAAATCATATTTTCAACAGGTGCCTTTTGTGAATTTCCTAAATCAAGCAAATTGAGTTTGTCACTCTATCTTGAAACAAGTGATATTTTGAGAGACATCTGGTGAGAGACCTAATGTAGGCTATTTTAAGAGCTATTCTTCCCATTTCTGGATTTCTGTACTAATATAGACACAATTATATGGTTATTCTCAATTTAAGTTTATTATCTAAAATCTAGACTTAGAAACAAGTAAATCTTTTTTTAAAACAAGGCAAATAATCTGGCCTGTCTAAAAATAGGATTTTAAATCATGGCAAGCACCAGATAATTTGCAGTGTAATATTTAATAATCCACATTTCACTGTTTTACTCTGTGGTTCAGATGTGGATACTGTATTGTTCTTTCTTTTTAATTGTTTATGTTTAAGTCGTTTGTTGCTGGTTTTTAATTTGTTTTTTGTCTTTTTGGAAGCTGACACAGTCTCTATGGAGATGGGTTTTTGGGGGGGTAGCAGGAGGAGAGAAGCTGCAGAGAGGCGTGTAAGACTGCAACTCTGCTTCCTGGTCCCAACTCTGGATAGTCATATTTTGGGGGGTTTAACAAATTTGTCCATATTTCTAGAAATGAGAGCTGCTGCATCCAAAGTGGGATGGATGCCGTCTCTCCTAACAAGACCAGGTTTCCTCCAGAAGGTTTGCCAATTATCTATGAAGCCCACTTCGTTTCTGGGACACCACTCAGACAGCCAGCAATTTAAGGAGAACATGCAGCTAAACATGCCGCTCCTGGTCTGATTGGGGAGGGGACCAGAGAAAACTACAGAGTCCGACATTGTTTTGGCAAAGTTGCACACCGATTCAATATTGATTTTAGTGACCTCCGATTGGCGTAACCGGGTGTCATTACTGCCGACGTGAATTATGATTTTACTGAATTTACGTTTACCCTTAGCCAGCAGTTTTAAATTTCCTTCAATGTCGCCTGCTCTGGCCCCTGGAAGACAATTGACTATGGTCGCCGGTGTCTCTAGCTTCACATGTCTGAGAACAGAATCACCAATTACCAGAGTTTGACCCCCGGCGGGTGTGTCGCCGAGTGGGGAAAAACGGTTAGACACATGAACGGGTTGGTGGTGTACCTGGGGCTTCTGTTTAGGACTATGCTTCCTCCTCACCGTCACCCAGCCGCCCTCTTTCCCCAGCTGCTTGGGGTCTGCCGGGGAACAGCTAGCGGGGCCTACGCTATCTTCGGCTGCACCAGCTACAGGGGCCTGGCTAGCTACGGGTGAATGAAGGGTGCGAAGCCGAGTCTCCAATTCAGTAATCCTGGCCTCCAGAGCTGCAAATATGCTACATTTGTTACAGATATCATTACTGCTAAAGGAGGCTGAGGAGTAACTAAACATCTGACACAATGAGCAAGAAAGTGCAGGAGGGACAGGTGAAGTAGCCATGGTGCTAACGAGTCGGCTATGAGCTAAGCTAGCGAAACAGTACAGAGACAGTGAGTGAATACTTTGGCTATAAATTAGGTAGTGAGTACACAGAAAGTGTGCTTCGGATGAAGCACGTGAAGATTATACTATGAAAAAAGAATGTATTTAAAAGTTGTTAATTTAAATTGCTAAGCAAATAAGCTACTCAGAAACACCACTGTGTTTGAGCAGGAACAGGAAGTGATACTCTACCGCAGAGCGAGCGAACACCAAGTGACAACGCCACCAATGGGCAGCCCATTGAACACATTTCATAAGTGGTCAGAAACTTGTAAATAACTCATGAAAGAATAAAGTTACGTTGAAACAAAGCACACCATTGTTTTTCTTGTGACATTACCAATAAGTTTGATGTGTCACATGGCCCTCTTCCTATTGAAAAAACAAAAGTTGTATCCAAGATGGCCGAGTTCTAAATGGCCACCATAGTCACCACCCATCTTGAGGAGTTTGCCTCCCTCACATATACTAATGTGCCACAAACAGGACTTTAATATCACCAACCATTCCCATTTTATTACGGTGTATCCATATAAATGGCCCACCCTGTAGTTAAAAGTTGAACTGTGAATAGTTGGTTTTTGTATTATTTGATTTATTTATTACATTTTATGTGGAGTGAATAAATAAAAGTATATTTACGGTGGACCCTTGAGACAAAGCACGTACAAACTTCAAAACACATACGAACTCTGAAGCACGTACAAACCCTGAAGTACGTACAAACTCTAAAACACGCAAAAACTCAGAAGCATGTAAAAACTCAGAAGCACGTAAAAACTCCAAAACACGTACAAAATACAACAGAAGTGTGCCAGGATGCTAGGGCGCAGTGTTGAGCTTTTGTTACCTAGTGGCTACACAAGCCAGCAAGTACCAATGACCTAGTGATGGGTCGTTCGCGAACGAAATGGCTCTTAGAGCCGGCTCTTTGACGTGAACGACGCGAGCCGACTCCTTATCGCGAGCCGTCACGTGGGGTTTTTTTTTTTTTCTTTCTCTCAGCCTCTCTCTCGCACTTTTTTTTCCGCTTCACTCTGCACGCGAGCCTTGTGCTTTACGCTGGGCAGAGGGGGGAGGGGCGGTAGTTACACTCAGTAGCACAGGAACAGAGCCAGAGAGAGAGAAAGAGAGGCAGGGACAACAACATTAGAAAGGTATAGTAATCATCCACAACTATTTTCGGTTGCAGATGATAAAGGATTGAGAAAGTTTATTCATGCAGGTCCATATGACAGAGAATATGCATGTTCTTTTGGTTTTCATATTATAATTTATATTTAATTGTGTTGTGGTTTGCAGTGTTTTGTGTTCTTTTCACTTTAAATTTGTGAAAGGAAAAAGCTGAAAATTTAAATAGTTAAAACTTGAAATGTGAATAGTTGATTTTTGTATTATATGATTTATTTATTACATTTTATGTGGAGTGAATAAATAAAAGTATATTTACGGTGGCCCCTAGAGACAAAGCACATACAAACTTCAAATCACGTACGAACTCTGAAGCATGTACAAACTCCAAAACACGTAAAAACACGTACAAACTCCAAAACACGTAAAAACTCCAAAACACGTAAAAACACGTACAAACTCCGAAGCACGTAAAAACACGTACAAACTCCAAAACACGTAAAAACACGTACAAACTCCGAAGCACGTAAAAACTCAGAAGCATATAAAAACTCAGAAGCACATAAAAACTCAAAACACGTACAAAAGACAACAGAAGTGCTCCAGGATGCTGGGCGCAGTGTTGAGCCTTTGTTATCTTGTGGCTACACAAGCCAGCAAGTACCAACGAGCGGATTTGGTGTGTGGTAATAACAGGTAAATGAACTTTTTTTTAAATTATTTGAATATATATATGAGTGCCTGTGTATAAATACACAAACAATACACACATGCTTTCAATTGTGTAATTTAAGTGATCTAGTAGCTCTGCTTTGGAAGTTCAGTTCATGCTAGAAATGTGTTTTGGAGTTTGTACGTGTTTTGTCTCTAGGGGCCACCGCATATATTTATATATAAACATATATAAATAAAACCACTTGTTTTTACGTTAGTAATTCCTTTTGTGCATAATTTTATATTATTGTTAATAATAAATTAATTAAAGCAACAAAACAACCTGAAGAGCCGGTTCGGAGCCGAAAGATCCGGCTCTTTTTAGTGAGCCGAACCGAAAGAGCCGGATCTCTAAAAAGAGCCGGAAATCCCATCACTACAATGACCGGATTTGGTGCGTGGTAGTAACAGGTAAATGAACTTTTTTTTTTTAAATTATTTGAATATATATGAGTGCTTGTGTATAAATACACAAACCATACACATGTGCCTTCAATTGTGTAATTTAAGTGATCTAGGTAGCTCTGCTTAGGAAGTTCAGTTAACACTAGAAATGTGTTTTGGAGTTTGTATGTGCTTTGGAATTTGGATGTGCTTTGTCTCTAGGGGCCACCGCATATATTTATATATAAAATATATATAAATAAAACCTATTTTTTTTTTACATTAGTAATTCCTTTTGTACATAATTTTACATTATTGTTAATAATAAATTAATTAAAGCAACAAAACAACCTGAAGAGCTGGTTCGGAGCCAAAAGAGCTGGCTCTTTTTAGTGAGCCGAGCCGAAAGAGCCAGTTCTCTAAAAAGAGCCGGAAATCCCATCACTAATAAGTGGTGTGATTTTTTTCCCCATTTCAAATAAATTGCACTAAACATTTTAAGCAATAAGTTAAAAAAAATGCCACCAAATATGAGACAAATTAAAACTCATATGCAAATGATTATTTATCTGTCAAAAAGGCCAGTACATGACAGTGGACCCAAGCTCAGACAAAGCACAAACAGTGATAAGATCAATACATTTTACTGGAAACAAGGAAAAACAGAGGTTGAAAGGTGAGTGAGTAGTGATGTTACGTCTGACACTGAAGTCCTGAGTCCTGTGTCAAGTAAAGGGGGACGTGTCCAAACGAAGCCTGTGTTCAGGCCTGTATTGTTCTTCAGAATATTACATGACCAGAGATAAATGAGGCCAGCTTGCAAGGAGATTGTAGGCACATTATGGAGCCACCAAAAAGGTGAAAAATATCATCAGGGAGCATTTTGACATGCTATCACCTAATAATAACATAAGTCTTATATCAATCTCAGAGAGGATGATAAGTGGGTGGGGTGCATATACTTATATGATATGGGATCTTATATGGGTATTCTGCTGGTGAGCAAAGCAGTGACTTGATGATGAGAACTGTTGACACAGGTAAACCGTGGTAAGTAATGAGCAAAACACAAGATGCAATGAAGCCTGGTTACCACCATGTGATACCTGACAGACTAGGGAAGAAATGATGGCAGCGCTGGTCTCATGTACTCTACAGCCTCGCTCATTGCTGTTGATGGATGTCTGTTAGGATGCCTGGGTCATTGACCCAGAGGTTTGAGTTTATTATATTATTTATCATTTCTAGTCTTTGGTTTCTTTGTCTGTGTTCTGTCTTATGCTTTATGTCTCGGTTCCCTCTGTTGCAGTGCCTGCATGTGAGTCTGTGTCTTTAGTTCAGTCTGTGTTGTTTCCTGTTTTATTTTGAAGGTCCATGTCTGATGTTAATGGTCGTGTCCAAATTCATGGGCTGCATCCTCCTGAGGCCGCACTTGTAGACCGATTACGTCACAGCGACGTGCCGAAGGCTGTCCAAATTCGTAGACTCCTCCAAATGCAGCCGACAAATGCGTCCTCCTTTTCCCCGAATTTGAAGGATGGGTCGGGTGTGTCCTTCGTGGCCTACCATATCCCAGAATTCATAGCGCGGCCCAGCCAAACTCCAGTTTCCAACAATGGCGGCCGCTACTAAGTTTTAAAATTACTCTGGGTCACAAAATAAACTTTTAACATATTTTCAGGCGAGAAAGTAGCTGTGTAAACATCAAATATCTGCTCGGTTTATCAAGATATTGCATATTTGCAAAAGTGCTCCGACGTTTTCGGAGACGTCTGCTACCCACCAGCTCGATAGCTAGCCGGGAGCTCGAGGGTTACTGATGCGGCTGAGAACGGCACAACTCCCGGCACATCATTTTCAGATCACCGCGGACTTTCGCTGCTCGGGTTAAACGTAATATATAAGTCACTTAGACAACCTAAAACTGTTATTGTTGGGCTTTTTTCAGTGTTTTGTTTGTTCGTGAGTAAATCGTTTTGGCTGAGATTAAAGTTATTAGATTAGATTAGATAAAATAAAACTTTATTAATCCCCCGGGTGGGTTCCTCCTTGGTTTTTACACAGCTGACTAAACGTCAAACTCAAAACTGATTAAACAGAAGTATGAGACAGTCGAGAATTTACGCCAGTGTCCTGTTATATTTTAGATAGCAAGGAGCAGACGGCCAGGTTTATTAAAGTCCACCGAGACAGCGGTGATGCTAATCTGAAGGCTAAACCGTCCAATTTCATGCCCGTTTACCTCCGGCCTACCCGACCTTCTGAGGACCCAGCCCACGTAGACCGCGAAGGCCGGGTCCTCAGGAGGATGCAGCCCATGAATTTGGACACGACCAAAGTATCTGGTTTTGTTTCCCCTGTTTCGTTAGGCCTGATTTGCCCCAGCTGTGTTTCCCTCCTGTTACTCATTCCCTGATTGCTCCCTCTGTGTATTTAAGCCCTGTGTTTCTCTGTGTCCATGTTACGATCTACCATTTTCTATGCTCTGTGTTCTGTCTGCTTGCCTGAGTTCATTTGAAGTCTCAATTTTGTTACCTTTTTTTGAGTTCAGCATTAAAGCTGTTTTGAGTTTACATTGTGCCTCCAAGCGTCTACACTTTGGGTCCACCATTCCTGCCTGCATACAGCCTTCACATAACAATGTCAGGTGAATAGGGTGAGATGAAGAAGGGAGGCACAAGTAAACACAAGCAGGCAGTGGAAAAACATTACAAAATCACTTGGATCCTAACATTATCTAATTTGTCAGAAGGTTCAGTTTTCATTGTTTGGGCTTTACAGGAGCAGGATTTAATCCCAGCCATTTTCTCAAAATAATTATTAGATTTCCAATTACCAGGTGGATAATATCTTGCAAAGACATTAACTAGGTTTCCTCTATGTCGGCAAATATAAAATATTATTGCTCCTTTGTACACAGCAAATCCAGCATGTCCAAATTAACACTGTCGGATTTGATTTCAACACTATTAAAGTGTCTATATGGGTCCACACCAGAGAGTGTTAATTTAACTCTTTTTGGAGAGTTGGTACGTTAACTCTGATTTAGTGTTAAACACCAAATCTGTCTGGAGTTGATAATTTAACACTTGGTGTTAAGAGTTTATATATTAACTCTCAAAGAGTATTTTAGTTTAACTACGTAAGAGTTATCTTCTAATTCATTCTAAAAAGCGGGAATTTTACTGTTCTGAACTTCTAGAAATTTCTTTTGGAAATAAACATTTACTAAAAAGACGCAATGGTTTTTGAAAAACATTTATTCTGAACTGTGCACCACAATTTCAAAACATTTTCTGAAAGATGTAACAGTATACATGTTCTCACTTTCATTAGAATTTTGTTTATCAAAAGGTCTGACATAGGTGAGCTGGTAAATGCAAATAACAGCATTCTCATCACTTATTTCTTCAATACAATATGCATGTCCTTCATTCATCCCTTTGTGGAACTTCAACGCACGCATTTGTATTTCAAATGGCTTTGGCCGGCAATATACCTGCTTTGAAAATGCAATACTCCTTTCACAAAGATTATCTTAGCACACTAGAACCACTTTTATATCATTATAAATGTCCTATTTTGAGAGATCAAGCCAAGTCTAAAGCCTATGTTCAGACAGGAGTGATGCAGCTGGTTATACAGCTAGATAGGGCCCTTCAACTCTCTCCTCTTGAATCTCCTTTATTGTCTTCACTTGTAGTGAAAGCCTTCCAAACTGAGCTGGATAGTGTAAGGTAGAGCGATGAGTAGTGGCAGAAAAAATAAGAGGATACTGTTGCCTTGTCTTCAATAACTGCTAATTCATTCGTCAAACATGGAGGAAGTCTAATCAGTCTTGCAGGATCACCCGTGGATTCTGTTCTGTTTCCAACAGCAGCATCTGCTCCAGCTGTACAAAGCACAGCACCCTCTTCAGCATTGCTCTCTACTGTCTGGGCAGAAAAACAAGTGCTACCGGTGCCCTCTTTTCCCCTTAATCCTGTCAAAACACTATGTAATTATGTTTTCAAAGTTCCAATTTGAGAAAAGAGGCTCATGTTTATTCCTGTCTTTCAAGTCCCAGCTGCACTACTAATGTCTTGTAAAACTCATGAATTGCTAATATAAATAATGCCTCGAATGATACTAAAGTACACCAATCCTGAGAGAGCAGCTGAATGTTGCAGACTAAAGTCTATTTTGGTCTCAAAAGTATAATAACACTAACACTAAATTGTCACATTTGTGACAAAATCAAAGAGAATTATCACCTTATTATGAAATTTTTTCTTACTCTTAGTTTTACACCCCAAAATATCGAAAGGATGAAGCTAGTAAACAATCTAGGCCACAAAAGTGAGGGATGTACCGATCTATATCAAATGTTGATCTAGACTCAAAAACCTAAACTGGATTTTGTGAAACAAAGCTGATCTACAGATTGATCTGTTCCATTAAGTTACTTGTTATTAGCACACCACATAGTACCTAGTGGGAGACATAACATATCCTGGGGAAATCCGACACCAACGACGTTTGCGTTTATTTTCTGGTCAAATGAGATAACATAAGTTTTAGATGTTTTAGAATAGAATAGAATAGAATAGAATTCAACTTTATTGTCATTGCACAGGTACAGGGCAACGAAATGCAGTTTGCATCCATCCAGAAGTGCTTAGTGATATAGATATATTACAATATATATTAGCAATAATATAGATATGTAAGTATATTACAGAAATGGGTTTTCTGGCTATTGGTAATCAGCCATTTGCTATAATCAACTTTGTCTGCCCACAGTCTTCCTAATGTTTTAGTGCTGATGAGCTAAAAATTAATTCCTTCTTAAAGTATTTGCTCTCAGTCTGATAGATTGACTTTTGCTTTTTCAGACATTTAATCTTTCACATGGAATAATATCTCTTTGGACCCAATATTGAGATCGAGTGGAAAAACTGGCAAATACAAGTTCAATGTTATGTAGTAAAGACTTTGACGTTTAAGCTGAAATGAAAAAAGTGCAAATATTATCCTCCTTAGACCCAGGCTATTCATTTACGTCCTCGTTTTTTTTTTTTTTTTAATTGTTTTTATTGGGGTTTTTTACAATTTTTTTTCAGCAATAACAGGAAAAGAAAAAGAACACAAACTTAAACTCCTCCACTCGGGGAAAGAACTCGTCCCTGATCCGGAGAGGGTACTCCACCCTTTTCTGGCTGAGGACCATGGCCTCAGAGTTGGAGGTGCTGCTTCTGATTCCCACCACTTCACACGCAGCTGCAAACCATTCCAAAGTGAGCTGGAGGCCACCAACCGATGAAGCCAAGATTCTGAGACCACCCAACTTAAAGCTGTGGTGGGGCGTGGTCTGCGGTGCCGTGCGGACTCGCCTGCACGACATTTCGCAATCACGCCCACCGTGTTAAAACACGGGGTTGGTGGTTGTTGTGGTGGTGTGACAAATGTTGAATAAAGATGGCTCAAAACACAGATCTGTGGTCCCGCCATGCCTTAATTCCACCACAAAAGCCTTCCGCCACTAGGTGTAGCCCGAACCATCTCAACTGGCTCCTTTCGATATGGATGTGCAGCTGCTCTACTCTTAGCCCCTCGCGGATGGCCGAACTTCTCTCCCTATCCCTTAAGGAGAGGCCAGCCACCCTTCAGGGAAAGCTCACTTCTGCCACTTGTATCTGCGATCCTGTTCTTTCAGTCACTACCCACCATGCACCCTCAAGTATCCTCAAGAGGATAAAGAACTGGTCCACGACCAGAATGAAAACCGCATTGTTCCTCCTGTATCCGAGGTTTGAATAATGGACGAACTCTCCTTTCTAGCACCCTGGCATAGAATTTCTCAGGGAGGCTGAGATACAGGGGCTGTGATCCCCTGTAGTTGGAACACATCCTCCAGTCACCCTTTTTAAAGATGGGAACCACAACCCTGGTCTGCCAATCCAGAGGTTCTATGATTCTCCATGCAACATCAACCAAGACAGCCCTAAAACAGCCCTAAAACATCCATCAACCGCAGGGGCTTAACACCAAGTAGATGTTTTACTGCCCCAGTGACCTTGCTAGATGTAGCCAGATGGGCTACTCGTGCCTCTCTCTCTCTCTCTCCTGCGCTCGTTCTCATCACTGCACAACTAGGTTAATTGGGAACCCACCTGCACATTGATTGCAGGGTGGTGCTAAGCCGGTGTTTTGTTGGATCATTCCTTCCGTGCATTCAGCGCAAAGCAGCAGTAAATGCTGGCACATTGCGACGGACTGATCAGCAAGAGCAGATTATATGACAGCTACAGGTACGCGCTCGCTTAACCTTAGATTCCCTCAGAGTACTGGAATTTGTGTTAATATAGTTTTTGCGGCCTGTTGTAGTGTGGCAGTTTGTTTTATTCCGACGTTGTGGAGAGAGGTGCTCGTGTTATCCCCACCAGCTGAGAGTATAGCGCCTCTGGTCCTGGGGTAAGCCGTTAAAACTACTTTTATTAGCATTTATAGCTATAAGAGTTTAAGGTTACATTTATCTGTTGTTTTAGGGTTTGACTGCTGTATTCACCTCTCCGTGGCAAATCGCCCAACCTAAATTGGAAGAGTGAAACGCCTTCCCAGCCGCTGTTGTGAGGACTCCTCCTCAGTGGAGCCTGCTGTCTTGTCTTGTCTCGTTTTGTCTTGTTTTAGCTTGTCTTATCTTGTTTTTATTAAGTAGGCTTACCTTTTTCTGGTTCGCCTGGTTTTATTCTATTTTATTCTGGACTGTTGCTCGTACCCATGCTTCTGTAATCGGGTTGAAGCGACCCTCTGCCCGAGTGTCGTGCTGGGACTCTAAATCGCCTGGGTTGCCGGTCTCAGCCGGTGGGGAGCCAGACCGGCCTGCGACTGAGAATAATTACTACCAGCACGAGTGGTAGTTTGACCCGTGGGGTATAACCCTTCCTGTGTGCGTGTGTGTGATTTCTTTTATTAAAGTTATTAAAGTGTGTTTTCGTTTTTTTATGATCTGTAGCGAGCCTGGCGCTCAGTGTCCTTTTATTCGTTTAACATATTTTTCTATGTTTTATTTCAGTGAACGGAGGACGTGCCAGTGGCCCTGGGACCTCAGGTGGTGGGTCGTTTTCACACTTTCTTTTGTACAGCACCGGGTGGGCTGCAGTGATTCTTTTTTTTTGTGTGTGATTTTTTTTTATTTGGTTCACCGGCTGCTGGTAAGTCCAAGTTCCATGATTGTTTTATTTTCACTTTAGGACACTGTCAACAATGACGCTACATCTTGATTTTTAATATTTTATTTATTTTTACTATAAATAAAACTGTTTTAATATTGGAGCCAACCTGCCTCAGTGTGCATCCTTGAATCTGTGCGGTCTCCTTTTATTCCTTTTATCTATTTTTCTTAAATATATTTCCTGGGGGTGAAATTCCCCTAGGTGGCGTTGTCCTTTTATTTCCTTTTATCTAACCCCGCCGACCACTTGGTCACATTCCTACTGCTCGACAATCTTCTCAGTCCAATTCAGCAGCGCTCCACCCACACTAAACACAGTGCATGTAGAGCATAGCTTTCTCCTCCTAAGTCAACCTACGGTTTGCCAGAATCTCTTCGAGGCAGTCCAAAAGTCTTTTTCCATGGCCTCTCTGAACTCCTCGCACACTCAAGTTTTTGCTTCAGCCACTGCCCAAGCTGCGTTCCGCTTGGCCTACTGGTATCTATCAGATGCCTACGAAGTCCCACGGACTAACCAAGCCCAATAGGACTCCTTCTTCAGCCTTCTGGCTCCCTTCACCTCTGGTGTCCACCATTTGGTTCAGGGGTTATCACCACTACAGGCACCAAACACTTTGCAGCCACGGCTTCGGCAATGGAGATGCTGAACATGGTCTATTCAGACTCAATGTCCCCAGTCTCCCTTGGAATGCTGTGGAAGCCCTGCCGGAGGTGTGCGTTGAAGATTACGCAGACCGGGGCCTCTGCTAGGCATTCCCAGCACACCCTCACTATACGTTGATATGCACCAGGTCTTTCCAGCATCCTCCCCCGCCACTTGATCAAAATCTTTTTTTTTCTTTTTTTGCCTGTCTCGTTTGGCTCTTTTGCCATCAGAATTATTGTCTAAAGGCGAGGAAAGATGCCCAACGGATTTACTTTACCAAATTGACCATCCCAGCCTTGCCATAATGGTCCATTTGATTCACCTTTTATTGTTTATTTTATTTTCATTTGCTGAATACGGGACAGACTTGACTGGGGGAAAGAAGGGGAGAAAGAAAGAGGGAAAGAAAAACAGCTGAGAAGAGGGACGGGGGAGCAGGGCAAAAAACAAAAACCAACATAATAAGCAGAGAAAAAAAATGCATATATCATATCGATCACCTGGATCACCTGTTGAGAAAGAAAAAAGAAAACAAGCAGAAGAGAACGAGAGTAATAGAATAAACAACATCACAATGATATATGGGAATATGACAGTAAATACTAAATATTAAACATTATTGTGCAGCACGTAAGATTGACAGCACACAATGTGCTTTGAGGTAGGAGTCAAAAAGGGTGTAGTTTGTGTGTGTGAGTACCCGTGTGTACACCTGTGAGCATGGACGCGCTTGTTTTTAAAAGGTTCCTTCATGTAATGATCTGCTAGAGGGTGTGGGGGAGCCACTGCCCCGTCCTCCAGGGCATGAAGCAGGTATGGAGGAGATCAAGACTCCAGACATCCAGAGACCCCCAGAACACAAGAGACCAAGGAAGACCAACAGAGGGGCAGCCGCGCCACTGTCCCAGAAGGAGCTGAGGAGAGTCCCAGATGAGTGATCACTCAGCAGCCGCGGAGCAGAAGCCAGGGGGGGTTGCAGTGACGCGCCCGTGAGCTCCGCCGGCAGCGAGCTGCGCCTGAGTGACCGAGCCCCAGGCCAAGGGGCCGGGGGCACCCCACCTCCGGAGTGGCCCGAGCGAGCCCCAGGCCCCGATAAGCGGTCGCCAAGGAGTGAGCCGGTGTGTACCCGGACGCCCATCCCTGGACACAAAGAACCACCAACGCACCGACATCTGAGGGAGTCCGCCACCGGCAGGGGAAGTGGTGGGGGGAGAAAGGCCTCCAAACCTTGAAGGGCCTGAGATGTCCCCAGAGAGGTGGCGTCTGATACCCAACCTGACATATAGACACAGACATACAGGCACACACAGACACAAACATCCATTCCCACCCTCATGCTCTCATATGCACTTACTCCACACTCAACCAACGTGGAGACAGACATAAAGAGACGCTGTACACACGATCACACTCCTCAAGCGTACTCTAAGAACCGGGTCTAGGTACTCTTGCCCCTGGAGGGGGGAACTGCACCCAGACCCAGGTGGTGTGACCCTTTTCCCTGTGGTGGGGAAAAGCAGACCGCCCCGACTCCGCAGCAGCAGGGAGGCCCCACACTCCAGACCGCAGTCGGACGGCCAACTCCTCCTCCTAGCCCCCCCGCTCCAGCAGGTCGCAGAGAATGGGTGTGTGAAGACTCCAAACCTCCCTCCACCCGCTCATTGTAGTGTTGATGCATGTGTGTTCTAAGGTGCATTTAAAACCCAGGAGGGCATGGAGCTACCTGCCAGAGAGCAGCAGGTAAGCGCAAAGCCCCTCCTGCTAGCCCTCAATGTCTACGTGTATTTAAAATTGAGAGGTGGGCAGCGACGCCAGGGGTGAGGTGTACACCCTGAGGGTAATTTGGATTCCGTGTAGCGTGCCCACCCCCAAGATCCTATATGTATGTGTAATGAGAGTGTGAGTAATGTGAATGTCTAAGTTGTGGGATAAAATTGAGGCAGAGGCAGCCAGAAGGGGACAGAGGGGGGGATGCCTCCTCTGCACCCTGGTGACACACCCCTACTCCAAGGCCCTGCGTGTGTGGGTGTGGTGGAGCGGGAAGAGGGAGGCAGCTGGCGATGGCGAGGGAAGGAAGGGAGGGGCAAGTGACCCCTCCCTGGGGCCAGCTCCCCCGCTGACCCCAGTAGGCACCCCCATACTCCGCGACCCGCCAGGGAAAGGGGGCTCAGGCCCATCCGGGCCGGGGCCCAGTGCAGCGGCGCCGCCCGGCCCCACAGAGCCCGGGACAGTCCACCCAACCCCACTACAGAGAAAACTGCACCCACCCCATCATCCATTCATCTTCCAGACTACATAAGACAATAGACGCCCAGGCTGCGATCTTCCTCCACCTCTCCTGTATCTCCCCCTCCTGCAGAGAGAGTTCCTGAAAGCTCCTGCAAGATGTGACAACCTCCCTCACCACTTGAAGAGCCCCCCAGGTGGCTCGACGCACCGGCGGCACCCTGCGCCAGGGCTGGGCCTTCATACACCCACCCGCCCACAACCCCGGCAACTACCAACCAGGACCCAAGCCCCCGAGGCCTGGCCAGGGCCCCAGCCCAGAGCCGGAGCGCCCCCAGAACCTCACGCCCATCCCAGACCCACCCAGGGGCAGCTACCAGGTCAGTAACCCACGTCCATCAGCACAGACCCTCCCCTAGCCCCGCTGCACGCATCCACGAGGAAACCGTCACCTAAGAGCCAACAGAGCCCCTAATTGGCCATGACCGCTACCCCGGGTTGAGCCCCCCAAGGAAGATGCCCCCAGGGAACCCCCCGACGCCCTAAGCCTGTCCCTACCCCCACACCAATCACAACAGTGAAGGCGGGACCAAACTATGACACCCCTCCCCCCCCACCCCACTAGGTGATGGAGCTGATCAAAGGAGCCCAGAGCAATTGATCTGATGTGGTGGCAGAGGCTGTATCAAGACTAATGTAATCTAATAGATAATTTCTATATTGGTTAGAATTAAGTTTATTTTTATTTTTCCAGTTCATGAGGACTGTTTTCTTGGCTATGCATAGGGCAGTGAAAACCATATGGGCTATATTCTTTTCTGAAGTGACATTATCTAAGCTGCCCAACAAACACACTAAGGGGGAAGTTGGAATGTTACATTTCAGACACTTCGATAAGTCCTCACATATCTCGCGCCAAAACTTCTGCACTGGTGGACAGAACCAAAGAGCGTGAATGTAATTGTCCAGTGAATTGGTTTGGCAGTGTGAGCAGTTGTTGGTAGACGTAAAGCCCATCTTGAACATCCGATGACCTGTATAGTGCACTCTATGTAATATTTTGTATTGAATTAATTGAAGACTGGGATTTCTGATTAGATGAAAGGTTTTTAAGCAAATCTGAGACCAGAAGTTTTGGTCTAAGTTAACTGATAAATCCGCTTCCCATTATGCAATAGGAAGTGATATTGATTCATCTGTTTTAGAAAGCATTCTGTATATTTTGGATAGTAATTTGGGGGTTTTAAGAGTAAGAAATTGACCCACACTTGGTGGTGTTTGTAGTTCAACTTGACCCAGTTTAAATTTCTTTTTTACTATGGATTTAATTTGTTGATATTCTAAAAATCTTTTCTTGTTGGTCCCATATTGTGTAACTAGTCTGTCAAATGAAATAAATTCTGTTCCTTCTAGTATATGTTCTAAATATTTGATTCCTTTACCACTTCAATCTGAAAAGTTTATCATATTATTGTTTTGTAATATGTCAGGGTTGTTCCAGATAGGTGTACGTTTGCATGGGATTAATGAAGACTCCGTCAATTTTAGAAACTCCCACCATGCTGTCAGAGAAGTGCTGATGTTGATGCTTTTAAAGCATTCATGTCGTTGGATGTTTGAGCTGATAAATGGTAGATCTGAAATCTCTAGATTATTGCAAAGTGCTTGTTCTACATCTAGCCAAGGTTCATCTAAGAGGGTGTGTTTAGACCATCTAGAGATGAACTGAAGCCTGTTGGCTAAGAAGTAGTGCTGAAAGTTAGGCACTTCTAGTCCTCCTTTATCCTTGGTCTTTTGTAGTGTTTTTAAGCTTATACGTGAGGGCTTATTTTTCCAAAGGAATTTGGACATACATGAATCTAGAGATCTGAACCAATCTTGTGGCGGTTTAGTTGGGATCATTGAGAATAAATAATTTATTTTTGGTAAGACCATCATTTTTATAGCGGCAACCCTTCCCATGAGTGATATGGGTAGACATTTCCACCTAGCCAGATCTTGCGTCGTTCCAAGATCTCTTTGGGGAACTGGTCGTTCACGCTGAAGTCTGTTCCTTTTAATTCCCTGCCACGGCTTTTCACATGTTGCTTTTGTTTGAAGTGGCCGAATTTGGCCACGATAGGACGTGGTCTCCCGGCCGTAGCCCGAATGGGGCCGAGGCGATGTACCCGATCGAAGACGATGTTCTTCACCGTGTCCTCCGGCAGCTTCAGGTGGGTTTTGATGAAGCTTTTTACCGTGGTCTCCGCGTCCTCTCCAGCGGCTTCTGGAATACCAGAAAATACCAGATTATCACGCATGCTACGAGCTTGTAGATCGATAACTGTTTCTTTTATTTTTTTATTTTCTCTATTGAGCTGGGTAACATTTTCTGTGAGACAATTCACCGACTCCCTTAGCGTGGCATTTTCAGCAGCGAGTGTTTAAATTCTCAGTGAAGAATCTCCACCAAGGACAGCCTTGCGTCGAAACTGGACAATCGCTTGTCGATTGACTCCAGTATGTCGGCAATATCTTTGCCGGCTGGCGATGTTGTGCCGGGGGAATCTGCTGGGCGTTGTCTTTTCGACGACGGCGTCTCAGATTTGGCTGGGGAAGCTGCACTCTGGGCCTTCTTCACCACGAGATCCTGAAAGCACTGATCAATATAATCTTGGAGAGTCTCTAAACTCTCCCCGTTGTTCTCCAGGGTGTTGGAGATTATTTAGACAAATATTGTTAGCTATAAGACAATTGATAACTGTATTTGGTAATACTGAAGCTTAAATGAATTTGTTCAAATCTAAACTACCATTTGCTTTAATTTTCCGCCAAAATCTCCGGCGTCTGACGTCAGTTACAACATGAGTCGCTTACCTTGTCCGTCACTTGATCAAAATCACCACCAGGTGGTGATCAGTTGACAGCTCAGCCCTTCTCTTTACCCGAGTGTCCAGAACAGATGAATCAATATGGCTAGGGTGTCCTGGTGCCACATGCACTTACGGACACTGTTATGTTGGAACATGGTGTTCGTTATGGACAAACTGTGGTTTGCACAGGAGTCCAACAACAAAACACCACTCGGGTTCAGATCCAGGAGGCCATCCTCCCATTCATGACTTTCTAGGCTGCCGAAACAGGCTCCCATTAGCCAACACCACTGCCACACACACACACACACACACAGTCACACACACACAGTCACACAGTACCACACCTAGGTACCACCAGTCAATCACACATACACAACAAAGTAGAGATCAAAAGATTTCACGTTTGCACAGCTGTTTTATAAGTACGTAGCCAGAGTGTCTTAAAGAAATATCCACACGCCACAACCAAGGGGGCGGGGGGTCCTACCCTTTACATATGGAGTATGTAACGGAGCAGAGAGATAGTCTCGATATGATAGAGAACACTTTTGCAGGAAAAGGAAAAAGGTTTACAATGGCAAGGAGCTGGGAAACACTAACTGATTCACATTGAGTCAACGCCACAACCTCATGCTTGCCTGTTGCTGCTTTCAAACTGTTTCACACTCTCCACACAAGTTCCACAGTCCTGAGGAAGTGAAGGAGCTCTCTGTTAGATAGTTGTGTCAAAGCGCTTAGCTGGACACGTAAACACAGCAGGGTCTGAACAACATGTCTCCTCAAATGAGTTCTTTAAATCTGGATGAAGTATGGTGTGCCAGTCTGAGGCCAGTTTGAAACTCAACTTTACTATTTGAGAATGTTTGCCAACATAAAGAAAAAAAGACTTTCTGTTCTGATGGCTGTTTTCCTTAAAAATCCCATGGTCATTTCTGGCACCAACAGGCATCCACCCCTTCTTCTTCTGTGGGCAAAGAGTGTGAAAATGAAGCAGTCAGATAGCAGGTGCTAGATAAGTCACTTTGGTTTGTAAAAGTGTTAAGGGAAAATAAAATTAATGCATCAAACATTTTCTGGAATTCATACTTGGGCACAACTGGGCGTAACTGCGGACAAAAGTTTTGGCCTGTCTCAGTAATCTAAATCCCCCAGCATCCAGCATCAGCATGGAGGAGAGGAAGGGACTCACATCGATTAGTAATGACAACAACATTATCATCCTTCTGGCAAACAAGGGTTGGTGCATGGTTTTGTTAAACCAGAAAGACTATTATGTTTCAGGGGCTCATAAGTATTTTTCTCACTGAGCAGTGACAAAAATTACTTACATGAAACAAGACCCAGGAAGTGGTTACAGGAAGAGAATGACAGATTGTCTGAAGCAGTTAGAACAAGACAATGCTATTGACCGGATATCATACCACAGGCTATACCAAGGGGAAGGTACACCAAGTCTGTGTGGTTTACCGAAGATACATAAACAGGGTTTACCTTTAAGATCAATTGTCTCGATCACCTATAGCATCTCAAAGTTTCTGGTTTCGTCCCTCAGCCCAGTGGTAGGCAGCTCTAAACACCACATCCAGCACACCATGGATTATGGAGAACAAGAACACCTAAAGAAAGAAGTTGGAGGAGAGATTACAGGCACACAGGGTCGTTTTGAGAGGGTTGAGAGATATCTTTGGCCTCCAGAAGAACGGTATGGGTGAAACTGGGGGATGTGCAGAGGGCAAATGAGTGAAACCAGTTTTCAACAGGTTAAACTTCATCTCCCCCTCCTCAAACATCAGAACCCTCAGCTGCCCACCTCACCACACTCACTTCTACTCCCCACCAGCCAAACCCATTACCAGCATCCCATCAGCAGCCCCAGAGACCATCTCACCTGCCATCAGCCAGAACTGCCTGCATATCACACCTATTCAGGTGAGAAGAGAGATGGAGAGGCGCAGACAGCAGAACCCAATGTCATAAGTCCCAGAGTGCTGAAGGCCTGTGCTAGCCAGCTGCGTGGAGTACTCCATCACCTATCCAACCCGAGCCTGCACCTCCGAGAGTCCCAGTGCTATGTACAGTGGAGTACAGAGGACTGATTCATCGCTTTGTGAGGTGGTGTGAGATGAACCACCTGCAGCTGAATATGGCCAAAACAAATGAGCTGGTGAGGTGGTGGACTTTGGCAGAAACAGATCCCAATCCTCCCCTGTCTACATTGGTGGGATTGATGTCGAAATAGTCACATTCTATAAGTATCTGGGAGTCCTGAAAATCCTGAAATCCAGAATCCTGAAAATTAAGAATTACAATAATCTAACCTAAAAGTAATAAATGTGTGAACTGGTTTTTCAATGTCACTCTGAGACAGGATGTTTCTAATTGTATTTGTAAGTCTTTTAGGGCTGAGTACAATAGCCTATGTTTTATCTGAATATAGAAGCAAAAAATAAAAGGTCATCCGGGTTTTTTATGTCTTTAACACATTTCTGCACTTTAACTAATTGGTGTGTGTTACTTAACTTGTCACGGTGGTTTACTGAGTAGACTCAGGTGCGGAGCTCAGAATAAAGACAGTGCATTTATTTACAGTAAAGCAAGGTTGACAACAGTTCGAATGTGCAATAATGATAGTTAGTGCGTCCTTCTTCCCGTGCTCAGCCCGTGCGTGGTAGTGAGTGCCCCTCTCCTCCAAGTGCTTCCTTCTGCCAGTGGATCCTCTGTCCCAATTCCTTGGTGCACACAAACAACAGCAGAGATGAATATGTTGAGCAATCAACACTGAGAGAACGCAAGCGGCTCGTAACACTACCAGGCTTAGTGCAATACTCCAGTGCTGTCTGTCTGCCACACCATTAAATAGCCCTGCCCAAGATGGTAGATGATTGGCAGCAGCTGGTGAATTGATTGCAGGTGCGGCAGCACCGAGCGACAGAACTTCCGGTCGGAGGTCCCCTGTTGCTAGGTTACCTCCGTACACACCACAGCGGAGCAGAAGGGGAAAGACAGAGCGAGAGGAGAGGCACACACATATATACACACCAGCAGGTCAACCGGTTGGGGCACAGTCAGATCCTGACAGTACCCCCCCTCTAATGGGAACCTCCCAGCGACCTACCAAACTTGTCAGGGTGCCGGCGGCGGAATTCTCTCACCATGGCATCATCAAGAATTGCGGACCACGGCACCCAGGAATGTTCTTCTGGACCATACCCATCCCAATTCACCAAAACCTGGAAGCCTTTACTGCAGCGCTGGTGATGGAGTATGTGCAATAATATATAATCCAGGCCGGTGGCGGGGTCCCGGGAGGCAGGCACAGTGGGTTGGTCCGAACAGGTCTCACCTGAGAGACATAAAAAACATTGTGAGTTCGCATATTACGAGGCAGGCTCAACCGAACTGTCACCGGGTTCAACACAGCTTGGATAGGAAACGGGCCAATGAACCGGGGAGCAAGCTTCTTTGATTCAGTTCTGAGGGGAATGTGTTTGGTCGAGAGCCATACCTGTTGGCCCACCTGGTAGTCCGGTTCCGGGGTGCGGCGGCGATCGGCCAGTCTCTTGTTTTGTTCTGCCGTTCTCAAGAGGGCTGCTCTGGCGGCACACCACGCCTTCCGACAGCGCCACAGGTGGAGCTGGACAGATGGGACGGCCAATTCCCTGTCAGTGATGGAAAGCAGCGGGGGTTGATAGCCCAAGGAAGCCTCGAACGGGGATACTTTGGTGGCCACTGACGTGCTGGAGTTGAACGCATATTCCACCCATGCGAGCTGCTTGCTCCAAGTCGACTGATTGGACGAGACGACACAATGCAGCATAGCCTCCAGCGCCTGATTAGCCCGTTCTGTCTGACCGTTGGTTTAACCCTCTGGGGTCGCCGGATGCGCCGGCGCGTCAAAATCACATGACCACTTTAAGACGACACAGCTACAAGATGCAGCACGTCAGAGTCTCCATTTCAACTTGGTTCGAAAGTGTGGACTTCAAACTATATACCAATTTTTGAATTGTGTCAATGGGCCACGTAAAACCAGAGTTATGATAAAAAATACACGCAATGTTTTTTTCTGAACAAAACAGTGGCGTTTACAGCGGGAAGAACGGTAAAAACGGCGTTTTCTACAGACAGCACTAGCAAACACTCTCCGCTTGCGAGTGAAAAAAAAAAAAAAGAAAAAACACCCCTTCCCTATTGGTGTTAGAGTTTACCATGTCAGCCAATCAAAAATATGATATGGCAACAAGTGACATTTGGTTGTTTAGGGAGAAGGGGAAGGAATGACAAAGTCGGAACATGGAATTCGCATTTCTCGGCCTTCACAGACGATTCTCCAATAGGCGTTGCCGCACAAGCCTCACGTGCTCCACATGTTCCACCTAGCTCTGGGAAAACACGAGAATGTCGTCTAGGTAGACACAGTGGTTAATGAGATCATGCAACACATCATTAATCATAGCCTGGAAAACAGCAGGGGCATTGGTGAGCCCAAAAGTCATCACCAGGTATTCAAAATGCCCAAGGTGAGTGTTGAACACCGTTTTCCATTCATCCCCCTCACAAATCCGCACCAGGTGGTAAGCATTGCAGAGGTCCAGTTTGGAAAAGACCGTGGCGCCCTGAAGGAGCTCAAAGGCAGACGCAAGCAAGGGCAAGGGATACTTGTTCTTGATCGTGATCTTATTCAAACCCCTGAAATCAATGCACGGCCGAAGCATCTTGTCCTTTTTCTCCACAAAGAAAAATCCCCCGCCTAAGGTTGACATGGAGGGTCGAATGATACCGGCCGCCAAAGAATCATTAATGTACCATTCCATCTACTTCCGCTTGGGCTTAGAGATGTTATAAAGCCAACTGGTGGGCAAGGGAGTGCCGGGAATCAAATCAATTCCACAATCGTATGGTCGATGGGGCGGAAGCGAGGAGGCTTTGACTTTGCTGAAAATCTGGGCCAGGTTGTGATACTCAGGCGGGACACCAGAAAAATCAAGGGGTTCAACGGGCTCTACGGGATTAGCAACTGCCGCACCCAGAGTGGCGGAGCGTAAGCACAAGGCATGACACTGACTGCTCCACCCAGAAATACGGCCCTTTGCCCAGTCAATCTGCGGGTTATGTTGCTGCAGCCAGGGATAGCCCAATAGAAGAGGAGCATCAGGAGATTTAAAATGAAACAGGCTGAGCTGCTCCGAGTGATTGCCAGAGAGGGTGAGTGTGATGGTTTGAGTGCGGTGAGTAACCATAGTCAGCGGGCTGTCATCAAGAGCCGAAACTTGGAGAGGCTCAGGGAAAGGAACAATGGGTAAGGCTAATTTAAGAGCTAGCGATTCATCCACAAAGCTCTGCTCAGCTCCAGAGTCAATTAGCGCAGTACAAGGGTGAGTGAGGGAATGAAAAATCAACTTGGCTGGACAGCTGAGATGAGGGACAGAGTTAGCTGTGGCACTCGCCAGTATTCCCACTGCTACTGGCGGGCGGATTCTTTTACTTGCTCATGTCTCGGCCCAGTGTCCCCTTTTCCCACACACAAAGCACTCACCCGTGCACTGTCTTCTCCTCCGATGAGAAGTACTGAATCGAGCCCAACCCAGCTGCATCAGTTGTACCTCATCCTCCGCTGGTTCTTCTTCTTCCTCTCTCCACTGAGAAGGAAGCAGTCCGATAGGCGCATTAGTGCCCCCTGCCGGTCACCGTCCCTCTCCTGCCTGTCTCCCAAATTCTCTCATATGATTATCAAGCTGAATGCACATATTAATTAAAGCACTAAGAGTGTCGGGTAGCTCTTTTGTAGCTAACTCACGCTTGATTTCTTCATTAAGGCAGTTCAGGAAGGCTCCCCGGAGTGCGTTCTCCGCCCAGCCCGTCTCCTCAGCCAGGATCCAAAAGTCCATGGAGAAATCCGCAACACTCTTACGTCCCTGCTTCAGGGTAAACAAATGGTTAGCGGCACCATCTGTGTCTGTCCCTTTATCAAACACACAGCGGAACTTGGTTAGAAAATCTTGATAGGAGATATTAGGTTGAACATTCAAAACATTCCACCATAAGAGTAATCTTAGCACAATCTGAGCCATAACCCTGTGTCTGTTGTCTGAAGATTAATGAACACTGCATCAGAAAGCCTCTACTCTTAGTTAAGTCCCCATCAAACTTCTCCGGGACTGGTAATGTGTGTTCTCACTTAGGTGGAGGTGGCGGTGAAGGAGGTAGTGGGCAAGCTGCGGCCGCACTTACTGATGGAGTGGGTTGTGGATTTTTAGCTGAAGTCCTGGGGGCAGTGAGTAACATACCTTGGAGGTCTGCTAGCACCTGTCGCATCGCCAATTGTTCTGTCATAATATGCTTCATCATGCTCTCATGGCGGTCCAAAACTTCGCCCTGAACAGAGAGCTCTCGTTGGACAGGATTAGAGTCCGCTGAGTCCATGGCTGGCTGGAGTATTCTGTCACGTTGGTGACAGAATACTCCAGCCAAATGGTTTACTGAGTGGACTCAGGCATGGAGCTCAGAATAAAGACAGTGCATCCTTTTTCCCATGCTCAGACCATGCGTGGTAGTGAGTGCCCCTCTCCTCCAAGTGCTTCCTTTTGCCATTGGATCCTCCATCCCAATTCCTGGGTGCACACAAACAACAGCAGAGATGAATACGTTGAGCAATCAACACTGAGAGAACGCAAGCTCGTAACACTACCAGGCTTAGCAATACTCCAGCGCTGTCTGTCGCTCTGCCACACCATTAAATAGCCCTGCCCAAGATGGTAGATGATTAGCAGCAGCTGGTGAATTGATTGCAGGTGCGGCAGCACCGGGCGACAGCACTTCTGGGTCGTGGGGTCCCCTGTTGCTAGGCTGCCTCCGTACACACCACAGCGGAGCCGGAGGGGAAAGACAGAGCGAGAGGCACACACGCACACACAAATATATACACACCGGCAGGTCGACCGGTCGGGGCACCATCAGATCCTGACATAAATAAATGTGGATATCATCTGCATAGCAAATGATGAAATGTATGCTTCTAAATATACTGCCTAAGGGAAGCATTTATAATGTAAACATAATTGGTTCTAGCTCCGAATAACAACAACGGGTTTTCCCCAGAAAGTTTCCCAGTTATCTATAGAGCCCACATCATTTTTTGGACACAATCCAGACAGCCAGCAATTTAAACACAAGCAGGATAGAACCCTGCTGCTGCATGTTTTTGGCTTTGAAACTGATGGTGCAGCTTCTCTGATATGCCAATAGAGAGAAGCAGTCACACTCCTGGGACACATTGCTGATAAAAAAAAAAACAGAAGTGATGTTTTCATTGTAAATGGTTAAAGCTGTACTGAATGCAGAGAAAGTAAGGTAAAAGATTAAATTAAACTTTTCATGATACTGTGAGATACGCAGGAACTGAAAAGGGAGAAATGAAAATGCTGAATCTACTACTGGAGGGAAATACAAAAAAATGTAACTCAGTTATGTTTTTGTAAAGAATGAAATATACATTGATTTGGGATGAAGGAGTTCTGTGTTTAATCCATGTAATCTCATGAGGCTGGCTGAACCCACCACAATGAGATATGTGGTTATATATGGCATAACAGCTTTAACGTAAGCCAATTTACTACACTGAAAACCAAATAAATACAGGTTAATAAGGTGGGTTTATAAAACTTTTTGTGTTTGAAAGGGTTTTATGATGAGTGTAGACTTAGGAAAGGAACATTTTGTTTAAATGTTTTAAATGATAGCGAAAGAGACAAAACCACACCAACTTGAGCAATTGGAAAAAACTTATTACCAAAACAAATAAATAGAATTATTTGATAACATCATTTGTAAATGTTGCATCGCCCTTTGCATTTGCAAAGTGAATTGTTTATTAGATGTCCTTTGTTGTATCATACTGTTGTTTCTGTGTTTAACTGCAGTATAACAGTGATTTCACAGGAAGAGTTCTTTCCATAGAACAGGGCCTGACAAGTTCTGATAAAAGTGCTGATCTACTGCTTGTACATAGGAATAGATGTCTGCTCCTGGCCACAGAGAATACAACATCCCTTTGGAGCTGGAAAATAAGCAATTTTCTACTTGGCTTAGGGCCTCATCCATAAGAAGCATGGATATATGTGACCTCTGCTTGACAGTTTTGCTGATGTGCTGCTGACACTGGCATGTATAAATGATTCTCAATTTCCTTTATTAATTTCAAATGCCACTATAAATTTGCCTCTAACTGGACCTGACCCAACATTTTAGTTCACCATCACACACAAGAGGAGATGACCACACACGCACACACATTTTGGTCATAGTATTGAAAGTATAGAATAGTACTGCAGGTGAGCTTAGAATAGGCACATCTACACCTGTTCTTCACCTGCTGCATGTGGTTAGAGTAATCCTCCAGCTCACAGCAGGTCTCCCAAGCAGAACTCCCATTTCTGGGGAATGCCACAACAGCAACCTGATCAGCCTGGGGGCAGGGAAACATAAACCAGGCAGAGTGCTATGTTTTACCATTCAACAGAACTTTCAAAATAAGAATGTGGGATTCTCTATTAGTAAATTTAAATGTGTCATAACTGCACTGAATTTCCTTTCATTAATAGCGATGATGACCAGCTCATCACTCAGAGCACGAGGGTCTTGTATTTTCAAGCTTTCAGTGACCACTTTTAATCATAGCGCAGTTGCACAGCTGTGTATTTCTGTGTATTTAATATAAGTGTCTTTTATCCTGTCTTCCTTCTCTTTCCCCAACCAGTCGCAGCAGATCACCACCCCTCACTGAGCCTGGTTCTGCTGGAGGTTTCTTCCTTTTAAAGGGGAGTTTTTCCTTCCCACTGTTGCCAAAGTACTTGCTCATAGGGGGTGTGATTGTTGGGTTTTTCTCTCTATGTATTATTGTAGGGTCTACCTTACAATATAAAGCACCTTGAGGCAATTGTTGTTGTGATTTAGCGCTGCATAAATAAAATTGAATTGAATTGAAAAACAAATTTGCAACTGATAGCAAAAGGTTTGTGATTTTTGCTTATTTATCACAAACAGATTGCAAGTCATCTAATAAGAACTAATGAATGCAGCCTATCAAGTTCATTAGTGTGTATAACAACAAGCACTTAACTCAGTAATACACAAGTTAACATTTTCTAAAAGACTAGAGACTGAAATCCTTGCCCATTCTTCTTTGCAAAACAGCTCCAGCTCAGTCAGATTAGATGGACAGCGTTTGTGAACAGCAGTTTTCAGGTCTTGCCACAGATTCTCGATTGGATTTAGATCTGGACTTTGACTGGGCCATTCTAACACATGAATATGTTCTATTTTAAACCATTCCATTGTTGCCCTGGCTTTATGTTTAGGGTCGTCGTCCTGCTGGAAGGTGAACCTCCGCCCCAGTCTCAAGTCTTTTGCAGACTCCAAGAGGTTTTCTTCCAAGATTGCTCTGCAATCCATCTTCCCATCAACTCTGACCAGCTTCCCTGTCCCTGCTGAAGAGAAGCACCCCCAGAGCACGATGCTGCCACCACCATATTTGCATCGCTGTGTTCTGGAACCTAAAGGCAACTAGAGCAGCAGCAAGCCCCAGCACAGAACAGTGCATCACTGACAACTAATATTATATTGGTGTAGTGTAGTGTAAATAGGGATGGGTATTGAAAACTGGTTCTTGTTGAGAACCGGTTCCTACTGTTTCAATTCCTTGGAATTGTTTGCCATTTTTGCAAACGATTCCCTTATCGATTCCAGTCGCCCCGAATGACGTCACCACATTGCGGAGCGTCATTTACCTGGCAGGAAACATGGCGACTCAAACGCTAAAAAGTTTGGTTATACTTTACGAGAACGGATGACAACAGGGCAACTTGCAATACTTGCAAAGTGGATATTTCATTTAAGGGAGGAAACACTACGAATATGCAAAAGGATTTGCTCACAAAACACGCGATAACCTTAAATGAATGTTGTGTTTTTAATTCCGCTCCAGACTCGTGAATCTCAACACAGCAGCAGCAGTAACGTTTGCACATCCCGTTAATGCGGCAGGTAAATAATCAACTAACAGTGCATATTATGTTAGCGCTATCTGCCTTATTACAAAACCTGCCATTACTGTGCGCTGCATTTAGGTGACCATGATGAGAGAGACAGACAGAGTCTGGCTCAGATGCTGGCATTTCTCACTGCAGTCTACCGGTAGCGTCTCCTTTCAGGCCAGAATAGATGAATGTCACCGAGCAGTGACTAAGTTTGTGGTAAAAGGCTTGCACCCATTTGCCACAGCAGATGCCCCCGATTATCGGTAAGTGAATGTGTTTAATTGTAGGCAGGGACATTACTGGATATTCTTGTGTAAGTGCTACAGAATAATTTATGTTATACTTGTCACGGCGGGGTGCGCCGATGTGTGAGGAAGCAGGACCCAAAAGCAGATGATGGACGAGGAGTTGAAAGTTGTAACAGAAAAGTGATCCTTTATTAATGACGGCACAGGAAACCGAAGCAAACTGACAAAAACACTAAGAAACAAAAACACTAAGAGGGACTGAGACCAAAAACCTATAACTATAACTGTGGTGGAAAATAACAGGCAAAGACTATGACTAAGACTAATGTAGAACTGACAGACGAAAACCATAACTATGACTGAGGGTGAGGAAAACTAACTAAGACTAAGGTCAAAATAAACAGACGACCCGACAATGGCATGCAGAAAACAAAGGGCTTAAATACATACATGAGGTGATCAGGGGAAGTGGAGACACATGGGGGAACAGCTGACTGACGTAAACCTAATGACAGGACCAGGAGAGGAAAGCTAAATACAATGAACAAAGAACACATGACACTGTCAGAATAAAACAGGAAATACTAAAACTAAACATGGCAACACAACTTAACAGACCTACGTGATGAATAAATACAAAACCCCAAAACATAGAAAACCAGAAGAACAATAAACAATAACTGCCCAAACTAAAGACAGATAGGAAATGACACAAAACTAATCACATAACAAAATGAGACAAATACAAACATGAACTCAGAGCACTGGGTCAGAGACCCAGCCTGTGACAATACTTTGTTATTGCTACAGAAGAATATTTATTTTATTATTTTACTTTTTTTTTTCCTGGGGACCCTGTGACACCCCATTGAAGAGCCGTAGGCTGGATCTCTTAAGCTCTCACTGTTGGGTT